>NC_083717.1:0-600000 GCF_028564815.1 Eubalaena glacialis | reverse complement strand
TTGATCTCTGATGCCTAAGATTATTACAGGGTTATGTTTGATGAGGAGAAGAAAGTCATCAGATCCCTGGATGAGTCATGTAGCGGGTCTGTGACCTAAGCTTCCAATCCAAAGGTCTGTCAGTCTTTCAGAGAAGCCCTTCTGACTTTTGCGACCTATTTGTTGAGATTGTTTTTCATGGGCTGATGGGTTAGTTCCAGAATCATGTTCCTTATTAAATAAAATGTGCTGTGATTTGGCTAATACATCTTCCCATTTATTTGAATAATATGACTTTATTTTGATACGCTAATCAATTATACTATTTCTATCTGGTTAAACATTGTATCTGTAGTAATTTTTATTTCAGAAATTGGGCTTTTACTCAGCAACCTTAGTCTCTATATTAACATTGTTTCTATGGAAAAGTCAGACTCAAATGAGAGCAAATTATATCACGTTGACAAACAATGTTCTTTCCAGAAAAAGAAACTGGATTCCACATATAATACATTAAAAATCTGAAAACAATGGTTTTTACACTCTTTCTGAGCAGTGGAAGTTCTATATGTAAAACATAAATTCTCTACAAAGTGCAATAGGGAATCAGAACCTGCCCTCCCCACCCCCCTTCTGTTGTTCCAGGATTTATCTCTACTTGTAATATTCATTTTTTATAGCTTTTTACATCCCAAAACCAGAGGAGAGGGCATGTTGAAAGCCTATGGTTGGGACTTCCCTGGTGGCGCAATGGTTAAGAATCCACCTGCCAAGGCAGGGGACACGGGTTCGAGCCCTGGTCCGGGAAGATCCCACATGCCGCGGAGCAACTAAGCCCATGCGCCACAACTACTGAGCCTGCGAGCCACAACTACTGAGCCTGCGCTCTACAGCCCATGAGCCACAACTACTGAGCCCACGCGCCTAGAGCCCATGCTCCGCAACAAGAGAAGCCACCGCAATGAGAAGCCTGCGCGCTGCAACGAAGAGTAGCCCCCGCTCGCCGCAACTAGAGAAAGCAGCAACAAAGACCCAATGCAGCCAAAAATAAATAAATAAAAAATAAAATAAATTTATTAAAAAAAAAAAAAGCCTATGGTTTACAAACTGTGCTTTCCAGAAACAGCTGTGTGGAGTTGCCTTAGGAGTTGGGTAGGACCAGGGAAAGAAGCAGCAGAGACGGGCGGTGACTGCAGGACCTGGCCAGGCCCACTGTGTCAAGAGAGACAGGCTCTGCTGTGACAACACAGGGTCTCAGTAGCGTCATACCACAGACATTACTTCTCATCCCACAAACAACCAGTGCAGTCACACGGTCCCAATCTAACTGCAAGGAAATCTGGGAGACATAAGCAAGCATCTGGAATATACGAGGAACACAAAATACTTCTGCCACAAGGCCCTGTGGCTGCCTCAATGAGAGTAGCTATTTATTTATTTACTTGTATACAATGTTTCCAAGGGATATTTTATATGAAGAAAGTTCTCTGGCTAAAAAAGAAAATGTATGAAGGCACCAATTCAATGATAAAAATGATTATGTCAAATCTAAGATCACCTGATTTTGGTATACTTCTGAAAATATAAAACTTTCATGGTTTGATCAAGTTGAGAGAGATTGTTGATAGATTAACATACTCACTTGTCAGAATCGAGAAAAATGGACACTGTCCTATATAAATGTTGAGTTTCTGTTCTAGTTCCAGAACAAGCATGAAGTACTGGTGCCCAACATCCATTCCACCCTTTCTCTAGTCGGCCTTCACATGCTACAGAAACTGGAAAACTAAGATCTACATTTCCCAGACTGCCTTGCAGCTTGAATTCTCTAAATGCTTCCCTGGTGGTGCAGTGGTTAAGAATCCACCTGCCAATGCAGGGGACATGGGTTTGAGCCCTGGTCCGGGAGGATCCCACGTGCCGCAGAGCGGCTAAGCCCGTGTGCCACAACTGCTGAGCCTGCACTCTAGAGCCCGCGAGCCACAACTACTGAGCCCGCGTGCCACAACTGCTGAAGCCCGCGTGCCTAGAGCCTGTGCTCTGCAGGGAGAGAAGCCACCGCAATAAGAAGCCCGCGCACCGCAACAAAGAGTAGCCCCTGCTCACCACAACTAGAGAAAGCCCGCGTGCAGCAAGAAAGACCCAACGCAGCCAAAAATAAATTAATTAATTTTTAAAAAATAAATAAATAAATGCAATTTAGATTTGACAAATTAGATGCATCCTGTGTGACATTTGGCATTTGGAAGTAAGGTAGAGGCCCTGCCTGTGCAGTTTTGCTGTTTCTTCTTGCAGACCTCCTCCCAGAGACATCTCAAGTTTTTTGTGCCAGCGTCAGCAGATGCTCCAGGGCCCACACACAAGGTCCACGGGTGTCAGAGGCACCGAGCAGGCCACTCATGCTCCTTGTGTGGGTCTTAGTTGTGGAGCCAGCAGAAGTGGTGGCTTGTAATCACGGCGTTTCCTGACTGTGCCACAGAAGTGCTGGTGCATCAGGGACAAGAGAGAAGCCCTTCTGGTGGCCCTGCTCTGTGGTGTACTTAGAGTCATTTCTGAAAAATCTACCTAGAGTTTACTTATTTGGCACCTCCCTTCTCGCCACTCTAAGCTCTTCGTGATTTTGTGTGTCATTTAATGTCCTGTAATAAATCCCTTCCTGATTATCCTAGCTAAAGTGGATTCTGTTTGCATCAATTTTGGCCAGACTGGTACAAGACCCAAATGTCGAACAATTATAAATCTTACCTTGATAAAATAAAGAAAAAGACAGTAATATGGGGGAACATCTTGGTACCTTACTCCTAACATCCGGTACCATGGTAAGTGCAACTCCTGCTCAGACCGTACTTCTTAGCACTTTGTAAAGGCTGCTGGATTTTATAAATGAGCTAAACTTGGCTAAAGATGAGAGAAAAGAGGGCAATCGCCTAAGAAATGTAACAGGGGCTACAAGATGTCCCTCCTTTTCTCTCACAGCAGGGATCAGCAAACATTTTATGTAAAGGGCCAGACAGAAAAGATTTAGACTTTGTGGCCCATATGATCTCTTTCTCAACTACTCAGCTCCACCACTGCACAGAGAGATCAACAGTGGACATTATGTAAATGAATGGGCGTGGTAATGCCCTAATCAAACGTTATTCACAAGATTCAGCCTGCGGATCCCTCGATCCCTCGTCCTCCTCGTTTTGTAGATGGGCACATGGCCGTCTGGAATAAAGACTACAGTTCCCAGCCTTCCTCACCTAAGTATGGCCATGAGATTATACACCACCTACGGGAGCCAAAGAAAGGTAGTGTGGGAGTGGAAGAAGCAGGCATTTTTATCTCCTGTTCTCCCTGCCCTCTGGATGGGATGTGGTGGTGATGGGTGAGACCCCAGCAGCCATTCTGGACCAGATAATAATCTCAGGACCGAAAGCCATGCACTGGGAGGCAACAAGGCAGAAGGTTACTAGACCCTTGACATCTTGGAATGCCGGGTGGACTCCTGGATATAAGAAAGACGTAAACTACTATCTTGTTTAAACTATTTTGATTTGTTTTTTTTCTGTCACTCACAACCAAACAATCCTAACAGATCAGGAAAAAATTCCAAAAGTATAATAAATGAATAAAGAGCTGCTCAGTAAATAAGTTTTGCTGAATTAATAAATGACCATGAATTGATGTAAGCACTACATGAAATAAGGCTATTGGGGCTTGGCTCAAAAGATCTAAATGCCAACTTTGGGTATAAAATATATAATTTTATGTGGTTTACAGTATTTGCAATACCAAATTTCTGTGTATGAAGTTTCTTTGTAGAAAGTGATTTGGTATTTTCATGATAGAAAATAGAGAAAAATACATTTACTTAAAGGGGAATAAAACAAGTCTAACTCTACTTATAAAGTGTGGATTAAAAATTCAAACTAAAACACTAAGCAATTATGGGCTAAGCCGCCATTATAGATAGTGTTCAGATTTATATCCACATTCTAGTCACCGTGCTACAGAAAGAGCTTTCTTAATTAGTTTTACAAGTTCTGTTCATTAGTTTACCAGCAGCCTTATTAATTAGGTTTAATTAGAAATTCAAATATTTCACTACACCAACAGTACTATAAAGGTATTTCTTCTCACCCCTACCCATGTCCACACCTCTCTCTATAATGAGAGTATCTCATTGTATGCTATTTGTTTTTCTAGGTTAAGAAAAGAAAGGCTGAATTAGGCTGTAGGTAAATTCTTTACAATCTTGCCATTCAAAGTGTAGTCCTTGGACCATCAGCACCACCTAGGAGTCTGTTAGGAATACAGAACTTGGGCAACCTTGCACCAGAATTGGATTTTAATAAGATCCTCCAGGTGATTTTGCATGCATGTTAAAGTTTGGGAACACTGGTTTTCAATTCTTCTACACTAACATCAAGTGGCAAATACCCTTTAACTTCAGTTAGCGCTTTCAATCTCAAAAATACTAACCACCTAAATAAAATACTTCTAATCCCTAAACTACCCACGAAATGCAATAACTCAGGTCAAAGATCTGGAAACCAGAAAAGAGACTAAAATTAAAACGTATGTCTCATAGCATCATATTCTTTCCCTTTTATGGGCTCAAAGCACTTTTTAAAAAAAATTTTTTTACTAGAAAGCATCCAGGATTGGGCTCCTCTCTGGTCCTGAGATGAAGAATGGGATTTTAGCGATAAATCCTAAGAATCAGATGTCCTACCTGTAGAACCATTTGGAGATCCCACAAAATCTATTAAACTCTGATAAATTAAACTAATAGTTTTATTCCTTGAGACATGAATTTATTGAGGGTTTTCAACAATAGGCTATTATATAATACTTTGTTCATTATAAATATGTCAGTTTCATGAGTGCTATAATTCAAATATAAAAACTTGTATTACAAAGTAGAAATTGTTTTCTCCCAAAGAAAAACCTCTGCTTGCAGCCCTGCTTGGTTAATACACCCACATCTATGCTTCAGGAATTTACAGGAGAGCCACAAGTGTAACTAAGGGTTTGAAAATACACTTTGAAAAAAAATTTAAAACTTTTAGAATTAAAATACTGAAAGAAAATTGAAAAATAATCTCTAAACTTTTGTTAAAGAATGATGCCCTACTGTTCACAATTACTAGCATCAACCAGAGAAAAAGATTAGTTTCCTGTAAAGCATGAGAATTTTAGGTAAGATATAAAATTAAAAAAAGAATATTCTCTTCTTTGAAGGTATTTAAAAAATATATTGGGTAGAATCCCATCATGGTCTAATTGTGGCCTTGACTAGATATGGAAAACAGACTCTATAACTTCTCAAGGTCCCTTTCAATCTAACATTCAATGAATAGTCTCTATAGAAATAGTACTTACTATAAATAAAATTCCATAGTGAAAATCAACTCAAGCACATTTTACCTCACACCATTCCATTTTCTAAGCTTTGGCTGAAATATTCAAAATATTGGCAACTATATTACCTCTTCTAAAGTAGTTAGATACTTGGACCCTTTTATACTGGCAGTTTTAGACACTTTTAGTGCATTCCTGATATTTCTAACAATTCATATGTACTTAAAAGGTAATTTTCCTGCCAGTTTGACATATCAATTTGTTTTTGAATTAAAGACTTCATTAAACATTTGAGTCAAGACCAGGAAGATCCATCAGAGACGTGTTGCTTGAATGCCAGGCTGTTTCTCATTCTGACAACTTCAGGGTGACCAACCATCCCATTTTGCCTGGGGCTGGAGGGTTTACCGGGACACGTGACTTTCAGCGCTAAAACTGTGACAACTGGTCACTCTATAATTTAGTAATACACCTCTCAATGCGCGTGTGTGTCTGTCTGTGTCTGTGTGCATACTCACACATGTTTATCATTATCATTTTCTTCTGGGTTTAACGTCACTTTAGAGAGCAGAATAATAGCCAAATATAAAGCTCTTTTCAACGGATGTGCTATATAATGAACTATGCAATTAAGCCAGAAGTTGGCTATTCAGCAACTCATTTTTTAAAAAAGGAAAGGAAAAAGTATAAAGTTCAATAGCCGCCCCAAATAGAAACATCTTGTCTGGACTGTGGTACAGGTGAACAGTTCTTGAAATGGCGTTTCTCTTTAAGTCTCAGTGAACCCATTTTCCAAGAGTAAATTCATTTTAATCACTTGAGGCTGACAGACTGAACATTAGACACCACACCTGGTGGAGGGCATTTTCTGGGTTGAGTGACCCGTCATGTGTAATGAAAGCGATTTTCACTGTTTGGTG
The DNA here is from genome assembly GCF_028564815.1 of Eubalaena glacialis. NCBI lineage: Eukaryota > Metazoa > Chordata > Mammalia > Artiodactyla > Balaenidae > Eubalaena > Eubalaena glacialis. The sequence goes on along the minus strand of NC_083717.1, from coordinate 593,752 downwards.
AATCCCATTTTTTCAAAATGTTCATAAAATTGTAGATTAGGCTGTATCTGAATAACACTGAAGAGTAAAACAACTGATACTGAATTATTCAATTTACAACTTCTCAGACCAAAAATGTTACAGGGATGTAGGGGCATTGATTGAATCACTGAAAATCCATGAATAGATAATGATACTCAAAAAAAAGAAAGCAGCCTCCAACTTATATGTCATCATTTGAAGCAGTTATTAGGTCACCTCCTTCCTTTGATAACATGTATCTAGCGGGAAAAATTAAACATTTATCCTACGTTTCCAGTAAGACTATATTTCATAGTAACCAAAAAAAAAGAAAAAAAAAAAGAAACACTTCACGTGATGAGAGAAAGCTTTATTTTACAGAAGTATGCCCCCTATTAAGAGAAAAGGAAAGATTAAATTAGAGTTTAATCATTGTCAATCCCTAATGAAATTATTGACCCAGGCAAGGGTAGTCAACTAGTGTTAAAAGCATTAAGTGCGGGCTTCCCTGGTGGCGCAGTGGTTGAGAATCTGCCTGCCAATGCAGGGGACACGGGTTCAAGCCCTGGTCTGGGAAGATCCCACATGCCGCGGAGCAGCTAGGCCCGTGAGCCACAACTACTGAGCCTGCGCGTCTGGAGCCTGTGCTCCGCAACGAGAGAGGCCGCGATAATGAGAGGCCCGCGCACTGTGATGAAGAGTGGCCCCTACTTGCCGCAACTAGAGAAAGCCCTCGCACAGAAACGAAGACCCAACACAGCCATAAATAAATAAATAAATAATAAAATAAAAAAAAAAATTAAAAAAAAAAAAAGCATTAAGTGCATGGTTTATGGGGAATCTGACATTCCCAGGGTGCCAAAGTAACCCCACAAAGATTTCCTTCTAGCCACAGGAGTAAAACCTAAGTGTAAGTTCATGGAGGGATCAGACTGTCATCATCCTAATGCAGTGGTCAAAGTTAGCCCCGTGAATGGTGGAACCATCAGCTGCTGTGCCTCCCTGGTCGCACCTGTTGTGCTACACAATAAAGTACAAACCATCGGCTGTGGCATAGTCTAGTCAAAATGTTTAACATGAGTCCAGCAAGCGTTTAGACTTAATTTTCACCATAAGAAAACAGAGAGAATAGGGAAAGTTCAATGACAGCACCAGAAGGTATCCAGACAAATGAAGATGGTGAATCATCCTTTGGGATCCTTGGTCTGGTCTATCCACCAAGTCAAGTGTGTAATGGGAAGAAAAATTAGGGATGATTCTACATTAGAAGAAAACCGAGGGACATAACAACTAGGTTCAATATGTGGGCCTGAATTAGACTCAAATTTGGGCAAACTAGCTCTAAAGGGTATTTTGGGGTTAATTGAGGAAATTTAAATATGGATAGACTATTAGACAAACAAAAATTTTGAATTATAGAGGTAAAGATCATTAACCTATAAAATCAGGATATAAAACAACTTGCAAAGTATTATCTCATCTTAAAAAATACATACACACAGATATGTGTGGTACCTGAAAAGGTAATCAAAAAGATATTAAAGATAATCTCCAGTGGTAGGAATCCAGTGCTTTTATTTTCTTATTTTTATCTTATTTTCTAGCTTTCTCAAGGCACATATACAGCTTTTGTAACAATAACACATATTTCTTTATTAAAAATAAACAAAGAACAAAAACATTGTGTGCTGAGGGTAGGAATGCCTTGATTCAATGGCCTTAAAGTTTTAGACCTTTCTGTTACCTGGCACTGATTACTGTAGTAAATTTAGATGAATTTAAACAGAGAACTTTTCATCCTAGGTAAGGACTGTTGGTGAAGATTTGCTCCTCCCCATCCTGTTTACTGCTAATAATACATCTTCTGATGATAAGAAAGGAATTCTGTTTTACTGAAAGGAAGAAAAAAAATAAACAGAAGTGTGGATAGGAGGAAATTTGTGAAGAGGAAATGGGGAAGGAAAGTGGGGAGTGAAAGAGAGAGCACTTGATATCCATTTTCAGGTACTGTGATAAACAAATGAAAGAAGGCCACCACTCCACCCAGCCGACTGCAAACCATTCCTTCTGGAAACCTTCTCTGTCTTCCCAAGTCCGTGCACAGCCATTTGTCCCTATAAACAACCTCAACATTGCTATATGAACTACATACCCACTTACCTGTTTCTCTCTAGACTGTAATTTTCCTGAGAGTAAGGGACAGATCTTTGAAACCGCTATATCTCAAGACTCAACACAACGCCTGGAACAGAACGGATGCTTACACATGGACTCATTTGGAGGAAGCGGTCCAAGAAAACACAAACTAATATTTATAACAATCAAAGAAAATGCCCCCGTCACTAATAGTACATCTCTATATATGTCACAGAAATTAAAGAAACACATTCTGAAGCAAATGATATCCAAAACAACCAGACAGAGAATTCTTGCCGAGAAGTTTGTAGACCTCAGGAAATCCATGCCCCACAAGCTCAGCTGATGATTTCAGATACTCCAGCCTCTGCTCTGTTTGCAGACTGAAGACCGCAGAGGGCACCTTCAGCGAGAGCGAGGTCTGCTTCCTGAGTGTGTAGCATTCAGCCCCCAGGTACCCTCAAGTACCCCTTCCCTCTGACTGGGAAGGCAGAGTTGAATCGTAATGAGTAGGTCCAAGGCCAGACAGCACGGTAACTCCTCATACCCACGACTGCCATCCCCAGACTTGCTGGACTCCTGAATCCCTTACTCAGCAGCTGCCTGACCTTGACCTCAGAGTCCTCATCCATAAAAAGGCTGATACATTGGTGTGAGTATTGAATGAAGTGCTGCAACATTTCATGCAACACATGAAAGCCCTAGAACCGTGCCTGCCCCTAAGGGCCCCGTTACGATTAGCTCTGGTCACTGTTACTATTCTCTCTCACAGCGAGGATTCCACCATCCACCCACTTAGGGCTGAGAAACATCCCACAGGCCCTGTTCCCCTCCCACAGTGAATGGGGTGTCCATGATTGGCATTTATGATTGCTCCGTTTTTCTAGGATAGAAATGAAAGTCGTGGGCATAAAATACAGGCCTCACATTATCTAGCCTTTGCCCGTTTCTTGGCAGTCTCATGATTTTCACTATTTCCTTAATATCTTCCTCAACTTCAGCCTTAAACCAGAGTAATTTGTTCATCTTTTTGAAAATGTGACTTTCTATGAGCATCTACTTTATTTAAAAACAAAAACCATAAAACACTCTTTATCTGCCCCCTTCAGGTAAAGATGACATTTAACAACAATGAGAAAGTTACTGCTTTCCAAAACACACATGATTAAAAATATACCCATCACCGTGTGATTTTGTTCCTGAAAATGACTGTATTGCCTATTGAAACTCACCACATTTTAAAAACTTGGAAACAGAATTTTCAAATCTATTTTAAAATCTCTCAAAGAGTTTCAGCAAATTATTAAAGTCAATTTTTAAAAGTAAAAATGTAATACTTTGTGAAAAATTTATAAGAACTGACGGATCTCAAGGAAGACTTATAGAGACAAACCCTTTATATAATTTTGTGGATAAGACTGAAAACAGGTACAAATACAGTCAGAAATCCACCTCTGCTGTGTGAACCTGGCTTGTCCTGAAGCATCTCTTTTAAAGATGACATTAAAAACAAGTCTCTAATTCACCTGAACTTGAATCCCAATCTTTATATCATTACTAAATCAAGATTTTTTAAAGTATAAAGCAATTCAAATTACATTGCTTTCACTAAAAATAGCCTGTTCATCATATTATTAATTATTTATTCATTAACAGTGACATTTTGGTGGGAGCAAAAAATATTTTGTATCATTGAGAGATAAAACAAAATTAAAAATATTGTTTATTTCATTTTTGCCTTTTAGAAAACTTTGTTTTGTGTGTTTTACTATTTACATGATATATTAGCATAATAGTACACGTATACTGTTTATACATAAATGACTATATATTAGATCCGCCTGCCCAAAATATTTTAATGATAAGGGAGTATAATAAAAAAAAAGCTTAAGGGTCATTGATTTAGACTAATTTTTCTCAAATCCTGGTTTGAGAAGCATCTGTGTCTGTATCGCTATAGGGCCTAAGCTCAGAAAACCTCACTTGGAGCATGTATAGTTGAGATCTGGAACATGTATTTTTAACAAGCACTCCTACTTAAGGTGGTTCATAGGCTACGTGCTGAAAAAAATGGCCCTGAAGGAAATAAAAAGCCTTCTATGGGGACCACAGTGCCTGTGAGCGCGGTGGTTAAGTAGTAGCCATGTGCCACAGGCAGTGCCCACAACCAGCTGTCTCCTTGTTCGTCCTGCTGAAAGTTGAAGGAAAGACTTTGCAAAACTGACCTCTCTCAAGTGTATAAACCTCTGACCCTCAGTGAAGACATTATTTCCTAAAGGATGATTCTGAAATAACTGCCCCTGTTAAAAATATATGTCGCCCCCAGAAGGGCTTTAAAAATAACTCTGCTTTCTGCAACTTCAGAAGTTGTGGTTTGTACTTACGACTGCAGGATCATCAGAGGAAAAACTCATGGAAAGGCTCCCATAAGAGTGATTTCATTTTGTTGCATCAGAGGGTCCAAGTTTAACACTTAAAAAAAAATAAGTAAAAAGTATGTCAATAAATAATACTTATTTTAAAACATTCCCCAAACCAGTACTACTCTTAGACCAAGGCAAAGGGCCACTGCCCTGAGCCCCTCTTTCAAAGGCCCTACATCACACACGCGTGGGTGCGCGCGCACACACACACGGAACTTAAAGAACGTACGATGTCTCTGTCATCTGGGATTTAGGGATTTAGGATACAGTGCAACTTTAAACTCAAACATCTGCTCTTGTGACCAGCACCACTGAGGACCCACGGAAATGCTTCCACACATCACTCGCTGTATGTCCTCAAAGTCAAAGGTGATCACACCCAAATGGCATAAAGGCTCGGGCTGTGCTGATAAGAACACTGCTTCCAAGAGCAGGCAGAAGAGACCATTAATCAACCTGGCAGATCACGCGAATGCAATGTAGCCTTTCCTCATGCACTATTGTTTCCCAGGAGGCCTGGCATTGTTTTCTTGCTTCTCCAGTGCGTGGCTCTGCAGGTATTGAATATTTAGCGACTCTTTGCAACAGCTGCACCTGGCAGCAGAGGGACATTTTGCAATATTAAACAATTCATATCACTCCTAGGTTGGTAGGTCTATAGATCTACACAAATAATTCATGAATCTAACACCAATACTTCACCTTGAAAACCAGCTGCATTAGCAAATACTTTTATTTGCATAAAATATTTCAAATTTATTTTCCAAAAAACTAAATAAAATTTCAGCTTTATTTAAAATATTATATTCATTACTTATAATTTTTCTTTTCTATTTGTATGTGTAACTTTGAGTATTTTAGAATAAAAATAGCATTTTATAAATAATATGTATTAAATAAATTTAACGTTAAATTTTTCTATATTTATATTAATGTACATTATTGATAAAAATATATTCAAATTTCGGACACTTTTAGTAGAATTACATTTTATTTCTAATCCTTCAGAACACAAATTATGACGGAATATTGATTATAATGACATATTAGTGATTTCTGCTGAAGTGAAGACAGAAAAATCAATTTAATGGAATATATAGTAAATTATGAATTATGTCTCTTTCATTTTATTACTCTTCTAAACATTTCCAGTCCAACAACAAAACAGCGGGACATGCAATAAAAATTACACTGATTTCTCTTTGATATTTTCCCACCAAAACCCGTAACTACATAGTTTCCTGTTCTTCCTTCTGATGGTATATTTGTCAAGGTAGAACGATGGAACATATTTTATTTAACTGTGCTTTAGCTGATTTTATAACTTTTAAATATTTAGACATATGGTATGTGGGCGTTCACTTGCACTCTTGCCTTGGGCTATGCAAATGTAAGAGGCAGGCCTGACAAAGGAAAACAAGAGGAAACAAAACATAACAGAGACAAAGCAGCAAGACAGGATTAGGAAGTTGTAGGGACCACTGCCGTCTTAATCAAAGCTGCTGTTTTTACTGCACTCAAGATACATGGCTTAAACCATGCTGTGTCCACTCCTGCAACAGAGCAGCTATTTCAGCCTGCCTTGGCTGTTCTACAGCCTGCTGTTTTCCATTGCTGAACCACTTCATTCCCAGTGGGAAGGACGCTCTCCAGATTCAGAGAACCCGCAGAAGATTCAGAAGTCACTGGCTTTTGAGTGTGAGCTCACACAGGAAGGTCCACGTGAAGTCTAGCCTTTTCACCACGATGTCAGAGCCAAGGGACGTCATTTTCCAGGTGACCCTAAGAGTCCACTTTCTCCCCACCCAGGATGAAGGGCACGTATGGAAGGGAAATGAACACATTGGCACTGAATGCCCTGCTCTTAAGTGAGAAGCCAAAAGGTGCAGCTACACAGTCAGCTGTGCCCACAACTCTGCCGGCACACGTTTAAAGTTCTCTCTCTCTGTCCTTCCTACGCACCTGCAAAGAGGCAGTTAGTCAGGCAACTCAGCAAACAAGCTCTGGCATCTGCCTGATTCCATTCAGATCCTGGCTCCACAGTTACCAGTCTGTGACTTGGGGCAATTCTATGCCTAGGTGTCCTCTTCTACAAAATGGTTTCTTTGGTACTTACCCCAAAGGGTGGCTGCGAGGATTATATGGGCTAAGTTCCTAGAACAGTGTGTGGGCCTGTAGTAACTGCTACGTGTGTATTATGCAAATGAAAGTATCCTTAATTATGCCCCCATTTATAAGAGTCTGCAAGAGTAGTATTAGGACATATGTCTTTTTTTAAATTAAAGTATAGTTGATTTACAATATTATATTAGGTTCAGGTGTACAACACAGTGATTTGATATTTTTATAGACTATACTCCATCTAAAGTTATTATATAAAGTTATATTCCCTGTGCTGTACATTACATCCTTGTGTCTTATCTATTTTATACATGGTAGTTTGTCCCTCTTTTTAGGCCCTACCCCTGTCTCGCCCCTCTCCCCATGGTAACCACTCGTTTGTTCTCTATATCTGTGAGTCTATTTCTGTTTTGTTATTTTCATTCATTCGTTTTATTTTTTAGATTCCACATATACGTGAAAACATACAGTACTGGTCTTTCTCTGTGTGACTTATTTCACTCAGCATAATGCCCTCCAAGTCCATCCATGTTGTTGCAAAATGAGGTCGTTTGTTTTGAGCTGACCACTACTGCAGGTCCAACGAAAAGGAATTTGTGCTACTTGGCTATTGTATGGCTCCCCTTACCCTAGACTCTGGGCCATTTAAATGGAACAATTAAGTGGCATAGCACCTTTCTCCTTTTCCCGTTCTCATAGTCCAAGCTCCCCTCTAAACAGTATTTGTGGTAGCCTACGACACCAAAGCCCACTTCACAAAGTTCAATGAATACCAAAACAAAGAGGCGGTGAATTACTTAGGATCACAATGTAGTCCAAGGTGCAGCTGCCTGCCCGTGGCTCTGTGGCCCAGATACATGGGCCAGAGTTACCCACTTCTCCCCTCCACCCCTCTCTCCTTTCAATACTTTTCCAAAAAGTGTAAAAGTGGAGGAAGGTTCGAGGAGGCCTGGACAAGGGAAGAAAGAAAGATGGTACACTAACCTCAGGATATTTATTTACTCTTACTGTATTTTTTTTCCAACAGAAGCTCTAAAAATCTCTCTTGAAACCCAGAGGTTTTGGGCATAAAACTGGAAAAAGTCTGATGTAAGAGGTGAAGATGCTGTTTTTCAATCAGGCTCAAATTTCTGAAATAATGATCTCTTTTTGCATGTTTTGGGGAAGGACTGTCTGTAATACGGTTACAAAATTTTTAGCAGACACACCAAATGGCCCTTCTATCATTTTCAAGGTCCTCGTGTGTTTCTACAGATGATTTGCAAGTTACTGGATTCAAGCAATCTTTATATCAGACACCCTAAAACTTTTCAGATGAGGTATATTTGTTTCCCTGTGTTTTCTTAACCAGTCTGTAAACTAGGCAAGGATCATGTCTTTTAAATCAAATTTGATGCAGTTCTTGGCAGGATTTTGCATGCAGTTGCCCCATAAATATTTATTGTTGATTATTCAAAAAGAAAACAATGAAAAAACGGTTCAAATTTCGTGGGGGTTTTTTTGGGGGGGGGAGGCTAAGCGAGAAAATAGCAATTCTTATCAAGTAATCACTATTTTCCATGACTACAAAAAACGCAGGTATCAAAACCCAAATATCAATACTGGGTCTAAAGGTATATCAATACCTTAAAAACATGTGGTTAAAATTTGAAAAGTACCTGGCGTAAACTATTGTGAAAATAGTCAGACTGATTCTCTAAACACATGCAGCCTGCTCGAAGGAGAAGAGAAGGGAAGGCAGTTTGTGGCTCCATCTCCTTCCCGTTCTTGCTTATGGCAGCCTCGAGCCATGTAAAAAGCACTTATCCAAGTCCACCCATGGTGACTAAGACCATCTTTGCACAGGTGTGTATTACATAGGGTACCGGCTAAGTTCCTTTAGCCAGAAACCCCAAAATACAGTGACTTAAAGAAAAGGAAGTTTACTTGTCTCCCATTAGAGTATTACAGTCCAGGGCTCAGTAGCCTAGGTCGGTGCAGGGGGTGTGGGTAGGAGACAACAGCACAGCCTGGGGTCAAATCTAGCTTGCTGCCTGTTTCTAAGGTAAGAGTAGTTTCTACATCTTTAAATGGCTGAAAAAAGCTCGAAGGTAGCATATTCTGTGGCACATGAAAACTTCATAAAATTCAATCTTCAGTGTCCATTAAATAAAATTTTACTGGAACTTACCCACAACTCATAGTCAAGTATTATCTACAGCTACTTTTCACTACAAATGGCAAAGCTGAACAGAGACTTTATGACGTGCAAAGCCTAAAGCATTTACTACCTGGCGCTTTACAGAAATAATCTGCTGAACCCAGGCCAAGGAGATCTCACTCAAGTGGTCCATCCAAGGCCCCAGGTTCTTTTCATCCTGCGCTGGCTCTGCTGTTCTCCAGGTTGCTATCTGATTGGCAGATTTGGGCCACTCCCACATCCATGTTCCAGCCCTCTGTAACAGGGTAACAGGGAGCGGCTAAAAAGAAGGGCAAGCAATTGCTTTTTAAGTATGGTAAGCAGAAGTTGCACACATCACTTTTGTTCACGTGCATTCTTTTGGTGAACTTATTCAAATATCCTACACAGTTTGCTGTACAGCAGAAACTAACACAGCATTGTAAATCAACTATACTCCAATAAAAATTTAAAAAAAAAATCTTACACAGAGATGAAGGCAATGAGGCTGAAAATAAAAGCAGGGAGGATGGAGAGAGGAGGGGGGTGAGGTCCAACCAAAAGCCTGATACAGCATGGAGTACATACAGTAACTAAATCTCAAAAATCTGTTGAGTACCTTAAGTCCATTAGGTTCCAAATACAGAGTCATGCTAGCCTATGATGAAAAGTCTTCACTATATTTACTAAAATGGCCACTTTTTGATGTGAAGGCAAATTGATTTTCAAGCTAGAATAAACTTCTGCAAGAAATTCTTGTATTTCAATGCACATGTTGAGGACAAAATGTTGTCCAGTTTCCCCTCAGGACCCATGTAGTGAAGACTCAGTATTCGTTGGCAGTTACTGAAGATATTTTGGAATCAACAGAAAAGATGGAATCTTAGTTAGGGCTGCAGGGTTACTTCAGGCCCTGTCTCAAGCTCTATGAAGTAGAAAAAGACATCAACCCACCTGGATCTCAGCTCTGCTGACTGCTTATTACCTGTATTTTCTGCACTTATACGTAGCTAATGTTTTCTAGAAATTTCAGTGATAAAGTTTTTGCATTTTTGTCCAGAGTGACTTTGCCTAATTTGCAATCATATCGAAGGTTCTCATCTTGACTGACTGCTTTGTGAAAAAAATTAATTCACATTCCATGAGGAATTGAGCAAGAAGAAAGATGAATTTCCCTTTTCAAATCACGGATGGCAGGGAATCATCACTTTTACAAATAACCTTATGTTACTGGTGGTTGGTTGTCACTTGGTTACATGGTGTGTTTGAAGAGCTCTAACCAGTGTACTCTGTTCTGGAGAACATGGCTGCCTGAAACCACTCTCCTGTTTCTGAGCAGGACCACGACAGAAAAAAACGGCACCTTCATCCTAGAACAGATTGAATTAGCCTTCTAAATTGGAAACATAACCAGGCCACGCACATTACTACTCCGATACTTGACATGTTCTGAAATTAGAAACAGAATAATATTGGAAGTCTTTGGAACGCAAGATGGTTTTAAAAATGTGAAGATTAAATATAATACAGTCTATTGGGTGCAACATCTCTCAAAGCCTTGTTAGACCAACCTACATATGGAAAGGAATTCATCACATATATGAGGAAAGTTATTTCAAATTGATGGGGGAAGGAAACTCTTTAATAAATTCCATAGGAATAATTGACCATTCAATTGGAGAAGAAAAAAATCGAATTCGACTTCTCCCTTACAACATACACAAATTCATTCCAAAAGGATTAAGGAGCTGAGTGAAAACAATTTTTTAAAGTATTAGAAGAAAATATAGAAAAAGCCTTTGTGAGGAAGGCACAAAACCCAGACTCCATACAGAAAAAGACAGATCTATTGACCTTTATTCATGTTTAAACCTTCTGTAAGGCAAAAGACAAACTAGGTAAAAGGCAGTCTTCTCAATGCATATTGTCAATACATAAAGTATATATTTCATGGAAAAGTGTTTTTTAAAGAAACTTTTATAAATGAATAAGGCATCTAATAAGGATATAAGCAAAGGATATAAGCAAATTTCTTCAATTAAGAAATGCAAATGCTTATAAATAAATGAAAAGTTTCTCAAACAATGAGACAGTACTTTACTCATCATATAGGGAAACATAATGAAGACCAAACACATGAAATGCTACGCAGCATGTGAGGAAACGGGGACTTTGTGGGGCTGGAGGTTGGGGGGAAGTTTGTAAGGACCTATCCAAATTTTAAAATCCTGTTTCCTTCAATTGAGCAATTCTACTTCTACGTAGTTATGCCTTGAGAAATACTTACACACGTACAGAAAGAATCATATACAAGAGTACTTAATGTTTATAATAGTGAAAACTGAAAAGACAGAAACGTTCATAGGAGGATGGATAAACAGATTACAGAGCATTACGTACCAGTTAAAAAGATGGCGTTCCATTTATATGGACCAATGTGAAAGTGCTCTACGAAATCATGGAGTGAAAAAGCAAGTTCCAGTTTAATAGTGTGTGTGTGTGTACACGTATGTAAAGTACGGTCTCATTGATTTCAAAAACTCATACAACAAAACGATAATGATTTGTTTGTGTTCATGTCCGTGACTATGTGGAAAAAAGTTGAAAGGATGCCCACCTCTTGGTTGTTGCCTCTCAGGAATGTGATTGGGTGGAACTGGCTGAAGAGGAACTTTCACTTGTACTCTGTTCTTTGATGTTTGAGAGTGCATTTATGGAGAAGGCCCTCTCTGACAGAATTTATTCTGTACTATGTACGCAATTAAAGTTAAATTATAAACAAAGCAAAAATGAGATACTTTGGGGATATCCATCTTCCTAGTTCACTCAGGATGTTCCTGCAGCTGAGTCTCTCACTGCTTCTTCTGTTGGTCTACTTACACACTCCAGTGTGTAGCTTTACAAGGCAAACTGGCCGAGTGTGAGGTGGAACGGCTATTTGTTCATAAATTTACTACTTTATACCATTTGGAGGGGAAGCAGCACTCATTCTCTGGCTTTGTAATTCATTTCATTGCTTATAAGTAATAACTGGAAAAGAGAGTTTAAAAGCAATCATTATTTTCAAAAACTTTGACCCATATTTGTTCTGAAATGTCAGGTTCCTTGGTAAAATACCAAAAGGCTTAAAATATAGGCTTCTTGTTTCCTTCTTTATTAGAAAGTTAACATTACTTACATTTATAACTACACTCAAAGTCCAATAGACTGGATTAAGATTTCTGCCAAATGCTCCTACTTAACATTTTTCGAGTTTTAGCAATAGCAATTGTTACTTTCACATTAAAAAAAATATCTTAGTAGCGTAAGGCAAGTTTGTGGAAAACTAAATATCTTCATTTTACACTTCAGTAGATTCAGCCTAAACCAACATCAAATTAATCAGAATTAAGATTAGGGCTCAAGTCTTGTGACTTGTAGCCTAAGTTTTGGGTTTTTCCCCCCATATGTGGCCGATGCCCACAAACTACATACACTTTCTTAAATCTTCTGATAGTGCTTTCTAAAACTGAAAGCTTTACTTCTGAGGCTTATAATACAGTATTCCACATACTGAGATTGGAATATAGCATAAGAAGCTGGGTAAAATTCATTTTAGGAAAAGATGAAATTTAAGATAATGATAAACGGATCTGTATTGTGCATTAAAAGGAAGAAGGAATTTCTCTCTTGCATAGAGGGTGACACTTGCAAAAATAAAATTCTGGTCTGTCACACGATAGATGCTCATTTGTATATTAGAGAGGGATTCTCCACACTATTTCATTTTAAAATGGACCCTCCATTGTTCTTTCATTTTTTTAAATGGACTCTAATTATTAAACTATAGTCTAAATGAATTAAAATGTGTTAATTTTTCAGTGACTTAATTTGAGACTAAGGTGTATGTTATTCCTATAACAAATTGAAAATATTTTGCAGAAAGACTTTTTGCTGTATATATCAAATTTGTAATGATATTACATGTAAAAATGCCTTAAATCAAAGTCCTCAAAATGCATTTTAAAGTTGAGTAAATACAGTTAAGACTAAAACAACAAAATTCACTTGTCCTCTACTGGCCTATATACAACAGCAAACAGTTAGGTAAGCCAGTAGAATACTGCGAATATTGCTAGCAACGGCATACATGCCTGGTGCTTTATCCAGCACAGCTGAGCAAAATAAATGTCAGAGGGGCGTGTTACAGTTGGTTTCATTATAACGTCTGGTGACCACCATCAGTCACAGAGTCTTTAGAACAGAACCAATCTCTTTCCTCCTCTGAATTATAAATCAGATCTGCTTTTGTTCTGAAACTTATTCACTGCAAGTCGGTGGCTGAAATTTTACGATGTACCCCTGACTTTAAGTCCCCACGGCGACGTCTGTAGACGCACGTCTGCACTGAACCCACCCTGCAGAAGTCAAGTGCAGCGCCAAGGGCAAGATGCGGCAGCGCGACAACCGCAAACTGTACGATAGAATAGAACCAAGGACATCTGGAAACAGGATCAAACGACAATATTTATCTGCCAGATGCGCAAAAATTTAAACCCACGCCTCTTTCTGCTTTAGACTGTGCCCCTGCCCGGTGTACAGTCACGTTTCTGGGGTATAACATAATGGAAAATTCGGGGGCGATTAGTGTTGGAAATAACAGATTTACTGTACATTTTAACCACTTCCAGGCCAAATAAAAGGAAGCGGCTTAGGTGGGCCACCGCGCCAGGATGGCCAGCCACCCTTAGGGGAGAAAAGAACAAATGATGTCATAACTTTCAGGTTTGGGGGAAATCTACTTTTGCTCTTTAAAAAGAGATGAAAGGTGTCGCTGCCGCAGTGAGGCCCGCGGCGAGAACGCGGGCGGCTTGGCGCGCTCGGCGCCGCGAGGATCACCTGGACTGAGAGAAGCTCCGATCCTCCAGTGACACCTAAAACACAGCTTTCGCTACTCTCATATCTGGGGTGATAGTGGGAAGGCAAGTATCACCTCTAAGAGAATCTGATAGGATTCTCTCCCCTTGCACTGTGTCCAGGCTCGGGATTCTTCCAAGTTCCCTCCCCTTTGCTCCATGCAGATCCTGGCCATGCCTGCACTCGCCGTCTCTCCCACACCTGGGTCGCCGTGGGTTGAGTACCTGGGCCCGCCTCGACCCCGCCTTGCCTCCCTCCTCTCCAGCGCTGGCTCTGGAAAGTGACTGCGTGCCTGGCTTGGAGACACCCAGGACCGCAGAAGCCCAGTGACACGAGAAAAGGGGTGCAAGCACCTTCCGCAACCCGTTCTCACGCGTTACGGGCACAAACCGAGCTCTAACTAACCTCCCTCCAGCTAACCGCGAGGGGGAAAAAGGGCGCGTCGCAGTGCCCCCTCCAGCCTAGCCACGCGTGGTGAAATTTCCGGCGCTCGGGGCGGCTAAGACACGGGATCCGCACCGCAGCCGCTCAGCTCCCAGAGCCCGCGCCGGGCGCTGCTGGGGCTTCTCCAGCCGCTCCCCGAAGTGCGAAGGCCATCGCCCCTTTCGCTGCGCGCCTGCGAGGCCGGCGGCTCTGGGAGCCGCGCCCGGCTGCGGAGCACTCGGCGGGCCGGGGACTGCCCGGCGGCGCCGGCGGCGGCGGCTCCTCCGCGAGGGTTAACAGCGGTCCCCGCGGAGGCTTCCTCTCGCCGGCCCGGGAACGTGGATACCGCGACCGCAGGATGTTCGTCGGCTGGGCCGGGCAGTCAGGAAACATGAGAAGGCCTCGCTATTCCTGTTCCCGGGCCGCGCGCGCCCGTCTGGGTAAATAAAGCCGCGACGCCGGCGGTGGCGGCGGTGAGCGCGCTGGAGCCCGCGCGGAGAACATGCGGCGGGGATGGGAGCGCGCCTAGCCTCGACGCGGGAGAGCCAGCCGCCCTGCCGCCGGCCGCGGGCCCCCCCGCCACCGGTACAGCCCGCGGTCGCCGCGTGCCGGCGCGGGGCCGCGGGAAGGGAGGCGCGCTACGGCTCCCGAGCCGCTCCTTCCCCCTGCCCCGCGCGCCTGGGCTCTCCCCGCCCTTCCCCCACCTCCCTCCGAGGCCCTTGGGGACGCGCCCGAGGGGGGGTGGGGGCGGCGGCCGAGGCTGGCCCGAGGGTCTGCGAGGAGCCGGGGAGCCCACCTGGTTCGCGGGCGTGGGGCGGGGCGGTTCCGCAGGGAGGGAGCTCCCCAAGGCACAGTGTGGAGTGAATCCGGGTAAGTGGGGAGCACGGGAGCCGAGAGGCGGAGTTGGGGACCGCGCGGGGACCCAGCTCCCGGCCCTTGGCCGCGCCTGCCGCCTGCAGACGCAGCCGCGCCGGGGTCTGTGGTTGCGACCTCGGCGTGGGCTTGGGACAGCGAGGAGGGTCCGCGTGGCAAGCTTCGCGGCGCAATGGCCGGGAAAACACGCCGTCGCCGACAGGAAAACAGGGCTGAGGTGGGGGCAGACAGCGGGGCTGGGAACGGGTTGCTTCACAAATAGAACAGCCTGAGCGCAAATCACCGAGCGCACGGAGTTAATAGGAAAAACAAGGCGCCTCCTGACGCCTCGAACGAGGGTTGCGAGCACGGACCGTTGCTCTCACGCCGCGGAGGCTGCACGGACGGCCCAGACACGTACCTGTCTGCGCGGGGCAGCTGGCAGAGGTCTGACTTCACCTCCCCGTGAGCACTGACGGGGGCCGTCGTTTAATCTCTGCGGTCACAGCTCTACACGTCGCGCGTGGCCGCTGCTGCGATGGCCGGAGGGCGGGGCGGGGGGCCTTGGCGAGCGTGGGCACCCGGCGTGGGTGCGGGGGGGTGGCGGCCCTCTCCGGGGCGGGGCGCGGTGAGGGGGCGCCGGCCGTGAGGCGGGGGCAGCTCGGAAGCAAAGCGAGCTGCCCCCCAGGCGCGAGGCGGGGAGGTAGGGCGGGTTGGGGCTGCTGCGCGCCTCCGGGTGGTCATCGGCTGCTCCGCGGCGGCGCGGACCGGCCCCCGACGCTCACGCGCGGCGGGCAGAGGCTCCGGGCCGCTGCGACCCGGGAGGTGAGCTGGCGGCTTTTCCCAACGGGGGCAGCCGCAGGCCCGGCGGTGCGCGGACCGCGGCGCCTCTTCCCGCTTCTTAACGCCTTTGCAACTTCTGAAATGGTTCTCCGAGACCCCAGAGAGGGGTGGGTGTGGAAGGACTCCGAGCTCGCAGCTCGCACCCGCGCTGCGGAAGAGGACAGCACTGGCCACCGGCTCCGGGGGCGGGGGGGGGGCGGGGGGCCGGACCCAGCGCGTCCGGAGCGGGCTGCGGGGTGGTAGGAGACTCGGAGGGAGGGGAGAGCATGGTGCATTTGTCCCTGAGGCCACTTCACTTTCTAGCTCTGGAATCTGCTAACTTTCCTGCCCTCGCCCTCACCCCCACCCCAGGGGCTGTAGCCGGAAAAGGGACGCAGGGGTTTCAGCCAAACCATCCAGAAAGCATGCAAATCCCCGAAATCCGGGTGCGGCCTGGGACTCATTGACTGGGGCTTGCGAAAGCGGTTGTTCATGTTCCCCAATTGTTCCTTTCTTCCAACCCCTCCTTACGACCCCGAGTGGGAGCTCTGAGAGGCTTTAGTCTTCCGTTTTGATTGAAGAACCCCGCGCGGCCCCGCGCCTGCCCTCCGCTTTCCAGAGCGGGCTTCATCCAGATTAAAACCAACTCAGGCAAAGCTCCTTGAGGAGTCACTTTGCTTCGCCCCCGCGGGTTAACTGTTGCCGGCTGAGATTCTTTGGGGGCTGGGTGGCCGGGGCTAAGAGGAGGGTGGGTACCTGCCCCGGGAGCGTTCGGGGGCGGGTGACGGGCGATGCGGCGGAGCGGTGTAACCAGCCAGGGGGAGGCGGGGGTTCCCGCGTTCAGGTGCGGCGGCGCCGCTCTTCCCCTGGGCTCCGCGGCCCCGCGCCGCGGCCAGGTTCGGGGCTCGGGACGCTCAGGAGGGTGAGCGCTCTCGGCGAGTAATGTGCTGCATCTTTATCTCCTAGAACCCGAGCCCTGCGGAGCTCCCGGCGGCCCGGCCCCAAGGCGCTGCGGCCGCGCCGCGCGGCCCTGCCTGCGCGCGCCATGAACACCATCGTCTTCAACAAGCTCAGCGGCGCCGTGCTTTTTGAGGACCGCGGGGCTCCGGAGCGGGAGCGGGGCGGCAGGCCCTACGGCGGCGTCCTGGACAGTACGCACGCTCGCCCCGAGGTGGGCATTACGGACGGCGCGCCCCTCAAGGACAACCTGGGCCTGAGACACCGGAGGACCGGGTATGCGCACCCTCCCGGGGCCCCCGCCCGCCCGCTCCGGGCGTGCTGGTGACAACCGGGGCCTGCGCCTTAGGGCCCCCGACTTTTCCGGGAGGAGCGGTCTCCGCCTCCTGGGTTCGCGCATTCTCATTTTAAGGGAGTAGTTGCTCAAAGCGTGGGGGGTCCATTCGTCAGAAGGGCTCCAAAGAGGCTCGTTGGAAACTGAGAACACCTGAAACCGCCTCTTAGTCCTCAGATGCCCGGACCTGGGGGCGGGGGTTACGTGCCTCTCTCCCGACCGCGGGTGCGGACGCGCGGCCGCAGGGGAGGCAGAAAGGGCTGAGCGGGATGCATGGGCGCAGAGCAGGGCCAAGCAGTCGGGGCTCCCCTGGGGCTCCCCCCCCCCCGCCCCCCAGGTCAGGCCAGCCCCGTGGGCTTCCCCCCTTGTGTCACGACAGGGCCTTGCATCGGCCAAGGTGTTGGGAAGGTCGGCCCTCCGCAGGATGCCCCGGACGCGCGCGCGCGCGCGCGCGGCTCGGCGGGGCCCGCCGCGAGCCCGGAGGGGGGGGTGGTGGTGCCGCGGGCCTGCCGGGCCGGGTTTCGGTTTAGCGGCCTGAGGGGCTGCGGGGGTGGGGGTGGGGTGGGCGGGGGCGAGAGCTCGCGGGCCACCAGCGGCTCCGGCTGCGGAGGAGGGCCGTCTGTAGCCCCGCCACGTCCCGCGGCTCCGGGAGCGCCCCGCGGGGGGAGGGGCGGCCGTCCTGGCCGGTCCACCTGAAAGATTGCATCAGCTGCTTGTTGTGCGGCGTTGCTGGTTAGGGAAATAGAGATTAGGTTTCGTCAAAATGTTACTACCAGTCCTCACGGATGGAATTGCATTTCAAAGTGTTTAAAGAGGCAGAAGCCCCGGAGGCTGCGGCGCAGGCGCGCGAGCCTCGCGGAGTGGCTGGGCGCGCGGGCGGCGGCGCGGCGACACCTCGCGGAGCCGCTGGGGAGCGCAGCGCCGAGGCCCGGCTCCCGGCTGCTTCCCGCTCTTCCTCCTTGGAATATGCTTTTCCCGAGGTCTTTTTACTTTACCCGGTGGGACAGACCTTCCATACTTTTAAGCTCGCCCTTTTGTCGTGAAAAGCCCCCTACAGTGTTTTGGGTTTTGTCTTTTCTCTTTTTCGTGTGTGTTTTTGTTTTCGGTTCTGCATCTTTCCTCCACAAACCCCTTCGTGGAAAGCTTCCCCTTTACCCGAGGATCAAAGGGTACAGGGGAGAGCTTGAAGAGAACCAGGGCAGCGGGGCGGCCATCACCCCTTGCTTTGTTCCCAACGTCCAGTGGGCGACGGGAAGCCCCGAGCGGCGGGCATGAGTCCCTGAAAGAACATTCGAGAGCCGGCCGCAGCCACTACTCATCCCATGAGGCCAGGGCCCCTGGAGGGCGCGGTGCAGGCGGGCGAGGGACGGTGCCGGCCTTGCTGCGCAGGTCTGTGGCTTGAATAACAAAAGAGCTTCCTTCAGATCACCTAAACCTCTAACCTCTGGCTTCAGGATTTCCCCCTTTTCCTTATAAACCTGGCGGCCTTCGCCGCCCCACGCCCCTCCTGTGCCACCCGGGCCGGCTCCGCGCGCCCCGACCCTGTGCGGCTCCCACCCCTGCCTGGCTTCCGCGTCCGGGCGCGCGGGGCCGCGGTCGACGCGGGCTGAAGCGCGTGCGGACCCGGGGCCCCGGCGGGCGGCGCTCGGCCGGCGCGGCTCACCGGGAACCCCTCCTCTCCCGGTGTCCCAGGGCCCGGCAGAATGGCGGGAAGGTGAGGCACAAGCGGCAGGCCCTGCAGGACATGGCGCGGCCCCTCAAGCAGTGGCTGTACAAGCACCGCGACAATCCGTACCCCACCAAGACGGAGAAGAT
This sequence comes from Eubalaena glacialis, assembly GCF_028564815.1. NCBI lineage: Eukaryota > Metazoa > Chordata > Mammalia > Artiodactyla > Balaenidae > Eubalaena > Eubalaena glacialis. Next base: position 574,815 of record NC_083717.1, on the reverse strand, counting down.
TCTCCTGGCGCTCGGCTCGCAGATGACGCTAGTGCAGGTAATCGGGGCCCACGAGCCCCGGCCCTCCCTCGGCGAGGCTGAGCGGCGGCTCTGCTCCTCCGGCCGCCGGGCACGGGTGGGCCCGAGACCGGCCGTCCGGACGCTGCCGCCGCTCTGCCTGAGGCTGGTGCGGGGCGGGCCCAGGGCCGGAGCGGTGGTCTGGGGAGTTTCTGCGTCTCCGACCGTCTTCCGGAGGCTCGGCGCAGCAGGGGCCGTGTGGCGCTCGCGAAGGAGGGCAGGGCAAAGGCGAGCGCGGAGCTCTGAGAAGCGGTGCGGCCCATGCACGCGGCGGTGGCTCCAGCGGGCGCTACCCCGCAGTGATGTGCGTCAGGGTCGCCCGAGGGCTCGTTAAAACACACGCTGCCGCCGCCCCCCACCCAGCCCGGAGTTCGCAGGAGGTCCTGGCCGGGGACGGTGCTTTGTGTTTCTAACACGTTCTTGGGGTGACGCGGAAGCTGCTGGCCGCGCACCACACTTTGAAAACCAGGCAGAAGGGCACCCCGCATTGGGGCCCCATGTTAAAGGTCAAGTTACAGGGTCCCTTTCAAGTTGACGGCTCCTGACAGAGCTAGTAGGTGGGCTGGGAGGGCCAGAAGCGGGTTTGGGAGGTTTTTCTCTTTTAATAAGAGGCACCCTGGGCCTTAGCTAGACTCCACGCGGCTTTGCTGGCGGCATCTTTGTCCTTGGGTTAAGGGGCAGATCTCAGATGGCGGGTACCTGGTCAAGTGCAGAGGGGCGGCCTAAGCGTGCTGCATCTCTAGCGAGCAGGGCTGCTGTGCACAGGTTTCCCTCCGTGGCTGCATCTGACGCTGCAAAACCCGGTGAGGTCGAGCACGTGCTGTCAGCCTTTCGCAGGTGATGTAACCGAGGCAGGAGAAGGCTGTGTTGAGGGGTAGAGGTGGGCCTGGAAACGCCGCGGGTTCATACCACGTGCTCTGACCGGCACACCAGTTTCCTTTCATAAATGCAGTGACGTGAACTTTCATGCGCGCAGGCAGAGCAGATTCACTCAGAGGAGAGGAGGAGCTACCTGAGCTGAGAAATCTCCTCCGTTGTAGTAGCGCCGTATCACTGCATTGGTGAAACTTTGGTCATTCCATGAAAGGGGTATAGTAAGTGAGAACCCCGAAGTAACAGGGAACGTTTAACTACTAGATAACATAAAAATTGCTTTCCAGAGTATTTAAGGCTGTCATTTTAGGAATTACTAGAAAGTGGGACGAAGCATGAAAATTGACTTGTACTCAGACTTATTAGAACTATAATATGCATTTTTCTGCTTATTTTCAGAATACAGTTGTAGAGAAAAACAGACATCTCTTCTGCTTTATATTAACAGGCAATAGTATTAATAGTGATTTGCTGCAGCACTGGAGGGGAAAATTAATTTAGTGTTCTTGGCTTAATATCTGTTTAACACAAAACTCTGAACTTTCAGTGATTTTCAAAAGTAGTTTTTAAATAAATAATTCCAGCCAGAAAAACTTAAGAAAATAAATGCATACATTCAAATTTCACTTTAAACTGGTATGCTATTTATTTTCAAAATACACTAATTTATAGAGCTATTTGAATAGTTCACTCTGATGTCAACAGTAAAATATTAACTTATTGATTACGTAGTTCCATGTTTAATACTTGCCATTCTTTCAGACAGAAAGCAACAAATGTTTATGACATATTTAGGACATTTTTAGCTACGAAAAGTATTATTTGTCATTAGCAGAGACATTTAAATTTTCACCTGCGGTAGTTTTTCTGAGTTGCAATACAAGTAGCTGTCATTCTAATACAGAATCAAATTATTCTCTGCCTGTAATGATAGTTCAAATACAAATAATTCTTTTTGCTTTAAGATCTTGGTTAAGACTATTGCATTTTTCTAATTTACGTGAAGTTTTTGTTCATGTTATGAATATCTTTCCCATTATATTTTCTCTCACACTAGTCTTCAGCAAATAAAAATGCACGCAAACGTGTAATTTTTAAATGGGACAAAGAAAGGTAATTATTTATAATTATAATTGATACCTATTTAATGATTTCCAAGTTTTATAATAAACGAAGTTGGTTTCTGGAACTTTAAAGTGATAAATGGAAAAAAATCAAACGTATGGAATAACCAAGGGACCCTTATATACCATTCAGGTTGGGTCCACCTCTTCTCCATTAGGCACAATGGAATGTCTATGTAAGAAAATACATATATATTTATGAATATAAGGGGTTTGTATAGGTCAGACATTTATTAAACATCCAAAGCAAATTCTGACTCTGTGGAAACCAAATAAATTATGTCAATACATTTCACTTCTGGGGGAAAAATATCAAGCTGTGATCTGAATAAAGCTTTTGAGCCCTGCAAATTAGACCCCTGTTTCATGAATCAGGTTCTCCCAGTGAATAAATTTCTTCTGTGGAGTCAGCCTTCTTGAGAAGAGTGATCATGTCTTATTCATCTTCATCCTCCCATTTCACCCCAGCCCAGTACTTTCCATATAGTAAACTCTTCATACATGTTTGCAGACTGAATAGGTTCTCACTGGGGAATGCTACTGTAATCACCATGTGACTTCCCCAAACATATTGTGGAAAACTGGAGAATGTCTTGAAATCAGACTAAGATATTCTAGTTTTAAAATCCATCTCATTGTAGGGAATACACAGAGGGCAGCTCGTTAACTTTAATGGTACATGTTAGTTCTACAGAACAAGCATATAACTCGCCGCATTATTTTTAGCATATCTGGAAATATGTCATATTTTATGTCAATAGACAAATTTGGAGTGTTCCCCTTATTTCTAGCTCCAGTCTCTATTTCTTGTTTATTATAATACCTCCTGTCTCTGCTTCTCATAATTTATATTAATAAGTTGTCAGCATAATTATTTTATTCCTTAACTACAAGAGTGTCTTTTATTTTTGAACATTTCTTTTACCCTTCATATTTGCCTTTTGGTTGTGTGTCAAGCTATCAAACCTTTCATAAGCAGTACTTTTGCCTTATTTTGCTACTCTGAAGGGTGTAAAATTTGGTCAGCAGTCTCCATTAAGCCTGGAAACAGAATGCTGAAACTTTAATAAGGGAATTTTTTTAGGACCACAGAAGTTACTTTTTGTGATAAACAGAAGCTCTAGGGACGTTAATCAATACTACATTTTGTTCATTCCTGAAAGATGAGGCAGAGAGAGGTATTTATGCAGCTTTCATTTTTTTTTCTACTCACTAGACTTAGCAACTTGTCTTAATTTACTATAACTGTTTGCATTATTAATCTGCCATCTTCCTACTAAGATATAAGCATTTTTATAAAATTAACAGGAAGATGATATGTGTGTGTGTGTTTTCACTTTAACCAACCGAAATACTCCATTGTGCTTGGTTCCTATGACTGACCGTTGTTCAAACATTATAAAAATATATTCTCTACTCTCAAAATATAACCAACTTCATTGTGGAATAACAGATATGCGATTGGGGTTTTGTATTACTGTAGGATATGGAGCTTACCCAGGGAATAATTGCCCCTGAAGAAGTTTTTTAAAAGAAGGGCAGATGGGGGCTGTACCTGGTTTCAGTATTTCCCATTGTTTATGCGTATGTATTTAAAATATATTTGTTTTTTTCTGGATTATAATAGTGAAATGATGATTTTTTTTCATGATCACATTACAGAGTGCAATGCAAGTGGAGTTTGAGACTACATTTTAGTGATTGGGTGTTAATGCTGCCTTTTCTTACAGTAGAGGTTTCCAATTCCTGTGCTACAGCCATGTACCATTTGGTTAAGTCTGCTGTGTTGCAAGATTTTGCCCCTGTGTTGACATAGCTTTTGCTTGGTATGGAGTCCTTCTGCTGAGACGTGTGTGTACTTATCAACTGCAAGGATTACGGCTACTGTTAAATATTCAACAAAATCTCAGATTGGTCCTTCTACGTTATTCTCAGTGTCAGACTACATGGTGTAGAAGTGAGGTGTTCGATATTTCAGTTGAATGACTGAATCTGCGTTGTTAATTCTGTGTGTTCAAAGGTGGACAGATGCCAGAGTATCCCCTTGGGTTTACTATAAAGATTGCTCTGCCAATGTGATGAATGTAAACACTGCTGTGTAGGATGAAAGCTACTTAGCTTTCTCTTCCAGCTTCTAGATATTTGGTTCTCTAAGCTTTCGCTATAAAATGCAGTGTTTTTAAAGCTCTGAGTTTGACGTTAAAGTGCTGTTGCAGAACCTGTCCTTGGTAAGGAGGCCTGTTTCATGTAAAATAGAATTTCAAAAGAATTTGAATGATAACCTGAAGGAATCCATAGTAAGTTAGAGGTAGAAAATTTGAACTGGTGCTTTTACCTTCAGTGAAACAGATGGCGTTTGCATCAATTCATCAGGAAAAAACTTGTGAGATGCTACTCGTGCAGATTTGTTCACCAGCTATTGTCTGCTGTTCGCATGACTTAACACAAGAAGATATTCAACACCCCAGACTATATCCAGCCCTTAGGTTGTACTGTAAATTGCTGATAATAAAACACTGGCAGAGTAAATGTATTAGTAGATTGGGTGCCGGTCAAACTTATGAAATCAGTTTAGAAATAGCCTGTTAGACACCACCAAACCTTTATGGAAAATCTTCTGATGTATAATTAATATACTCTGGTAAGAACTATGAGTATACAAAACGTAAAAAACGATACGACTCCTATATATGAAAAGCTAGTTAATGCCACCATGACATTTAAAGGTCCCTATTTTTGTATGTTAGAATTATAAGTATATTGATTTTTTTTTAAATTCGAAGTCCATCGCGTTTTAATAAAAATATGAAGAGTTTCATAAGAATTGGATTTTACACTATGCGGTACTGTGTGTTGGTTGTATTAAGAGTTAAGGTCAGGGACTTCCCTGGCGGTCCAGTGGTTAAGACTTCGCCTTCCAATGCAGGGGGTGCAGGTTCGATACCTGGTGGCAGAGCTAAGATCCCACAGGCCTCACGGCCACAAAACCGAAACATAAAACAGAAGCAATATTGTAACAAATTCAATAAAGACTTTAAAAAAAAGTGTTAAGGTCAGTTAAGATTTAAGATTAGCCTCTGAATTATATGATGTTTAGTAAAGAAAGTAACAAAAAAAGTTTGGGAGTTGGATTCTAATAAATATAAGTGACATAGGCATGGGGGAAGTTGTCCTCTGTGTGCAAAAGGAACAAAGAAGGACATAAAACACCTCTCTGATTGCTGCAAGAGAGTAGTGGTCAAGAGCAGAAGATAGGTTGGTACCAACCATAAAGGAGATGAATGAACACTTTTATGGGAGAGCATGGACGACATTCACAGATCTTAATCTTCAGAGTTGGCAAGGATGTCAGGAACCATGAAGTTCTGAAAAGATGAATGACTTATCTAAACTCACACAGCCTGTTTTTGGCTAAGTCAGAACGGGAAACCAGGTCTCTTTCCGTTATACCACAGTTAGAGGATGACAGGACATGCATGAGGATGTGAAGACGTTAAGTAAGTAATTAAATCATAACGGTGCGTCAACACTTGAGTTTGATGGTGGTTGTTAAGATCCAGTCAAGTGGATAGAATGGAAGATAGGGAAGTTCGAAAAAATACTGTTCTAAAATTCCCAGTTGGTACTAATGAGGACATGGACGAACATTTTGGCCATGACTTGGAGAATAGAGGGAGGTTTGAGAGGAAATGGACCAGGCATTTCATGCTTCCGTAGTGCAGGTTCACCCGTGTATCATAGTTAATCACGTATAGCTCTTCACTTCTAGTCCTTCTGTGTGTGCAGGGGACAGAGTTTATTCATTCCTAGCACTTAATACCATGGCTAAAGCACAGGAGCTCCTCAGTATGTGGTGAATGAATAGTCCCAGAAGTTGTCTGTTTGTAGAGGTTGGAGGAGACTGAGAATTTAAAGTCAGACTAAACCATAGTAAGAATAGCACAGCTTGGCAGGAAGAGGGGTTGGTGGAGTCTTAGGCTTCTGAAATGCCGTGGTAAGATATTACACCACTGCACATAAATTTGAGGACAGTTATCATTGCTTAAGACACAAAGGGAGGTAACACTGAATGTATATTATATATGATATGGTTTGTGCCTATATAAACTGGGGAACACTACCATGTTTTACCCATGGGGAAAAAAAGAAAAAAATTATAGTTTTTTTTTTAATGTAGGATTCACCACAGGTTCATTCAATAATTAAGGCTTGAGTAATGTGCAAAAGTTATGTATTCATAGTATAAATTTAAAAAAGAAAAGAAAAAAAGAAATTCCAGTGCAAGCATCACCACACAAACCGTTAATATACTGCGGAGTCATGTTATGGAACAAATTGGTAGAGAAACGTAATCCTCTTTCCACTTTTCATCCTTTTAAAGGCAAATATTGGCCTTTCATGTTTTTAATATATATATATTCTGATGATAGGTTGATGTTTAAAAAGAAATGTCAAGTGCCATTTTAGCCTCTAGAAATCCAGTAGCACCTTAAACAAAAACAATGGAACTAACCTTGTTTTGCAGTGTTCATTTCTTTGCCATCACCTGTTTGGAAGCACTAGATTTTTAGCTTAAAGCTGGGCATTATTTGGCTTTTTTCTCTCTCTCTGCTTGTCTGATTGCTCTGTCTCTGACTGTTTTGCCAGCTCCTACCTCCTTAATCGCTGGAGGTTTCCAGGGTTTGGTCCTTGACCCTCTTTTCATTCTGTCTGCTCTCACAGCTTCAGCTCTAACCTCTGCATTATGACCCAAATCTGATCTTCCTTGCCCTTAGATCTCAGATGCCATTTTTATTTTCTTGCTGCACATTTCACCTGTATGCTTTTCTAGTACCTCAAACTAAACATTCCCAAACCAAACGCATCATTTCACCCTCAAACAATTCTACTTTCTTTCTCAAATTGGCACTGTCTTCTCTTCTTACACAAGTTTGATAACTCAAGGGCATCTCTTTCTTCCTTCTTCATTACCTACCACAGTGTCTCTGGAATTTGACTTATATTTGTTCCCGTGTCTTCTTTGTTGGAAACACACTTCCCTACCCATTATCCCTGACCTATTCCTTCAAAATCTAGCTTAAATTCTTCATGAAGTCTTGAGTCACATCAAAGTAACCCCTCCTTCCGTTGCACTCCTGTAACATTATATTATAATGTGTCTTAAGCCATTTATCACATTCTTTCCTATATTAGTTATTTTTTTTTTATTGAAGTAAGTTGGTTTACAATGTGTTAATTACTGCTGTACAGCAGTGATTCAGTTATACATATGTATATATACACACACACACATATATTCTTTTTTGTTATATTCTTTTCCATTACGGTTTATCACAGGATATTGCATATGGTTCCCTGTGCTCTACAGTAGGACCTTGTTGTTTATCCATCCTGTATATAAAAGCTCACATCTGCTAATCCCAAACTCCCACTCCATCCCTCCCCCAAACCCCTCCCCCTTGGCAGCCACCAGTCTGGTCCCCATGTCTGTGATTCTGTTTCTGTTTCATAGTTAGGTTCATTTGTGTCATATTTTGGATTCCACATATAAGTGATATCATATAGTATTTGTCTTTCTTTTTCTGACGTACTTCACTTAGTATGATCATCTCTAGGTCCATCATGTTGCTGCAAATGGCATGATTTCATTCTTTTTTATGGCCGAGTAATATTCCATTGTATATATGTACCACATCTTCTTTATCCATTCATCTGTTGGTGGACATTTAGGTTACTTTCATGTCTTGGCTGTTGTGAATAGATACTAGAGTTATTTGTGTACTCTCCTACCTTTCTTACTAGACTGAAAATTTTATGGCAAAGCCCTTCAATATTTTTTTTATTCCCAGAATACAGTTAGCGCTCATTCTGTGTAGTAAGTGCTCAGCACATTTGTTGAATGAATGAATGAATGGATATAAATGTCCAATACTGTTATGTCATGAGAATATGTAATGATCAGAGATTATGAGAGAGGCTTAGGTCCTTTCTGGGAAAGTAATTGTATGATGGGTAATTTTTTTATGTTGTGTTAATTGAGAAATAAAACTTTTTTAGGTGTCAAATTGGTTTGCTAATGCAAGACGTCGGCTTAAGAATACCGTTCGACAGCCAGATTTAAGCTGGGCCTTAAGAATAAAGTTGTACAATAAGTATGTTCAAGGAAACGCTGAGCGGCTGAGTGTAAGCAGTGATGACTCATGTTCTGAAGGTTTGTTAGTATTTTTATCTTGCTTTCTTTGCTCTGCCTTTGTAAGGGGACATTCACTTCAGTTGCTGTTTTTAAGGTTGATCCCACAAAACACGATGGTGCCATAATGGTTCTTTTTTATTGTGTGAGGTAACTTTACTTTTACAATACTGTAAATGACCAGCCAAATTATGGCTGCTTCCTCTTGTTCATAGATTTATCATGTGTCAGAATAACATTTTCTGTGAAGTTCATTAAAATTAACATACCAAAGGGAGAGATTATATAGATTCCTGCTTTCCTTTGCCTAAAAATTAATCTTAAATATCAAAGATAATTTTATGCACTTTAAATATTCTTCTTATATATATTTTAAATCATTAAATGTAACAATTGGGTGGCTGGGGAAAAGTATGTGTAAGTACTACCTGCTGATATTTTCCCCCCTTAGATGGAGAAAATCCTCCACGAAACCACATGAATGAAGAAGGCTATAATAATCCAGTTCACCATCCTGTGATTAAAAGTGAGAGCTCAGTCATAAAAGCTGGAGTGAGGCCCGAGTCACGGGCCAATGAGGACTACGTATCGCCCCCAAAATACAAGAGCAGCTTGTTGAATCGTTACCTTAACGACTCTTTGAGACACGTCATGGTCACAAATGCTGCCATGATGGGGAAGACAAGGCAGAGAAACCATTCAGGATCTTTTAGTTCCAATGAATTTGAGGAGGAATTGGTATCTCCCTCATCGTCAGAAACCGAAGGCAATTTCGTCTACCGCACCGGTAAGTCTGTGCTTCTTTGTGATACCTTGTTTAAAACAGAATTAAAGCTGCAGCACAGGGCTTTCTTTTGACAGGTGTAAAGGCATAATATTTATTGCTTGTGCATCAGATTATGTACATACGGCTCATAATTCAGTTTGAAAGCTTTCATTTTGTTCTTAATTAGCAGATACGCTTGTTAGTAGATGATGGTTTACTGGGAAGTTTTCATCCTTAATAAAAATTTTTAATCTTAGTGGTAAACATTCTTAGAGGAGATATGTATTGGCTTTATGAATAAATTATAATGGAGGAATATCCCAGATTATAAGCAGCCGTGCGAATACTCTGTCCTCCATCTTTTCTCTTAAGTTCTTTAATTGCTTATAGTGATGGAGAATGAACACAAACTAGCACGGGTGCCAAGACGTTTGTGAAGGAAACGTGGCTTAAATTGCTTTGGAAATTTTACTTTTAGTCCTGAAACGCACAAGTAGGGCTATAAGTAGCTTTGAAATTTTTGCTTTTAGTCCGGAAATAGTGAATCAATTTCTGCCTGTCCACAACGTTTAGATGGAGGGGCAAGCTTGGTAAAATTTTCTGTCTTGACTTCAGTGCTTCACTACAAAGGATTGTGTGCCCTACATCTGGTGTAGGTAGACTCCAGGTCCTGAAAATGCCAGGCAGTGAGATTTAGAAATGTTACCCCTGGAATTAATAACTTCAGGGAGCATGCAGCCCAGCCACGTTATGTCACAGATAAGAAAGCCCCGACCAGGAACACACAGCGAGTTACTCTTCTCCAGATCAGTGGTGTAGCTGAGCCTGCACAAGAGGCTGGAGGAGTGTAGCTACTGCTAGACGACTGTTACCGCTATTATTACACGTATCGCCACCAGTCGTTTATTGAATAGTTGTGATACGCTAGGTTCTATGCTAAATACTACACAAGTACTACTACATTTAGTCCTTGTAACATCAAGGAGCTTGATATGTGAACAATAGAGCTTTATAAAGAAATTTAAAGTTGGTCTGTTTAATATATCCTAAAGGTTATTCAGCCAGATAACTGATTTTTAAGTGTCTACAAATATGTACAAGATCTATGAGGATTCAGAGGAAATCTCAATACATTTTTGACTTAATCTCATTTTCTGTTTGTATCTCCAACTCCAACAATGAAAACAACTCCAAACACTCAGAAATACGTAGCCTTGTAAATAATAAATTGGGTCTAGGAAGAAGTAAAAGATGCAATAAAAGATAATTTAGCCAATAATGAAAAATTTAAAACTATCTACTGATACCTAACTGAAAGAACTTGTAAGTAATTCAGAATGTTTGAGAAAAAGGAAAATAAACCAAGTCATTCAAGTACAGATAATTGAAAAAGAATAAACAGAAAACAAAAAATGGTAAAATGGAAGGCTGAAAAATAGATAAATAAATCAAGAGTTGGCTCTTTGAAGTCAGTAGTAAAAAAACTCAAGCAAAAAATGGACACAAATTAAAGTTGGAAATAAGAAAGGATATAGCAATCATTATATAGTTATTAAACAAAAAATATTTTTAAAAATTATGATAAAGTACTATGCACAATTGTTTGACAGTATTACTGTATGCAAATGTATGGATGAAGTGAATTGCTATTATCCACACAAATTAAATTATTAATTCATAATAAGAAAAGGTTTAAATGACCGCTAATGCAGGAAAAATTAAGGTTTTTAGTAAACTCAGTTCCCAAAACACTTGATAGATAACTTGATAGATCCATTGGATTTTTTTTCAAACTTTGAAGAAATAATTAATTTCTATGCTTTATACATTTTTCTGGAACATATAAAAACATGGGAAGTATCTCAACTTTTAAAAATGTAAATGTTATCCTAATCCCAAACCAGATTAAGATAGCATACAAGTCAAAATTTTTATTTGTAATACTGATACCGACTATGAAACAACATGGGAAATAGTGTAATGTTAAGTGAAAAAATTTTAATTGTGGATACACTGAGTATAATTACGACAAGTGTGTATGGACAAAAACAAGAAAGATAAAAACAATGAAAATTACAATTTGATGAGGGGGTGTAATTGAAGGACCGTTGTTTAAAATTTTTTTTCTGGTAAATTTATGTTGCCCAGTAAAAACAAGGTCATGTGCCTATGAAATTTCCCCAGTGTGTTGGGTCTTCTGAAAATCCATGCTCTTTTCAAAGGTGACAAAATGTAAAGTCAGAGGGGGACTAACATGCCCGTATAGTTGATGCTTTTCGAAGTGAAGTAGCTTGGCCATGTATTTTTATTAAAGCGTTCCAAATGCACTTGGCCCGTGTCATGGACTATTCATTTGCCAAATTCTATTTTTAAATCAAACCTATCTTTTAGTTATGCAAGCAATGAGATGGCAGCCTAGACACGTAAACTTCTGGGTTTTCGTGCATACGTATAAGCTTAAAAAGAACAGAATACAATTTTGGGGTTTGTGGATGGAGAATGAGGAAAGACTGGTTGGTCTCAAACTGGTCTACTAAATTTCAGACGAAGACAGTAAATGGCTGTCTTCTGTGGGAATTGAGTGACAATGCTGCTGCAACTGTATCTGGGTTAGCAGTCATGCATAAGTGGTGGAACAGAGAATTTCCGTAAATACTTTCTGAACAACTGCTTTGGTTTTCTCTGGCATACAGGCTATTCTGAATCCCTTCAGTTCCTTCTGGTTGTATCTTTCCTTCCTCATCCAAACAGCAACCTTCTAAGTCTGCTCTCAAACACCATCCCCTCCACCACCCTAGTTCTATAGTAGTACGAAGATTTCGGCTTTAAAATTTTTTTTTTCAGACGAGATCACCTTTAAATACAATTTATTGGTTTATCTGTGCTGAGAAATCGTATCCGTTTTTCCACCCATTTTTGTAAGACAGCTGCTATCTCATGATGCATTTCACTAAATATAGGGAGTCAAAAAGCCAAGTGAAAGAAAGAGTTGGTGTTTGGAAGGGTAATGTATCACTGAATTTCATTTCACTTGTTAAACTCTAGCAGGGAGAAGCCTGGTAGATTATAAAGCAGTAATCCTGATTGAAGATATTATTAGACACCATCCAAGTAGATACAAACATGTTTTTATTGATTTTATGTAGACATTAAATATTTCTCTCTAATCTGCAGTCTCCCACAACATGCAGGAAAAAAAAGAAAAGATGTTCTTTTTTCAGGGGCATGGTAGGCTCTCAATAAGTATTCTGACAGCGGCAATTATAACATTAGAATTGATCAGAATTACTAAGGTTATTGCTTCTAAATACAGTTAAGTAATACACAAGAAAATCTAGTCACTCAGTGTCATCTGTTGAATGAAGTCACCTAAATTAAAAGTACAATCCTCTTCGTCAAGTTAGGTTAATGGATGGTAATTTTCAGATATTCGATGGAGCGGGTCTGCTCTCTGAGGTGTCAGGATAAGGACTCTAGCATCATACGTCCCTCCACTCCTGCTGACTCAGTGCACATGTTCCCCAGATGGGGCCATCCGTGAAGGAGCCAGCCGCCATCTGTAGCATCTTCCAGAGTGAGTCCTCACTAGAGGCTTTCCTAACTTGCATTTGAGTTTAATTTACCCTAAACCAAGCCTATTAAATTTCCTTCTTCAGTGAGGGAGAAAGGAGACATTTCAAAGAAGTATACTTGGTGAGGGGACTGTCAGGCAAGTCTTGAAATAAAACGTGTGAACTTCCCTGCTCTGTTGCTGGCACGAGGACAACTTCCTATTCTGTTCTTTCTTTTCGCAGCTCACAAATGACCAACTTATAAATGGCTAGTACACTCTAATGGTTACTCTCTGAGCCCCACTGCTTCCCCACTGCTTTATGAATTTATGTAATTCATAAATTTACTCTGCTCCCACAAGGCTGCATGTTTCAACTTCATCTTGTTAAACTGCCTAAAATCCCTCTTAATTATACACATCTGGTATAGCAAAAACATTGGCCGATAGAACTCTTTTCTATGTTAGTGTGAATTAATCAGATTAGCTTCCCCTCCACTTGACTGAGGTGAATATCCCTGAAGAAATGGAAATTTTGATGGACAGAAAAAAGAAGTCATTTATTTGGTGCACAGGACTCTTTGGGAGGTGGAGTCCATTTGAATGGCCTGCAAAATGGGGCAAAATGAGGGAACCTAGGGATTTTGGTTACTGGGGAAAGACAAACAAGGCAGTAGAAAGTAAATCTGGGAGAATGACAAAAAGCTAAATGCCATTTCCGAATGTTTTTTCTTGGCTAATGATGACCCCGGTGGGTGGTGGAGATGTTCTTTTTTCGTTCTCTTCCTGCACGCTTGTGTACTTTAGAATTTAAGCTGGTACCATGAGTAGTAAAAGCCAGGGATGTTCATGCTCAATAAACCATTGGATTAGCCTGGGATTTAACCCTAATTTATAGCACAGTTTCTTTGGCGAAATGGCGCTCTCCATTCTAAACTGCTGACTTCACAGTAAACTTCTGGGGCACAAGTCCTTCATGGACGAGGTGCCCATTCATGCCTTCATACCGCAAACAAAAACGTTCTAGGCTCGCTGGAGCCCTGCGCCTTACTCATCAAAGAAATCGTAGTTTAAGTGAAGCAGAGGAAAGATTTAAAGAACTGCCTTGTCAGATCCTTTTGAACAGTGAATAATCATTCCTAATTTGTTTCATCAATTTTAGGTGTTTGGGGGTAGCTTGAAGAAAGCCTCATGGTAGTTGACAGAAGGCTTTGTCAAGAGCCAGCTATTAAGGATAGCATGGGTTTCTGTGTACATGCTAGTTTCTCTTTGGAATTTTGTTGACCAGTAAGTCGACTTTGGATACTTTCATCTTCTTTTATTTCCCTTTTTGTGCTTGTCACTTCCTTGTTTTTAGTGAAAGATTAAGCTTAGCCCTGTTGGATGATTCCAGACATTCTTTTCCTGGCATGCAAATGACTGTTGATGTACTCCAGCAGAGAATAATAAAACCCTCTATCACCAGCCCAGTTTGTGACATTTAAAGAATACTTGAAAGGTTATCCAACTTTTTGTCCTGTGTCTTTACTGCAATAATACCTCACCTATCAGATACCATCTGGAAATGAGGTTTTCCACCTAAGTGAAATTTCCAGATAGAAATTTAAGGACCGATTTTAAAAAGATAGAATTTTCTGCTCTCCTAGACTTACAGTATGAAACACAGCATGTGAGGTGTGCCTCAGCATCCTCCCTCTTCTCTAAACTCCCTCCTCCTGTTGCTTTTTGTATGTTTCCACCCTTCAAATCAGTAATTTTAGGATTAACCACAACTCTAAACTTGCTCCTGATGCCTTTGAATAAAGAACGATGTCTTTCTGATAGCCTTTTAAAAAGGGATCTTTCCTACTTACTTATTCCAAAGCAGTAACCTTCGAAATGAGACTTATAGAAATTCTGAGCTTTGGGGAGGCTTGGGGTAGAATTATAAAAACTTAAGCGTGATATTCTGAACACTATAGATTATTAAATGTTTATCAGTGATGATGATGGCAAAACACATTCACATGGATTATTTCTGAAATGCACATTAGCTTGACCTTTGAAAGTGAATTTTCTTTATGGATTCACTTGCAAAATTTAAATGAAACTGTGTAAGTATAAGTGTTCCACCTGCTGTTAAAAACTGAGAGATTCATGGCAGACAGAAATAGAAAAAGAGAACACATGTTGGCATAAGCAGTTTGATGGCTCCTTCAGGGGTTAGTTTTTCATTCACTTTTCTTTGTTTGTTATTTGGTATCATGTGAGAGCCTGAGAAAGTCTATACGTAGAAGCTGAGACTTAGCAGCCCCATTCAACAACCTGGCTTACAAACAAATCAAAAATACACGGCAGCCTAGCTTAGAAAAAGTACGCATTTTTAGGGCTGTGTTTGATCCTGAGTTTTTTGTCCCTTTATATTGTGTTCCCTCCATGTGGTGCCTTAGAATGACAGCAACACGTTTCAAATTTGTGTGAATATAGACAGATTGCGTCTGAAATGCAGCTGCATCCTATCTCTTCTTTCGTGCTGATACTCACTGCCTTGTGTGTATTAAAAGCTCTCCGCGGCCCTGAAATGGTATTTTATTCATTTTTATAGTCCTCCTAGCACCTAATAGTGTCTTTCACATATTTGCTCCGGAACTGTTTCTCTAGTCAACGAGTTAGTGTTTTCGTGATTTAGTCTGCCTCTTAAGTCATGAAAGACATTTTAATGTACATATGTATATGTTGATCTGTGTCTGCGAACATGACAAGGGAAAGAAAATGGTCCTGAATAAGTCTAAATGGGTTTCTGAAAGAAAAAAAAAAGGCAAATGCAAAAAAAGTTAAAACCGGTAGAAAAAAGTAAACAGAATGAAGCTTAAAACTGAGATGTTTAAGAGAGTTGAAATAAAAACTTAGAAAGTATAAAATGAAACTAAACCAATTTTCAAGTTAAAAGAGTGACTTTCAGGAAAATGCAAGGATGATAAATGGAAAAGTTTAGTTGTTTTAAAGAAAATCCACTGAAGAATTAAAAGTATAGCAGACAGGCAAATAAAAAGAAGGGGAACTTTTATGAATTTGACTTCACTAAGTCATGATACCTATTGTCTACTTATCTAGGTCACTGCCTTGTGGGTGAGATTTAAGAAACGAAGCACAGATTTAGATCCAATGATTTAAACTCTTCCGCCCCATTCACTCTCGTGGTTGACATGACTACTTTGGCTTTTTAAGAATGACTATTTTTAATCCTATGATAGACTTGGAGAGCATCGATGCAGAAATTTTACATTTTCTCTCTCCTCCACATGTAAGAGTAAAGATCCCATACATTTTACCTGTTTTTCTGTTAAAAACAAGTTTATCAACATGACATTTTGATTCTGCAGGGGTATCCCCTATATTTTGGCAGGACTGTCTCCTGGCATTCAGTCTGTTGTAACTGATTTTCCGACACTGCATTTCGACTGGCTGGAGTGGTCAGTCACACCTGGTGCAGTTTCGTAGAAGTGCTGGTTCATGTCACTGTATTGAAGACTGTGTCAGTATTTCCATTAAGAGACTTTTTTCATTCCCTAGCGCTTCTAAATAAGTCATAAAAACTCAAGCCAAACTCAAAGCTGGCATAAAAGGACCTTTTCCCCCCTTCTCCTGTGTATAAGGAATATAAGTGCCTAAATCCCACTAACTCTAACTTCAGTCAGGTTTGTGAACTCTACACACTGACAAAACCAAATAAGACCTGTTGACACCTCTCCAGCCTGGGCCTGAAATGGATGTCAAAAAGTTGTTACTGTCTGTGAAAATAACAAGACATTCTATTTAATGTGTGTGGAAGTGGTTTCTTTTCTTTCTTTCTTTTTTGGTGAGTCACAGTTAGTTTTTCCCTTCTGCCTCCCAACTTTGTTTCTAAAATTAAACAGGTATTTTTCTATGTCAAAATTCGTCTTGTTGATGTAACAGAGTTTTTACTCAGAATAAATATGTGTTTTCTTCTAGTCCTGAATTTTGGTACTTTTAAATTTTGGAAGCTTGTGTTCTTGTTTTCTATTAGAAATTATATCGTTTATAATTGTGAGTTTTGAGGAAGCAAAATAATAATAATTTTCACTTTGTTCGGTTTTTTTCACATTTGAATTTTTTCATGGTTTTCAGTTTAAATGAAGGATGGCATGTTTAAATACCAGCTGCATAATGAACCTTTCCTCTCTGTGTTACCTAATTTATCTTATTTTCATTGTACTACAGAGGAAAACAGGCAAGGATTTTTATAAATTCAGCATTAAACATTAAAGGATCTTCCAGTTCAATCCCTTAATTTGCAGATTAGGAAATTGCTTTGGGCTCTACACTAGGCATTGAAATTGTTGGGTTTTTTGTATGCAAGTTGCTGGGTTGCTTGGAAATGCTATCCTGATCATTGGTACAGTAAGTCTACGGCTTTTGGCAATTTCAGGTACTTAATTGACTTTTATTTTAAAAAGCTTGTCATTAGTGTTGAACTTTTCAGAATTTAGGATAGGTGTGTGTGTGCATTTTTTAAAAAAACTAATCTGTTTTAATGGCTGCAGTGGAAAAGTCTTCACACATGTTGGTAGGTTATAGATTGTAATAGACATCTGGTATTACCTGTGTTACTAAGGGAAAGAGGAACGGTTTGCAGAAGATCGCTAACAGTTACTGCTGCTGGGCAAAAGTCTCTTGGGGTGTGTGTGTGTGTCTGTGTGTAGCAGTAGTAGTAGTAGAATTGAACATAGTTGGGAAAAGAAAGTGGCTTTTGAAAATGACCAGTGGTATCTTCCCCCTGCCGTGGGTCTACCCTGGAGGCCTTGAGTCATTACCTGAAAGTGGTCTGAAAAAATGTGAGTGATACTAACAACCCAGTTGGAAAGTGGTTTGGGGAAGATAGATTGGACTCAGCTTTAAGCACCGACATCACTCATCAGCTTCTCACAGTGTTGAGTCTTTTTCTCAGGCCAGTAACGTGCTGCAGTGCAGGATAACACTGAGGTGCTTCGGGGTCAGATTCACCTGTAGCATTTCCTCAGATCAGACACTTCACTAAATTTCACGTCGGAAAAGCTAAATTGCACTGTAGACGTCACCGTGCCACAGATTGGGCAGCACCTTGCTGTGTGGCCAGATGGCACTGTGGGTCTGTGTGGTGTCTTCCACAGTCACTGGACTGCGGATGGGGTTAGAAACAGCCTCTTGCCCACTGACTCAGTGCTTTGATATAGTGACCAAGATGGGCATCTTTGACAGAAAGACTGTGTTCCCTTTTTGGTATCATTATATAAAGCAATTTTGCCTTTGATCAGGCTTCATTTAAATGAAGAGAAGAACGTTTTTTAGAATAGTGGTTTTGAGACGACCAGTTTGGTGAGATGAAATTAAAATGGAAAAACAACGCAAATGAAAAGGAAACCTTTTAAAGTGCTGAAAAGTAGTCGGAGACAACCATTCACAAAGTGGGATTTCCAAGAAACCGTTGCTGTTTAAGCTTTCACATAGTTGCCCCTGTATTTAAAATTTAGAACTGATAGTCCCTTGATCGAGCCAGACTCAGGTTACGACGGAGAGAACTCTCAGTATGGCAGAGACATTCGAAGTAAGAATGCCCTGTTCTGCCAGGACTGTCATTATGACACTAAAACGTACCCTTTTGCTGAGGCCAGAATTCAGAGTCGCTGCTTCCAGCTTCTGCACTGATTTAGACAGCAGATGTGTAAAAGGCAGAGTGGTATTCAGGATCACTTGTCACATGGCTTCGGGGCAAGAGGATGGGTATCTGGCGGGAACAAGAACCCTTAAATGTGACTGGGTCTTACATTTCTAAAGGTAAAATCCCTGACCAGAAGCTGCTTGGTGCCAAGTGCCTTTGCTGTGATGTCTTCGCCCAGCACAGAGCTAAATGGCTGCTTGAGAATCCACCAGCCTTCTCTAGTCTGCAGCCGAGGCTGAGTGTCATCATTGTTTTGCATTTTCTTTTATCGTCTTGGTTGCATTTAGTCTCGCTGTATTTTTTCCTTCTTTACTCCTCTTCTGGGCTGCTAACTCTATCCAGCTGGATCAAGGAGTATTTTTACAACTTTGTCAGTAGTGCAGTTGGTCTTTAGTTTTTACTGTGTCTCCTGGGTTCCTTTACTTTAGACCTATTCAGAAATCATGGTACCAATTCAGATTTACTCCCAACCCATGGGGCCTCCAGTTTATCTAACCTGTGTACTTTTTTCTTCCAGAAGATTTCTTTTTTAATTTATATTTTGTTCTTAAAATGTCCTTTAAAAAGTATAAACATAAATCATCTGGAATAGTAATTCTCAACTATCTCGAAAGGTGTTTGAGGACTATTTCACGGTTGCTATGATTGAAGCAGTAAAATTTTAGTTTATAGTTACAATAACTTTCCTCTCATTAGGAAAATATTAAAAAGCTCAACTTTATGATTTCATGACATATTACCAACCCCCAAATACCGTTCCTAATCCCTACCCCCTTACACACGCTCGGTGAAATGCTAATAGGAAGCTCAGAGAAGACCCAGAAAAGTGAATGATCTATATTTGACCCCATTCTCTCAGGTGCTTTAATTAAAATGATAGTATAAAGGTCCGGGTGGAGGCCCAGTGAAAGCATGACAAGTTTAATGTATATTTTACTATAGTTAAATATCTGCTGCTTCATCTGTGGTTTGGAAAAGGACTTTCTGTATCCAAATTTTCTCTCCATCCTCCCTCCTTACCTGACCTGAAATTACCCACTTGTAGGTTAAGCCCCAGGAAGTTATAACGTGGAAAGAGCAGAGAGCATTGCCTTGTAAATCAGGAGCTCTGTATTCAGCCAGAACTGCTAGCAATTGGGTATGTGTTCTAAGGCAGGTGCCTTTATTAACCAGGGCCTTGGCTCCATTAGCCATCACATGAGGGCTGTGATAAGATGCTCCGTAAGTACCTTACTACCTCTGATAATCTGAGATTCTGTGAAATTTCTAGGGAGAGAAGGAAGCCCACAGGGTACTGAACGTCACAGTTAAATACAGACCGTGTTGTCTCTAATAGAAGCAGAACTTGGGCTCTGAGCAGCAGAAAGAACATCTCTCAGGAGTGTCGGGGAGCCCCTGGTGGCAGGTGGGGGACCGGCCTGCGGTGCTGGGCCCTGAGGTGGGGAAGGAGGCCAGGGAGGGAGGGGACCTTGGGTTAAATCTGCACGGGGTCTTTCTGTCCTGTGTCATGCTTCTGCATTTCCTTCCACTGCTCTTATTATTTTAATTGTGCACTTACATGCTCAGAATCTACCTGAAATGTTTTTATACATGGTATGAGGTAGTGATCTGATTTTTTTTTCCAGATCGGTAGCCAGCTGTCCTCACACAACGTCCTGAGTGCTTCCACCTTTCCTTACTGATTTGAAATGCTTCCCTTCGTGTGTGTGTCTATTTCTAGACTGTACTGTATACCATCCAACTTAAAAAAACACTCCTCTCTCAGCACGCTGTTTTCAGGACTGTAGCTTTGTTGTGCGTGTTGACATCTGGCAGGCTATGTCTACTTTATGTTCACTTTTTTCAAAATAGTCACATCTAGACTATTGAGTGTACTTCTCTAGTTGGACTTTGGAATAAGTTTGACAAATTCTGTTTTAAAAATTCCGTTGGAAATTAGGATAGCACTGAATTTAATATCCTTATTATATCAGATCTTCCCACTCAGGAACAACGTTTATTTCTCCATTTATTATGATCACCTCTCATGATATTCAACAAATTTTTGTAGTTTTTCTTTACATAGGGTCTGCATATTTCTCATAAGTTAATTACATCTTTTATTCTGTTGTTCTTATTGTTTCTATTGTGGATGACTTGTCTATTACATTTTGTAACAGCCATCACTAATATATAGAAATCTGTTGGGTTTTGTATATTTTCCTTACATCCAGTTGGATTGTCAAAGGACGCACAAGCATATTAACTTCAAATAGTAACTGCTTTAGGCATTTATTCTCCTCTCTCTTTCCCTCCCTCTCTGTTTCCAGCTATTGCACTGCACTGACCGAGTTTTCCAAAACCATGTTGAGTGATACCAGTGATGACAGACATTAAAGGGAATTTTCCTCATATTTTACCATCAAGTATAATTTTCACGGAAAGCTTCTGGTATAAACACTTTGTCGAGTTAAGGGATTCTCTTTCCATTCCTAGATTATTTAATAAGGGGTCCCTCCACCCCCAAACACACATAACTAAATAGAGTTATTGCATTTATCAAATGCTGTTTCCACAGTTTTTAAGAGCATCATCTAGTTGTCCTCTTTTAATCTATCTAGAGTAAATTTCTTAGTGTTCAGCTGGCCTTGAATTCTTGGGAAAAGTTCTATTCCACCATGATATGTCATTCTTGTAAAGAAATTTCTGGATTCAGTTTATTGGCATTTTATTTAGTAATTGTATATCAAAATTCTCAAGTGAGATTTTTTTTTTCTCATGCTCTCTCCTTGCACGGTTTTGATGTTAAAGTTACACTGGTCTTGTGGAATGAGCTGGCAAGTATTTCATCTTTTTCTACTCTAGAAAAGTTTAAATGAAGTATGGATCAGCTCTTCCTGATACCTGAAGGTTTGAAAGAATTCACATGTAAAATGATCTTGGCCTGGGGTTCCCTGGTCCTCTCCTTTTCCTCTCACATTTTTCATCTTTCTTCTTTATTTTATAAACGGTTTCCTCAACTTTTTCTCCCGGGTCACCAACTTAGTCTTCAACTGTGCCACTTCCGTTCTGTTAATCAACCTTTCTGTTGCAGTTTTAATTGTGCTGTCTTGTTTTTTCCTTACTGCTCCTTTTTCATAGCAGCCATGACGCCTGTGGAGATCAGAAGTTACCTGCATCTCCGCTCTGCACGTCTTCATGGCCTCCATGCTAGGAGCCCTCTTTAGAGAGGTTTCCTAAATTGTTTAAAGAACATTTGCAGAAGCTGTGTCCTGGGGCCAGATGACGCAGAGACACCCTACTGACTCAGGAAGGAAGCGTGGCCTAGCTCTTCCGATGTCTGTCCCTTGACTGGTAACCTTCAGGAGTCCCCTGCCGGCCCACTTGTTGTCCAGCTTGGAGTATCTTCTGTGCCTGCTGAGAGCAGCAGCTTGCTCTGTGCCGTGCTCTTGCCCTCCACCTGTTTTGAGTTGTGGTCCTCTGTTTGGATTTCCCCACCAACTTGATGCGATATGCATTTCATCTTCCATGAATTTCTCAACTCTTCTGATTCAGTGATGGTACCCTTTATTGTTTTCGAGGACTGCTAGGCATTCGTTTGTTTTTAAATTTACAGTCTGTGATTTTAATGGTATTTTGAGAGAGAAGTAAAGCTTATTCAGTATACCATCTTAAAGGGTACTCTGTAGTACAGACTTTCAGCAAATGATTTTATCATAAAAGATGTTTCCTTCGTTTCTGGCCGTTTTCACTGGGAATTTGCACACATTCAGAATTAGGCATAGATTCTGAGTATCAAAGGAATAATAAAAATAGAGCTATTGTGTACAGAGTGGGATGTGGGAACTCCTGGAAAATTTCTGATGGGTGTCATGTACATAAACATGACACGTTATGATGGGTAAGACTTTCCAAACAGTAGTGCTTGAAATAGAGAGCTAAATATAATTTAGTTAAATAAAAAATGCCTCTAATTGTACCTCTATGATATAGTGGTACTTGGCAGCCATGCACCTAATAAATACGACACTTTTGAAATGTGATTAGAATCCAAGTGGGTTTTACTCTGCAGTGAGGCATGTGGCAGGACACGCTAGCACTGACTTTTCTTTTTGTCTTTCCAGTGGAAAACTGAACTTCTTTGTTTGAGTGAGTACTGTTGGGAATTTTTAAGTAAAAACAAGAAGTTAAGAATTCCATTCCTTTTTGCCAGTCTTTCCTTCTAGCATAATTATCATCAATTAATGGAGCATTAAATAATCATTTGCTTCATATGATTATTCTTACCCTTTCATACTTGGATTATTTTAATAATTTTTAGCTAGTGCTACAAATGTATTTAATTAAAGTTATGCATCAAAATAAAATAATGACATGGGAAGGAAAGGGTTATTATGTTTCAAAAATATATTAATAAAGTACATATTAAAATTTGAATATTCAAGTTATTTTGAAAATGTCAGAATATCTTGTCTTCCCCCTAATATCTTTCTTTCCTTTTTTCCTTCTTTCTCTCTCTTTCTTCTTTCTTCTCTCCTTCCTTCCATCCTCCCTCCCTCCCTCCTTCCCTTTTTCTGTCTCTTAACAATAAAGTCCCTTGTCTTTGTTCAGGGCTCTGCTGTCCAGATTCTTCCTCGGTTTGTTTGACTGTGGCTCAATTTCACCATATTTCTGTCTCTGGGCAGTGGTAGACTGACCACAGAATACTTGTCTATGAGTTTTCTTTCTTCCCTCAGGGATATGCTTGATTGTCTAGCTGTCAGCATGTGGACACTGTGCTGATTAAACATTAATGAATTTAAAATGGGCCACTGTTCCCATTATCATTCCTAGAGCAGCACCCTCTCTCTTGCTGGAGCACCTAACATTCCCAGAGTCCTCTGCTTACAGCCACTTCGTCTGGTATCCATAACAGACGTCAGTGTCTGTTAATCTGGGGAGGAGGGGCTCTTTCCCTGGACCTCTCTTGCTGGAGCACCTAACATTCCCAGAGTCCTCTGCTTACAGCCACTTCGTCTGGTATCCATAACAGACGTCAGTGTCTGTTAATCTGGGGAGGAGGGGCTCTTTCCCTGGATCACGTAGCTAACACTCTGGCACATCCTTTAGAGGCACTAGAGTCCTGATGAGGATGAGGTCAAGAGCTTCACATAGTATCGCTAGTTGATCTCGCCGTCGGGCGGCTGCGTAAGCAGGAAATATCCAAACACAGTTCTTAGCTAGGCATGACATCATATCCCTTCACAAGGCTTTTCCTGGAATATAGGGATTTGAAGGGTTTTCTCTTCCAGGGATCCTGCACACCCTCTGTTAGAGATGCTAAATGAGCGGCAACAGATCCAAGCACTTATTTTAAGAAAATAATAAGTGAAGCCCCTGAAACTAAGACAGAGAGAGGCCAGAAGACTCGCTTGAGATCACGGCACATCCACTGCCGGGAACGGCAGCTTGTATGTCACAGTCAGGAGTGGAGTATGCTGTTTTTTTAATTAATTAACCGTGACAGGTTCAAAAGCGATGACTGTGGTTATAAGTCAAAGACTGGTTTTATGCTTATATTTTGGTTTTCTGTTGCTGCATAACAAATCACCACAAACTTAGCAACTGAAAACAATAGTCAATATTACCAATATTATCTCAGGTCAGCAGTCTGACACAGCATAGCTGGACACCCTGCTCAGAGTCTCCCCAGGCTGACATCAAGGCGTTGGTCACACTGGGTTCTCACCTGGGAAAGAACCCACTCACAAGCATATTTAGGCTGTTGGCAGAACTCATTTCCTTGTGGTTGTAGGACTGAGGTCCCCCTCCCCTTACGTCTCAGCTTCTAGTAGCTGCCCCATTCCTTCTTTCCGGTCCAGCAACAGCATGTTCAGTCCTCCTAGGCTTGAATTTCTCTGCCTTCTCCCTGTGGCCCCAACCTGGAAAAAGCTCTGTGTTTAAGGGGCTCACGTGATTACATTGAGCCCACCCTTCATTTAAGGTCAACTGATGGGTAATCTTAGTTCCATCTGCAAAGTCCCTTTTAACATGTAACATAACACGTCCACAGATGTGACACTAGGGGGGAAAGTTACGGGGGCAGAATTCTGCTTATCCCAGCAGAGAGCACACAGCAGGAGGATTTGGATGAGGTTTTGCCCGTTCAACCTCAAATGTTTAGACGATAAGCGTCGTCCTTAGTGTGATCTGTCAGTTATAAAGTATAAGAAGGATACTGCTGTAAATGCTTTGGGTATGGATAATCTGTAAACTGAGTAATCAAATCTTGTCTAAGTAAATTAGTTGAAATTTACATAATTATTTACATGTGAGCACACACAAAAAACCCCCCACACATTTATTCTCTTTATACATTTGGTTAGTCCTGCTTCCCTGTAGGGTACGTACCTTTTATCTGTAACATGCAGGCAGGCATCAGGCAGCTGACAGCGTATTTCTAAGGTAGCTGGCTAGACAGTGGTCTGATGGATGTTTACTGCACTTAGTAACAGCAGCCGCTATTTACGGAGCACTCACTATAGGCCTGCATTGTCCTGTACCTACATGTGTTATTTATTTAGTCCCTGCAATGATTCCGTGGTATGTGTGTTTGAGGATGAGAGAACACACTTAAATAGCAGAATTTGCCCACATGTGTTGCAGAGCCCGGATTCAGGCTCAGATCTGTTTGACTCTGAAACTTTGCTCTTGACCACCGTCTTTTACCTTTTCCCAAACCTGGGGAAAGTTACACAGATGGTGGTTTACCTTTGAGAGGTCTTCCACCTCTGTTTCTCACTCTTCTACCTCCGGGCTCCTTTTCGCCTCTCTCCAAAGGAGCCTGTGTCCTTCTGCTGTTCTCAAGCCCCAGCCCATCGTATAGGTACTCTGCTGCCCCTTCAGTCCTCCAGAGTTAGTGGGTATCCGTGTCTCCATCAAGCACTGCAGGCCTTCATCTCAGGACAGCTGATACCTGTGACAAAAGAGCATGGTCAAAATAGCTTCCACCAGGGCACAATAAAGACAGTAATAATAATAATAATAATAACAATAGCTGGTGATTATTGAGCATTTATCAGTAAGGCACTGCCCTGAGCCCTCGGCGTGCATTTTCTTACTTGATCCTCAGAACCACCTCGTGAGGCAGATACCATTATTATTCCCATTTCCCCGCAGGGTATTTTGCCTGCAGAACTTGTAAATCACCAAGTGACTGAATGTGTGAGAGAGTTTCAAGGGAGCCTCCTTGGCTACTCTGGGCCGTCCTCATGCTTTCTCCACTCCAAAGAGTAGGGTCAGCCATGGGGCTCCTTCGTCTTTGGTTACAACTTTCAGTCCAGAATTTATTTCACCTCTTCCTTTGTCTTACTGCAGATTCTTTCTTTCCCAGTCCCACTATGGGCATTTGAGGCTGTGGATGGTGCCATTAGGATGGAGCCATCTCTGTAGGGCAGGCGATGCCATTCTGGCCTTAGAATCCCAGGAAGGAGCGTAGACCGTCTCTGTAGAGAGGAGAGGGAATCCAGGGACATAAAAGTGGCCAGAGGGAGACAAGCGTCTGCCTGAAGCCACCCTCCTGAGAGCTGTGGAGTCCAAAAATGTGGTGAAACGAGATCAAACAATCACACAGAACAAGGTTGATGGGGTAGGGGGAGCTGTTACTTTGGAAGGGGCAGCAAATCTGTTGAGAAGACAAGCAGACTGCAGTCAGCTTCCTTCCTGCAGCATCCTGAGTGGTCCCGGAGTGCCGAGGGCGTGAGCGCAGCCCTTGCCGAGAGCCTGGGGTCTAAGCCTTTGCTGACTGCTTGTACTGGTGCACTTGACTTAAAGTTTCTATTTTAGGCCACTCTGTATAAATCCACAGAATATAATAAACTTGTGCATTGAATTTTTAAGTAGATACATTCTAAAAATAGTAGATTTAAATTGAATCGAGTTTTAAGGAGAGGGCAGACACTTGGTATTTTAAAACAATCCTGCAGTGAATCCTTTTGTTGTATGAACAATAGAACTCAACTTCCGTGTTTCATAAATTTAGATTCCATGAGGCTTTTCTAACATTTAAGGGTAAACAACACTATCAACTGCCTTTTATTAGGTCTGTCATTGTTTCAGCAGTAGTGCCTGTTAAAACATTGCATCCTGGTCATAAAATACAACTGAAATCACTGGAAAATATAATACGGAGTAGATGAACTTTGACTGTCATAGTTTAAAAACCACAAAAACGTTGTCTTTATGGGTGAGTGTACGCTCTCAGTTTTTGATCTTCCTATATTAATAAAGATTGTTACTTTAGGAGAACTAATTTTCTTTATTTCAAATGCTTTCTCCAGAATTGCGACTCAATAGCATTCCTTAAAAAAAAAAAAAAAACCTTTCACTTTTAATCTATAATTAAAGCCAAAGTTTTCTTTTAACTTTAAAAGCTTGTCCTTGAACTAAAATAACATGGAACATTTTAAAACATGGCTCCAAGTTACTGTAGATACATTTTATTTTAACCACAGAGACTGCAGTTAAATTTCTCAGTGCCAGACAGACTGCAAATTATAACTGTAGCAGAAGTGACTATGAATTTCTGGATGTTGTAGTACCAGCAAGGCTGGTTGTTATTTTGGAGCTGTTCCTCCCTTTGGGCTCTGCTCATGAATGA
This sequence comes from Eubalaena glacialis, assembly GCF_028564815.1. NCBI lineage: Eukaryota > Metazoa > Chordata > Mammalia > Artiodactyla > Balaenidae > Eubalaena > Eubalaena glacialis. The sequence continues at coordinate 547,940 of NC_083717.1, read as the reverse complement.
CTTAATCCCTATGTAAGATCAAATGTCATGCGTGTTGCCATGCACACAAGAAACCAGGAAAGCTTCCTTTGCGACTGCACAAGTTCAGAGCACCTGCAGAGGGAGCTGGCAGGAGGAAGGAAGAGTCACAAAACAAGTTGGAAAGTGAGGCTAGAACACGGTGAAACTCCCAAAGTTGGGTCAACGATAAAAATATCCTTTAAAGCTGAATGCCATTATTTATCATGGCAAGAAAAGGGGATAATATCCATGATGGAATTGTAAAAATATTTTCACTAAGGTCACTTTTGTACTTGCTATTCTGGTATTTGGTTAGCAAATCTAATGCCAGATTAGATCTAATAATATAGTGTGTTGCTCTGTGTACTGTAGCAAGTGCACGGGCATCTGTCATTTTACTGGGTCCTCACTACAACACTGTGAGGTACCAATAAGGATGATTATCTCGGCTTTCTCGCAGGATGGGAGGGAGGGACCCACTGGTGCACAGCTACCTAACGGCAGAGCCAGAAAGAGAAGCTGAGTCTCTCAGTTTCTCGTTCAGACTCTTTCCACTCGAGTTTACGGTGTTTTCCATCCTCGTTAAGTGTACTCAGATTTTTTAAAAAATAATCATTTATGGAGTTGGCCTCTCCAAAACAGTGACTCTTAACTTATTTGGAGCTGTTCCTCCTTTTGCACATGGACTTCTTTGACAATTGGATAAAAAGCCTTGGATCCTTCTCCAAAGAAACAAACAAGCACTTCCCCACCCCACACTTCCCTGTAACTGGGATGGCAGCAGGGGTAACTCTGATCCTTTGGATCTAAATAGGATTCTCTTGGACACGGTTCCTGCTGTGGAAGCTCAGACCCTTCTGAAGATTTCTGATGATGCCTAAGAGTTCTGTCTTTGAAGCATGTCGGGAACATTTACTCTCCAAAGTGCGTTCAGTTTGTGGTCACACTGCCATCCCACATGTGTGGTCCCTGTTCTGTATCACGTTGATTCAGATGTGCAATGTGCTCCCTTCCTCAAATGCCAGAAGATCCCCCCGCTCTCAGAAGGTGTGTGCGTGTACTGGGCTGTATGGAGAATTTGGAGGGAATGAAGGAGGGCTTTACATCCCGGCAGCGCACACCACTTCCTACAGAGCGCTGCGTGTCCTTGTCCTTAAGCGTTCCTGGGCCATTTCGCGTGGGACTCTTGCCTGCCCGCTCTGTCCCACGTGGTCCCCACAGCAGCACAGAATCTCCCAGCTCCACGCTTCCCCCTACCATCCTTTCCTGCTTACCGCCTAATTCCCCAGTTGCTCCAAAATCTCCAAGTTCTTCCCATGTAGTGTTGTGTCATCCAGCTCTCTCCTGCTTCAGCTACAAAACTCTGTCCCAGGCCTGCTTCGTGCGCTCAACCCACTCCCGAGGTTCTGAGCAAATCAGAAGGGCCTCCTAGTTCATAACCTTCACTTTATAAGACATTTGTGATATTAAAGGGCAACTTACTTTCTTCAGTTATACCTGTTATTTTGGGGGTTCCAAAGATTTCCTGAAACCCCCCTAGGCTTGGAACCCCGTTTGGAGGTAGCTCTGGGTTTCTGGTCTTCTTGGGGCTGTGTGAGTTTAGGACCTAATCGGGGCTGTTCTCTGGGCAGAGGGAGTGACTGGGCACAGAGCACTTTCACGACCGCCGCAGGGTCGTATCTAGTTGGGGAGACGGTGTGGAGCCCTCCCAGGAAAACTGAAGAACCTGGTATAGGAATAGAAACTGGCATAAAATTGCATAATAAAGTACATAGTGATTTTAGGAAAGGAGTCTTTTAGATCATTTCTTTCATTTGATTTAAATTTGAAACTATGTTATTCTGAGAGATGAATTCTTTTCCCTAGTGACGGAGCTCCCCTCCTTGGTCTGTGATTTCAAGGTACCGCTGCTTGAGGTCTCCCTCTATTTCAGGGTATTCTGGCCTGTATGGTCTTGTTCTTAGTTGTGATTGAGCAGTGCCAAAAGATTTTCATCCTACTTGAAAGCAGTGATATGATTGGGCTAGAATTTATCATATTTCCGAAGGAAACTCCCTCTTCAGTACCGTGATATGACTTGGAAATATCACTGGTGAACACAAATGTTAAGAAACTGACAAGAGATCTGGAGCTAGAGATAGACCAGAGATGTTGTTGTACCCACTGCAATTCTGAAGTTGCATTGCAGAGGTAGAAACCCTAAAACTGGACATGGCGCCCTGTCCGTGGTTCCTTCCAGCAGTGGGCACTGCCTGTGGTCCCTGATGCCTCAGTCCACTCCCTGATCAATTAGAGGAAGCCTGGGAGGAAGCAGTGTCAGAGTCTTAAACCAAAGAAGCAGCTTCAGACACATTTTGTCTTGTCTAACCAGCTTATCACGATTCAACTGGCCTCTGCAAGTCCTTCCTGCCTTCATAAAAAGACTCAGCCAGGGTTAAAAGGCACTGGGTTCACCGCTTTGTTTTAACCACTGACCATTTAAATTTGGGTACTTGGGACAATTTGTATATAAATTTCTTTCCTGGGAAGGAAGGGCTATCTTAATATTTGACTATGTATCAGATAAATATATTTTGATAGAGAATCTGATTTTGAGAAAGAATAATCCAGAACAATGATATTAAGTATAAATATGATTACATGCCAGGTATAAGAAATAATGATGTCAGAGATAGAAAGATAAAAGAAACAATGAACAATAGCAAAGAAAATCGAGAGGAGAAAGATACAAGAGAACGTCATAGTGCTGTGGGGAAAAGGACCTTTGAAAATTGATGGAATTGAAAAGGAGAGAGCTGGGGGAAGAGGGGAAACTTGGAGAGTGGCAGGGCAATGACTCTTATTTCTGGATCAGGGTCTGCCTACTAAGGGTCAGAGGGTCGTCAAACGCCAGGGGTTACTGACCAGTTAGGCCTGAATGGGCTCTTGAAGGGATTGGTGGATCCCATGTTGAGTAGTGCTGGTGAGTCTTTCAACTAGTATTCTTTACTTATTGATTACTGTGGGATTTAGTTTAAGTCTTTTATAAGTTTGTCCATTCTTCTCCCAGGGGCCCATGAACAAGATGGGCCTTTAAGGGAAGAAGAATGTACTGAAGTGTGTTGAGCCAGCAGCATCAAGAAGTAGTTCCTTCTCATGCTAATACAGAGACTAAGGTAAACTGGCAAGAGGGGAATCTGGTCTTTGTGACCAATTAGTAGTGAATCCAGAATAAGAGGTTCCTTTAAGCCAGAGTTTAAGAATAGGAAGCAAAATACATGGTCACAAATCAAGCCCTACCTTATCTTCAACTTTTTCATTGTAGGACGATTCTAGGAATCTCTGCTTTCACAGGAATTCTATAGGAAACTGCGGACATTTCTGTACTTTTGAAGATTCCTCAGAATTCACTCTATCCCTATGAGATTTAGGGAATAGCTCAGGTGTCCATTCTATGTAGAGTCGCTTAGAACTGTGCTGTCCGATAAGACAGCCACTGGCCACGTGAGGTGACAGAGCCCTTGAAATGTGACTAGTCCAAAGTAAGATGTGTTAACACGTATGGCGGGAAAAGCATGGGAAATATCTCATTGGTAATTTTTATATTGTTTCCATGCTGAAATGATAATATTTGGCTGAATTGAGTTAAGATATTTTATTAAATCTGTGTTTTCTTTTTCCTTTCACTTTTTCAAGCGTGTCTACTAGACAGTTTAACATTGCTTATGCGGTTTGCATGTGTGGCGTGCAGTATAATCCTGTTGGAAAACAGTGCCTTAGTGGTGGCAGGAGGCAAGTGGTTGACAGGCCTCCTCGTTACAGCTCGAAGGTGTGGAGTTGACCTTCAGGAAACCCTGCTGTCTTCAGGGTCCTTCATGCATGTGGCCTAGAGTCATATTCATGTGCCAGCTCACCTTTGTTTTATTATTGTTACCAGACCTCAGAAATCAGTGTGAAGAACAGAAGTAGTTTGCTACTCTCCTTAGATTCTGACTTCCCTACAATATAGATTCTGTCTCATTCATCTCCAGCTCCCAACATATCTGGTGTAGAGTTGGTTTCATGTGTGTGTTAAAGAAGTACAGAAATGCATAGCTGAATGGTGCACAAGAAAAATATAGGTTCTATAGGTTCAGGTAGATAATTGAAGACCTTGTGACGGTCAGTGAACTGAATCAGGGGAGAAAGCATGTGAAGTTGGGAGCAAAGCTTTTCCTACAGCAGGTGTTAAGTATTCGACAGTGCGCACCAGTGTCCGCGTCTTTACAGCCAACATGTCTTCGAATTGGTTGGTGTACATGCCATACCAGCTGTTAAATTCTTTAATATTCTCTGGTTGGAAGTATTTCTTAAGCTTTAAAAAAATTTTTCTTTAAATCAATGAAGAGAGGTAATAGTTTCCCTCTTCAGGGAAAGAATGTAGGAAAACATTATTTAAAAATTTTATAAAGGCTGGCATCATCCACTTCCCCATTTTTTTAGGGGCACAAAGTTGCCATTGGTTTAACCTGCTCATTTCTGATAGAATGATGCAGAGGCCAGTTTAATGTAATCTGTACACATATGACATGAGTCAGTGTACTTTCAAACGAATTTTAAAAAAATAGGATATAAGCTTTCATTTAGAAAAACACGGTTTTTAAAAAAATTAATTTCCCTTGAAAAACAAGTGGATTAACTAGAGGAACATTTGGGGTAGGGCGGGAAGAAAGCTCTGTTTTCTTTTTTTTTTGAAATTCAAAACCTAAGTTAGTTTTGCAGGTCTAGCCCATATTTAATGCGGTGGTCGCCAGGTTGCTGTGGTGTAGTTGTCAGAGAGGGCAGAGAAACGTGGTGCGGAAGCGGGGAGGTGAGCTCCAGACGGCTGGGTCTCTGTGCTCCTCCTGTGTCTCTTCACGCGTGCTGGGCTCCTGCCTCTTCACGTTGCCTTCTCATCCCCAGGACCACAGCCTCGGGCATCCTAGGCCTGCTTTCTTCGAGGAATCCCTCCCATTCCTCTACTCTCTCCTCATCCAGGAAAGAGTAGCTGCACACAGTAGCGCAGCCCACTTGAATTTAATGCTTCCATTTTCATTTCTTTTAAAATCAAAAGAAAAATGAGTATAATAACAGTGAACGTATGATAGGTTTTTTAGGGAGGAAGGAGTCCGCAAAGGCAGAAGTCGCTAGAGCCCACACGTCATAACGCAGCCCTGAGCCCACCCCTTAACTCACCAGGATCTTTCTTCCTGCTTTCCAGTGGGACTGCTATCATGTTCTGACAGTTTAGCATCCTAATAACCTGATGTATTCTGATGTGATACATTCCTCTCTCTCCATCAGTTAGTCAGTCTGTTTGCAAAAAATCATTGAGAACCCTTTCTGCTACATATTGGATGTAAAACAGTGAACATCACAGACAGCATATTGTGGAAGGCAAGTATTGAACAAAGAAGTGTTGCCAGATGCTACGAAGAAATACAGGATACCATATAATATATAACAGAGGGATTTTGTCCAAGTACATTGTTAAAGTATTTTTTTAATGTATCCTTACAGAGAATCTTTATATGTTTAAGAGCAAATATGAATGTAAATTCTTTCTTTCCCCCATTTTTATATAAAATATAGACTATTCAACTCAACAACAAAAAACAAACTCAATTAAAAAATGGAAAAAGGTATCTTTAGGATTTTTTTTTTTAAAGAATTCCAAGATACTCTTTTTTTTTTTTAAAGACACCAATTGTACTTGAACATTTGTTACTTTTTTTTTTTAATTAATTAATTAATTTATTTATTTTTGGCTGTGTTGGGTCTTCGTTTCTGTGCGAGGGCTTTCTCTAGTTGTGGCAAGCGGGGGCCACTCTTCATCGCGGTGCGCGGGCCTCTCACCATCGCGGCCTCTCTTGTTGCGGAGCACAGGCTCCAGACGCGCAGGCTCAGTAGTTGTGGCTCACGGGCCTAGTTGCTCCGCGGCACGTGGGATCTTCCCAGACCAGGGCTCGAACCTGTGTCCCCTTCATTACCAGGCAGATTCTCAACCACTGCGCCACCAGGGAAGCCCCCCTTTAGGATTTTTTATGTATAGTATTATGCTGTCTGCAAACAGTGAGAGTTTTACTTCTTCCTTTCCAATTTGGATTCTTTTTATTTCTTTTCTTCTCTGATTGCCGTGGCTAGGACTTCCAAAACTATGTTGAATAATAGTGGTGAGAGTGGGCATCCTTGTCTTGTTCCTGATCTTAGAGGAAATGCTTTCAGCTTTTCACCGTTGAGTATGATGTGAGCTGTGGGTTTGTCATATATGGCCTTTATTATGTTGAGGTAGTTCCTTCTGTGCCCACTTTCTGGAGAATTTTTATCATAAATGGATGTTGAATTTTATCAAAAGCTTTTTCTGCCTCTACTGAGATGATCATATGGCTTTTATTCTTCATCAAAAAGAACACAAATAACAAATGTTGGTGAGGATGTGGAGAAAAGGGAACCCTTTGACAGTGTTGGTGGGAATGTAAATTGGTGCAGCCACTGTGGAAAACAGTATGGAGGTTTCTCAAAAAACTTAAACTAGAACTACCATATAACCCAACAATTCCTTTCCTGGGTACATATCCCCAAAAAACCAAAAACACTAATTGGAAAAGATACATGCACCCCAATGTTCATAGCAGCATTATTTACAATTGCCAAGATATGGAAGCAAGTGTCCATCAACAGATGAATGGATAAAGAAGATGTGGTACACGTATACAATGGAATATTACTCAGCCATAAAAAAGAACGGAATTTGGCACTTGTAGCACATGGATGGACTTGGGGGGTATTATGTGATGTAAATAAGCTAGACAGAGAAACACAGATACTGTATGATATCACTTATATGTGGAATCTAAAAAATACAACACACTGATGAATATAACAGAAAAGAAGCAGAGTCACAGATATAGAGAACAAACTAGTGGTTACCAGTGGGGAGAAGGGAGGGGGGAGGGGCAGTAGGGGGGGGCAGGCAAACTATTAAGTGTAAGGCTCAAGTGTATATTATACAACATGGGGAATAGAGCCAATATTTTGTAATAACTATTAATAAGTAACCTTTGAAAATTGTATAAAAATTTAAAAAATAAAAAAAATAAAATGTTTTTAAAAATGGAAAAAAGACTTATTAATTAGACATTTCTCCAAAGAAGATATACAAATGGCCAATAAGAACATGAAAAGATGCTCAACGTCACTAATTATTAGAGAAATGCAAATCAAAACTACGTTGAGGTACCACCTCAAACCAGTCAGAATGCTATTATTTAAAAGTCTACAAATAACAAATGCTGGAAAGGGTGTAGAGAAAAGGGAACCTTCCTACACTGTTGGTGGGAATGTAAGTTGTTGCAACCACTATGGAGAATGGTATGGAGGTTCCTTAAACTAAAAATAGTGTTGCCATACGATCCTGGCAATCCCACTCCTGGGATTATATCTGGAGAAAACTCTAATTTGAAAAGGTACATGCACCCCTATGTTTATAGCAGCACTATTTACAATAGCCAAGACATGGAAATAACCTAAATGTCCATCGACAGATGAATAGATAAAGAAGATGTGGTATGTATATATACACAATATATAATTTTACTCAGCCATAAAAAAGAAGGCAATCATGCCATTTGCAGCAACATGGATGGACCTAGAGATTATGATACTAAGTGAAGTAAATCAGAAAGAGAAAGACAAATATCATATATCACTTATATGTGGAATCTAAAATATGACACAGATGAACTTATTTATGAAACAAAAGCAGACTCACAGACACAGAAAACAAACTTATGGCTACCAATGGGAAAGGGGGTGGGGGAGGGATAAATGAGGAGTTTGGGATTAGCAGACGCAAACTACTGTATATAAAATAGATAAACAACAGGGTCCTACTGTATAGCCCAGGGAACTATATTCAATATCCTGTAATATACCATAATGGAAAATAATATGAAAAAAAATCTATATATGTGTATAACAGAATCACTTTGCTGTACATCAGAAACTAACACAACATTATAAATCAACTATACTTCAATTAAAAAAAAAAACCCAAGAAGAGATGCCACTTCCCACCAATTAAGATGGCTGTTGTCAAAAAACAGAAATTAATAAGTGTTGGTGAGGATGTGGAAAAACTGATTCTCCTTCTGATTTTTCCCCATGTAGCCTTTGAAAAAAATGTAATTACATTTATTGATATTTCTTTGGCTGCTAGATTTTAAGTGATAGAACTTCCTCACTTCAAAACCCTAAAGGGAGTATCCTAGGTTTTCTTCTGGTATTTCTGTGAGTCTCAATTTGTACCTTAAATATTTTATTTCTTTGGAATGTATCTTAGCTTGAGAAATGGTATAATATAGTGGGAAGAAAATGTCCAATTTTATTTTTTTCCGTAGAGCTACCCAGTTATTCTAATACTGTTTATTGATCTGTCTTTCTCCTCCTTCCCTGGTTGGAAATACTACATTTTAAGTTGAGTCTCTTATCTTTCTGGTCTCGATTTTTGTTTCTCCTCATGCTCCAATCCCACACTGTTTTAACTATTGAGGCTTTAGAATATGTTTAAAATCTGGCTATGCTTATTCTCCCTCCGTCTTCTTTTTTCATAGTTTTTCTAGCTATTGTTGCTTGCTTGTTTTCCACTATTAACTTTAGGATCAACTTGTCTCCTCGAAAAAAAGTTTTCTTATTTTTATTGGGATTGTGTTACACTTATGAATTAATTATAGAAAATTTGATTTTTTTAAGATATAGAATCATCTTATCCAGAAACTTAGTATGTCTGTCCATGTCTCCTTTCATGGCCATTAGTCGTGTTTAAAATGTTCCAAATAGGTCTTGAACATTTCTTGTGAAATTTAGTCCTAGACCCTAATTAGGGTCCTTTCTTCCATCACTTTTTTTAACTGTTGTTTTTACATGAGAAAGCTATTCCTTTCTGTATGTTAATATTGTACTCTGCTACCACCATGAATTTGCTTATCATTTTTGGTAGCTTTTTCAGTTGACTTTCTTGTGTTTTCCAGTAATACAATTATATTATTTTCAAAGAGTAATGATTCTACCTGCTTTCTGAAATTTTTGCCATGAATTTTTTCTCTGGCTTATTGCTTGAATTGTGTATCACAAGTAATGGTGGTACACATTCTTGTCTTGTTTCTGACCTTCCTGGCAATACTTCTAGTGTTTTCCCATTACTTGTGATGCTGGCTTTTGGGCTTCAATTATAGTACCTTCAGATTATGGTTTCAGACTTTAAAGATCTGGGTTCAGATTTTCTTCTCTAGCAGTAACTAACTAAGAAGCACCAGGTAAATCATCTAACTTATCTGATTTATATCAGTATCTATAAAATGAGGGAAAGAAAAAATCCCTACCTCACAAAGCTATTGATAATAATTGTGAAAGCACTTGATAAATTGTGGGGATATATGTCCCTTGTTATTCCTGTTTTCTCCTGTACAGAATGCTTCCCTACAGAACACTTGAGAATTGTAGAACTGGATTTCCCGTTGTGGCTCTGAGCTGTTTTGTAATTCCATTCACAACACAGTTCCTACATATACTCCAAGGTTGGAAAGAAATAGTGCTGTTTGAGTGATGAGCAAATTCCTTTGCTGACATTTAACCAAAATGTATTCCAAACCTGAAGCTTTTTGGAAGGCTAAGAAAATGTTGGTCACCGTCTTGTAAAAAAGTGAAATAAAAAATGTTTATGTACCTCAGCACTTCCTGACTGAGCTGGAAGTGAGTGCACTGAGGTGGTGTTATTTTGTGGTGTTTCAGTTCTGGGAAAAATGAAACCAAAAAATATAGGAAATTTTTCAAGATTTTTGGTTGTGAAAGCTTTCCTTTTTTTCCTACTTTGGTTAACATTGAGAGGGCCGTATAAATTTGATTCAACTGCAGCTCTTCTGCAAACTGATTGCGGCCAGTGATCCGTAACTATAAATGTTGCTTCTGTGTGGAAGTCTGCGTTTTAGAGAGTGAACTGAGTGTCCAGAGATACTGGTGGCTGCGCTCCTTTGTCAGACGTAATGCCGTCTCCCCATAGCCTTGTGCACGTGTACAGTAACTGGCTGTGGGGGAGTTTTGTATCCTTTTAAAATGAGCTTCCGGATTAGTTTCTGTGCAGAGTTGTGTCTTGGTCCAATCTGATAAGATTTGCAAATGTACTTTTCCTTTGTAAGAAGCCACCCACAAGTAGCTCCCTTCCTCAAAGGGTTTTTCTTACTTGAAGTGTATCGACTTGCTCCTTTCCTCCATGCTTGCAAAGTAAAATGTGTGGTCATTTGAATGTCCCTTTTGTTTTCTAACACCACTTACCTTCCTCTTTTAGACAGCTCTCAGAGGACCTAGGTATTAAGGTGGTAAAGTTACTTTTTCAAGCTGCAGCAGCCTTCTTCACCTGGTTTGCTGGTACATCTGTGGCTTTGGAGATGCCTCTGGCTTTGTCACGTGGCTGGGCTTCGGAAGAGAGCTTCGTACTCCCTCATTTTCCTGGATTCCCTTCTCTGACTATATGTCGAATTTGAGGAACCTGCCCTTTCTAGAATGATTGTGGATGCAGTTTTGCATTAAAAGCTAATGAGGCCTTAATGTATTCTCTCACAAATACTAGTCTGAAGACACTCCCGTCTCCAGCACGTGTTCTGGATTTGTTAGATGATCTTTAAAGGCATGCATATTTGAAAACACATTCCTTCTTTATTTATATATGCAAAATCATCTTTTGTGAACCAACAGAGCTAACGCATCATGAGAGAAAACAATGGGAGAATGTGCCATAAGGTCCATCAGTGGATTCAGTCCTTTCAGGGAAATTTGGAAACCCTTGCTTATTAGGTGTGAGTGGCAGCTGCTCCAATAGCAGCAGTACCGTCGTTTACATTATTTCACTTCACAAAGTGCTTATCAAAGCAAATTTAGTACATTAGAATAAAAGCCAAAATAGAGAGCATTAAATGAATCACTCAGAAACTAACCCCATTACAGAGCCAGAACTGCTAGAAGGGAGCTGGCACAGCAGAGTATCTGAGGCTCCCTTAACACACCCACCAATTCCAAACGAAGGACCCCATCCCTAGGTTAATTCAATAGTAAGACAGGAGTCAGGGGGAAAATGTGTTAGTTTCAGTGAGGGAGCATGCTTCCTAATTGTATAAAGTAAAATGAACAACCTAGAAAATGACAGTATGTGTTCAACGTATCATTTTTCTCATTAGACAAACTTCAGAGGACAGAAAGCATCTCCTTCTTGCCCACTACTGTATTACCGGCTGTTAGCAAAATGCAGTCAAGATCTGTTGATTGATTGGTTCATTGATTGATCGCTGGGGGATATAATGAGTACTTCCACCTTTGAAACAATCCTAGTTTGGAGAGGAAAGTATGTCTATCTTTTGTTATGTAAATATAACAGCAAGCAAAGTAAATAAGATGGGCCAGAATCAATTCTTAGGTAATCGGGAACAGACTTTCTGCCATGGAAATGGTTTACATTACTCCAAAAGCAAAATTTTGCATTTAGTGTAAGAAATAGTGGTAAAACACCGAGCTTTTGCTTTCTACCAATAGTGTAAACATTACTCTAACATGTAGTCTCTGGAAATAATTTAGTTAACTCTTATTTTTATACGCATGTTCTGTTCTGGAGACTTGATGCAGAAATACTGATGGAAAGTTTTTTCTTTAAGTGACAGTTTGTTTACAGAAGTCCCTTGAAATCTTGATGTTACTGAAAAGTCTGAAATAAATGTTGCCTCGAAATTGCCTGTTACAGAGCAGCTCCACACCTCCCAGAGCAGTTCCCCACTTCGTTAGTAAATCACCTAAAATCCATGAAGGTCACGGAGACCGCTCCCTCCGTGAAATGAAATATTTATGTTCCGATCCCCCAAACATATTGCGGATCGTTTTGGTGTTTTAAGTTGAGGGTACGTAGTAAATTATTCCAAAATTATGGAGGCCAAATGTCATTCCCTCCAGAAGTTTGTGTAATATCTATTTATCTGTGGGCAGATGACTGCTCAGGATAATCAGACGCAGACTTTGTCAAGTTTAGTCTAAGTAAACACAGCTGAACATAAGCAAGTTGGACTATAAGGGTTTTTTGAGCTTTGCCAACAGCATATGACCTTGGAGAATGCTGCCTTTTTTTTTTTTTTTTTTTAGTACAGTCTGCTTTCAATGGAAAAGAAGAATTCTTTTTGTTTCAAATTAACAAGTGATGATTAGAAGCTTGTTATGTTCTAATTTTTAGATGCAAGACAAATGAACATCATGCACATACCCAACAAAAAGCTGCCTTCCTGAGGGAGTTATTCCCCCCTTAAGGAGCTGAATTTAAACCGGGAGAGTGGAAGCCAATTAAATGGAGTTTCTTTCTAAAAGAAAACGTTTCTTTGTTGTTGTTTATTTGTATTTTGGTTTTTGTCTCTGTGCCATTTCAACAGATTAAAATTGTGGCTCCAAATATGCCACTAGAAAATGGACTTTACTGACTTATGCATTCTTTAAGAAGCATGTGTCCTCAATAGGAAAGAAACTTTGCATTGTCATTAATGTTCGGTCTTGAGTGGAAATCCTCATTAACTGCTTTATGCTTTTCACAAGTCTTTTTTTTCTTCTTTCTTTTTTTAAAAAAAATACATGTTTCTTTTCACTTACCTAATACGTTCTTCTTTTAGCCTAGTATGGAATCCGATGTTACATTTTTTTAAGGGCACTTCGTGGTTAAAATGAAGTTCCTATTAAATATTTCATGTCAAAAGGTGGACTTTAAGTGAGAACTTTGGTAAAAGGTGGATTAGTAGAGATTTGCTTTGAAACTCCTAGCTTTTCCGTGTTCTCTGACTGGCAGGGAGCCAGCTACATGCTCTGCTCTTTTCCATTCCTTCACTTAAGGAAACTCTTTCTTTCCTTGTCACCCTTTGGGTGTACATTTCCTTCTGAGAGCAAATGCAGTATGGATAAAGGGTGTGACTAATAAAGTTTTAAAAATAATTCATCTTTCAAGACTTTGGTATTTGACACTTTTTTTAATCACATGCTGGATAATATTAGCCAGCATATGGGAAAATATTTAGATCTATGTGCTAAAACATTATTCATGTAAGACCCATCCATATTTATTTATTTGTATACCTCTTTTACCTATGTGCTGATCGATTTCCATGTTACGATGAGTACTCTGAGGAGGTAGTACCACAATGTTTCTAAATACGTTGCTACGTAATGCGGCCAGGCTGAGGCCTCTTCTTGTTCAGGTCGGCGGCCTGCATCCCTGAGCTCATCAGCATCCACATTCGAAGGCCCTCAAAGCACTTCCTACTCTCAGCATGTCACAGTCAGACTCGGCCGTGCCCTCCAAGCTGAAACGTGCTCTCCCTCCTCCCTTCCGGACTCAGAGAATCACCACCCACCCAGTCACAGGAGGCAGACCCAGAGGCGGCAGAGGCTCCTGCCTCGTGCTCCCAGACCCCATCTCCCCTTCAGCAGGGCTGCCCCCGAGCGAGCGTCCCCACTGCTGCGTCCTCCATCCCCACTCCTCTCCTGTCTTGAGTTCTTGCTGCGATCTCACCTTCCACGAAGGCAAGGGGGATCGTTCTGAAATCCAGGTCCAATCATGTCACTGTTACACATCCTTTCAGGATGGAGTTCACCTTCCTTCTCCTGGCACCCAAACCCAGGAACCCCTTAGCACCCGGCCTTTGCTGATCTCTCACCTGCCCCTTCGCACGCCTCATTCGTTTCAGCTGCACAGAAAGATCTGACACAGAGGTCAGGTGCCGGCATCGCCCTGCCCTTTCACACAGCTGGAACACTGCTCCCCATCTTCGCCTCAGTGGCCCCCGCTCATCTTTACCTTGGCCGGTGCTTTCCCGTCTTTACTGCGTTCTGGTGCTGAGACGGTGATGACGCTGGCCGGGCGCAGGCGTGAATGGAGGAGGGTGCATGCTGGACGCCCTGGCCCACGGCCTCTTCTCTGCCGCCCCAGAGGGTGCCATCTCACTCAGAGCCCCACTCGGGGCCCCCGGAGCACTAGTCACACTGAGCTCTTGTCGTTTACTCAGAGTTGCTTGGGGTGAGACCCATCTGTAATTCGTTCAGTATGTCCCCTGCTTACAAACCTTCAAGCTTTCAAAGATGCGAACGTGTGTTCGCGTGTCCGGTCACGTGAGTTAGTTGTCACGTGTGTGCATCCTCTGCAAGTGGTCGTGCTTTTGTGTACTTCACTGTACAGGACTGTGTAGACCACAGTAGTGCAGTATCTTTATTTCAAGCCCAGGCTGGCTGGAAGCAAGTGTAAAAGCAGCGGTGATGTAGCTGGTACTGCTAAGATGTAGCAGCGGTGATGTAGCTGGTGTCTCCTGTTCCTGACGATCTGCTTCAGCTCCACCATCTCCCACCTGCTCTCCCTCCTCCAGTCAGTAACTCTTCTGGCCTGTTCACTCGATGCCAGCCCCTGCATGCCAGCTGTTGTACTGGACTACTGTCCTTTTCAAGGGGCTGTACTGTAAGATTAAAAATGTTTTCTTTGTTTGGTTGGTTTTTATGTGTTATTTGTGTGAAAAGTATTATAAACCTATTACAGCACAGTACTGTAGAGCCGACTGTTAGTTGGGTACCTAGGCTAACTTCGTTGGACTTAACAAACGTGCTCTCGGAACAGAACGTTTTCGTGTGTAGGGGACTTACTGTATTTCTAGGGCCTATCACAGTGCCTGACATTTAGGGTGCGTTCAGTAAATGTTTGCTGAACCAACCAATGAACCTGTAAAGCAGTAAATGAAGACACCATGGAGAAGAGCCCATTCTATTGCACTTAAAATTAAAAGATTGGGCTTCTAGTACTAGCCGTATTGTTTACTGAGTTTAGCCTCAGACCTGTCAGTCAGCTTTTCTGAGTCTCAGTTGTAAAATGGGGAAAATGATATAAGTGTGCACAAAAAGGAAATGAGATTAATTGCACATTTATGACTTGCAAAATGCTTGATAAATATTGTTGTCACCACTGTGAATTGTGTTAAGTTGACCTGGACCTTAATTATGCCTCCAAAAGGGGGGGGGGGAGGTAAAATGCTGTGTACAAAGTGTAATTTTCCATTTGATACTCAAAAAAATTTGGTTTTTACTTGGATAAGTTCAGCTTCACTGTAGTGGTGTTATCCGTTCTCCATGAAAGCACCAGGCATCCAAAGATGGCACAAAAATTCCAAGGGAAATTGAGTATCTCTCCCATTCTGCTGTGCAGTGGGAAGAACTTTTTAATAAATGTTGGTCTCTTTGTAAGATATCAGGAGTACTGAAATAACCTATATATTCTTACTCCCATTTAAGGATACCAAGTACAGCTGTTTAGGATAAAGCAGTGATACAATTAAGGTCTTTTAGGTAATGTATGTTTTAAGTAGTTATTTTTTTCCTTGTGGAATTGTATCAGTCAGTGAACCCTTCATAGAGATTTTTTAAAGCAAAGATTAGAGACCTGTCTTTTAAGAACTGGGCATTTCCAAAGCTGTTCCCCCAGATCCAAATGCCATATTCTATCTTGAGTAAAGATCTTCACAATTTAAAACTTTTTCCGAGCAATTAAGAGTAAACACGCTAGCATACCTATATGATTGCGTGGATAACACATGCAAGCTGCCAGCCCAATAACAGCTACGTGTGCCAACCCCAGAAATGAACAGCAAAAGACCAGTTGCTGACATAATCCTGGAATTTGCCTTGCTATGCGCATTCTCACTCTCATCGAAGACACCATTCTAATGTTTTGCATATTATGGCTACTTAAGTGACCTTCTCCAAGCCGTTGCAAAACTGAAGTCTCCATAATCTGCAGTCTTGCCCTTTGGGGAATTTTCCACACTAGAGTGTCAGAGACATAAGATGCCTGCCCGTGACCCAGGGGAGACAATTCAAATAAAAAAACTATTTTGAATTGTTGTGTTATTCATTATCTGTTCCATTTCAGGGTAAATCTTCAACATTGCGTCCTAGTTTGCTGCCACTACAAAAAGAGTATTTGCAATTGTGGAATAATTATAGCGGCTCTTTATTGAGAATTCCTGGCTGCCTGGTGTTTTGCAGTGATTATTACTAACTTCTGCAACAGTCTTCATTGTTCCGTATTTTGTATCTATTTTACAGATGAGAAAAAAATGAGACACAGAGATATTAACTGACTTTCCCTAAACCACATGCTAACAAGCTCTGACTCCAGGTCTGCTCTCTCCCCATTGCACGTCGCTGCTGGAGGGGTACAGTGTGATTAAGTGAATTCCACCCTTCGCAGTTCACACTGATTAGCGGTGAACAGGTGCACTCAATTTCTCAATTCAAGATAAACCAAAAAAAGGCACTAATCCCATTAAAAGCAGCTGTAGGAATTTGAGTAACTAATTGCGTTATTCTCTTTCTCTGTCTTAAAGACTGCTAACATTAGCATGGAATTTCCATTTGAATAATTTTTCAATTAATCGTAAACTGGGACTCCCATTTCTCAAGCAGCCTTTTGACAGATGCTTTCAGCACTTGCCCCACACAACTCCCATTACCTCCTTTTTTTTTTCTCCAGTATAAAAATAATCATCTTTTTTTCATTTCTGGGCCCACTTTCTGCTTTTCCTAGCCCTGCTAATTATTTTTATGATGATGACAGTTACTCGTGAATAATTAATTCAGTGCATTTTCATCATTACACATCTTTCATTTCTTTATGCTTCTCCAGGGCGTCCTATAAATTAGCACAAATACAGATTCCTTTGCCTTTCACTTTGAAAGAAAGGATTTTTGTGCATCCTTTTGTCCAAATAAGAATCTATTATGTATTATCCAATAAGCTATCTAATAAAATAACTTTTATTTTTAAATTTTTTTAAATTAATCTCATGATTTTATTATTTTTTTCTAAGAAGATCATTCAATTTTTAAAATTGAAGTATAGTTGATTTACAATATTTATGTTAGTTTCAGGTGCACAGCATAGTGAGTCAGTATTTGTACAGATTGCACTCCGTTAAAAGTTATTACAAGATAATGGCCACATTCCCTGAGCTGTACAATAGACCCTTGTTGCTTATCTATTTTATACACAGCAGTTTCCCCTGCCCCTCCCTCTCCCCACTGGTAACCACTAGTTTGTTCTGTCTGTGAGTCTGCTTCTGTCTTGCTGTACACATTTGTTTGTTTTATTTTTTAGATTCCACATATAAGTGATATCATTCAGTATTTGTCTCCTAAAGTAGGCTGAAAATCAGTTGGATAATATATCCAGTTACTTAGAGTTTGGAAAATTAGAGAAATATATTTTCTAAAAAGCCCGACCGACTAACTCCTATTCCCATCTTGTGCTGAGGGCTGTGTGATTAAATGCTGCCCGAGGCCTGAATGGAACAATGGCTCACTTCTTCCTGCGTGTTTGTAACGTCCTGTGTTCAGCTCCCATTGTGGTGGCCTGGGAAGGATGGTTTCTCCTCCCTTGTTCAATAGATGCTTTTAGCTCCCCTGGCTTTGGACCCATGTGCAAACCGTATGCGTAATGAGTGGCTCACTCCTGCTGGCTTCAACCGGGTGTGCGTCTAACAGGACAGACCTCTAAAACAACAGAGGATACAGTGAGCAACGCTGTGGCACGTCTGTAGTTTCAGGAGCCTTCCCAGCTCTTTAGTTTTTGTGAGTAACTGTTCTGCCCCTTTTGCGTTCCCCTTCTGAGTGTGGAGAGTCACCACTAGGGAGGGGAGAGACCACATGCCTGCGAGAGCTTGGGAATCTTGCAAGGAATTATGATTTTCCTGGCTGTCATTACCCAAAGAAGGGGCAATTTTTTGTGCTTTCATGATGAAAGTATGTAGTTTGTTTACCCTCGAGTGTGAGAGCCAGGCTCTTTTGTGTAGTCCTTTGATTCAAAGCAATGACTATGACCTTCTTCCCAGTACTCATTCATCACCTATTTCTGGTTGTCTAGAGAGAATTTAATATTTAAATCACTTTTGAGTATGTATAGTATATCCCATCACCAAACCCAAAAGTGTGGCTAAGTGGATCTGGTTGGTCCTAGAAATGTAATTTTTGATTCTTTTCTCTTTTTTTGCACAGCTTTCTGCTTTTCCCTGTCTCTCTTTTGTTTATTTTAAAATTAGTGTACACAACTGGTTGTTAAAATATATTTCTCTCTAAAGTCATCAGAAAGTATGTGAAAGGGTAGAAAATATCAGGAATTACAGAGGACTGCTTTTCATCCAAAAATAATATTGGATTCAGTGTCCATTTCTCTAAATCAGTCATTTTTAATGAGTAAAACAAATATGTTTTCTCTTTTATTTTTGAGGTGTCTTATTTACTTTTAAAACAGGCTATGACATTTACAGGACATTATGTATGGCAGCTGCTTGGCATTTAAATATATTTAAGTCATGCGAACATGCCATTCTTCTGCATTTAAATTTCCATGAAATGGCTTTACGAGAACTTTTCTGTATGCTATACTCATTCTTCTTTCTGATAGTCATCAAGCTCTGGTATTTTTTCTTTTTATCGAAGACCCTAAGAGTGTTTGCTCTCTCTTTCTTTACGGTTTCTTTGCTTCATGTTTAAGTACTGTATTTTTACTATCTTGTGATAGAAACACCCCTCCTGAAGATTGCATTGCTTAAGGCTGTAGTGTGGAGCCTATGTGTCTAATTTGGGTCGTCGGTGGCAGGTGCTGGTCCCAGCACAGGAGGGACCCACGTGCTCTGCAGAAAGAAGGGGCTCAGCTCACCCTCCAGCAGACACCCGGCTGAGGGTCATTCCTAGTTCTCAGCCTGTCCCTGGACCTCTGGGTGGCTTCGAGGTGATGACCATTAGCACTTTGATCCTCTTCAGCCCTTTGATCCCAGATGCTCTGCCATTTCTGCTCTTGTTCAAAAGCAAAGCCACCAGCAGGCCTAGACAGGACCCGTCACTGCTCAGTTCAGCATCCTGACCACTGAGCTCTACTGTAGTGATTTTGGTCCCGGGGGTGACCACGTTGTTTGCATGGCGGTTCTGTTCCCCTGTCCCTGTTCCTTTTTAGATATCATACAGCTCCCGTTACCTCTCAGGCTGCTTTAAAAATAACAGATTAAAAATAACCGAAAACCGTTTGTAACCCTCATCACAATGTGTAATAATGCCATGCTCTGTTCTTTCTGAGGCAGGCCTGAACAAAATATTCTTCTAAGGGCAGCGGAAACTAAGTTTACGTGAGTTTATAAAAGCTTTTTATCCTACCCTAGAAAGAAAAAAAAAAATCCACATTAGGTTGAATAATTACTTTTTGATGACCCCCATCTGGATTCCTATTTCCCAAAGGAAAATTTAAAAAAAATAAGACTCCCAAAAGTAAAAGTCCCCACCATCACAGCAATATAGAGCTGGGCCTACGTGTTTATTTTCAAAACAGAAAACACAGATCTTGTAGCAGTCTGTTATTACCATAGCTGTTCCAGTTAGAAGAATGAGGGTGATTTAATTATTCTGAACTATTGTGTAATATATTTACAATGAAAATCTTGGGTCCCTTTATCCTCAAGTTTGTATTTGTAATGACTCTCCCTGAACTATACATCCCAGCATAGCAAAAACTGTAATACCTGGGGAAAGTAATGCAAGTAAACTTTTATTACACCATCCCCCCCCCAAAAAAAGGCATTTTTAAGTGGTATTATATTCATGTTTAAGCAAAAATAGACAAAAGCATTTTGAACCTAGAGTCACCCATTTCTGAACAGCATTTTCCTAATACAAATGTTACATCTGCTACTGATACGAAGGTAGAATCAGGAACTTGGTTCATTAAACGCAGCCCCGACGGATCCTACTGAGCCATAGGACCCTCGGCACCCCCAAGGGACCTGGGCTGGCCCCCTCAGCTGGTAACGGTCGACTGACAGCTTCACTTCGCTCAGGGAGTTGTGACGCCGAAGCCCTTCGTGTGCACCAGGCTTTGTTCCACGAGCTTCACACTGGGCACCTCATTTAATCCTCACCGCGAGCCCGGGAAGGAGGGGTTATTTTATCCCCACTTTATAGGTGAACCTGAGATGCAGTGCACGTAAATGACTCACCCAACGTCCTGTTCCTAGTGAGCCCGCCAACTGTTTTCTTATGGTCCTAAGATACATCCTGTGCCTCAGAGAAATTATTGTACAAAAAGGTGGGTTTGATCTATGAAATGTTTTTGTTTTCTCCCCAAATAGATCAACTTGTTAGGTGAAAGCAACTTATCCCCTACTCTCTTCTAGAAATTTCTTGTATCCTACATTTAGGTGATAGCAGGGAAATAGGATCTATATGCCACTGGAATTTAATGAATGGTTTGGGGTGTAGATTCCTAGTGATTATCTGGTCTTCTCTTGGTCAGATCGGGTCATCAGAAGACTTCTAGACTAGGGACACTCGGACCCATAGCCACAGCCCAGGCCTGCAAGGCCTTCTTCCTCATCTTTACGCCTTTCCCTGCTTTTCAGCTTCTCCCACCTTCAACACCAGCAACAAAAATCTTCCCAATTTTCATTTGAAAGTCCTTCCCCACCCTAGTTTAGACTTTAAATGACTGTTTCTGAAATTAAAAGCAGAAAATCACAGAACCTTTAACTGTAGAAATGTGTGAACATAGAACACTGACATGCCAAGTATAATTTTAACATTTTAAGTGTATTAGGAGCATCAAAATGTATTTGAAATGTAGGAGAAGGACTGGTAATACTGTTCCTCTTATGTCTAAAATATGCTTCTTTTCTATTAATAAGCACAGCAGACGAGCTGTGAGTAGGGAACTGTCACTTGCACCTCTTCCGAAAGAGCCAAGGGGTTGGCGAACGTCACCTCTCTTGTTGTGTCATTTCTGGTGTTAATGCATTCAGACAGGTTTAACAGCAAGATCTCCTAGTCTGAAGTGTCATTTCTGGTAATTTAAGGAATTTGAAAAGCATGGCCATAATGTGAGCCAACTCAAAGATACACTTCAGTTCATATATCAAAGCAAAAGTACTTTTTGATGATTTTTCAGAGATACTGAGGAGCTTGAAAATACATGGATGGAGCCAGACTTTCCAGCCAGTTTCTAGATTATAGCAAATGCTATTTCCATTTAAAAGGCCTTTTTTTGCTGAAGAAAGTCGTATTAGTACGTTGTAACCTAACACTATTCAGCTACATATTTATTAAACATCAGCCTCCTAGAACTGTGGTGTGGCAGCTATTATGTAGCCCTTGTGCTGTCGCAGAACTTAGAGGATGAATGTCAGTGTTGGGACATTGGGACAAAATTACAGTGTAGCTAAGAATCAGAGTAAGACCACCCTGTTTTCAGAACTAGTAGCCCAACTTGCATGTAGAAGGGAGCACTTTTATAAACAATTAATGTTCCTTGCAACATACAGGCACACACAGAAGTTATTCATGTATAGTTAGGAAGTCATTTTCTGAGACTTTGGCTAGAAACTTAGCTTTCATGGATGAAACATTTGGGGTAACATCTCCAATATTCCCCTTGAGAAAATGAAGTAACAAAATCCATTAGACACTTACAGTTAGTAGATATTCTTTAATGTGGCTCCAGTGTTCTTCGTCTTGGCATGTTATGGTACTCTGGCACAAAATAGCATCAGAAAAGCCATTTTGTCTTTGAAGATGATGGATTCTGCACAATTAATGCATTAATCTGAGCTCATGGGCTTTGGCCAGAGTTAAAATATTTCATCCTTACATAATGGTTTTCATATTAAATCTCTGAACAATACTACTTTTTCTGATGACTACATTCAGCCCCATATTCTAGACATAAAAAATACAGTGAGAGGAGAGGTTAATTTTTTGAAATTTTTACAAGGATTTATATAGTTCTTGGTATACATGCTTAAGCTTTCTTCTAAGTGTTTTAGAAAATATGGACTCCTCATAACCTGAGTCTAGTGCGATTAGCCCTGCTTTCTAGGTGAGAAAGTCGGAGCACAGAGAGGTCATGCAGATGGCCGGCTGTCACACAGTCAGGGGTGGAGCAGGGGTCCAACTCCTGCTGTCTGGCTCCAGGGTCTGGGCTCCACCCACTGCCCCACACTGCCTCTGTACCTCACACCAGGCCACCCTCGTAGTTAGTAATGACGTGCTAAGAACAGCAATGAGAATATTTAACATTTCCAGACCCCCTTTCTGGTTCCGCACTAACAGTTCCCTCCTCATAGGCTGCATTCTAATCTTCAAAGTGAAGTTTCAGACGGAAAGTTTTCAACTTTGG
This sequence comes from Eubalaena glacialis, assembly GCF_028564815.1. Classification (NCBI taxonomy): domain Eukaryota; kingdom Metazoa; phylum Chordata; class Mammalia; order Artiodactyla; family Balaenidae; genus Eubalaena; species Eubalaena glacialis. The sequence continues at coordinate 525,676 of NC_083717.1, read as the reverse complement.
GAAGGTGGAGCCTTTGAGATCACAGAGGAGCGATCTTGGTAGTGGGACTGCACAGAGTCACTTAGCACTGAGGCCCTTTAATGTCTTTAGAGGGGAAGATGGAAGGTGGAGTGGAGACGTTCTCACTGGGTGGTTCTCTGCTTATTTGAAAAGTTACTTTCAAGTTACAGGTCCCACATCCTGTGCCTTTAGTCCTCCGGTCCAGACTGATGAGGCCAGAATAACTGTGCGTTTTACCAGAACAAAGGTTCAGCTGGGAATTAATAAGGAGCCACCAGCCTCAAGTTGTTTTCCTCTGCATAATCAGAAAAGCCGTAGGAAGGCTCTGCAGCTCCCTAACTGATAGGGAGCCCATCGACACTTAGAGGTGTAGCCACGGTCATGGGTGCTCCCGGAACAATAAAGATTTCTGCTGTTGTTAATGGAACTATAACCTATCCTGAAAGCTTTGAGATGTCAGCTACCCCAGTCTTCACTATTGGTCCAGAACAGAGGGGTGTGGTTTCTAATTTCTTTATTTTCTGGGAGGAGACAGAGAGGAGGATGCATTGACAGAAAGGCAGCTGAAGGTGGGGACCCTGCGGATCCAGGACATCTGGGCACTATTAGCTATAGTGAGAGGCCAGCCCACGTGAGAGGTAGCAGGAAGGAAAAGAATCTTTCTCCAGATGGTGGAAGTCATGGCTGGAGGAAACACTGGCTTAATTTTTGGAAAAGATTTTCTTTAAACTCTGAAATAATTTTGGAAGCCACTCATTCTTTAAGGCCTCAGGATAAATAAGTTAACTAGTATATTGCAAAGGGAAAAGAAATACCGGCTCCATCCATGAAGATGAGGCGGGTTTCATTTTATAATTTTCACTATTCCGAAAGGCTCCACTAATCCTTCCATGAGCAATAGCCTTGATATTCACCAAGTTTTGGTGCAGTCTCTTCCTGTCATGCTGAAGCTTTAAAGCGTAATTCACTTTTGGTCCATGGCACTGGAAAAAGCAGTTTAATCATCAACAGATAAATGTTACAGGTTGTTGGGTAGGTTTTTTTTTCCTTCCTTTTTGAGCAAAATCACTTGGGATGATTTATCTTTACTCATTCAAAAGCTCTAACTACCCCAGAGAGGATAACCACAAACATTTCCCCTGAAGTGATGCAGCAACAGCTGTCTAAGAGCAGTTACTTAGCAGTAATTCAGTCCTGGCGATGCAAGAGTGATTTTAGGGATATCACACCTATTAAAATGTCTCTCTAATTTAAGGTCTGAGGATGAGCTCAGCGGAGCTTTAGATTTCCTATTCTGTGATTTGGACTGATTTTCTGATGTTACAGATTAAATAATAAGGAGGAAAAAAAGTCATTTTTTTGTATCTCTATGGTCTAAAATACTAGCAAAAGGTATAGAAAAGGTGTTTAATAGGTTTTTAATAGGCTTTCTATGTAAATAATGCATTAGACCTTGCCATGGTCTTTGAAGGTGGCTTTATCAACTGAGATTGCTTAAATGATGAAATGCTAGTAATTGTTGTTTTAAAGATAACCCCTTCTTGTAACATTCGAGACTCTCAAAATTCAAGTTTAAACTGGGCGAAGCTGGATTTTGAATTCTTTCAAGCCGTTTCTTTTTCACAGGCGAAAAAACAAGAAACAAAAAAACAAAACAAAAAAAACCATTGCCACATCAGGGGAAGCCAAATGATAGATTATTATCTTATTTGTTAACAAAAGGGTAAGGAAGAAGTAGAAGTTCAGTGAAAAAGCAAGTTCTAAAACGCATACAGGGACTTCCCCGGCGGTCCAGTGGTTAAGACTTCGCCTTGCAATGCAGGGGGTGCGGGTTCGATCCCTGGTGGCGGAGCTAAGATCCCACAGGCCTCGCGGCCAAAAAACCAAAACATAAAACAGAAGCAGTATTGCAACAAATTCAATAAAGACTTTAAAAATGGTCCGCATCAAAAAAATCTTAAAGCACGTACAAAATGACTCCTTTTTAAAAAATGTATATAAACTTGCTTTGGGAGTCGATACATCCAAATATTAATCTGAGTTATCCGTCGATGCCCTCTATTTTCTCTTTTACACTTTTTCCTGGATTTTCTGCAGTGAACCTGCATGCCTTTCTTATTAGAGAACAACAACAAATGCTATTTTTAAAAGTAAAGAAATGTCGAGCGGCGGTGGAACTACTCTGTAAGGGTGTGTGAGCCCAGCCCAGCCCAGCGTGTGGGGAAGTAGAGAGGGACGGGCTCGATGCTGTCTGGTGTGAGTGCCTGCAAAGCTGGAGCGATCGGTATTTCAGAATCTTCAGTGAGGCTTTGTATCTACCCGACTCACCAGAGTCTCGTGCTTTATCTCAGTTGTTCCAAGTATGTAAATAGCTCCAGAAACTGGTCTTGTGCGCCAGGGTCTCTCGGGACCCCTGAGACCAGAAACAGTAAAGCCTGGCTGTCCACATCTGCTCTCTCCAGCAGCGGCTCCAAAACCGACCAAGTGTGAGAAGGCACATTTGTCAAGCGTCTGGAGCTCTCTTTCCATTTTAATTTAGGGAAACAGATAATATATGATTTTTAGATTATTTAATTAAAAATACTTGTTTTCTTAATCTTAATTTTATTTACCTTTCAGTGGTGTGAGTAGTATTTTGTGGAACATTTTAAAACAGGACTTACTGATTAAATTTGAAAAAAAATCTCAGTGCAAAAGATTTGGCCATATTTTTGTCTCTTTTTATGACTAGAATTATTACCTCAGGAATATATATCAGAATGAATATTTCTAAACTGCATTTCTCAAACTTGAATGGACACTTTGCCCACAGGGCTTTGTGCTTGCACATCTCGAGTTGCAGTAGAACTGAATTTTCTTTATAATTGTTTCTCTACTTAACTTTATAAGGAAACACATGTCCAAACTGAGGATAGCCCCATTTTAAGTTTCAACATGGTTTGGGTTTTACAGCATCCAAGATTTTCCTAACGACGCATCTCTTTTTTTCATTCCTTTTCTTTTTTGGTCTTAAAACACGCTCTTTTGGCTGGTTCAGTAAGTTGTTCCTGCCAACCAGTTGCTTTTATGATAATTGACAGCGTAGCTGATTTTTGGAACCTTAGGATCTAAAAAGGCATTTTAGCTCAGACGTGGGACCGGCAGAGCCAAGCTACTTGCAGAGTGAGAGACGCAGCTGAGCTGGCCTCGGACCCGGGTCTGTGCATGGGCAGTGACGGCGGGCGGGCGTCCGCGCTGGCTCAGCAGCGTTCAGAACCCTTCCTGCTCCTGTCACATCCTCTCTTGAGCTACTGGGTGCCGCTTCTGGAGGGGGCTGGTGAGAGACCTCCTGTCTGCTGAAGTGGCGTTGAGTGGTGGTCCAGAAACCCACCACTGCTTAAATACTGACGACTGGCTGAAGAGACACAAAATACTTGAACCAGATAAGTGCCAGTGAGTTTATACTTCAACGGAAGAGAGCACATGAAAAAGAACATTTCACATTTAGCACATTTAATAGAATGAGTGGATTGTAAATTGTCTGAGTCCCCCTCAAACGACCTCCGTTCTCTAAGGCCGCTGGGGCATCTCCCCAGATTTCATCTCAGCATAAGGAAGAGAAAACCGTCTCCCCAGATTGCCAGATGCTTATAGTCCTTCGCTTTCCTACAAAAGTACAGATGTTTCAGAGTAAAAGGGCCCCTGTTTGCTGTCTTCCTTCTGCTGGTGCTTCTGGGAACCGCTGCTCTGCAGGAGGTGGCTCTCGGATGCATAGAACCCCAGTGGTGCGGGCAGCTCGCCAGCAGCAGCAGCAGGAGAAGCACGCCCTTCCAGCACCAATTTATGCTTTGTACCAAAACCACCCTCGGCACAGAGATGCCCCCAAAGCAGCTTTTGACCCCCCAGTAGTCAGCTTTTGCTTGTTGGTTCGAAGTCTTTGACATCGAACTTCGTTACATGCTGTTTTAACATTGACTACTGATAGAGAAGCAAAGTGTCTCTTCTCTTCATTCCTTTTTATGAAGCCTTTTCTTCTGTTGCTGGGAAGGGAACCTGAATCCATACCAAGTGACATTGAACTAAGTGCCCTCTGCCTTAGAAATAAATTACAGGATTCATCTTTGCTGCGAGGACATTGTTGAAATTCGTGAAACTAATTAAGAATGCCCAAACGGGGATCGGGGTCTCTGTGTTTACACTTCAGAGGTATTTTCGTAGGCACCCAACTGTAAAACACATACACCCCAAGAGTAAGCAGAGTTTTATAATTTCACGGTTGGCCGTAGTAAACTTGTTTCCTGGTGGCAGGACTCTGGCAGGCAGCCACGGGGGGCTGGTGCTCGCAGCGTCTGGCTGGCCGCAGGGCTGCGGGACATCCTGGTTCACACTTCACCTTACACAAGCTCTTGTGGACCTTCCCAGGGACCTGCGTGTCCTCCTTCCACCTACAGAGTCGGCAGCCACGGGCTTCCTTCCCGTTGTCCGCACCCTGTTGACCATCCAGGTGGGGAATCGGATGCTGGTCCCCTGTGTACATGCGAGACAGCTTCGTTCGTAAGCCAGAGCATCAGTTACATGGTCTTTTCTAAATTATGTTTTGTTATTTCCCTGATGTTATTTAACCTTCATGGAACTTATTCTGCTTTTGCCAAGTCTTTCCATTGGATAAATATCTCCATAACCTATTGCTTCACTTTGGCAACAGAATTGTTGCAATTTGTGGGCAAAATTGAGCAAAGGCCTAACTCGTTTTCTTTTTCTCTCTGTAAAATGTCCAATGTTGTTAGCTTTTCTTGTCCTAAACAAAGGCACTGACTTATTCTCTGTTCTGGTAGTGCCTTGTATCTGTCATTATTGAGCAAAGATTTGCAGTTAATAGCACCAAACGGAGAAAGACTTGACAGACAGCAGAGACACGAATGCTGAATAAGCTAAGACACAAAGTGCTTGGAATCGTGCCCACGTGTAGGACGTGATCTGTAAACTAGGGTTATGAGGGTTCTGTGAATTCAGAGTTGTCATTCTTTTTCTTCTGTTTACATAAGCAATATTATAATTCCAACATTATCAAGCAGCAGAGGTGTAGCTAACCATCCAGGCCTACCTCGTAGGGGCCAAAAGATCCAGAGGCTAACAGGGCTCCAGAGGGTGACCAACTACTCAGGAATCCAGTTATTTTTCCAAAGATCCCTAAAATGAAAGGAGACCAAAGGGACTAACGTTTATTGTTCCATTTGGGGCCAGACACACTTAATCTCATTTACTTTTCGTAACAACCTTGCCATTTATTCACGACGCACTTTTGTTGTGTTTGCTTGTCTTCTTTTTCGGTGGGGTAGGTAGGGTGGCCCTGAGTGAAAGGCTGTGCAAAGAGTTCACAGTGACCGTTACTATCTCCCGGTCTACACTGCCTGGCCTGACTCAGGATGTGTTAACAGCTTTCCCTGATTCTTTCATCCATCGAGGGCATCAAGGTTTAGCTGCCTTGTTGACACGGTCACGTCCCTGGGAAATGTCGCCCTGGTTGGACTATATTATGATCATGTTCCTGATCTCCCCCCACCAGGTCTCTCCGAGTTCCACGACTCTCTGGGAGCCCAGGGCTGGAGATCAGGCTGCACCGCGGCAAACTAGCTTTGAGCACTGCCGGGGAGTTAGGGGAGGAGAGCAAAGGGAGAGAACTGAGGGCAGGAAAAGTCAGCTTTCCAGAGGCCGTGGAGCTCAAAGACGCTGTGAGCAGACTCTCTGTTCCTCGTGCTTCTTGTGTGGGGTGCAAGGCTTTGTTCTGTAGGTTCTTGATGGTGCTTGTCGCTGTTGGTGGTGGTGCTGGTGGCGGAGGTTTAACCGCTGTATTTCTGGCGTCTCTAAGGCTGCTGGGAGCTCCAGCCCCACTCTGTGTTCTAACCTCCCGTGCCATGCTGCTGCCCCTCTTTACCCTCTGGAATCTTTCCCTCCAGCATGTCTGTTTTTGTGTTCCTGATACCTTGTTCTTTTGGCCAGAGGAGCTCCCCCAGAGAGGTTTAATCCGGATCAAGAACCCATTTCGTCCTCCTTTATAAGGTGTGGTTTTGATAGACATTAGTGCTCTGAGTGAAGCAGCAAGCCTGACTTTCATGTCCTGCAGGATGAGGGGTCCGTGTGGAGCTCACAGACCAGTGCCTGCTTATTCCAACCTGCCAGGAATCCTGCATTGCTGTCAGCACTGGGTCTGTTATTCATCGGCTAACTCGCCAGAGGGGCCTATCTGCCAGTCCTTTTCCTGAGATGAAGGTTTGATTTCCATGAAATCATAGACTGCCGAGCCACAGGCACCCTGAAGATCATCTAGGAACCCCTTTATTTTATAGTTCAGGAAGCTGTACCCCAGATCTCATGCGGCATCACGATCTGCCCAAAGGCACACGGCCGGGGAGTAGTGGGGTGAGACCAGAATCTGCCCCGGAACAGTCAGCACTCTTTCCCTGTGCCATCGCCCTTCTCACCAAAATGCCCAATCAGTGTCTCAGAACAAATTGACCTCAGATGTTTGTATGTTTATGAGAGCCACTTTTTATTCTTTATTACCTATTCTCATCTTATTCCTGCTTCTTTGCAAAGAGATTTTTTTTCACATCTTCTTTGTAAAAAAAAAAAAAGTGTAATCAGTTTTCAACATGTTTCCTGACGAACTTTCATTCCTCCTAATTAATGATGAAAGGCCTGAGATTTAAAAAGATAGCAAAAAAGAAAAGTAATCAAATTTTTGCTTTTCTTTACAGACACTCTGGAAAACAGATCCAATAAGGGTGACAGGTGAGCGGTATCTTTTTATTTGCCATCTGTGCTTTTCAGTGATGGTCTTCTCTACGTACCCTGCCGTGAGTTTGATCATTTTCTTTCTGTTCTGCTTAAATGTAGTGCAGCTAATAGAAAGGGACCGAGCAAGGACGACACGTACTGGAAGGAGATCAATGCAGCCATGGCCTTAACAAATCTCGCACAGGGAAAAGACAAGCTGCAGGGGACCACCAGCTGTATTATCCAGAAGTCGTCCCACATTGCAGAAGTGAAGACAGTCAAAGTGCCCCTGGTTCAGCAGTTTTAAGAGTTTGTCACTTTTCAGATCGATGGCTGTTCTTCGCATCAGTGTTTTTTCATAAACCCTCATCCTAGGAGCTGGAGCAGGAGTGAAAATGACTCCTTTTCAAACCTCTTCTTATTTTTAATTGCCCTAAATATATCATTTAGTTGCTTCTATAAAAGACGTATAAATTATAAGACCTCACTTTAATCAAAAATATTAACTTATTTTATGTTACTCCAAGTATGCATAAAATGTCTGCATTGCTATTACAGTAAGTGCCTTGCTTTCCCGAAAATAAGCTGCAACGTGGGCATAGTAGAGCAGCTGTGCCTCAAAATGACAACACCACAATGCTCATTAGACTGTGGGTGCCATTCCAGATGGACCTACCCACGCCAGGACTGAAACCGTAATTGCTGAAAGCCCTTGAAATGTATCCACTAATTCACATGTTAAAACCTGGAAATCTGTTCAGCCCAAATGAAATGTTCCTTTAAAAAAAAAAATTCTGAAGTATTTAAAATTGTTCAGTGTGCTTTGCAGAGGCACAGTGAGAATCTTACGCATGTATCTTGCCTGCATGTCTGGTTGGTTACAAAGTTCCAAAATAAAAGGTTCGGGGATCACATAATGTGTACATTCAAGAAAAATGGCAATGAATGTGATCAGAAAAAAAGTTTGTAAGCACTGCTGGAAACCACCACAATGCTCTTCAGAATTGATTTGGATTTTCTTTTTCTCAAGTTTTGCCGAAGTTTTCAAAAAGTTTATTATCTAAATAACTTGAAATGTTCCCGTATAAAACTAAAACTATAGTTTAGGTTTAAAACATAATCCTGTTTGCATTAGAGTTCAGTGTTTTTTGTAATGGAAACTGTTTTTCATATGGAATAGCTAAAAACCTCTTATTTGGTCCATTTCAAATTACAGTTGCTGATGGACAACTTATATTGCATTGAGAACAAGGTAATAAAAGAAATGTATCTCGATGTGAATATACATATACACACAAAATTGATTTTTAAATTTAAAACATATGGGAAACAAAACATTGAACAGTCTCTGAATTTTGCCAAATAGGACATTAAGGTGAAATCAATCATGTATTAAAAGAAAGAACATTTTGTTTCTAAATTAGACTGTCATGGAGTGAGAATAATCAATATCAAGAAAGAAGATCTTTTTCAATCAAACGTTAATATTCTAATCAGCTTGGGGTGGCTTGAAATTTGAATAAACAGTAGGGATGCCAAATATAACAGAATATTTGTGCTCAGAGAAGTAAAAAGGATTTGTCTCTTTTATGGTGGGATTTTTCTTCTGAGTATGTAACCTATTTTATAAATTTTTTTTAAAACTGGAAAGCGTTTCTGTGAGTGTGAATGACAGCCAACAGTGCAGCCACGTGGTGACATTTTTCTTTATTTTGCAAAATGCTTTTAAAACCAGAGGCTGCTCTAGTTGATATATGGACAGTATCAGTCTTGATATACATTGTAGGACACTTTTTCATGTAACATAACATTTGGGGATTGGGTTTATTTAGTGTAATGAAAATAATTTGATATTAAAATATTTTGTACATATATATATTTTTACTTTGTTTTCTAAATTGCTGTTTGCAGTAAGAGTAAGTGCAAAGCAAGATATGTAAGTTATGACTGTATGATCAGATGAAGTATGAGTTCTTCTGGTTTACAAGATCCTTAAATAGTTACAGATCCATGATAAAACTTTGGAATCTTTATAAAACAATTTTTCGAAAATGTGATCATGTCAGTGAAAACTAAGGACAAGTACTTCACTCTTTTTCATACTATTATAAGTTATTCTGGTATTAAATATTTTAATAAAATTGTTTTTGTTTTTACATATTTCAGTTAGATGAATGGATGCTGGTTGTTTTTTTATTTGAATTAGTCATAATTCATTTTTACCATCTTTTCAAAAAGAAACAACAAATTTGTTCTATGTTATAAACCATGGATGACAAGCCAGTATAGGTCAGCTCTTCACATGACTTTTTTTAAATACCAAAGCTTGGAGTCTGGCCTATAAATACACCAGGGCGATTTGATAATTAGCACATCCTGGCAAAATAGCTCCAATTGCAATTACTTTTACTTTATTTTTTCTTTTGCTGCTTTCACATTTTCTGGAAATCAAAGTCCCCTCAATCCTTTAAAAGCATCTTCAACAATGCTGAGTCAGCTGCTGAGACTCTAACTCATAATTTATGTTGTAGAGAAATAGAATTACCTCTATTCTTTGTTTTGCCATATGTAATCATTTTAATAAATTTAATAACTGCTAGGAGTTCTTGACAGATTTAAAATAAAAGTTAATTTCTAGACCTCAATGACCATATGGATTTTGTTTTCCTTTGAGAGTTGACCAGGTGGAGAGAGCAGTAGGACAGAAGGGTCCATTATATGCCATAATTCTCCTTAGGTTGGTCAGGGATATGATATCGGGGCACTGCATTTGTATTAGGGTTGAATTTCATCACCTTGGACCACCAACCCACCCTTTAAGAGCCGAGGAAAAGTATGATGCTAACTGATAAAATACATAACTTTAAAATGAACATTTTCATGAAAAACCTGCTTCCGGTAGCTAATACAATATGCATTATTACGGGGTGCTGTGCACTGGAGAGGACCTTGGCTTTGAGGCTAAACAGATGTACGTTTGTATTCCAGCTCTGCCACTCACTACTGTAGGGTCCAGACTCGGTCACTCTCAGCTTCAGTTTCTTCATCTGCGAAGTGAGGGTAATGAGTTATACCCTGTAGACTTTGCTGCAGGGTTCAGAGATAATATACAATATGTAAAGTGCCTACCACAGTGCTTGGCATTTAATAGGTGCTCAATAAATGGAAGGTATTATCACATAATTTTAATTCCCTTATATAGGGTTTATGTGCAAGAAAGTAGAAATATAAATGGAATATGAGATGTGGGTAGTTTAATAAAGAGCCTTGAGAAAGGAAAGCTGTCTGACGTGAAAGATGGCAGTGAAATGGTAAAAGTTGGTATCAATTAGAACTTCAAGAAAGATCATTTTATTGTCATTAGTTTGAAATTCCTGGAGAAAAGCTTAAAGTAGAACAAAGGTAGGGAAGAACAGACATGCCCATAGAAAACGCAGCATGTGCAATGCCTTCATTCCAAACAGCAAGAATTGCTTTCCCCTCTATTTGTCCTGCTTGATCCTGTTCAAGATGACTAAGAACTCAAGCTGCTGTCTGTACTCTCTGCCTGCTCCAAGTAGCAATGTTTAGCAAACAGTGGCAACAGCCATGGTCTGCTTTTAAACTCATCCAGCTCAAAGGCATAACATCATGCAAATAAACACAGAAAATAAGAGCAAGCTGCACAGACTCTTCCGTCTGGGGCCGCTTAGGTCGACCATGCCTTGGAAGGCAGTGTGGGGTGGTGGTAGAACTTGGGCCCGCGCAACCTGGCTTTGCCTCTTCACTTCTGAGTGACTTTGGGGAATAAGCATAAGCCTTCTGTACCCAGTGTTTGCATCTGTAAAATTTGATCTATGAAATTTACCTACTCCAAAGCTCTGTTATGAGGATTAAGTAAGACAGTGGATAGAAAAGTGCTTTGCAAACTGCATGGTACTGTACAAATGTTAACGATTATTAATGAGTTCCAGATGACTGTGAAAGGCCTAATATCCCATAATTTTTGGCAGAATAAATTGTGGTTTCCGTGAAGCATATAGGACCCCTAGATTTTGAAAAGACTTGTTATGTTCCACCATCTTTGGGACTTCTTGAGTACAAAGAGTCTTTTGGTCCTGTGCTGCTTTATAACAGTTATGATCAGAATTAGGTCACTGATTGTCACACTGCAGGGATAGAGTCCTGACTTCACCGCTTCCCAGCTTTGAGACCCATCCTAGAGATGAACTAAAAATTTGGTTTGGGAGGTGTTTGCATTGGCCATAATAAACTTTTTTTTAAGGTGAGAAAAACAGATTTCTGAGTTTGGAAAAACAAGCTGATGTGTTGTTACATCTTCACACAAATGACTCCATGGAAATTCATCCCATGTAAAGATTGTCTCAATAAGTCTTCTGAAACAAATCTCAGCCCAAATTTCCAGTTTCTGGAAACCTGATCTTCAGTGAGCCTGATTCATGACTTCTAAACAAAAATTTTTAATTCATGTTTTAAAACATTATAAATGTAGCTTGTGCTAGTTGTAGAGACATTGAAGCAGTATAGAGGGACACAAGATAAAAAGCCCCATGCCCTATCTCTCCACGATCCCAATCCCACATCCCAAAGATAACCATGGTTCACAACGTCTTGTGTATGCTTCCAGAAACTCTATGTACATACAACCTTGTGCTTTTTCATCTTGTACTTGGTACTATATTCCTACTGCTTTGCAACATTTTTTACACTTCATCCTGTGTGTGTATACATATACAGTATATATACATATATACTATATGTAGCTTTCCTTATTTTAAATGAATGCATAGGATTTTGGTTTCAGATTATTAAATTTATCCAACAAATATCCCTATGGACTTAAGCGTTATTTCCAATTTTTAGTTATTATAAACTAGTGCTATTCAAAGTGCTGTTTCACATCGAGATAAGGAGCTTTCATCAAAATACAAATCAATATACTGTTTTCTTAATCAAGAAATTCTTTCTATGAAAAAAGATTGTCACCTGAACTCACAGTGCTCTTAGAAGTGTAGCTGACTTACATTCTGGCCCCTGATCTCCCAGCAGACTAATAACAAGCCATCTGTAGATTATCATTGCTGTGCAGACCGTGTTTCAGTAGCACTGTTATAAATACTGATGCAGTGAACCTTCTTGTGTGTATATGTCTTCAGCCACTTATATGTCTGTGGAAGTAATGTGTCGAATGATAGGTACGTTAAACATTTTGATGGATGTTGACAAATTACCATTTTAAAGTTTTACCATTTTACACTTCTAACAGTAGGGTGTGTCTGTTTTCTTCCAATTGGTCAAAACACTGAATATTACTAAACTTTTCAATACTTGACAATGTGGTAAGTAAAAAATGATATCTCAGCATTGTTTTAAATTATACTTTTTAAAGATGAGTGACATTGTGCATAAGCTTATTGGCCTTTGGTATTTCTATTCAGTGAACTGCCTGTTTATATCTGTCTGTCTGGCTTCCCTCCCTCCCTCCCTTCCTTCCTTCCTTCCTTCCTTCCTTCCTTCCTTTCTTCCATTTGTTAGTGATTTGTATGAGCTCTTTGCAAATTTAAAACTTCAGTACCTTGTCTATAATACAGGTTGCAAATATTTTCCCAGTTTTTAGTATATTTTTTACTTCCCTTATAATATTTTTAAAATTCAGAACTTAAACATCACATGTGCATATACACAGGGTGTATAAGAGGTACTACATATATTTGGTCATCATAGAAGCAGTGTAGCTCTAGAGCCAGAATGCTGAGGTTCAAATTCTATCTCTTCTGCTTACTAGCCCTACAATCTTAGACGACACTTAACCTCAGTTTCCTCATCTTTAATATGAATCATAATAATACTTACTTCCTAGTGCTGTGAGATTAAATTAGTTGTTATATACAAGAGCACTTACAACAATAGTACCTGGTACATAGTTAGTGCCTAGATTGTAAAAAGATTCACCCAATTTTCTGCTATTAGTTTTTTGGCTCACTTTTTTCTTTTTTTTTATTAGTTATCTAGCTTATACATATTAGTGTATACATGTCAATCCCAATCTCCCAATTCATCCCACCACCACCACCACCCGCCCTGCTTTCCCCCCCCCCCGGTGTCCATACATTTGTTCTCTACATCTGTGTCTCTATTTCTGCCCTGCAAACCGGTTCACCTGTACCATTTTTCTAGATTCCACATATATGCGTTAATATACGATATTTGCTTTTCTCTTTCTGACTTAATTCACTCTGTATGACAGTCTCTAGGTCCATCCACGTCTCTACAAATGACCCAATTTCATTCCTTTCTATGGCTGAGTAATATTGCATTGTAAATATGTGCCACATCTTCTTTATCCATTTGTCTGTTGATGGGCATTTAGGATGCTTCCATGACCTGGCTATTGTAAATAGAGCTGCAATGAACATTGTGGTACATGACTCTTTTTGAATTATGGTTTTCTCAGGGTATATGCCCAGTAGTGGGATTGCTGGGTCGTATGGTAGTTCTATTTGTAGTTTTTTAAGGAACCTCCATACTGTTCTCCATAGTGGCTGCATCAGTTTACATTCCCGCCAACGGTGCAGGAGAGTTCCCTTTTCTCCACACCTTCTCCAGCATTTATTGTTTGTAGATTCTTTGATGGTGGCCATTCTGACCAGTGTGAGGTGATACCTCATTGTAGTTATGATTTGCATTTCTCTAATGATTAGTGATGTTGAGCATCCTTTCATGTGTTTGTTGGCAATCTGTATATCTTGTTTGGAAAAATGTCTATTTAGGTCTTCTGCCCATTTGTGGAGTGGGTTGTTTGTTTTTTTGATATTGAGCTGCATGAGCTGCTTGTAAATTTTGGAGATTAATCCTTTGTCAGTTGCTTCATTTGCAAATATTTTTTCCCATTCTGAGGGTTGTCTTTTCATCTTGTTTATGGTTTCCTTTGCTGTGCAAAAGCGTGTAAGTTTCATTAGGTCCCATTTGTTTATTTTTGTTTTTATTTCCATTTCTCTAGGAGGTGGGTCAAAAAGGATCTTGCTGTGGTTTATGTCATAGAGTGTTCTGCCTATGTTTTCCTCTAAGAGTTTGATAGTGTCTGGCCTTACATTTAGGTCTTTAATCCATCTTGAGTTTATTTTTGTGTATGGTGTTAGGGAGTGTTCTAATTTCATTTTTACACGTAGCTGTCCTGTTTTCCCAGTACCACTTATTGAAGAAGCTGTCTTTTCTCCATTGTATATTCTTGCCTCCTTTATCAAAAATAAGGGGACCATATGTGCATGGGTTTATCTCTGGGCTTTCTATCCTGTTCCATTGATCTATATTTCTGTTTTTGTGCCCGTACCATATTGTCTTGATTACTGTAGCTTCGTAGTATAGTCTGAAGTCCAGGAGCCTGATTCCTCCAGCTCCGTTTTTCTTTCTCAAGATTGCTTTGGCTATTCAGTGTTTTTTGTTTCTCCATACAAATTGTGAAATTTTTTATTCTAGTTCTGTGAAAAATGCCATTGGTAGTTTGATAGGGATTGCATTGAATCTGTAGATTGCTTTGGGTAGTAGAGTCATTTTCACAATGTTTATTCTTCCAATCCAAGAACAAGGTATATCTCTCCATCTGTTTGTATCATCTTTGATTTCTTTCATTAGTGTCTTATAGTTTTCTGCATACAGGTCTTTTGTCTCCTTAGGGAAGTTTATTCCTAGGTATTTTATTCTTTTTGTTGCAATGGTAAATGGGAGTGTTTCCTTAATTTCTCTTTCAGATTTTTCATTATTAGTGTATAGGAATGCAAAAGATTTCTGTGCATTAATTTTGTATCTTGCTACTTTACCAAATTCATTGATTAGCTCTAGTAGTTTTCTGGTAGCATCTTTGGAATTCTCTATGTATAGTATCATCTGCAAACAGTGACAGCTTTACTTCTTTTCTGATTTGGATTCCTTTTATTTCTTTTTCTTCTCTGATTGCTGTGGCTAAAACTTCCAAAACTATGTTGAATAACAGTGGTGCGAGTGGACAACCTTGTCTTGTTCTGATCTTAGTGGAAATGGTTTCAGTTTTTCACCACTGAGAATGATGGTGGTGGTGGGTTTGTCATATATGACCTTTATTATGTTGAGGTAAGTTCCCTCTATGCCTACTTTCTGGAGGGTTTTTATTATAAATGGGTGTTGAATTTTGTTGAAAATATTTTCTGCATCTATTGAGAAGATCATATGGTTTTTCTCCTTCAGTTTGTTAACATGGTTTATCACATTGATTGATTTGCGTATATTGAAGAATCCTTGCATTCCTCTGGGATAAACCCCACTTGATCATGGTGTATGATCCTTTTAATATGCTGTTGGATTCTGTTTGCTAGTATTTTGTTGAGGAGTTTTGCATCTATGTTCATCAGTGATATTGGCCTGCAGTTTTCTTTCTTTGTGACATCTTTGTCTGGTTTTGGTATCAGGGTGATGGTGGCCTTGTAGAATGAGTTTGGGAGTGTTCCTCCCTCTGCTATATTTTGGAAGACTTTGAGAAGGATAGGTGTTAGCTCTTCTCTAAATGTTTGATAGAATTTGCCTGTGAAGCCATCTGGTCCTGGGCTTTTGTTTGTTGGAAGATTTTTAATCACAGTTTCAGTTTCAGTGCTTGTGATCGATCTGTTCATATTTTCTATTTCTTCCTGGTTCAGTCTCGGAAGGTTGTGCTTTTCTAAGAATTTGTCCATTTCCTCCAGGTTGTCCATTTTATTGGTATAGAGTTGCTTGTAGTAATCTCTCATGATCCTTTGTATTTCTGCAGTGTCAGTTGTTACTTCTCCTTTTTCATTTCTAATTCTATTGATTTGAGTCTTCTCCCTTTTTTTCTTGATGAGTCTGGCTAATGGTTTATCAATTTTGTTTATCTTCTCAAAGAACCAGCTTTTAGTTTTATTGATCTTTGTTATCGTTTCCTTCATTTCTTTTTCATTTATTTCTGATCTGATCTTTATGATTTCTTTCCTTCTGCTAACGTTGGGTTTTTTTTTTTGTTCTTCTTTCTCTAATTGCTTTAGGTGCAAGGTTAGGTTGTTTATTTGAGATGTTTCTTGTTTCTTGATGTAGGATTGTATTGCTATAAACTTCCCTCTTAGAACTGCTTTTGCTACATCCCATAGGCTTTGGGTCGTCGTGTTTTCATTGTTATTTGTTTCTAGGTAGTTTTTGATTTCCTCTTTGATTTCTTCAGTGATCTCTTAGTTATTAAGTAGTCCCATTTGTTTATTTTTGTTTTTATTTCCATTTCTCTAGGAGGTGAGTCAAAAAAGATCTTGCTGTGATTTATGTCAGAGTGTTCTTCCTATATTTTCCTGTAAGAGTTCTACAGTGTCCGGCCTACATTTAGGTCTTTAATCCATTTTGAGTTTATGTTTGTGTATGGTGTTAGGGAGTGTTCTAATTTCATTCTTTGACATGTAGCTGCCCAGTTTTCTCAGCACCACTTATTGAAGAGACTGTCTTTTCTCCATTGTATATCCTTGCCTCCTTTGTCATAGATTAGTTGACCACAGGTGTGTGGGTTTATCTCTGGGCTTTTTATCCTGTTCCATTGATCTATATATATGTTTTTGTGCCAGTACCATATTGTGTTGATTACTGTGGCTTCGTAGTATAGTCTGAAGTCAGGGAGTCTGATTCCTCCAGCTCCGTTTTCTTTCCCTCAAGACTGCTTTGGCTATTCAGGGTCTTTTGTGTCTCCATACAAATTTTAAGATTTTTTTTCTAGTTCTGTAAAAAATGCCATTGGTAATTTGATAGGGATTGCATTGAAACTGTAGATTGCTTTGTGTAGTACAGTCATTTTCACAATATTGATTCTTCCAATCCAAGAACAAGGTATATCTCTCCATCTGTTTGTGTCATCTTTGATTTCTTTCATCAGTGTCCTATAGTTTTCTGAGTACAGGTCTTTTACCTACTTAGGTAGGTTTAGTCCTAGGTATCTTATTCTTTTTGTTGCAATGGTGAATGGGATTGTTTTCTTAATTTCTCATTCCGATCTTTCATTGTTAGTGTATAGGAATGCAAGAGATTTCTGTGCAATAATTTTGTATCCTGAAACTTTACCAAATTCATTGATTAGCTCTAGTAGTTTTCTGGTGGCAACTTTAGGATTATCTATGTATAGTATCATGTCATCTGCCAACAGTCACAGTTTTACTTCTTCTTTTCCAATTTGTATTCCTTTTATTTCTTTTTTTTTTTCTCTGATTGCCATGGCTAGGAATTCCAAAACTATGTTGAATAAGAATGGCAAGAGTAGAAATCCTTGTCTTGTCCCTGATCTTAGAGGAAATGCTTTCAGTTTTTCACCATTGAGAACGATGTTGGCTGTGGGTTTGTCATATATGGCCTTTATTATGTTGAGGTAGGTTCCGTCTATGCCCACTTTCTGGAGAGTTTTTATCATAAATGGGTGTTGAATTTTGTCAAAAGCTTTTTCTGCATCTATTGAGATGATCATATGGTTTTTAATCTTTAATTTGTTAATATGGTGTATCACATTGATTGATTTGCATATATTGAAGAATCCTTGCATCCCTAGGATAAATCCCACTTGATCATGGTGTATGATCCTTTTAATGTGTTGTTGGATTCTGTTTGCTAGTATTCTGTTGAGGATTTTTGCATCTATATTCATCAGTGATATTTGTCTTTAATTATATATTTTTTTTGTAGTATCTTTGTCTGATTTTGGTATCAGGGTGATTGTGGCCTCATAGAATGAGCTTGGGATTGTTCCTCCCTCTGCATTTTTTTGGAAGAGTTTGAGAAGAATAGGTGTTAGCTCTTCTCTAAATGTTTGATAGAATTCACCTGTGAAGCCATCTGGTCCTGGACTTCTGTTTGTTGGAAGATTTTTCATCACAGTTTCAATTTCATTACTTGTGATTGGTCTGTTTATAGTTTCTATTTCTTCCTGGTTCAGTCTTGGAAGGTTATGCCTTTCTAAGAATTTGTCCATTTCTTCCAGGTTGTCCATTTTATTGGCATAGAGTTGCTTGTAGTAGTCTCTTAGGATGCTTTGTATTTCTGCGGTGTCCATTGTAACTTCTCCTTTTTCATTTCTAATTTTATTGATTTCATTACTCTCCCTCTTTCTTGATGAGTCTGGCTAAAGGTTTATCAGTTTTGTTTATCTTCTCAAAGAACCAGTTTTAAATTTATTGATCTTTGGCATTGTTTTCTTTGTTTCTATTTCATTTATTTCTTCTCTGATCTTTATGACTTTTTTCCTTCTACTAACTTTGGGTTTTGTTTGTTCTTCTTTCTCTAGTTCCTTTAGGTGTAAGTTTCGGTTGTTTATTTGAGATTTTTCTTGTTTCTTGAGGTAGGGTTGCATTGCTATAAACTTCCCTCATGGAACTGCTTTGGCTGCATCCCATAGGTTTTGGATCATCGTGTTTTCGTTG
Source organism: Eubalaena glacialis (assembly GCF_028564815.1). Classification (NCBI taxonomy): domain Eukaryota; kingdom Metazoa; phylum Chordata; class Mammalia; order Artiodactyla; family Balaenidae; genus Eubalaena; species Eubalaena glacialis. The sequence goes on along the minus strand of NC_083717.1, from coordinate 507,494 downwards.
TCATTTGTCTCTAGGTATTTTTTGATTTCTTCTTTGATTTCATCAATGATCTCTTGGTTATTTAGTACCATATTGTTTAGCCTCCATGTGTTTGTGTTTTTTACGTTTTTTTCTCTGTAATTGATTTCTAATCTCATAGCGTGGTGTTCAAGATGCTTGATATGATTTCAATTTTCTTAAATTTACTGAGGCTTGATTTGTGACCCATGATGTGATCTATCCTGGAGAATGTTCCGTGTGCACTTGAGAAGAAAGTGTAATCTGCTGTTTTTGGATGGAGTGTCCTATAAATATCAATTAAATCTATCTGGTTTACTGTGTCATTTAAAGCTTGTGTTTCCTTATTAATTTTCTGTTATAGCTGTTAGCATTTGCCTTATGTACTGAGGTCCTCCTTTGTTGAGTGCATATATATTTATAATTGTTATATCTTCTTCTTGGATTGATCCTTTGATCATTATGTAGTGTCCTTCCTTGTCTCTTGTAACATTATTTTAAAGTCTATTTTATCTGATATGAGTATTGCTACTCCAGCTTTCTTTTGATTTCCATTTGCATGGAATATCTTTTTCCATCTCCACACTTTCAGTCTGTATGTGTTCCTAGGTCTGAAGTGGCTCTCTTGTAGACAGCATATATATGGGTCTTGTTTTTGTATCCATTCAGCGAGACTTCGTCTTTTGGTTGGAGTGTTTAATCCATTCACATTTAAGGTAATTATCGATATGTATGTTCCTATTACCTTTTTCTTAATTGTTTTGGGGTTTTTTTTGTAGGTCTTTTTCTTCTCTTGTGTTTCCCACTTAGAGAATTTCCTTTAGCATTTGTTGTAGAACTGGTTTGGTGGTGCTGAATTCTCTTAGCTTTTGCTTGTCTGTAAAGCTTTTGATTTCTCTGTCGAATCTGAACGAGATCCTTGCCTGGTAGAGTAATCTTGGTTTTAGGTTCTTCCCTTTCATCACTTTATATATATGGTACCACTCCCTTCTGGCTTGTAGAGTTTCTGCTGAGAAATCAGCTATTAACCATATGGGAGTTCCTTTATATGTTATTTGTTGTTTTTCCCTTGTTGCTTTTAATAATTTTTCTGTGTCTTTAATTCTTGTCAATTTGATTACTATGTGTCTCGGTGTGTTTCTCCTTGGTGTTATCCTGCCTGGCACTCTGTGCGCTTCCTGGACTTGGGTGGCTATTTCCTTTCCCATGTTAGGGAAGTTTTTGACTATAATGTCTTCAATTTTTTTTTCGGGTCCTTTCTCTCTCTCTTCTCCTTCTGGGCCCCCTATAATGCGAATGTTGGTGTGTTTAATGTTGTCCAGAGGTCTCATAGCTGTCTTCATTTCTTTTCATTCCTTTTTCTTTATGCTGTTCCGTGGCCGTGATTTCCACCATTCTATCTTCCCAGTCATTTATCCATTGTTCTGTCTCAGTTATTCTGCTATTGATTCCTTCTAGTGTATTTTTCATTTCATTTATTGTATTGTTCATCTCTGTTTGTTTGTTCTGTAATTTTTCTAGGTCTTTGTTAAACATTTTTTTTGACATTTTTAAGTGTAGTTTTTTTTTAAACATCTTTATTGGAGTCTAATTGCTTTATAATGTTGTGTTAGTTTATGCTGTATAACAAAGTGAATCAGTTATATGTATACATATATCCCCATATCCCCTCCCTCTTGCGCCCCCCTCCCACCCTCCGTATCCCACCCCTCTAGGTGGTCACAAAGTACCCTGTGCTATGCAGCTGCTTCCCACTAGCTATTTTACATTTGCTAGTGTATATATGTCAATGCTACTCTCTCACTTCGCCGCAGCCTACGCTTCCCCCTCCCTGTGTCAAGTTCATTCTCTGTGTCTGCGTCTTTATTCCTCTCCTGCCCCTGGGTTCATCAGAACCATTTTTTTTTTTTTAGATTCCATATATATGTTTGCATATGGTATTTGTTTTCCTGTTAAACATTTCTTGTTATCTTCTTGATCTTTGCCTCCATTCTTTAACCGAGGTCCTGGACCATCTTCAGTATCATTATTCTGAATTCTTCTTTTGGAAGATTGCCTATCTCTACTTCATTTAGTTGTTTTTCTGGTGTTTTATCTTGTTCGTTTATCTGGTACATAGTCCTCTGCATTTTCATTTTGTCTATCTTTCTCTGAATGTGGTTTCCGTTCTACAGGCTGCAGGATTGTAGTTCTTTTTGCTTCTGCTGTCTGCCCTCTGGTGGATAAGGCTATTTAAGAGGCTTGTGCAAGTTTCCTGATGGGAGGGACTGGTGGTGGGTAGAGCTGTGTGTTGCTCTGCTGGGCAGAGCTCAGTAAAACTTTAATTTGCTTGTCTACTGATGGGTGGGGCTGAGTTCCCTCCCTGTTGGTTGTTTGGCCTGAGGTGACCCAGCACTGGAGGCTACAGGCTCTTTGGTGGGGCTAATGGCAGACTCTGGGAGGGCTCACGCCAAGGAGTACTTCCCAGAACTTCTGCTGCCAGTGTCCTTGTCTCCATGGTGAGCCACAGCCGCCCTCTACCTCTGCAGGAGACCCTCCAACACTACGCAGCAGGTCTGGTTCAGTCTCCTATGGGATCATTGCTCCTTCTCCCCGGGTCCTGGTGTGCAGACTACTTTGTGTGTGCCCTCCAAGAGTGGAGTCTCTGTTTCCCCCAGTCCTGCTGAAGTCCTGCAATCAAATCCCACTAGCCTTCAAAGTCTGATTCTCTGGGAATTTCTCCTCCCGTTGCCAGACCCCCAGGTTGGGAAGCCTGAGGTGGGGCTCAGAACCTTCACTCCAGTGGGTGGACTTCTGTGGCATAAGTGTTCTCCAGTTTGTGAGTCACCCACTCAGCACTTATGGGATTTGATTTTATTGTGATTGTGCCCCTCCTACCGTCTCATCGTGGCTTCTCCTTTGTCTTTGGATGTGGGGTATCTTTTTGGTGAGTTCCAGTGTCTTCCTCCAAACTCTGGAACTCCACACTCCCATACTCTGGAAGCTTCCCTTCGGATGTGCTGCATCTCCCCTTCCGCGCAGGTCCTTTTGGTTCATTTTTGTATGTTTAAATCTTGGCAATTTATTTTGGCATTAAACCTGAGCTGGGCACTCCTAAAAGTTAAATACTTATGTATAAATCTAACAAAATATGTATAAGATCTCTATGAGGAAAACCACAAAACTCTGACGAACAAAATCACAGATCAAAGAAGAACTAAAAAAATTGTTCCATGTTAATGGTTGGAAAGACTCAATATTGTCAAGATGTCAGTTCTTCCCATTTTGATCTATAGATTCAATGCAATCCCCAGCAAAATCCCACCAAGTTGTCGATATTGACAAATTGATTCTAAAGTTTATATGTAGAGGCAAAAGTGCCAGGATAGCCAACAATACTGAAGAAGAACACAGTGGGAAGATTGATACTACCTGACTCCAAGACTTGCTATAAAGCTCCATCAGGGCAGTGTGGTGCTGATGAAAGAACAGACAAATTCAACAGTGCAACAGAATAGAGAGCCCAGAAATAGACTCACACAAATACAGTTAACTGATATTTGACAAAGTAGCAAAGGCAATATAATGGAGAAAAAATAGTCTTTTCAACAAATTGTGCTAGAACAACTGGACATCCACATGCGAAAGAAAAAAAAAAGAATCTAGACACAGTTCTTTCACTCATTCACAAAAATTAATTCAAAATGGATCACAGATCCGTTTACATAAAATGTAAAACTACGGAACTCCTAGAAGATAACACAGGAGAAAACCTTGATGACCTTGGGTATGGTGATGACTTTTTAGATACATCAACAAAGGCATAATGCGTGAAAGAAACAATTGATAAACTGTGCTTCATTAAAATGAAAAACTTCTGAAACACAATGCCAAGAGAATGAGAAGACAAGCCACAGACTGGGAGAAAGTATTTGCAAACAACACATGTGATAAAGGTCTCTTATCCAAAGTATACAGAGAACTCTTAAATTCAATAAGAAAACAAGCTGATTTTAAAATGGGCCAAAGATCTTAACAGACACCTCACTAAAGAAGATATACAGATGGCAAATGAGCATATGAAAAGATGCTTCACATCATATGTTATCAGAGAAATGCAAATTAAAACCACAATGAGACGCCACTACACACCTATCAGAATGGCCAAAACCAGAACACTGACACCACCAAATGCTGGTGCGGATGGGGAGCAACAGGAAGTCTCATCCATTGCTGGCGGGAATGCAAAATGGTGCAGCCACTCTGGAAGACAGTTTGGCGGTTCCTTGCAAAAAACATACTCTTACCCCATGAACCAGTAATCGTGCTCCTTGGTATTTATCCAAAGGAGTTGAAACCTTGTCCACACAAAAGCCTGCACATGGATGTTTATAGCAGCTTTATTCACAACTGCCCAAACTTGGAAGCAACCAAGACATCTTTTAGCAATTTAATAGATAAATAACCTGTGGCATAACCAGACAATGGAATATGATTCAGCACTAAAAGCAAATGAACCATCAAGCCACGAAAAGACCTGGAGGAACCTTAGATGCATGTGACTAAGTGAGAGAAGCCAACCTGAAAAGGCTGCACACTGTGTGATTCCTACTGTATGACACTCAGGGAAAAGCAAGACTATGGAGACAGAATAAAGATCAGAGGTTGCCGGGGCTCAGGGATAGGGCAGGATGAACAGGCAGGGCACAGATGACTTTTTAGGGCATGATACCATAATGATGGATACATATCACTATACATTTGTCCAAACCTATAGAATGTACAACACCAAGAGTGAACCCTAATGTAATCTATGGACCTTGGGTGATAATGATGTAGGGTCATTGTAGGTTCATCAATTGTAGGTTCATCAGTTGTAACCAATGTACCACTCTGGTGGAGGATGTTAAAAATAGGGGAGGCTATGCATGTGTGGGGGGCAGGGAGAATATTGGCAATCTCTGTACCTTCCCCTCAGTTTTGCTGTGAACTTAAAAGTGCTCTAAAAAGATAAAGTCTTAATTTAAATAATAAATAAATAAGTGAACTAGATATCTAGCTCTCCCCCAAAACACCCCCACTCCTGCAAAAGAAAATCTAGCTGGTGTCTCAAAACTATTTACTAGATAATCCACTAATCTAAATATTTGCTTCTCAACTCTTTATTCAGTATTTTACTACAGTAGTGAGTACAGAATCCTTCATTACTATACTTTTTTCTCAGAATTTTCCTGGCTCTTACCTCATCTTAACTTTTAAAGATATACATGGTGAATTTTATCAGATCCCCACTCCCCCCAAAATTGTGTTGGTATTTGTTGATCACATGAAAATATAGATGAATTTACACTTTGCAATATTAAATTTTATTGTCCAATTTTCTTCTTTCATTTTTTTTTAAAAAATCTCTTCTTCCTGTTTTTTTAAAAATTAATTAATTAATTAATTAATTTTTTGGCTGCTTTGGGTCTTCATTGCTGTGTGCAGGCTTTCTCTAGTTGCGGCGAGAGGGGGCTACCCTTCGTTGCGGTGCAAGGGCTTCTCATCCAGGTGGCTTCTCTTGTTGTGGAGCATGGGCTCTAGGCATGCGGGCTCAGTAGTTGTGGCTTGCGGGCTCTAGAGTGCAGGTTCAGTATTTGTGGCACACGGGCTTAGTTGTTCCGCAGCATGTGGGATCTTCCTGGACCAGGGCTTGAACCTGTGTCCCCTGCATTGGCAGGTGGATTCTTAACCATTCTTAACCAGAAGGAAGTCCCTCTTCTTTCATTTGATTCTCAACAACTGTATTTTTCTTCATATGTCTTATTAATTTATTCACTGGTGTTTATTTTTGTGTTGCATTGTAAAGGGGATTTTTCCATTTTTATGTAACCTTAATTATCATTTGTTTGTAGGCAAACTATTGATTTTTAAATATTATTTCTGTTAGCTAGCCACCTTAATTAGAAAATTTCAAATTAGTTTTCCAGGTGTTTCACTTTGATTTCCAGGTATTTAATCGTATTTTTCCAAACAATGAAAATTTACTGACCCTGATATTTGTACTCTATTTTTCTTAATCTTCTGGCATTGACTAACATTTCCAGAATAATTTTTAATGATGGGGTGACAGCCCCCTGGTGTATTTTTTCTTACATTAATGGGATCATTTCTAGTGTTTAAATATTGTATATAATAATATACACTGGGTTGAGATAGTTATTCTTTTTAATATTTTAAGACAATATTCTCTCATTCTTGATTTACTAAAAGATTTTATTATAAATGGATGTCGAATTTTTTCTAAACATTTTAATTAAATTGTAGCATAGAAAATTTTACAAACCATAGATGTACAATTCAATAAACTTTTACAAAGGGAATATAATTGCATGACCAACACCCAGATCAAGATAAAGAACAGAAAGTATTCCAGAAGCCCCCCTAAAGGTAAATATTTTTCTGACTTTTGTCCATTTCTGAAATTTAAACAAATGGAATCACAGAGTTACACTGTTGTTTCTGTCTTCTTTTACTCATTATTGTATTTGTGAGATTCATCCATCTTGTTGCATATAGCAGCAGCTCATTCTTTTTATTGCTATATACTATTGCATCAATATGTGAATATACCACAAATTATTAATATATCCTACTGATAATAGACATTTGTATTGTTTTCCATTTTGAGGGCCATGACAAATAATGCTACTATAAGCATTCTTGTACATTTCTTTTGGTAACTTTATATATTTTTTGCTAGGTAGGAGTGAACTTGTTGAGTTATGTTCAGTTTTAGTGGATATTATCAAACAGTTTTCTATAGTAGCAACACCAGTCTGCATCTCTACAAGCAGGACATCAGAGATCTAGTTGCTCTACAAAGTTTTTGAAGCAAATTGTTTTAAATGTTTTAGCCATTAGGGTAGAGTTGCAGAGGCATCTCATTGTGGTTTGAAGTTGTGTTTTTAATATGAAAATAAAATAATATTAAATATATCAGTATTATATAACACTAATATTTAATTTGTGTTTCAATATGTATTGACTATTTGGATATTGTGGAGTGCCTGTTCAAGTTTTTTGCCCATTTTTAAATTGGAATGTCTGTTTTTTCTTAGCGATTTTCAAGTGTTCTTTAACACATTCCGGATATGAATACTTTATCAGATATATAAGTGTGTGTAGCAAATATCTTTCAGGAAAAAAAATGTTGTATAATGCTACAACTGAATCTCCTTGAGCATATTTGTTTGTTTATCTTCAATCTGTAGTAGTTCTCATCCAACAGTTGCTTCAGTAGAAACTGCCTGCTCTGGTTATTATTTTTTTTATTCCTCAATCTGGCTGCTCAATCACCGATTTTTCATTGCATGCTCAAGACTTTCTTCAGTTAGAAGCCCAGGTCCATCTTAAGCAGTGGAAAGCTTATGATAGGGGGCGGGGCAGACAGTTTCAGCCCTTGGGATCAGGAGGTCGCCCAGTGGCAAACTGTCACCCCCTGCTAAGGCGCCCAGAGGCATCCTTCGGCTCACCAGGCTGCATAATTCTGTAAAGAGTAGGAAGAACTCAGCCAATTGCTCAGGAATCTCACAGCACTTCGAGGGTCAGGACCTCACCCCGTCTAGTTGCCTTCTTCTCGGAGATCTCTGTATGTTCACCAGCCAGACTTTCTCCATGAGCTAGAGCTTGCCGCTCACCTTGGGGTTCTCCTCTCCAACACTTCAGGTTCTAGTCTGGACAGAGGAAACAAAGAAACGACCCCCCCCCACCTTCCTCCCCTCCTCTCCCTCCCTCTTTCCTTTCTTTCCCTCTCCCCTTGTCCTCCTCCTCCCTCTCCCCATTTCTCCTCCAAGGGCCAAGTCCTTGCTCAACCCCAAGGCCTCTGACTGAGAACTCAAGCTTAGCCTCCGTGAGGAGCTCATCTGAAGCTGGCAGCAAGACGCACACTTGGGCTGCCATTTTCCCAATCCCTATTCCTTGAGCTGCACACGTTAAGTACTCTCTGTTGGATCCTCAGTATGAAAAATAAAGTAACTTCCTCTCATTCGCACATGCCATTTAAACAATTTTCTTAAGTGTACATTGTCAGTATCTATGCTACTTAAATTATTCTCTGAAACCGTAACTCCCACAGTTACCGAAATGGCTTTAATGCTGACTGTGAGTCCTTTCATATGCTACTTCCTCTTCCTGAGTTCTCTGCTTTGATTTATCTTTTGGTTGGATGGATTTGGTCATTTTTTTTCATTCAAAAATGAGCTCATGAATGCTGTATTCCCTCAGGTTGAAGCTGTCTTCTGTTCCCTTACACATTCATGATGACCTAGATAAGAATACAAGTCTGGGGTCTTACTCTTGCCCTTGAAAATCTTGTTATTTCTCCACTACTAAGTGACAAATTGGATATTATCGTGGGGAACTCTGATCCCAGCCTCATTTCCCCTGATACATTACTTGTAGTTTTGTTTTTTTTTTTTTTGGCCTGAATGCCCGTACAAGTCTTTGTTCACACCTAAAGTTGAGTGACTTAATGAGAATGTATTCAATATCTGAAGTATTCTAGAGCATTCTCTGTCTTTTAAATCTCCAAACTGAAATCAAATTTACTTCAGAAAAAAAATTCTTATATCTGAATTATTTCTTTTTTTACTTTTTTTAAAATATGGAAAGATTCCATATACTCCCCATAGTTGTCTTTATTTTTATTAATTAATTAATTAATTAATTAATTAATTTATGGCAACACAGCTTGGCTTGTGGGATCTTAGTTCTCCAACCAGGGATCGAACCCGGGCCCTCAGCTGTGAAAGCGCAGAATTCTAACCACCGGACAGCCAGGGAATTCCCCTGAATTATTTCCTAAGTTAACTTTTTCTGTTATCTTCTTCAAAATTACCATTTTGCCTCATACATTTATTCAAATATATGTACTATGCCATTCCAGGTACTTTCCTAGGTGTTGAGTATCAGTAATGTATACTAACAGAGTATAGTAGAATTATAGTTAAATCCCTTGTGTCCATCTTTCATACCTATTTTTAGCAGTGTCAAATTATCCTTTGGTTGTCTTCACATCTCTGTATTGTTGTTTTTTTTAAAATTATCTTCTATTTTCTTTCCTGCTCTCAGAGCCTCACTTTTCATGTCCTTATTATTCTCTCCTCTGTGACAGTTATATCATTTATATCTTTTTTTCAATGGTATGGATCTCATTTATTTAAAACAGTATTTCTCACCTTTCTCAGATGAAGACTGCAAAAACTAAAAGCAGTGCTTTACTCAGCTGTCGTTAACCTGGGAGCAGTGCTGCTGTGTGTCCATTTATATCTTTCGGAACTTACTTTTCAGGACGTAGTTCCTTTTTAGCCTCTTTGAGTATGTAAAGTAACATTTGTCACACACGTTCTACTTTTCCTGGAAAATCCATTTTCATGCAGGTTCTTCATTTGCTTTTTGCTCGTTATGTTTGCTTTTTTCCTTTTGGGGAATAACATTCAGGCCCCATTTTTTGTCTCTTATACTTATTACTACTCTTTGCCGGTTACTGAAATGGGTCTGGCGCTGACTATGAGCCCTTTCGTACACTACGTCCCCCTTCCTGAGTTCTCTGTTTTGATTTACCCGTTGTTCAGGAAGGGCTGTTGGGACGGGGCAGACGCGGGGTCCCTGGCAGCTGCAGTCCACGTATGTGTTCAGAGCAACCCCCTCCCCATTTTTACCAAATCTGCTCCATGTCTGTGGAGAGGGCATAACTCCTCTCCCCGGGAGGGGCAGGAATTGAAGACGCTCATAGTGAAATATTACTCACAGATTACTTCCTTGTTCAAGAGACCCAGGTCAGCAATTGCAAACTGGCTCATTGTTTTCTCTCTTTTTACAGGCCTGTCTCACTTCTAGTCCATTTCTTGAGAGGAGAAAATAAGTCTTGCAGTTAGGAAACTAAATGCCCCTTGGGGTTTACCCCTTTTCCTGTGGCTTGCTTAAGACTCAAGCCCTTGTCTTCCTAAGTAAGGAATTATTCATTGGCTATTTTAGCATTTTGTTTCACTTACTTTTAGAGCAATCTACAGCCCGCTTGAGACGTAGAGAGGCATGCATCAACTCTTACATTGCCCCTCAACGTGGTCCCCAAGTGTCACTGCACACAACACGTAGTCTTCATCTTCCGTGGCTGGGTCCAAGCCACGTTTCATCAAAGGTGAAACTTTGCCCTCTGCTCTTCTTCTTGTGGGTACTTGTGGGAGCCCTGGCAGAAGAGTCAAATAAACATAACTTTGCACTGTCGTCTTCTACCAGAAGTCTCAGGGGAAATTGCATTCTCATTATTTTTCTTTATTGTATCTTAAAAATTCCTGTTCTGATATTTCAGTTTTACTTTTTTGGTAAAATTTTTTGTACCTTTGCTAGATTTGTAGCACTCTCCAACACTACCCACACCCCACTCTCACTTTCTGCCTGACAGTATCATGCTACCTGCAAATGATTTCTTCCTTTAAATAGCCTCAGTCTTGCCTTGCCTAGTATGTCACAAGACCCCCTGAGGTCAATATGAATGGAGTGGCTATGAAGAAGTGATAACCTCTATTTCCTGTTCACTTTCTCACAGGCAGTTAAGCTTAAATGTGTGCTATAAAATCTCTTTAACCAACAAGCCCAACCATTTATCACTATAGTCTTAACTACCTCTGCTTTTGGATATCTTAACTCCCCAAAGGACTGTCAATTTAACCATAACTACCTAACAACTGCCAAGCGTCACTTTATGAGCTGCTGTTGAGAGTTTAGCTATTTAAGGCTGATTTTTAAAAATTTTTATTGGCACCTCATGGCATTTGCTTGATTTACTGTGCTGCAAATAACCACAAATTAGGAACATTTCTTTACTTTAAGGTGTAGGCAAAGATTAAAGTGGATACTGAATCATCTTTTCTCCATATTATTAACTCCTTACTGGGTCACTTCCAAGTTTGCCCAACTGGAAAAGGTCAAATGTGGTCAGTTCTTGACGGAGACCTCTGTGGGTTCCCTAAGCCAGCAACTCTTTTCTTCCCCAGCCTGAGCTCCAAGCAACTGCTTCTCCACCAGCCCTGCTGTCTTTTCTTAAGGCAAAGGCTTTGATGACATGCGTGGCTTCACACGTCTCATCGAGGACCCTGTGTTTTTTGCAAAGGTATCCAAAGTGGGAAAAATTCAATGGTTAAAAAAGAGACATTGAACATTATTTAGCCATAAAAAGGAGTGAAATTCTGACACATGCTACAACATGGATGAACTCTGAAGCCACTGAGTAACATAAGCCAAACACGAATGGACAAATATTGTATGCTTGCCCTTAAGGTACCTAGAATAAGTGAGTTCACAGGGACAGAAAGTACATTATAGGTTAACCAGGGGCTGGGGGAGGGGCAATGGGGATTTACTGCTTAATGGCTACGGAGTTTCTTTTTGGGGTGGTGAAGTTTTGGAAATAGACAGTGGTGATGGTTGTACAACATTGTGAACGCAATTAACGTCAATTGTGCATTTTAAAATGGTTTACATGACATTTTAAAAAGACATATATTTCTTTAAAACGAGATGTGAGGACGTCATCTCAGGACTTCCGCCTCCTCCACACTCACCCCTTCTGCGGGGACCGTGAGGGTTCTGCCCTTCTCTTCACTCAGAGCTGAAGCCCCTGGACTCCGTCGTGGTGGCTCTCTCTCCATCGCCCTCCCCACTTTCTCCAGTCCTGGCTCTCCCTCCCGGAGAGGCCCCACTTGACTCCTCTCTCCCACCCTCCCGCTCTCTGAAGACTCTCTGCTCACTTCTGAGGCTGAGTGACCCTCCCTGCAGGAGTCCTCCCGGCCGAGGGAAGGCGGGCGTGACAATTCCAGCCAACGCCAGCTGAGATCTGGCAAAACGCACTCACCCAGTTCTGTACCGGAGCGAGGACCTTTGGGCAGAGACCAGCACGGCTTCTGTCCCTCCGGAGCCGCTCGTGAGAGCTGCGAGAGACGGAAGGGCACTCAGAGCGGCTGCCTCCTGAGTGTGGCCACGAAGAGCCACAGCCTCGGCCCTGCCGGCCCCTTGGGAACCAGGCCAAATCACTGGAGCCGGTGTTCCAGATCACCGAGTGGGCTGGTGACCAGTTTGACTTCTGCCCCAGCCCTAAATCCTTCAAGCCAGGGGCGCTAGTTTGCTGCGGTTTCACTGCCAGAAGCAGGGGCAGGTCCAGGCGCGTGGAAGGGCAGGGCCTCAGGAGCAGCTGCGGGGCACGGATCAGCCAAGACGGAGAAAGCCCTGAACAGCGCTTAGAGAAGAAGGACCTCTCCTCTTTCTAAACCACGATAGAGGCAGCGGCAGATGCTGCTGCAGAAGCCCAGGCCAGGGGTCAGCTCTGCCAGAGTAGGAAAGACAGGAAGCCATCTCAAAGCGGCAGTGACAAGGACGGAGGTAGGTAGGGTGGGAGACCTGTGCAGAAGCCCAGGCACAACCAAAATCAGGGGGAAGTCCTCATTAATTCAGGACATTAGTCATTGAGTGAACTGATGCTTAGTGAATTTGCTTTTGGGTAACTGGAGTGTCTAGCCCAGCGATTCTCAGTTAGAACCAACGCTGGTTCTTATAAAGTTGATTTTCAGATTTCTCACAAAACAGAATTTGTCACATAACCACAGCAGGAGAGACATAATATGCCAAAATATTTATTAAATATTAAAGTTCTTTTAGTTAGTGATGACAAATATGTTCCCAGGAACACAGGAAGTAGAGTTTTATTGCATATATCTGCTTAAATTTGTTAAGAATCATCAGAGGAACTTTCGCATGAGCAGGTGAAGGTGGCAAGAAGCAGCCGAGCTTCTGAGGCAGTGTGGCCGCCAGAGCCGCAAATGTGCAGGAGCACCAAGGGGGCTGTGTATTAGCCTAAGAAAAACATCGTTAGGAAGGAGACCTGCTACTGAAAGCTCCACCGTCGTATATCACGCACCCCAAAGCCAAATACACTGGAAGGGTGTGTTTATCCAGTGTCTGGAATTTTCCAGACTTTTGCCATTGGCCAATGGAGAAACAGCCTCAGCTTCGAGCTGGCTCATTAAGACCTTTCAGAAAGGAGCCAGTGGATTTTAGCATCTCACCCCAGAGGGAAGGCTCCTGATCACATTGAACCGGAGCGGAGCTGACGGCTTCCTGCACTGCCCTCTCAGTTCAAAGCACAACAGCACTAAAGAACCTGGGATTACATTTCACTTTCTTTTCTGCCATTGTTGTCCCCCAAAATAGCCTACACAGCAGGCTGTTTCTCTAACTGGACGCCACTCTTCTATTTCACGTTCTCACTTTTCTTTGATTGTTTGCCCATCCTCCTCCTCCTTTTCCTCCTTTTTCCTTGGCATTTTTGTCTCGGAGTTGAAGTCAGTGCTCTGGTGGTAAAAGCAAACATAACACACACACTACGCAAAACCCCAGCAGCTCAAGGGTGAAAACTTCTTTCTGGAAACTCTGCCTTACTGTATCTGGATATCGTGTAGAATGAAAATGACAGGATCGTGTTGTGTTTTAATATGGCTTTACTGTTGAATCTACAGGGGTTAGATTGCACCCCCGTTGCTAGGTGGAGTCTCACTGGAAAGATGGAGTGATTCCTGGGCCAACTTCTTTGGGAAAGAAGCTTGAGCCTCAGAAAGGAAACTGGAACTAAGAGCACGGACCCAGTTAGGTGTAAAAGAGGGTTCAGCTTTTCTTGGTCTGGTATCACAGGGTCTAATATCTAGGGGACCGCTCCTAAATGGTAGTTGCTAAACATAGCATTTTCAGACTGACACCTAGAAAAGAAAGTCTCAAAACAAGGCTGGACGTGATGCTCTGGCATCCCACATGTGGCTGTGACCTTTGGGTCACAAGCTCTACTTTGCAAAGCGAACAAACTGCCACTGCTTTCAGTATTTTCTACATTTATTTCCCTTTGGTTATCCCCAACCATGATTAGAGAATTTTTCTCAGGGAGTCAAGGAAAAATCTCTTTGCCAACGTTTAGGTCTGAAGGATTCAGTGAGTCCCTGAGGCTGCATGACCCTACAGAGGAAGGTCTATGGCAGGGGCAGACTTGGGGTTTCTCCCCAAAATAAGAGCCCCCTTCTGACAGTAACTTGATTCATTATGGAAGTTAGTGTTTCTTTTGCCTTCTCCTGTCCAGTTCACTTAATGATCTCCTTCTTCCTTCTCCAGATACTTCCAGCCAGTTACTAATTTTTGCTCAATAAACTCTGCCCCACAGAATCTGCAATTAGGGTATGTTGCCACCAGGTGGTGCAGTACTGCAACTTTTCCTGGAAACCAGTAGTTTTAAAACCCTGGTCCTGACCGGCTATGTCAAAAATGAACTGAGATCTTTTTTTAAAAAAAAAAAATACAGATTCTCAGGCCCTGTCCCGGACCTACTCAATAAAATCTCTGAGAACAGGATTCATGAATTTGTGTTTGTTTAACTGTTCTCAGGTGAATCTGATTCACAACTGGTTTTTAGAATTCCTGGCACAAACTATGACACACCTTCACATTTTGCTTAGAATCCAACTTCAAAAAAAAAAAAAAAAAAAATTAACCAAGGTCCCTCCGCTTTATAATAAATTTTCCATCTTGCATTCACCAAAATATAGAACTTTTTACTAAGTTTACAAAGATGGCCTCTAAAACTACTTTCTCGGAATATTTTTTCCTTCTTTTCGTTTTGAGAAATATTTTAAGCTTGTCTTCCATATTACCAACTTGATATCATTCCGGGAGAGGAATTCAGATCTTTCATTTCACCTTGTATTTCATAGCATTCTTCCTTACCCCGTTTAGCTTTTTCAGGAAATCTTAGCTTGAGGACCGATTTCAGTCCTATTTCATAGGGTCCACATTTTCTTAAATTTTATTGAGAGTCTTGACTTCCTTTTTCTGCAATAAAGCTTTCATAAAGTTAAGTTCCCTCTGCCTTTGGCCTACTGTGTTTTTCTTATCAGAGAGTTTCTTCCTAGGCCCGTATGAATGCGAGTTCAATCAGGAGAACATAAGCATTCTGGATGTCTCGGACAGGGGAGTCACCGACGGATCCTCGGCCCGGAGGTGACGGAGGAGGTGAGCGGTCAGAGGGGGATGCTGCGAGGGCACCGGGACGGAGAGACGGGAGACGCGGGAGCGGCGGGGCGGGTGGAGGCCGGAGCCCGGCCGCCCGGGGACGCTGGGGCCTCGGCCGCCGGACTCTGGGGGGCCGGGCGGTGCTGGGGGACGTGGGGTGAGGGCGGGAGCGGCGTCCTGAGTGCCGGGGGCCCTCCGGGCCTGCGGCGCTTCCCCGCCTCCCACCCTCCGGCCTCTCCGCGGCATCTGCCGAGACCCAGCAGCGCCGGAGGCGGAGCTCGCGGCGGCGCGGGTCTGCGAGCGCCGCCTGCCGGTTCTTGGCCGCCCTGGTTTCCGTTCTCCTCTTTGGTGGACGGCGAGGGTCTAGCAGCTGCGCCATTCTGCCCAGGGCCGAGGCCAGAGGACTCCGGACGGGGCGCCCCTTCTGCGTGTGGCCAGCGCCCCTTGCCCGGGGGCCCAGAGGACAGTCGTGGACTTCGAGAGCCTCTCCGCTGGCTTCCTGCGAGGCCGCCGCCACCGGGGACGCCGGGCGGCTCGGAGGACACGGTTCCCGCCCTGCTAGGAAGACGGGCGCGTAAGGAGGACAGAGGCGGGCGGTGTGGCCAGGCTACTGCTGGACACGGAGGCCCAGGGGACGGCCGGCCTCTACGGTGGAGGCCTGAAATCCGGAGAGAGCCAGGGGCAGCCTCGGGCCTGCATGGCGGGGGAAGAGCGGGAGGGCTGGGGAGCGGCCACGCGGGTGTTCCGAGAGGCCTGAGAGCTGTGGCACCAGGTCGTTCAGAAGGTGCGCGAGGGACACGGGCCTCCAGCGGGCGCAGGCCAGCATCACAGGAGTGGTTTAGCACGACACCCTCGGGCTACAGTAAATACAGTAGTTTAGAGACCGGGAGACCAGTTGGAAGGTCAGGGCATCCTGTGCTGGGCGTGGTAGAGGGGATGGAGAGAAATGGATGGTTCAGGAGAAACTGCAGCACCCTCTGGTTGACTGGGTGTGGTGTCAGGGAGAGAAGCCGTGAGGGCGATCCTGAGGGCTTTCTGGCTTGGGTGACAGGAAGAATTAAAGAAGGACTGAGCTAGCGAACAGTGAATGAAAACCAGGTCAGTGGGATTAGGAGGGAAGGTCTGATTACTTCCCCCACTTCCCCGCCCTTTTTTTTTTTTTTAACTTGCTGAGTTTGAGACGCTTGTGGAAAATCTGCTTAAACTATATGTTTCTGGAGTGCAGACATTACATACAAATTGTAAGAATGCTTGTGGATCTAGATAATTTTGAAGTTCCAACTAACAATATTTCATTACTCTATAAACCGCAATGTGTGATGCAAGGGGCAAATAATACTGAAGATGCTCTTTCTCTGCTTGGAAATGATTCCAGATCATGACAGTGACAATTTTTATGAGAGCTTTAAAAAGGACAATTTTTGTTAGAGCATGCCTTGTGGTGACCTATTCAAAGTTCTACAGGTCAACAGATCCACCTAGACTCAGAAGATCGATTTGAAACACATTGAAAGGGCAGCCGAAGCATCAGCCTGCATGCACAGAAGTCCCTCGTGGAACTGGCTGGTTCTCAGGAAGCTCTGGCTCGCAATGACCAAGTACGACACACAAGTCTGTCTCTCTGAGCAAACATGGCCAAGTCAGGAACTGCAAAATTTGGTCTCTATCAAAAAAGTCCCCAGACAGCCTGAAACTCATTTCGAACTGTTTTAGGGAGAACCCTTTCGAGGAACATGACTGGCCTCGTATAGCACATTTAAAATAACAACCTTCCATTAAGCTGTGAACACTAGGGAAAACATTTCTCCCAAATGTTTTTAACCAACTTCCAACAGAGCATTGCTTTATGCAGCTGCCCTGGCTGAAACACTGCTTTCGTTCCATGAGGAGCTATAGGACCTCCTGCAGACAGAGGCAGGCTCCCAGGGTACGGCCCTTTGCAGCTTTTTTAGGGGCAAGATAGAGTGAGAATTCTCCACATCATTTGTAATATTCTTTGGCTCTGTTTCATTAAAACATGTACTAGAATGAAAATAATGGCAACATGAATATGGGTTTACTATTGAAATTCCAATCTTCCTTTAAAAAATTAATTATGAGCACTTACTAGATGCCAGGCACTGTTATGGGTGCTGGTGATAAGAAGTTAACTGTAAGGTGTGTCTGTTCTCATGAAGCTCACATTCTGATATGGAGAGAAAGAGAGTTAACAGGAAACTACACATGAACAAGAGAATGTCAGCTTGTGCTGGGTTGTATGAAGACCTGCGTCGAGGGGTACGGAAGAACGTGAGGGGCTGGGGTGTGTGTGCAATTGAAAGAGCAGTCAGCATTTCACTGAGGGGAGTATTTCATGATGTGAAAATTATATAAAGTTCAAAATTTAGCATCCATAAAGTTTCTGTGGAACTTGGCCATGTTTATGTGTTGTCTATTGCTAACTTGTGCTTATAACAGCAAAGTTGAGTCACTGCAATAGAGATAGTATGGCCTGTAGAGCCATTTTCACTTTTCTTTTCTTTTTTTATATTTTTACCTTTACTGTGTGGTTCTTTACAGAAATAGTTTTCTGATCTGGTCTAGATTTAAGAAAAGGAGAAGGAAATGTTAAGAATGCAGATACTTAAATGTTAAAATCAAGAGTGTTGTGTCTTTTAGTGTTATGAGTAGCACAAAAATTGGGAAAAATAGTCTCCCAGTATTCAAAAATTATTGTCCAATTCAACAAATAAATCTCTCACATCTTTACCAAACAAGTAAAGATCTGGCATACTTCTATGTTGCTTCACTTTTTTCTTAATCAAGATAAACAAAATTATCAACTGACATTCACGATGTGAGTGATTTCTTTCCTGAATCAGACAGTAATCATCATTCCTAGCCTGATTTTATTGACACTATTGCTGGAAATAGTATAAAAACAGAGAGTGGAGGACTGACGTCAGGGAGGATGGTAGAGTAGGAATCTCCAGAAATCCACTTCTCCACCCCCACGACAATTGCCCTGTCTGAATCTGTCTGGTGTCACTATTTTGGAACTCTTGAGTTCATTCAAAAGCTTTCAGCTTCCAGGGGAGGCTTGGCCTGTAAACTGAGGTTAATTTCAGTCAATGTCAGCTCTCAGTAGGGTGATGGCTACCAAGGTCCCAGCCCCCAGCCCCATAGCAGGCAGCCATGCCAACATTCCGGAAGTAGCTCCTGGGAACCAGAGTAGCCAAGAAGGACCTTGTCCCTCAGTTATTGGGGGCCTGTGTTCTGATCTCTGATTGCTGTTTCTGATCATAAAGTTGCAGACCCAGAAGTGGGCCACCACCGTTGCAAGACACATCCATTGACAGCAGTGTCTTCCAATGGATTTAAAGAAACAGAGCCTATTTCTCTCCCCTTCATTTTCTCCTTTTTCTCTTTTGGGAGCCTGACATTTAAGGATTAGGACATTTAAAAGCAACCACATGTGTGGGGCAATTTATAAAGTCACTACACATGCCCAAGGGAAAGCCACAGGCTCAGAAAAAAATCTGAGGAGGTCTTAAGTTTATGCCTTAGGCTATTTGCGGGCAGAGATACCCTATGAGAATGTTTTTAAGCAAACCCTGGGGAAGGAGGAGAATCTTATTTCCAGAGTTACCACATTATAAAATTCAAATGTTCAGTTTTAAATAAAAAATTACAAGACACTCAAGGAAACAGGAAAATATGGCCCATTCAAGGGAAAAAAAGAATCAAAAGAAAATACCTATGAGGAAGATCAGATGGCCGACTTACCAGAAGAAGACTTTAAAACACTGTCTTAAAGATTCTCAAAGAGCTATAAACTAAGATATAGACAAATTCAAGAAACTGATGTATGAACAAAATGTAAATATCAAAGACATAGAAAACAAAAAACAAAAGGATTTTGGAGCTGAAAATTGCAATAACTGAAATGAAAAATTCACTAGAGATTCAAAAGCAGATTTGAACAGGCAGTAGAAAGATAAGCGAATTTAAAGGAAAAACCCCAAAATATCAAGTCTGAGAAACACAAAGAAAAGAGAATGAAGAAAAGTGAACAGAGCCCAAGGGACCTGCAGGATGTATCAAGCAGACTGACACATGCACTGTGGGAGTCTCATAAGGAGAAGAGAGAGAGAGGGGCAGAGAGATTATTTGAAGAAGTAATGGCCAAAAACTTCCTGAATGTGATGCAAGATATGAATCTACAAACCCAAGAACCTTGAAGCTGGATGAATTGCAGGTATGATAAACTTAAAGAGACCCCCAGAGAGACACATTATAATCAAACTGTGAAAAGATGAAGAGATAATCTTGAAGATTCAAGAGAGAAGTGACTTGTCACATGCAAGGCATCCTCATTAAGATCATCAGCAGATATCTCATCAGAAACCTTGGAGGAGAGAAGGCAGTGGGATGATACATTCCAAGTGCTGAAAGAACTTTCAACCGAGAACTTTACATCCAGCAAAACTGTCCTTCAAAATATGAGGGAGAAATTAAGATATTCCTAGATAAATGAAAGCTGAAGGAATTTGTTACCACTAGACCTTCCTTACAAGAAATGCTAAAGGAAGTCCTTCATGTTGAAATGAAGAGGTGCTAGATAATATCTAGGAGTCACATGAAGAAATAAAGATCTCCAGTAAAGAGAAATATATGGGCAATTATAAAAGCTAGTTTTATTGTAATATTTATTTATAACACCACTTTTTAATTTCTACATAATTCATTTAAAAATTATTAGGCTGTGTTTTTGGACTCACAATGTATAAAGATGTAATTTATGACATCAATAACTGAAAGGGGGTAGGGACAGAATTATATTGGAACAGAGTTTTTGTATGCTATTGAAGTTAACATCAAATTAGAGTGTGATAACTTTAGGGTGTTAAATGCAATGCTCATAGCGACCACAAAGAAAATATCTACAGAATATGTACTAAAGCAAGTGAGAAAGGAATTTGAACATTTTACTGCAAAAAACTTTAACTAAGCACAAAAGAAGACAGAAATGAAGGACATGAGAGACAAAAAGTTATAAGGCATATAGAAAACAAATGACAAAATGGCATAAGTCTTTCCTATCAGTAATTACTTTATGTGTAAATGGATTAATCTATCTAATCAAAGGCAGAGATTCACAGAATGGTTTTTAAAAAATGATCCAGCTATATCCTATATCCTATGAAAGACTCACTTTAGATCCAAAGACACAAATAGGTTAAAAAGTGAAAGGATGAAAAAAGGTATTCCGTGAAAATAATAACTAAAAGAGAGCTGGGATGGCTATACCAAATCAGAAAAAAATAGAATTTAAATCAAAAAAAGGTTACAAAAGATAAAGAAGGAAACTATATATTACAAGAGATGAAAAAGCAAACTATATATTAACAAGAAAAAGACATAAAAATTATAAACAAACATGCATAATAATTCATCCAACAACAACAGAATTAACATTCTTCTCAAGTGCCCATGGGATATTCTTCAAAATAGGCCATATGTTAGTCTACAAAACAAGTCTCAATAGATTTAAAAAGATAAATATTATACAAAGTTTCTTCTCCAACCATAATTAGATGAAATTAGAAATCACTAACAAAAGGAAAACTGGAAAATTCACAAATATGTGGAAATTAAATAACACACTCTTAAACAACTAATGAGCCAAAGATGAAATCACCAGGGAAATCAGAAAATATTTAGAGATGAATGAAAACAAAATCACAACATATCAAAACTTATTGGATATAGCAAAAGCAGGGCTAAGAGGGAAATATATAGCTGTAAAAACTTACATTTAAAAAGAAGATTCCAAATCAACAACCTGATTTTATACCTTAAGCAACTAGAAAAGAACAAACTAAACCCAAAGCCAATGGAAGGAAGGAAATAATCAAGGTTAGAACAGAGATAAAATAGAGACTAGAAAAAAATAGAAAACATTAACAAAGCCAAATGTTTTTTTCATTGAAAAGATCAACAAAATTGATATAACTTTAACTAGAGGACTAATTACACGAAGAGATTAGGCTAAAAATACTAAAATCAGAAATTAAAGTGAGGATAATACTACTGATTCTACAGAAATAAAAAGAATTATAAGAAAGTACTATGAACAATTGTATGCCAACAAATTGGACAACCTAGATGAAATGGACAAATTCTTAAAAACACAGAACCTAACAAGACTAATTCAGGACAAATAGAGTATCTGCATAGACCTATAACATATAAGTATGGAAATAGAATCAGTAATCAAAACTTCCCAACATAGAAAAGCCCTGAACCAGATGCTTCACTAATGAATTATACCAAACATTAAAAAAAAAAAAAAAGAACAACAATCCTTCTCAAATGCTTCCCAAACACTGAAGAGGCAGAAACACTTCCTAACTCATTCTATGAGGCCAGCATTACTCTGATACCAAACACAGACAAAGACACTACAGACAAAACAAAACAAAACAAAAAACTGCAGACCTATATCCCTGATGAGTACTAATGCAACAATCTTCAAAGATATACTAGCAAACCAAATCCAACAACATATTTAAAAAATTATACACCATGACTAAGTGGGATTTATTCCTGAGACATAAGGATACTTAAACATACAAAAATATCACACCGGTCAGAATGGCCATCATCAAAAAATCTACAAACAGTAAATGCTGGAGAGGGTTTGGAGAAAAGGGAACCCTCCTACATGGTTGGTGGGAATCTAAATTGGTGCAGCCGCTATGGAAAACAGTATGGAGGTTCCTTAAAAAACTAAAAACAGAGCTACCATATGACCCAGCAATCCCACTCTGGGGTATATATCTGGAGAAAACCATAATTCGAAAGGATGCATGCACCCCAGTGTTCACTGCAGCACTATTTACAATAGCCAAGACATGGAAGCAACCTAAATGTCCATCAACAGAGGAATGGATAAAGAAGATGTGGTACATATATACAAATGGAATATTACTCAGCCATAAAAAGGAATGAAATAATGTCATTTGCAGTGACATGGGTGGGCCTAGAGATTATCACAGAGTGAAGTAAGTCAGAAAGAGAAAGACAAATATCATATAATATCGCTTATATGTGGAATCTAGAAAAAATGATACAGATGAACTTATTTGCAAAGCAGAAACAGAGTCACAGATGTATTAATAGAAAACAAACTTATGGTTACCAAGGGGTAAGGAGGCATGGGATGAATTGGGAGATTGGGATTGACATATATACACTACTATGTATGAAGTAGAGAGCTAGTGGGAACCTACTGTATAGCACAGGGAACTCTACGCAGTGCTCTGTGGGGACATAAATGGGAAGGAAACCTAAAAAAGAGGGGGTATATGTATACCTAGAGCTGATTCACTTTGCTGTACAGCAGACACTAACACAACATTGTAAAGCAAGTATACTCTAATAAAATTTTTTTAAACATACAGAAATTAATCAGTGTGATACAACACGTTAACAGAATGGAGGAAAAAAATCCATGATTATCTCCATTCATGCAGAAAAAAATTGGAAAAGTGCAACCCTTTAATGACAAAAACACTCAGCATACTAGGAATGGAAGGAAGTTACCTCAACACATCAGCTTTTCCTTGAAAGTAAATCAGAATCAAGTTTCTCTCACCTCCACTGCTACCAGGGTTTGCACCCTGGGTTTGCACCCTGGTGCAGACCTCCACCCTGTCTCATCTACAGAAGCTTCATAGCTGGTCTCCTTGCTTCTTCCCTTGTCTGTTCTCAAAATGGAACCAAAATGATCCTGTTAAAGTTTAAGTCACGTCGTGTCCCCTCTATTCACAGATTCCTCCCATGGCTTCCCATCTCACATGAGGAAAATGCTCGAGTCTTCATCATAAGCTACGTGAGCCCCACAGCCTCTCCGAGGCACCTCGTGCTGCCCTCCCCTCACTCAGCACCCCCAGCCACTCTGGCAGTCACCTTCTTGCCTCACGGCCGCCCCTCGTGGTCCCCTCTACTGAAATTCTTCCTTCTTAGGTCCTCCAGGTCTTTACTCAAGTATCTCCTCAGTGAGAGCTCCCTGGCCGCCCCGTCTAAAATGTCAGCCACCTCCATCCATCCTGACGTTTCCGACACTTATCCCTGCTTCAGTTCTAAGTCTTAGCATTCCCCACTATCTCACTATCTAGTATGCATCCACTAGATTGTAAGCAACATGAAAGCAGGATTTGGGGCTCTGTTTTGCTTTATCTCTCTGTAGCACTATATCCTCAGCACTTGAACAGTGCCTGGCACCTGGTGCTCAGTAACTATTTGTTGCATAAATGTAATACGTGGCAACTGCCCTTAAGTGGGTGCTTGTGTGTTTGGACCCAGCATGGAACATTTCCACTGTAGCCTGGGTTTTGTGATTCAAAGTAATATCATGCCGGCCAGGTGGTAGGGACCATTCAGCAGTCATTTTGAAAGGAATAATCATTTCCAAATTCAAACTTCCTTCAGAGGCTGCAAGTGAGGGCAAAGATGAGGTGATATTGGTAGTATTCAAGATTCCTATTTTTGAATATATATTTTACCTGTATTGGGATTAGAGGAATCAGCGATGGGCAGCCTGCAGCAGAGAGAAGGCCCGTGAGCAAGAAACAGGATAGCCCTTATGTGAGGCAAAAAGATGGGGCAAGGCCCAGAGAGAAGTGAGAGCAAAGGGCCAGGAGTGATCCAACCTTTGGCTTCTGTGGTGTAACCCAAATAGAACTGAAACCCACTTGGCTTGGCTTCAGCACATACATTTTGATTCAAAGAACCACACTCTGCTGAAAAATATAAATGAAATCAGTTCCAAATTTTACTTAGGGAAGAATTGCCAAGACGTAGAGAGAACTGCACTTCTAATGCACAGCCAGTCGTGTGGTGTCTGCCCTGTCCCCCCTATTCTCAGTACTCAGTCGCCCAGAAGCCTCTGGTGGCCTCACCTCGGCCCCCAGTCCTGCTCCTCTCCCTCCTCTCTCTGTCCACCCTCCCTTCCAGTTCCAGTTTTCTTTCTCATGAATAATCTTGTCCTTTCCAACGTACACCCCACGTCCTGGCTCGTCCAGTTGTGTGTCTGTCTCACCCACTGCCTCAATTCCACATCGTGCACTCTGAGCTGACAAAGCTAGATTCTCAGCACAGGCAGGAGGGGTTCTGGAGAGGCTGTGACCACAAAACATTAATAATTTTCTTCCCCGTCACAGTAGAACAAAGTCTCTTTTCCCTCCCTGGATTTCAAGTATCTTAAAATATCTGATTTCAAAAGAAGGGGGAGGAAGAGCCCTTGGAAAGACAGAAATACTAGTGAAAAGAGAAATCCCTCTTGTTGGGGGTTTCAGCCAAGTGAGCTAAAAAGCCAGGTTCTTCTTAACTGTCCATGCCACAAGATGTAAACGAATCTATTTACTCAGCAAAATATTTCCTTATTACATTTTGAGTAATTTCCCATTGAAAACAAACAGTGCATGTCAAGAAGCTCCAAAGTCCCTCAGGCCCTCGAGGCTGGAAGGGCCTCATCCCCATCTCTTTCCTCTTCCTTCAAGGGAGAAAGGCAAGTTTATTTTTACTTTTGTCTTTCTACTTTGACTTACCAAACGCCACTACTCAATTGAGCTTTGAAAAAGACAGACAAAAGCAGCGACCATCTTAGTTTAGAGTGACTACAGAACATTTGAGCTGAGAGGGGCTTCACTGGCAACTCATTTGATCATGTTTTCTTTGCTCAGGTAGCTGGGAGCAGTCACGGTTACCAACTTTGACACAGCGTGCCCAGCTTTCCCCAACTCTTCATTAATAAACCGCTGAAAAAGAAATAAAATCATTTTCCTTTCCTTTTTCTAATGATTACCAACACAATTCATGGGACAATCTACTCTTTCTCTACTGATGTAAAATGCCACTTTTGTCATCTGCGGAGGTCTCATATTTAATTCTACTCTGTTATACTGAACTGTCCTTTCTGGCAGCAGAGCCTCACTCTTTTAATTCCTGTAAATTTATGATTAATTTTAATAGCTTACATGATAAGTAAGGTATTGTCTTTTATATTTATTATTCCAGGTGAAATTGAGGATCATCTGACTGATTTTGTTAAAAATGATTAGGATTTATGTATTAAATTAGGGAGCATTTAACATCATTACAATTTGTTAAAAAATATTTCTCTTTTAAAATTTTGCTGTTTTCTACATATAGGTATAATCCAGATGTCACATGCCCTCCACACATTTTTAAACATTCAAATTGAATTGTCTTAAACCTTCCCCCAAATGGAGTGGAAAACCCAGAGTAGGTGGACCCTCGAGGACAGGTTGGGATATTGGTTAAAAGCTCTCCAGGGGATGTGCAAACTCTTCAGAACCAATAGCCTGGGCTCCTCTGCTGACTGGATGACTCAGTTGGGTCCTGCTGAAGGCCAGTTGCTTGGGCTTCGAGAACACAGGGATCTTGCAAGGAAGGGTGAGAGCAGTCTTTTCATTTGGGCTGGGCAGTTTCCTCAGAAAGGAATCAACTAATCTTCTGCTAGACGGTTCATGCTGGCTGTTAGTTTTCTGAGACCCAAGTGAAGGAAAGGGGCCAAGGTCTCACCACTGAGGACGTCAACTTTCATCTGATCCTCTGTTTTCAATATGGCACCTCACTCTCACTTCTCTGCGGTGTGGGGTATCCCCAAGTTTGGAACCTGTCAGATGGACCGTCTCCAAAGAGAAAACTTTCAGACTTCTACTGAAAATGGGGAGAAGCAGTGACGTGACAGTGTGAGGTCAGGGAAAGGATCCAGAAGTCTAACTGCTCAACATAAGGACTTTTAACCAGTCTTCCTGATCTCAGCCACTTGCTATACTCTTGTCTTCCTGAGCTTTTCTGGAGCCATGTGTGGAAACTCTCTCACTTCCTGTTGGTTTCTCTGCCCTGTAGGCTTAGATTTCAACTTTCTCTCTACTTTGTTAAGTCAGTCACCACTTTCCTGCTTCCAAAATGTTGATATATATATTGTTTGCTATTGTCTTCTATCCTTTACTTCCTTGTGGATTTAAACCTTCCAAATATTCTACAGTCATTGCAGGGGGATTTCAGGAGAGAGTGGAACCCATGCTTTCAATACACCATGTTTCCGTTATGTATTTTTTAAACTTTTCCTATCATTTATTTTGAGATGTGTCTTTTGAAAACAGCATATAGTTGCAGTTTTAAACTCACTTTGAGTCTGTTTTTCTTTCTTTTTTTTTTTTGGAGGTATGATTTACATAAACAGCTGAAGGCTGCTCACTGACGGCACTCCCAGCAGCTGGAGCAAAAAGTCCTTCCCTGAAGGAGGTCTGGGCAGTACCTCCTCGTGTCTGCCATATCCTCCTTGTCAGTAACTCCCAAGGAAAACATCATTCTCACTTCTATTACCGTAGATTAGTTGTGCTTAATTTTTAATTTCATTTAAATGGAATCACAGGGTGTGTACTCTTTTCATTCTCGTTTATTTTGTTCAACAATATGTCTGTGAGATTCATCATCTTGCTACATGTAGCAAAAGTCATTCTTTTTCATTGCTATATAGCATTCCATTTAAAACTCATACTACAATTTCTTTATCGATTCTTTCATTAATGGAAGTTTGGGTTGTTTCCATTATGGCTATTATTAAAAATGTTACTATTAACATTCTTATACATGTCTAGTTCATGTCTTATATACATCCTATTATAGAGGACATAAAAACTAAATATTCTTGGTATGTATCCCAAGAGCAGAATTGTTGGATCATAGGATATACCCATGTTTACCTTTAATAGATATTGCTAAATAGTTTTCTTAAGTGGTATGTACTGTCAATTTGTTGATTTCATTTCCATTATATCTTTGCTTTCTATGTCATTGATTTCTGCTTCAGCTTTATTTTTCCTTCCATATACTTAGGATTTAATTTGCTTTTTAGTTTGTAATTTCCTAAGATGCAGACTTCAATCATTGATTTCCAACCTTCCTTTTTCTAATATATTCATTTAAAACTATAAATTTCTCTTTGGTCAGAAACTGCATTCCACAAGTTTTGATATGCCAAATTTTTATTATTATTGAGATCAGAATGTCTCATAACTATTACTGTGATTTCTTTTTTGATACATGTGTTATTGAAGTTGGAGGTTTTCTACTTATGTTTCTGTTATTGATTTCAAGTTTAATTCTACTGTGGTCAAAGAGCATTTCCTCTATGTTCTCAGTCCTTTGAAATTTTCTGACTTACTCTATGATCCAGCATATGGTCTATTCTGGTAAATGTTCCACATAAACTTGAAAAGAATGTGTTCTGCAGTTGTTGGGTGTGATGCTCTATACAGTATTTGTCAATTGGGTTCAGATCTTCCATGTTTTTATTAGTTTTTTTCTCTATGTATTACTATCAATTATGATCAGTTACTGTGAATCATGTATTAAAGTCTCCAAACTATAATTGTGGATTATCAATTTCTGCTTTTAGTTCTATCAACTTTTGCTTGATATCTTTTGTAACTATTAGGTATATACAGGCTTTAAATTATTATGCCTTCTTGATGAATTGGCTCTTTTATCATGGATGTCCGTCTGTCCTTATTAACATTTCTTGCCTCAAATCCCATTGTTTGCTATTAATAGAACTACATCTATTCATGTAGTGTTAGTGAATTGTTAGTGTTTTGTATGGAATACAAAACGCTAGTGTTTGTATGGAATCTGGTTGTGGTTAGGGTTTGTATGGAATCTCTCTTTTGTCTTCCTATTTTTCCATCTTCCTGTGTCCTTATAAATAAAGTCTCTTGTAAACAGTCTTCTATTTAAAATGTGTCTCTTGTAAACAACACACAGTCAGTTTCTTTTTTAAAAACCAAATTGGAAAATGGGTTCAGCAAAAAAAATAGCTGGCAAGTGCCAGATGACCTCAGAACTGGAATTCCAGTTCATCTAGTTCTGTTTCCGCAACTGTCCTTTGTCTCTGAATATATAATTTTGGAAGTTTTCAGGATTTTTCTAGTTAATGCAGTGAGAACATTGGGTGGCTATGACCTATTCTATTCTGCCATAAACTGCAAGTCCTGAGTCTTTGTCGTTTAGTAGCAAGTTTAACTACTCACATAACTATTTTACTTGCTCTAACTTCTTATATCTTATTTAATGCTTTGTGGCTATTTTTCATTTTACTTTTTGATAGATTTATCTTTTTAACTCTAATACTGTAGACACTGTGTAAACAGATATCACACGACTTCTTGATATTTGAAAACAGTACAAAACCATTGACCCTTGCTACCACATTCAATGAGAAATCTAACATCCTCGCCATGATTTGGGCAAATTTATAGGCACTTAAATTTTCATGACAAATTTTGCTTCTGATTGTCTGTGCCTTCCACATTCGACATCTCTTGAGCACTTTCCTTGGCTGTGCAATACCCACATCTTTATCCGGGCCCAGATGTTTCTCTATTCCCTTTCGCTTTATTCCCCCCATCAACCTCTCCACCCCTCCAAACTTTATACTAAACTTTTAATTACTTCCAAACCTTCTGCAAAGCTTTTACTGAAGACTTGAGGTGATGAAGGGATGACCAAACTTCTTTGGTCATCCTGACATTATAGATTCCTTATGAACCATCTTCCCCCACAGGGGACTGTTCCCTCACCATGTAAAGCTGACATTGGACATTTACTTTTGCATAGGTAATATTTGCGCTCTCCACCCCTAGTCAAGCCTACACACATTTGTAGATCCCAAAACTCATTAACATGCTATGCTAGAAAAAGGACGTGCATTTTATGGATCTCATGCTCACCAGCACCCAAGTATTTGCCTGTGATTTTAAGTTTCAGCCTTTGCCCCAAATTGTCACTCTATGTTGAAAGGACCAATAGAAAGGCTTATTTTTCCCTTTGACATGACTTACACTATAATTTTTTTTTACCTCTCTCTATTCCTATGTTTGTTCTATAGGAGGTTGCCTTTCAATAATATTTGAGCCAAAATTCTTGGTCACATCAAGCAAAAAGAAATCACATCTACTCATTGCCCCTCTCTCGTGTAAAATAAGACACTTAATAGCCTTTTACGTCATATGCCCCAGCTCCAAACTGCTGTTGAAATAATCTAAGCTTTTTGATCCAAATTACTAATTTTTTACATTATATATATTACCTTTCAAGTAACTTTTATTAATCTGCCGAGGAGTTGCAGTCTAAAAATATTAGGATCAACTCTCCCTCCATTCACCGCTCTTTTCTAACTGTCATACTTGCTTTTGCAGAAACCACGTACACACTGATGCAGATTTCTCTTTTATATATTTATTTGGTTATTTCAATGGGAATTTGGAAGGGAGGGAAAATTATCAATACCTGCATGCTTAAATGCAGTGGAGGTTATCTGCATCTTGAACTAGAAATCCATTTGTTTACTTTTACTGAAGCAAGGTCTCCTACTAAAATTCATTCCTTAGATGATATCATGTCCAATTTTTAAAGTTATCTTCACGCTCCCTTCCCTAATCCTAACTAATCCTTCAACTTTCTCCTTCCACAATGATCCTTCCCTTACACTTTTAGGCCACCATCCTGATACTTGCCTAGTAAGAGCTTATTCAAAGAATACAAATTAATTTTCATATTCACCCCAGTCTGTTTTTATTTTAAAATGCCTACTGCATTTTTACTGCATAACACAGACGTTATTTCTAAAATTCTGTTTAAAATTGATTTTTTTTGGTAAATTAAATGCACTAGCAGAGCTGTTATTTAAAGAAAGATTTCAGTGAATCATTTTGCAAACTAAAGAATTTTTATGCAATGTGAATAAACTCCTATCCCAACTCATTTCCACTCCTCTTCCCACTAACAACAATAACAACAAAAAAAATCTGTTTTGTAAATTTGGAATTCTGAATAGTAAATAGGGTTTACCATATTTCATTTAAAAACCAAATATAAACATTTACAGACTCCGCACTAAGGCTCTCTCATATCTGTATAAATAATTATGCATTCTCTTTATTTGAGAACTTGCTATTTAACTGCTTTCACTTTCTCTTTTTTCTTCTCCCCCCACCCACACTGTGCAGATGCTTAATGGGAACTGAGAGACAAGAAAGATTACAGAGAAATAATGTTTTTCTTTGTAAACGTTAAACACCTCTTAATTTTTCTTCCTGGGCTCAAAGCTCCTTCAGCTTTCTTCTGTCATTATTATTGGCCTTCAGAGATAAAACAAATGTGCTAAACAGCATGGACCCACTGGCGGATTTTTGTGTTTGCTGCTTTCTCAGGCAATGAAGCCAGCAGCCTAGGATAATCAATTCATTTGCTCGAGTTTAACTTTTTGGCAAAAACCACCACTCCAACATGAATGTCCGTTCCCGTTTCAGGAATTTCTTTGCATGGGACCTTTCCCAGCACTGCGCTCTTGATGAGTTAGTAATGATGACTGTAATGGGGATGAAGTTTCCAAAAATGAGAAAACCTTGCAGTGAAAGATAAGCTTTTGCAGTTGTCCAAGAAACACAATAAAGTGCTGTTACTGAGTGGCGGTGCTCACTAACGGACCTGCTTCTGATGATTAAGGGAGAGAGCTCAGTGGGCTTCATGCTGAAGTAATTAGCAGAATTTTTGATTATATTCTGACAAGTTCAATACAGAGTTGTTTGGTTAGTTTCTACAGTCGCAACACACATGGAAAACACATGTGGCATGGACTGGAGTTCCTGCTACTTTAGAGGTATTGATAAAATATTTTTTAAAATGTAATTCACAAGCCTGTAACATTCCTCAACCTTACGGGATGTGAACCTACCTCCCAGTCAAAGGGCAAAGTCTTTGCCAAGCACCCCAGTGCTACCCAGCTGTCTGTACCACCCCAAAGCAGCACCACCCTGCCCCGGCCCTGACCTTGGCCTCAACCCAGGCCACTGCTGGGACCTGGCGCAGCACAGGAAAGCTTTGCATTCCAGAGACGGAAAACACCAAGCTGGGCCTGCTCTCATTCTCTTCCCTTCCAGCTCTTCCAAGGCTTCTGTGCTCCTGGAACCCGAGGACCAGGCTGCCAGCAGAATCCAGTGTTAAATCTCAGAAGGCAATATATAAATGACCAATGAACACAGAGTAAACACAAACACCAAGCCCTTGTGATTCCTCTTCTGAATTCATCTGTCATCACAATCAATCTCTTAACCCTGGCCACCATCACCTCTACCTTGGATGAAGGCAATAATCTCCTAAAATATCATTCTTTTCTCCAAAACATTCTTCTACTGCGGCCAAAGTCATATTTCTACAATGCAAATGTGATTGTGTTTCTTCCCTCCTCAAAGGCCTTCACCGCCTCCTTGGGCCTTCAAGATTGAATTCAAATTCTTTGGCATGGCTTGAATGAGGTGACTATATCATTTTGGGGTCCAAACCAATCACTCCTGAGAGTGAAGGAGGGGAGAGGGTGGCTGTTATGCTGGGATAGCAGGTGTAAGTGGAGACTACCCCAGGGCACATGGGGACATCTGGTCACCCAGAGCACCAGGGCTCTTCATGAGCTGATCCCAGCTAATCTCTCCTCCCTCACTCCACTCCTTTCCTATTTTTGCACATGCTGTTCTCAGTGCGTTGAATTCTGTTCTCCTTACCACCTACCCGTTCACCTGGTGGTCCTCCAGGACCCTGCTGAGGCTCTTCTTCTTCTAGGAAGCCTTCCTCAAACTTTGAAGACCAAGTGCTCCCTTTTGGGTACTTCTCTTCCCCTGTGCTAACTACAGCCTTAGCAGAGACCACAGCCTATTGTCTCCTTGTCTTCCTCCCCCTGTAGATTGCTAAGCTCCTTGAGAGCAGAGATCCTGGTATTGGTTGGCTCTCAACACGTATGGACTGAGTGTTTGTGTCCTCCCAAAATTCCTATGCTGAAATCCTAATCCCCAAGTAGACGGTATTAGGAGGTGGGGCCTTTGGGAAGTGATTAGGCTGTGAGAGTGGATCCCTCATGAATGGGATTAGTGCCCACATAATAGGGGCCTCTTTCACTCCTTCCATCATGTGAGGAAAGAGAGAAGACCAAGAATCAAGGTCCTCACCAGACACCAAACCTGCTGGTGCCTTGATGGTGGACTTCCAGCCTCCAGAACCGTGAGAAACGAGTTTCTGTTGTTTACAAGACGCCTAGTCTTTGACATTCTGTTACAGCAGGCTAAGACACCATATAAAATGAGTTAAGGTATAAACTGCAAGGGCCGCTCGAGTTGAGGAGCTAGCAGTCTGGAGAGATTTTGGGGCCATGGTGTTCGCGCTGTACTCCGGGTGGCGCTGGGAGCCTGAGGAAGGCTCTGGGTGCACAGCACATCCCTGGCTTCAACTCACTCTGCCCTGAAGTTCTGGCACAAAATAAACCATTATCGTCTTTAGGGACTGACAAGAAAATTGTAATTTAGAATATAATGATAAGAGGCAGAGAGCAGTGCCTGGCAGGGAGCTGAGTGAGGCTTCTGGGTGCTGATCACACAGACGTGTTCAGCATGAGAAAGTGCACTGACCTGAGGGACACGCTTCCCTGCACGCACGTTAGAAGAAGTTCTCAAGTAGGATGAATACTTTCTAAATCCCGTCTCCAAACGGGATCCCTCGGGAATCTTAGCACGTCGACTCTAGCAAGTCCCGCCTCCATGCTGCCCCCTAGCCACGGCACGGCTCTGGAAAGCCTTCCGTGGGCTTAAAGGGATCCGACCACCGCCGCAGCATTAGGGCTTGGCGACCGAGCGCCACAGCCCAGCAAATCGAAAGGAACCGCTTGCTAATTGCCTGGGTGCACGGTCAACGTGTCTAAGGTATGCTTTCATTTTTGTTCATGGCGCACGTGTTTCCAATGAACATTCCAAATGTGTGTTCGAGCCCTCCGCCCTCTGGGGGACGCTCACAAACAGCCTCCAGTACACCCTGCGTGTGCGTGCTCACATTCCATTGGAGACACACGCGGCCCAGACATGCATATTCATGGCTGCGCCTCTGTCTTCAGCCTCCCCGCCCCCCTCCTCTCCCAGTCCCCTGCCCCCGATTTCCATTTTTGCTTTCCTGGAAGCAGACTTGTCCAGGAACGCCTGGGATTTTCACTGGCCCGTGCCCGTGGTCCTAATATGACCCGGGCTGCCGACATCCAGTGGCTGCCTGGCGTCATCACAGACGTATATTCTGCCTGGTTATGCTGGACCGTGTCCCTCCTAAAGGGAGCCCTGCCCAAAGCTGCCCAAGTGACCCCAGCCAGAGGGAAGGGTCACGGCTGCTGCCCCGTGGCGCGCAGAGGCCCTGCGGCGCCTGGACCGCTCCGCGTGGGCTCCGAGGGGCGAGGCAAAGGCCCGACCACCCAGGGCAGCCGAGCAGCCTCACGCCCTGCGAGCCCGTCCCCGCCCCTTCCTCCACCGCAGAGGCCGAACCGGCACTCGTTTCCTGACAGAAAGCTCAACTTGAACTGTGAAACAGAAGCCATTTTAAAAGAAACCGACTCCAAGTTTTATTATTTTTCCAGAGAAAACAGGTTCCGCCTTGGCCGGTCCGCCCCTCCCCCCCGCCGTTCGGGGGCGCGTGGGCCACGAGGGGCTTTACTGCAGAGGAAATCCTTCCCTTTGAATCCGAGACTAAGGGAGGGAGAGAGAGGCTATAAGAAGGAAAAAAGGTTGGTTTTAATATGTGAAGCTGGTGCCCCTGGGGGAAACTTTAATTCTTGTCAAATGTTTCGGGAGAACGCAAAAGGGAAACTTGCCACGTTTGCAGATGCCTTTCACGGCTCTCCAGCTCCGAGTCTCTGTGCAAAGCCTCTCACTCGCATCCAAGGAGATGCTAGAGGGAAGGAGCCCCCCCACCCCCACCCCGGGATGGCCTGGGAAAGGGAAATGAAGGGACGCCCACCAAGGGACAAAGCGGCTGTGCAGCCGCAGTCAGCACCACGTGCCTGGGGGGGGGGGGTCTCAGCGGGAGGCGACCAAGGCAGGAGCAAGGCGAGGAGCGGGGCTGGTGGGCGCTCAGGGGCGAAGCAGCCCCTTCCCAAGATGGACAAGGCTGGGGAAACGCTTCTCATCCACCTGCCCTTCTTCACAGACTCTGCAGGTCTAGGGGGTCTGCGTGTCAGGAGACCCTGAAGCGCCAGAAAAGGGTGTTAGAAGACGGGGCCCTCCACTGATCCCGCGGGGCCACGTAAGTGGAGCCGTGGTTAGAGTCGTCAAAAACCCATTTCCCAGCCCTAGTTTCTGAAATCCAACGCCCCTAGGACAAAACAGTCCGGAATTCTAACTCTAACTGGTTACTTCGGGGGCACTTCTGGGCATAGCTGGGGTTTTGAAGAGGAAGGGGAGACGGTGGGGAGAGCTGGCAACTCCAGCGATGAGATGGACACCCGGCAGACATTTCTCCTGCAGGGTGGTCAATATTCTGCAGATAAACAAAGGCTGTGACAGCCCCAGAGTTTAAACTGAGATGGACCGTGAAATGAGATCTTATTAGATCCCCTGCCCAAGACACACATGGAGCCCTCAGCCTCGGGGGACCTCAGAAGGGTTTGGGGGCACAGGACTCTGGGCATGGTCCCCAGGGACGGCTGGCTTCTCTTGGGCTCTTAGGTCCATTCAGGTGATCTCTATCACCTCCCACATCATTGCCCCGACCTCTGGAGCGAGGTAAGATCTTGTCCCTCCCATAACCTCCTTCTCACACTGTCATTTTTCTGTGTTTAAAACCCGTCTTCCTGGTTGGGCTGGTGACTTCCCAGGGGCAGAGCTCTGCTGTGTTGCTCACCTCTGAATCCCCAGTGCCTACCTCTCAGGCTGGCACACGGCAGAAACTTAACAGCTCTTTGCTGAGTGAATGAATGAATGAATGAATGAACCCTCCCGCTTGCTGCTAGTGAAGGAGAGTGTTGGGAAGGGAGATGCGAAAAAAGAAGAGGTGGAGGTTTTTAAACCCCTAACTGGCCTAACTTGGTTTAGCGCAGTTTAGGAAAGAGCTTTGAAGGCATAAATCCCTTGGGGCCGTTCCCAATACTGCCTAAAAGCAGCATGGCCTGGGGACCCGTGGAGGTTCCCACTGCGTAACAGGAGCGCCTGTCTGCCATGCTGGGGGCAGGGTTTGGGGAGCTGGCTGCACAGCGAGAGTTGCCAGACACACAAACAAGCAGATTGTGAGGAGAAGGCCAGCTTTACAGAATAAGCAGCAGCTCCCAGGGGATGTGACGCCGCCAGTCCCTGGTGTGAGCACACATTCCCCGGCCCCACTCTTTTGGGTTGAGGCACAGAAGGCTGCCATTAAAATACAGGTGTTATCTTGGAGGACACGCCAACAGGAATTTAGGAAACGAGTTAGGTAAGTTCTTTCATGGTCCATGAAAAGCATCTTGGTACTTGGAACAAGGAAGGAAATGGATCCAAAAGGGAAACCAAGAGGAATGCCAGCAGCAAAGGCAGCAAAGCAAATAGGTGCATGAGAACGTTATTTAGAAAAGAAAGCTTCTACCCACATGGCCAACACAGGTTCCTATTCTAGATTTAGTTCCAGTTTTTACAGCATCTCCACGCTGATAGGTGCGGAAACTGTAGTGGACATGCTATGCAATGATTTCAGCAAAACATGTGACAAAACATCCAACAATATTTTTATACAAAGTGTGGTGAAGTACGCGCTAGATGATAATAAGTTTAGCTGGATTTGAAATGGATAAATTACTGAATCTGAAGAGTGATTAACAGCCTGATAACATCTAGAGAGTTGTTTCTAGACTTTAACTTTTTAATCAGTCATTTTTATGGGGAGAATATCAATGTTCCAAGTGAAAAACATCAAGAGAGAGCTGGTATTATAGATGACAGACTCAAGATTCAAAATGCCATCAACAATCTCAAATATTGGCTAAAATTGATGGAATGAACCTTAACACAGAAGGAAGATGATAATGTGTTATATTTAATTTCCACAATAAATCACGGAAAAACAGGATGGAGGAGAGTCAGCTTGACATGAGCTCATAAGAAAAAAATCAGGGGACTAAGAACAACTAGAATGTAAGTGGAGGAGAAAGAGAAAAAGAAAAACAAGAGAAATGACTGAAGAAATAGGATGTGCTACCTGGAAAAGAAAGTTTGGGGACATGTGAGTGTTCTCTTCAAATATTTAAAGGACAGTCTATCAAGAAGAGGAGGGTGTTGCAGAAAGAAATCAGGGTGACAGACGTGTTCAACAAGAGAACGGAGAACCTCCGAGGAACTGGTGAGGCTGCCTTGTGAAGCAGTGAGCTAAGCTCCCTGTGCTGCAAGACCAGACCAGATCCAACGCTTCTGCTGACAGACATCTTGCAGCCAGAGATCTTGCAGTGGATGGTAAATCAAACTGGATGATTCCTCGGGTCTCCTCTCTTGCATAGCCTCTGATTCTAGGATCACTGAGGAAGCCTTTATTTACAGCACTGAATTATACACAAGTACCAAGCATTACAACAGACTCTCTTGATAAGAATACACATCCTAGGAAATAGGGAATAGAGAACAAAGCACTAAAACAAAGCCCAAGTGGACAGGAGGTTTTGTGCATGTAGCTTGGGGGTGGGTGTTCCAACCTGTGGACAAGGATGGGTATGAAATAAAAGACAGCAAAGGTGGAAGTTCCATAGCCCACAGTGGGAACTGTTCAGTGGAAAGGTGGTCGAGCATCTTAAAAGTTCCTCTCAGACTTTTGATTGTGGGTCACTTTTTTTTTTTTATCCCTTTCCCTGCCTCTTGGCGAGGACACATATCGTTAGGTCGCTGAGTTTTCCTTGTGAATCACTCATAGAACAAGCAGTCGCTCTGCCATGTCATAAAATATTTTTCCACTTAAGGACAAAAAAGAATTTGTTGTGAACACAGAGAACCCTGACATGCTGTCCCCTCGCCAGCAGTCCCAGAAATTGTCTGCAAGAAGAGTCTGAGGAGGGAGGAGAGAAAGGGCTGTCTCCAGACTCTTAACGCACAGGGCTCCCCCAGGCAGGTCTTATTCAATCCGTCTGGCTGGTCTCATGAAACATTCTATTTTGTACCTTCTGGGCTGTTGACGATGCAGAGTGGAGATTTATAACAACAGTTGTTCAATCCAGCCCAACTGGTTTGGCACAAGGAGGAGCTATGTTTTTCAGAACAGCTTTTCGACATTCCTACATGAGTTGAAATGCATGAAAATTTCAGTTTTGAAACAACCAGATGTTTTTGTCAGGAAAGAAATAGATGACCTCAAGGAGGCCGGGAGGATAAACTCAGGGCTCGGGGAAGAAAATGGTACCGCGGGGAGCTCATGTCTTTCTCATAGCTCTTACCAGCCACTCACCATGATTACCTACTTGTGCCAAAGCCAGACCCCACTCAGCATTTTCCTTCCCACCGGGGCTGCAGTGCTAGGAGTTAAAGACACAGCCCGCCATGTTCCACCACAGACACTGAGAGTGGGTGGGTACACGGCTGGGAGCACACCTCTCAAGGCAGAACTAGCCCACGGGAAGCAGATACAGTGAGCTGCAGAAGGTAGTAGAAACAGCACCAAGCTTAAAAGTGGGGCTCTGGGTTCTCAGCCACTGATTTGGTTATTTCCTGGAGCTCCAGCCTCATCTTCTGTCAAACGAGGGGCTGGGAACAGATGAGCCCTAGGGCCTTTTGCAGTCCCCTTGATTCAGTAAATCTCCGATTCCTCTCTTCCTTACAAACAGATGATACATTGAGATTGATTGTGAGGAAATAACTTCTCTATTACTAGTTATCAGCTAAAAGATAGAAAGGGTTTTATCTCAGTAAAGGTGGCATTTCCTAATTTGAAAAGCAAATCACTTCAGTACATTCATGAATGACACCTATATTATAGTGACCACAGTCACAGACTTTTCAAAATTGTCTGGATTTCAAATATTCTGACCTGCTGTCTTACCATGAGTTCCGATTTTCAGTTAAGAAACCATGGTCAGGGTCTTATAAATACTGGTGGGGAAATGGAGAAAGGAAGAAAGGCACGGAGTTCATATTTCATATGACTCTTTTTATCCCGCGTGTGGGGTTTTCTTGTTACTTCTTCACATCCCTTTTGGTAAGTCCTTTTTTGGGTTCTCGAGCAAGAGAAGCCCAGGAGTGACACCCCTCCCCCTCCCTGGTCTCCGGGAGTTCTGAGTCCTCCTCAGTGTGTCTAAGACGTTGAGCTACACCACGTGTCTGTCTGCTGCTACAGTCAAGAGCCAAGCCCTCTGGGCACCCTAACTGGTGCTCCTTGGTGGTCTGGCACCTGCTACTATTCCCACTCTTGTTACCTCTCTTCTCTGTTTTCACAAAACCCTGCTTGGTCACGGGGAGGCCTCGACCTGGCCAGAGAGCTTTGAGGGTTCCTGTCTTCCTCTGTGCTCACCACACACTCAACCCCAGTGCTGCTCTCTGCCTGACGAGCCCCAGCTCCCCAGGCAGCTCCCCTGCTTCCCGAGTGCTACCAGCACCTGGGTGACTTTGTCTAGCACTGCTCTTGTCAAGCTGCCCCCTCTCCTACAGCCGTGCCAGCATGCCTCTCTCTTCTTCGGAGAGAGCCAGGAGAAACTATTAAAAACGTGTTCGAAATTACACATCCCCACTCTCCTTGACAGAGAAGCTTTGCAAACCTCGTTATGAGAGCTGGAGAAAATTCCACGGGACATTTCTGGGTTTATGGTTATTATTTTGCATGTGTTGCTGAGCTAATAGAGTGTGACCTTGGACATCCATGATCCAAGGGAAGATGGTCGCCTACGTCCAGAGGCTCTCCTACCAGCGCAGCAGAGATGGCTACCATTTTGGCTACTCACCCCCATTCGCTCTACTTGCAGACTTCTTGAAAGAGAGGAGAGCCAAGGAGACAAAGATAAAGCGGAAAGGAATACATGTGGGCGGGTTTGGGAATGAGTCCTCTCACTTCCCTCTTCTTTGTCCCCCTCCCTCCTTGCTTTTCAGATGGCGGATGGACTGATTAGGATTATTATTAGGATTATATTATTATTTTGCAGTTTTTCTCTGACTCTGTGAAACTGAGCTCTACCAGAGCTGGACTTAGACTTGTAAATACTCTTCTACAGAAGCCTTGCTAAGTGGAAGCAGCCCGTTCAGTTCACTTTTCTCCTCTGGTTACCACCGATGACCTCCAGACATCTCAGTTTTACATAGTTCTCCAGCAAGTAAAGCCACCTCTCCATTGCCTCTGTTGGAAAGAATGTGATGCTTGACCTGCTCCCTGGCTGGTGTGTGAGCCTGACAACGTGCGAATCAGCCCAGCTCAGAAGAGGAACCACCGCATCAAAACTCCAGATACAGACCTCATGGTTTTATATCTTCTCCAGAAGATTTGAGTGCCTGGTGAATGTATTGCTAAACAGACAAGTTAGAAGTGAAGCCCTCTACCACTTCATTGAAACCGATCTTTTGCTATAAAAACAATGGATTTCCATCAAGCAAAATGTGAAAAAACACCATCTGACCTCAGGCCATGTAAATAACTTCAACAAGCAAAAGCTAAACCATACTGAGCCCATCTAACAAGAAACATATATTGAGAAATCTAGCATGTGGGAGAACTTCAGCAGATTTTTGAAAATCCAGCAAAAATGGGAACTGAACAGCTCAGATACACCTGATTTCCAGTGTCTTATACATTCCGGAAGCAAAGAATGAAAGGCTTATGGAATGCAATGAAAATAACTTCACCTTGAACCAAGAGTTTAGAGAACCTGTGCCATCCCTTTTCTCCTACCATCCTGCTTCCTCAGTTCTTGAATTGAGATACCATTGTTAACAAGCCGGCCATCCCCTAAAAGATGAACACCACAGTTTTCTTTTCATTCATTCCCTGAAGAAACTGGAAGAGAAAAAATATATTCTTATCCTATTGGATAAAAATGTCTCTTGATAAAATAAATGCTGAATTCTTAACAGGACATTGTACAACCAACACCAAAAGTATTCTTTATTCTGCAAAACTTTAAGCACAATTTCAGGTCAAAGAATTATGAAACAATTTCCAAAAAACAATTCGGAAACTACATCCATCTGTCTAAAAAGACCTCGTTTCCAAAACCCTGTTGTAAGCTTTCTGTTTCCCTGAAAATGTTTTTCTTCCCATCTCAACTTTTACCTAAAGCAAGGACCAAGATTTACTTACAGGAATAGCTCAGAAAATTTTTTCATCCCACAATCCTTTTTCTTCTTGATTTCTAAGCACTGCTACCCACAAAGCAGGATCTTTCTGTCTGTGATAATTACTGCGTGCAAAGATCTGATCCTTTTATGTGAAAATGTGTGTTTTTCATATTAACATCAACTTTACATTCAATCAATTGTTCAAAGTTCGCAGGCTTTAAACAGTCATCTTCATCCTTTCATTGCTGCCATGGAGACGTAAGCACCTAGCATGCAACCCCATGTCTCCTAAAAGGGACATTTGCTCTTTGTATTTAAGAGGTACGTGGGGCACTGGGTGTCCTGAGAGTTTGGAACCATCTGGTACATGGCACAGAGCACATTCCAGATGCTGGACTCTAGCGCGCTGTCCTCCGTCCAAGTGGAGGGTGGCAGTTAGCTAATGAGGAACTCATGTATCAGTCTAGCAGCTGGAACTTGAACTCTTGGTCCAGAGAAGTAGTGTTTTCTAACTGGCCGTAACTGAAGTCTCTCTATGATTCAGGGCAGTAAGTCCTTTTCTTGAAATGTACAAGTAATCAAGGCATGGAGGTGTTAAGAACAAGACAGCAGCCCCAAATGGAGCCACTTGTGCTAAACCCCACATCACCCCACTGAGACTTATTTACAGTTTTAGCCTGTCCCAGAAATGGAATGTGAAACCAGTCCAATCAGGATTCACCTGGTCAGCGCTAGGCCTGATCGACCCCTGCCATCCCCTAAAGCAAAGTGACCTTTCCACAATGAACCCACTTTTCTGCCTCCCTGTTTCCACTCCCTTCTCCTTTCATTTCACTTTGAATGTATTGATATTTGCAAAACAGAAACAGACTCACAGGCACAGAAAACACACTCGAGGTTACCAAAGGAGAAGGGAAGGGGGGAGGGACACATTAGCGGCATGGGGTTAAGAGACACAAACTACTATGTATAAATAGATAGGCAGCTAAGATATACTGTACAGCACAGGGAATTATACCCATTACCTTGTAATAACCTATAATGGAATATAACCTGCAAAAACACTGAATCACTGTGCTGTACACCGGAAACTAACACAATATTGTAAATCAACTATACTTCGATTAAAAAAAAAAGTCTTTCATTTCTACCCGCTAGATTGGATGCCTCCCGATTCACTGAATCAAGCCAGTAAGATCTTGAAAACTTACTCCGTTGAGTTCTGTTTTCCCAGAGAGGACAGGGTTGGGTCACCTCAGGGCTTCATTCACTTTGAGGTTGAGACAGCTAAAAAGAAGAACCACCGCACAGAAGCAGAGCCCTAAGAACGGGGTGAGGAACAACTGCTTTTCCCAGGTGAGAGCATGTAAAACCTCAAGCAGCTCTTAAACCTCTAGGCCGGACTTAGCTTTG
Organism: Eubalaena glacialis; assembly: GCF_028564815.1. Taxonomy (NCBI): domain Eukaryota; kingdom Metazoa; phylum Chordata; class Mammalia; order Artiodactyla; family Balaenidae; genus Eubalaena; species Eubalaena glacialis. The sequence continues at coordinate 465,879 of NC_083717.1, read as the reverse complement.
TTTCAGTGCGCTCGGCTCTGGGAAAGGTAAGAGGGTCACAGGAACTGACCGAGCTTCCGACGGCTCCCGCCGCCACCATTTTCAGAAGCTGATTTAAATAAAGCGGAAACTCGCAGAAGAAGTCTCCCTGGAAGTGCCCACAGAGTTTAAGGAGAAACAGAAACGTACCTGGCGGAGCCTGACTGGGTCTGACTTGTCTGCGGAACCCTCCTGAGAAGTGAGCGGCTCAGGCACGCAGTCTACCTGGGATGACGACCTCGCGTGCGGGCGCGTGTGTGCGGGCGCATGCGCGGGCGCGTGCGCGGGCGTGCGTGCGGACGCGTGCGCGGTGAGGGGCAGCCACGACGCCGCGCTGGGCTGACTTAGGAGGACCGGCTTCACTCCCATGGCACACGCATCGCCGTCGGACGAGTAGAAGCGACAAAGGCAGGTAGGAAAGGACACGTTTGAGGTGCCCGTGTTGGGAACGTGAACAACTGGCGGGCGGGGGGGGGGGGGGATGTGAGCGGGGACAGCAAATGCGGGTTGAAAAACATCAGTGTATTTGGGGAGGAGAACTTAATACTTTTCAAAAAACCCACAAAACCCCAAGCGAAGAGAAAAAACAGGTAAGAAAGAGGGAGAAAAGGGGGAAGTCCGCGAACTCAGGTGTAAAAAGCCTTGTGGCACTGAACCCCGCGGGGCCCGGCCGGGCGGCCCCCCAGCCCCACGCGGTTCCCCTTCTCTCGCCGTGTCCTCCGCGTGGAGTCGAGCTGGTTCCCGGGGTAGCTCCGGACTAAGGGGGGAAACGCTCTCTGGCGCTTCGGGTCACCGCGCTGCCCGGGAGTCCCGGGCCTGCACCAGAGCAGCGCGCAGGCGCGCCCGTCGCGTCCCGAGGCTCCCCTTCGCAGCGCGGACGCGGGGCAGCGGGGCCCTGACGTTCCCCCCGCCCCGGCAGGTGCGTCCGTTCTCGCTCGTTGGCGGCCGCTCACCCACCCGCTCCCCGCCGCTCAGCCGCTGTGCCCGGGCGGCGGGAGGCGGCGGGCGCGGCACAGGAGCGCGGGCAGCGCGCGGGGCCGGCCCACAGGCACGTTCGGCAGCCCCGCGACGCCGCGCACACGGGGAAGAGGGAGGCGGGCCTCTGCAGGCGGCCCGGAGGGAGGCCGGTCCCGTGGGTCGCGCGGGCCGCGGCGAGGACCTGGGTTTGTCCCGAGTCCTGGGGCGTCACCGGCGGGCTTGCAGGGAGCAGGACGCCGCCGGCCTCAGCTGGCGCCTGAAGAGAATCGCTGCCCCGCCTGTCGGGTTCGCGGGAACGTGTGATGAGAACAGGGACACCCCAGTTCGGGCGGCGACAGCTCACGACGTCGGGCTTCCTGCTCTGGTGAGCGGGGCTCTTCGGACGTCCCCCCGTGGCAGCCCCTCGCTTCGTCCGAAGGGATCCCTGGACAAGCCGGGCAGGAACCCTGAGGGCTGGAGCGGCCCTCCAGGAAGCCGGCAGCCCGGCCCGGTGACAGGCTCCCCACCGCGGCTTGGCAGTAACACTTAGGACGGAGCACGTGGGGGGCAAGAGGGGGAAGGGTGGCCTCTCCAGTTCCCGCAAGGCCGGCTTTACCGATGTTGGCAAACGGAGTGACCTTCCTCGGCAAGGAAGCTCATTTCAGCCCGGTGCACCCAGCCGGGCTGGCGGGCAGCCACAGCAAGTGTCCTAGACCAGCGGCCCCCAACCTCTTTGGCCCCAGGGACCGGTTTCGCGGAAGACGACTCTTACACGAACGGGCTGGGGACAGTTCGGGCGGGAACGGGAGCGCTGGCTCAGGGGGTCACGCGGGCGACGGGGGTGCTGACGGAGCTTCGCTCGCCTGCCCGCCGCTCACGTGCCGAACAGGCTGCAGACACACAGCCCTGCCGCCCAGGAAAGAAGAGCGCTCCACGCCCCGGGAGCGAGTGAGGGCGCCGCCCGGGAAAGCAGCCCGTGCACCGGAGGCTGAGACTCTGCTACGTGTTACGTGGATTTACCGTCCTGTTTCGTGACACGCCGAGGCCCGTTTCGAAATTTAGAGATCACCGCAAGCGAGGCTTCGATACGCGGCAAAAGTGGGAGCCAGCCTCCTGGGGCAGTGCCCGCCTCATGGAAGCTGCAGCCCGGAAGGTTCTCGGGTCATGAAAGGACCGGCTGCCTCTGGAGCTTTTAAGAGGAGACATATGGAAAGTCTGAAAAGAAATGTCTGCAGCTTCCACTAAAGGCGCGCTCTTCCGAGGGAATCCCATGCGCTCCCAGTTCCGTGGAGGGAGCCCCTGGTGACCAGAGTCCGTTCACAAGGGCGTCAGGAGGAGGTAGGTGGTCCTCTGGTCTTGAAGAATGAGTACGATTTGGGTGGGTGCTGTGCTCGGAAGTGTTTGTGTCTCCCCAAAATTCATATGTGGTAATGCTGACCCCCAAAGGGAATGGCATTGGGGGGCCGGCGGGCTTTGTGAGGTGCTTAAATCGTTAGGGTGGAGCCCTCGCGCGTGGAGTCAGCGCTCTTACACAGGAGGCGCCAGAGAGGTCGCTAGCCCGTTCCACCATGTGAGGACACAAGGAGAAGTCTGCAGCTGTGCTGCCACCCTGATCTCGGCCTTCCAGCTCCCAGAGCTGCGAGAAACAAATTTCTATCGTTTAATCAGTTAACCAAAATGAAATTTAGTAATTATAATGTTTCAAAGTATTTTATCAATTAAGCTGTTTTGCTTTCCCCTAACAGTGTTCTGATTAAAAAAGAAAAAAATCCAACTCTCTGACACGTTGACCTGACACGTTGATGCCACCCTCAGGGTGCCCCGCTTCCCAGTGTGAGAGGTGACACTCTAGGGCCATCAGTGCCGCCACTACCACCCCGTGCCCCAAGAATCGGGCCCACACACCAAAAAGGTGTAAATGGAAGTCGGGCCTGGGTGGGGAGGGAGGAAGGGAGGAGCTAAGAATCCTGCCCGGGTTCCAGAATATGCCTGGTAGTTTAGATGGCGCTCAAGTCCTTTACTGCACCCCTAACCCTCCAGGGCGAACCTCTGTTCTTCCTGCAACCCTTGGGATCTGGGCTGATTCCAAGTTCTACAGCTATTGCTCCACCCATTAGACCAACCTCTCCTCTTGCTTACTTTTGAAGAAATGCCATGAGCTGTGCATTCGCAGAAGAAAACCAAAAGGTCTCACATCATCCTATGTTGGTTCAGATGTATTGCTCATGAAGTTCACATCAGTTTTTCTGTTTTGCAAAATCACCATGCTCGCAGCCAAATCAGCCATCAGCTGTTATCTTTTTAAAATTTCAAATACTGAAGTTTTCTTGTTTTCCTGAAATGTCTTAAAAAGGTTATTTCCAGGCTGACACTCTGCTTGCCAGCTTTTATTTAGAAGCACATTTTTCACATATTCACTTCAATTCTCTAAAAGAGAAAAGGACCAAGAAAGTAAATAAAGCAGTGGCCGAGGTTGCTACCCATCCATCAATCCCTGGGCCCTGATTAAGCCCAAGCCATGAAAACATAGCCTTTGAAGGCAGTGGCACCTGCCAGACCCTCTTTCAAAAGGGACCCTTGTTGCCCTTGAGGGTTTAGAATTGAAAGCTCTTGAAAGCCATCAGAAAGTGAAAATTAATCTAAGTGCATCCACGTAGCACAGGAGTGTCAGAGTTTATAATTAGGGGTCATAAATCTTTTTGCAATGGAGCAAAAATAAATAAGCATATGAGAGCCAAATCGAAAGGCAGTGGGCGTTCACACACTCCAAGTGTCAGCTTTAATTTATTTCTCTGCTTGGAAAGGGGAGACTTTGAAAGCTGGCTGCCAGTATGGAGGGAACCTCCTCAATTCTTCTTCTGGCTCAGACAAAGGTTTGAAAGTTGAGGGGAGACATCCAAAGAATAACACAGGAAGCTTTTGACTTCTTACATTGAAAAAGAGCTCTTCGGAAGTTGGGGGGTGGTGGTTGGGGGAGAGAAAAGAGAAAGAGAAGAAACCTCTTCTCTAGGGATCCGTTTTGTGTAATTCGGAATACTCGGCCTGTTAAAACCAAATACCAGGACTGCCCTGGTGGCGCAGGGGTTAAGAATCCACCTGCCAAGGGGGAACACGGGTTCGAGCCCTGGTCCAGGAAGATCCCACATGCCACGGAGCAACTAAGGCCCTACGCCACAACTACTGAGCCTGTGTTCTAGAGCCCGCAAGCCACAACTACTGAGCCCACGTGCCACAGCTGCTGAAGCCCACACGCTCTAGGGCCTGTGCTCCGCAACAAGAGAAGCCACCGCAGTGAGAAGCCCACGCACCGCAACGAAGAGTAGCCCCCCGCTCGCCGCAAGTAGAGAAAGCCTGCATGCAGCAATGGAGATCCAACGCAGCCAAAAATAAAAAAATAAATAAATTTATTAAAGAAAAAAAACCAAATACCAACAAAGAAATGAAAAAGAAAAGTCTGATTTACAGTATGCTGTTGGATGCACCTAGAAGGGGCTTTGGAAAGACATTCACAGACCATTTTAACTGTGTTGAGACCTCTGCTAGGACAACAGATACATGTATGTAAATATGTACATATGTATTCACACAGTGCAGAGGGCACATAATCATTTCCCTTGCGAATGGAAACGACGTCATTACAGCATTAAAACTGGAGGGGATCGATAGTAATAGAATTTCTTGAGAGCTCCACGTGGAGAAAGGTCAAGGAAAACAGCACCTGTGGAACCAATTACTTGTCATCAGACTCAGCGGCATGAAAATACACCCGTTCCCTCTCTTCTGCTGTCACTCACTTGAAGGCGTCAAAACAGAAAGCTTCTTGTGAGCAAAGTAAAAGAGCCACTCCAGGAAGATTCCAGAAGTTCTCCGGGAAGATGTCTTGTGCAGCAACCTTTCGAGATTAGAACTATGCTAACAAGTTTATGAGCTGAGTCAACGTCACACATGAAGCTGCCAGACTCCTGGGTCACCCCTGAGCTTTCGTGCTTCAGTTTCCCTTGTCTATTAAATAAGAAGACGTTTCTGTCCTAGTGAATCATTTTTATGTTTACGATATAATGAATTAAGAGATTGAAAGCACTTTTAAAGTATGAAGTGCCTTAAACATACAAGAAATGTATTGCTCCCAGATTACTGGACAGAGAACACAGGGCAGAGAGCAGGTAGTCACCCACACAGGAGAGAAGGCTTTGCTAGCTTCTCGTGGTGGCCAGCGTGGGGTGGAAGTTGGTACGTGGGGCAAGGAGCAGGTGACTCTGTGCTAGATTTGCATGCAGCCAGCTGGATTGGAAGGCGGGAGCTCACAGGCAGCGGTGGGCTTGCTTGATACCTCTCCACGTAGGAGACTCAGAGGAAGTCTGACTTGCTAAAATTGCAACCTCACATTCCAGACCTGTCTGTCTTCCATTGTCAAGAAGAGCTGAGGAGTTAACTAGCATTGGGAATTATTCTCTGGGGAGGAAAATACCTGATCTTATGCTAGACTTTGCATCATTTCAGGAGACAAAGCCCACCAATTTATCCAAGGCCTACGTAGAATGCCAGTGCCATAGAGAACAGGGCACCTGTAACGCTACTTGGCTGTGCTAAGTCATGGCTCCCATGAAGAGTCTCTCAAGGACCAAGGGTCAGTTGAAAGGACCCTCTTGAACTCTTCTGGCAAAGGAAGTGGGTATCTGCATGCAGTAACTAAGGGCTTAGGTTTTGGCCAGTCCCCCGACCCATTTCAACACCCTTCCCCTACGTTCAGTCTGTCCCTAAACTTAACCAGCAGTTAACCAGCTTAACCAGTGGCCTTCTGCTTAAAAGTTTCATTTCATCTGAGAAGCCAGCACTTCAATATTTGTAAAATATTGTGGAATAAATAATCTGCTATTCCAGGAAGCATCAACTAATCCAGGGGCACAATAACATTAACAAATTCATCTTTCTGCCGATGTCCTCCCCTTTAAGCTGGTCCCTATGGTCACCTAATTCCACCAAGAAGAAAAAATCATTCCCTCTGTTCAGTAGTTTCATTTCTTATTGGTCTCCCTCACTCCCCCCGTACCCTTTATTTCTTACCACAAAACCCTAGGGGCATCAAGCAACAGACATTTAGTTTTGCTCAAGTTCTCTGGGTCCACTGGGCATCTTTGCTGATCCAGGCAGGCATGGCTGACTTCAGCTGGGCTCATGTGGTCAGTCGGCAGGTCAGCGGGGGCGGCTCGGAGGAGCCACCTCTGCCCCACATGGCCTCTCGTCCGTCCTCCACCCAGCTAGCCCGGCTGGTTCGTACGGCTGCTGGGCAGGAGCACACAAAGCCTCTTTAGGCTTTAGGCTGGTACCTTATTCTTCTAGAGCATTCTGTTGGCTAAAACAAATCACAAAAGTTGGCCCAGATTCCAGAGGTGCAGAAACAGGCTCCGTGTCTTGGTGGGAGGAGGTCACTTCTAAATCATACTGCAAAGTGTGTGGATCCAGGGAGTGGTGGAGAGTTGGGGCTATTTTTATCATCAGCTTTACCTTAAATAGATGGGACAAATAAGCCGTATGTTCCACATTAGAAGAGAATGATAACTATTTCTGTGCTTTTGCACAGATGTTTGTCCTGTCTAAATTCAAAGGTAATAATTTATTGGGTATGGAAGTCTCCAACAGCAAGTCCCCAAAGGAAAATTGCTATATTTTTTTTTATGAGGGGATTTTTCTGAGGGAGTTTAGCCTCCTAGTGACTAAAAATCCTTTCATTAACTGGGACAGGTTGTAGAAGAGAAGAAGAAAAAAACCTTAATTTCAGGTTTAAAGTTTGGGGCCTTTTTTTAATCCTTTAGCCTTAAAGAAAAGCAACTTTACCAAAAGAGAGTGGACTTCCCACAATGTCTGTTAACAGTGGAGGGTAAGATTTCGAGCTTCTTGGTTGATGTAAGCCTGTCTGTTCAGACTTCTGACAGCTTCCTGATAACACAGACCTGGCGGGTTTTCATATACGCATCCACGCTGTGAATGTGCGTATATATCTCTTAGGTGTCTGGATCCAATTTGACAGCCTTTTGGATTTCATGTAGCATAACTGTCTACTCACTGACGTAATAATTTTAGAAGATTGGAGAGCCAGGGTTGAAAATGGTCTTGCCAAAGCCAAGGGAAATCTGGTCTGGAGAGAGGGCTTCCTGCGGTCCCTTTTGCAGGGAGACCTGCCTGAAACAGAGGTTGGGGTCACTTCCCACTTCCTTTTATTGGAATGGGCTAGCCCTATGGTAAAGAGATTGTCGCTCACTCTGTATCCAGTCCCTTTGCCATGTGACCTTTTGTTCTTCCTTCTAAGTGGAATGTTCTTCTTCCCTTGACTTTGGGCTCTGCTATGTCGCTTGCTTTGTCCAACAGGCTATTAGCAACATGATGCAAGCAGAAGCTTGCTTTCTTGAGCCTCTGTCATGAGAAGAACGTGCCTTGGGTAACTGAACAGTCCCAGGAAAACGAGAAACACCTAGAAGATGGTTGAACTGCTGAAATCATCCAAGCTGCCCCATTTGGCCTGAATTTGAAGCCTGCCTGCACCAGCTGACCAGCAGATACATGATCCAGAATAAAAGTTTATTTTTTTATGCCACCACATTTTGGGATGGCATGTTATGTGGCAGTGTTTTGCAATAGCTGACTGATATTAGTCCCTATGGAAAGTAGAACAGGTTATAAATTACAAGTGGAAACCTGACATTTGGTGTGTAATACAGGGTATTTACAGCTGCAAAGTTCGGGAATTGTATTTTATCAATGTGACTTGATTGGTCCTCACTGACATTCAGTTCGCACCCAAGATGCCCTTGGTAACTGAGATACCAAATGGATAAACTGGATAAAAGAAAATTAGATATTTCATTTTTTCCCCATTTTTACTACAGAATTACCATACCCCAAAGAGAGTAACGAGCCGTTATACAACCATCGCCCAGCTTCAACAATTATCAGCATTTTACAAAATTTGTTGCTGCTACCCTACCCATTTTTTTCTTGAAAATTAGCTCTTTTCAATTCCAGAACCACTAGAATTTAATTGGGTGAGTCCCTAGAGTCACTTAAAGTAGAAAAGATTCTCTCCTAGGATCGCTTGGGTTCTTAAATTTGAGTTCAGGAGCTACTTATGTCTTCAGAAATTTATGCAAAAGTTTGTGTATATAAATGTTTCTGGGGAGGATGTCTCTGGTTTCCATCAGATTCAAAAGATAAGATCTGCTTTTCTGCACAAATATCAGCCATTTTTGCCTGTTCTCACCCAACCTTGCCAGATGCCAGCATCTCGCACCCTCTGCAGGCAGAAGGTAAAGCATCAAATCACCTCAGCCCCAAGAGAATGGCTCCCTCCCTAGATGGGCAGAATCATTGATTTGCTTATGCAGGCACAGAACTAAGGCAAAGTGTCAGCTTTAATTTTAGTAGCACTAGAAGTCACAATCCTTTAAATATCAGGAAGAACAACTCTGCCTTTCAGTGGAAATGTCTTGGGTGGCTTAAGGGCTCATCTTCTAAATCTCAGCTGTCTTAACATTTTCGGATGCGGCTGCCAGCAGCCTCCTCAGTGGAGAGGAAGCACTTCCGGGCAGGTAGACCGAGCCCAGTGCTGTGGTTCTTGCAGTTTGGAGAACGTACAAATCACCTGGAAGACTTTAAAATCCAGGTTTTAAAAAACCTGGATTTAAAAAAAAAACCCTCTAAATTCTCTACCAGCCTAGAAATCTGTGATTTCCAAGATTTCCAATTTCCTTTAGGGCCTGTGCACCTCTACTATTTTGTAAGTGCAACTGCTGTTGCACTGGGCTGATCCTAAAGGTTTAGGCTCTGCAGGAATTCTCATCAACCCAAACTAGGGAGAGCAGGCCAGGGACAGGGACCACCAAAAGTTATTCATGCTACACAGGTGGCAGTGGCAGGCATGGGACATAGAGTCGAGCACTACTTGAATTTCTAAACCAGTTCTTCCCAGGAGAAATATCACAAAAGCAATGGGAGCTCCAGAAATTATCTTCATGTACAGAAGGGAACAAGAGCATAATGAGGAGTACAGCGCTCCAAGGGACAGTGATACTTGGTCCTCCCCCTCCGTGTTCAACATCAAGGCCACTGGTGCAATGTGGGTTCCATTAATGGCTGAAAGACAATATTTCACAGAGTTATACGTTCAAGATGTTATTGAAAAACCAATGTTGTGCTTTTTATCCCCACCTACCCTCTCCCCCAGGGTTTTCTTAAATCTAAAAAAAAAACATTTTTTAACGTGGTTCCACCCAAGTGGTCATATTTCTAAGGATCTGGGGCAATGCATACCAGGGCCAGTGAAATCCAAAATGGTTTGGTAGAAGGATGATGCCATTTCCTCTGCCTCTTGGGGCTACGGGGGGGGGAAAGCTGTGAACCCATTAAGTACATAAGCAGGATCGTGTGGGTGGCCCCAGAGAGAGACACCTGTTTTGCTACTAAATGCAGGATCACAAACACAATTTTTCCTTAATACTATCCTATCTGAGGCTCCGCCAGCACTGCAAGGCCAAGGAAATTTCTAGAGAAATTTAGAGCAAGATCTCACAAGGTCTTAAAGGCGTAATCTTGGGAAAGAGCCATTGCATTAAAAGAAAAAGTCTGTGGACTTTCTTTTTCACAGATGCAGACTATTCCATGTACGGCTACACTGTTTACTGGTGGACATTCAAGTTGTTTCCAGTCTCTTTTCCTATTGTAAACAAGGCAGCAATAGATAAGTAAATATATGCTAATATAAATTAAAATGCTGCTTTGATTTCCAGAGGATGGATTCCTAGAATCACTGTGAATGGGTTAAGAGTGTTTATAAGCATGGACATTTGGTATTTTAATAAATATTGTTATGTTATTTTCAAAAATTACAATAACAAGTCTTCCACCAGGAGTAAAGGGCCTGTTTTCCCACATGTCTGTGATCACAGGTTATTTCTCCTCTCCTTCCTCTCCTCTGATGGGCATAAAATGATCTTATTGTTCTTTTTATCTGCATTTCTGTGTGTCAGGTTGACCATATTTGTATATGTCTACTGGTCATTTCATAGATATTTTCTCTTTTGTGAATGCCTGCTCTCACCCATATTAGGTTCTTTTTTTATGAATCTGCAAAAGCTGAATAACATTAACACTTGGTCTTTCGCATATGTTAATAATGTTTTTTCCCAGACTTGTTTGTCTTTTAATTTTGCTCTTAAACTTGTCCTTTGACACAGAGAGATTTTTTAATTTTTAGGTAGTCAATTCTTCATTCTGGCTTATGCCACCCAAAGTTATAAAATAGCTGTCTTAAATTTTCTTTTCTTTAAATTTTCTTTTAAAATATTTACTGTTAAAAAGATCAAAAACCTTAACCCATCCATCTTAAATTCATTTTTGTGTGTATTATGTGAGGTTTGGGTCTTGGTTTATTTCTTCTGATATGTAAAGCCAATCACGGCAATGCTGTCTGTAAACATCACACTAGCCTCCGGTGAGCCAGGATGCCATGGGATCATATTTTAAATCCCATGGATCTGTTTCTAAACTCTCTTTTTAAAATTCCTGTGCCTATGCTACACTGTTTTGTTTACAATACTTTCATAGTAAAATTTAATAGTTTCTTATTTTTTCTAAAGATTTTGGGGCAACTTTAGCATATTGATTTTTACACAAAAACTTTGTCTATTAAAAAACTGCCTACTGAAATTCTGATCGAAATTACATCTTATGTGATTAAGTCTTCCCATCTAGAAATATCTGAGATTAAGATCTTTGCATTTATTCAGATCTTGTCTAATGCCCTCTAATACTGTTTTATAATTATCTTCATTTGGGTTATTAGTCCACAATTAGGACTATGCTGCTAACATGAATGAAATTTTGCCATGCAGGCAGTAATAATCCTCCTTATTCACAGATTCCATATTTGCAAACTCACCTACTCACTAAAATGTATTAGTAATCTCAAATCAATATGGCTGTGCTTTCTCCGTCATTCACAGACATATGCAAAGAGGCAAAAAATTTGAGTCACCTGACGCTCAAGTTCCCAGCTGATGTTGAACAAAGCAACACTTTGTAAACAAGTGTCCTTGTCACGGTATATTTAGTGCCATGCTTTTGTATTTTTGTGCTTTTTGTTGGTGATTTTGCTGTTTAAAATGGTACCTAAGCATAGTGCTGAAGTGTCATCCAATGTGCCAAGGTGCAAAAAGGCCGTGATGTGCCTTAAAGAGAAAATCTGTGTATTAGAAAAGCTTCATTCAGGCATGAGTTATAAGCATGAGTTGGTTGTGAGTTCAGTGTTAATGAATCAATGGTATATATTAAACAAGGTTTCTCTAAACATAAACACACATAAAACAAGTTTATGCACCGATCAGTTGACAAAATGTTATGATCAGAGGCTCACAGGAACCTGACCATGTATTTCCCCTAGGAGTTCAGTATTAACTAATTCAGTGTTATGGCAGTTTTATAGAAAATAACAAGAACTGGCTGTATGTCTTTACTTGTTATCCTTATATCAGATTTTGATATTAAGATAAAACCAGGTTCATTAAATTAATTAGCAAGCTTTGCATCCTTTAATATGGTCTAGAATAGTTGAAATATATAAATTCTTTTCTTTAGGGCAATCTGTATTCAAGGCTGAATACTCACTCCCTCTTCTATTTTCCAACCCAATCACATCCACCCATATTGTCAGAGGTTCTTCAATGATATGGAGATAATCCATTATGTGTTTGTATTAAATACCTTATTATTTTAGTTAAATAGTAAATTTCCAATAATATAGTGTTGCTTCAAATTTGAATATATACCCCATCCCATTATGAATTTCCTCCTGAGAAATTAAAATTTGAAGATTAAATCCTAAAGAGATCAAAATCCAAAATTCTTGTTACAGCCCAAAAGAAAATATCCAAAAGTTTTTGCCCTTGTGTGTTAAAAGTCCAGAGAAATAGAAGTTTAACATTCTTCTTCCTCCCTAATGTCTGATTTTGCTATCACTAGACGGTCCTCAGTGCTTGGGTAGAGTGAGTGTTGGTCAGCAGCTGCAGACTGGGATGTCCTCTGGAAGGTGTGGTTCCCCTTGAACCACAGGTTGAACTAGCCTCTCATATACCCTAACTTTATTATTTATTTATTTATTTATTTATTCAAAAACCCGTCTACATTTATTTCACATCAATTTCAATGATCATTTGTGAAGTCTATAAAATATCCTTTCTGCCTTTCCTTCTTTTTTTATGGAGGTAAAATTGGTATATAAGTTTCAGGTGTACAACATTATCATTCAACATCTATGTTCATTACAAAGTGATCATCCCCCAAAGTTTAGTTACTATCCATCACCATACACTTGACCCTCTTCATCCATTTCAACCACCCCCAGCTCCCTTCCCCTCTGGTAACCACCAATCTGTTCTCTGTGTCTATGAGTTCATTTCCATTTCTCGAGTGTTGTAAATAACCCTGCTGAGAACATTGAGGTGCATCTATCTTTTCAAATTAGTGTTCTTGTATTCTTCAGATGAATACCCAAAAGTGGAATAGCTGAATTGTGTGGTAGTTCTATTCTTAACTTCTTGAGGAATCTCCATATTGTTTTCCAAAGTGGCTGCACCAATTTACATTCCCACCAACAGTGTATGAGGGTACAATTTTCTTCACACCCTGCCTTTAAAAAGCCCAACGTGTTCAAAGAAAGGTAAGAATATCACAACATTGGCTTTATTTTCTTTAATTAATTTTTATTGGAGTATAATTGCTTTACATTGTTAGTTCCTGCTGTGCAGCAAAGTGAATCAGTTATACATATACATATATGCACTCTTTTTTAGATTTCCTTCCCATTTAGATCGCCACAGAGCACTGAGTAGAGTTCCCTGTGCTATACAGTAGGTTCTCATTAGTTATCTATTTTGTACATAGTATCAATAGTGTATATGTGTCAATCCCAATCTCCCACTTCATCCCAACACCCCCCCACTTCCCCCTTTGGCAACCATAACTTTGTTCTTTACATCTGTAACTATATTTCTGTTTTGCAAATAAGTTCATCTATACCATTTTTCTAGATTCCATATATAAGCAATATTATACAGTATTTGTATTTCTCTGTCTTACTTCACTCTGTATGACAATCTATAGGTCCATCCACGTCTCTGCAAATGGCACTATTTCGTTCCTTCTCATGGCTGAGTAATATTCCATCGTATATATGTACCACATCTTCTTTATCCATTCCTCTGCTGATGGACACTTAGGTTGCTTCCATATCCTGGCTATTGTAAATAGTGCTACAGTGAACACTGGGATGCATGCATCCTTTCAGATTCTGGTTTTCTCCAGGTATGTGCCCAGCAGTGGAATTGCTGGGTCATATGGTAGCTCTGTTTTTGGTTTTTGAAGGAACCTCCGTACTGTTCTCCACAGTGGCTGTATCAATTTACATTCCCACTAACAGTGTAGGAGGGTTCCTTTTCCTTCATGCTCTCTCCAGCATTTATTGTTTGTAGATTTTTTGATGATGGCCATTCTGGTGTGAGGTTATACCTCATTGTAGTTTTGATTTACATTTCTCTAATAATTAGTGATGTTGAGCAGCTTTTCATGTGTTTGTTGGCCATCTGTATGTCTTCTTTGGAGAAATCTCTATCTAGGTCTTCCACCCATTTTTGGATTGGGTTGTTTGGTTTTTTGATATTGAGCTGCATGAGCTGTTTGTGTATTTTGGAAATTAGTCCCTTGTCAGTTGCTCATTTGCAAATATTTTCTCCCATTCTGAGGGTTGTCTTTTCGTCTTGTTTATGATTTCTTTTGCTATGCAAAAGTTATGTCCCATTTGTTTATTTTTGTTTTTATTTTCATCACTCTAGGAGGTGGGTCATAAAAGATCTTGCTGTGATTTATGTCAGTGTTCTGCCTATATTTTCTTCTAAGAGTTTTATAGTATCCGGCCTTACATTTAGGTCTTTAATCCATTTTGAGTTTATTTCTGTGTATGGTGTTAGGGAATGTTCTAATTTCATTCTTTTACATGTAGCTCTCCAGTTTTCCCAGCACCACTTATTGAAGAGGCTGTCTTTTCTCCATTGTATGTTCTTGCCTCTGTTGTCATAGATTAGGTGACCATATGTGCATGGGTTTATCTCTGGGCTTTCTATCCTGTTCCATTGATCTATATTTCTATTTTTGTGCCAGTACCATACTTTGATTACTGTAGCTTTGAAGTATAGTCTGAAGTCAGGGAGCTGATTCCTCCACCTCCATTTTTTTTTCTCAAGATTGCTTTTGCGGGACTTCCCTGGCAGTCCAGTGATTAAGACTGTACGCTTCCACTGCAGGGGGCATGGGTTCAATCCCTGGTTGGGAAACTAAGATCCTGCATGGAATGCGGTGTGGCCTAAACATAAAATCAAAAAAAGATTTAAGAAAAAATCTAGAAAAAAAAATATTGCTTTTGCTATTCAGGGTCTTTTGTATTTCCACACAAAATGTAAAAAATTTTTTCTAGTTCTATGAAAAATGTCATTGGTAATTTGGTAGGAATTGCACTGAATCTGTAGATTGCTTTGGGTAGTAGAGTCATTTTCAGAGTACTGATTCTTCCAATCCAAGAACATGGTATATCTCTCCATCTGTTTGTGTCATCTTTGATTTCTTTCATCAGTATCTTATAGTTTTCTGAGTATAGGTCTTTTGCCTCCTTAGGTAGGTTTATTCCTAGGTAATTTATTCTTTCTGATGCAATGGTTAAATGGGCTTGTTTCCTTAATCTCTCTTTCTGATCTTTTGTTGTTAATGTATAGAAATGCAAGAGATTTCTGTGTATTAATTTTGTATCCTGCAACTTTACCAGATTTATTGATGAGCTCTAGTAATTTTCTGGTAGCATCTTTAGGATGTTCTATGTATAGTATCATGTCATCTGCAAACAGTGACAGTTTTACTTCTTCTTTTGCAATTTGGATTCCTTTTATTTCTTTTTCTTCTCTGATAGCTGTGGCTAGGACTTCCAATACTATGTTGAATAATAGTGGTGAGAGTGGACATCCTTGTCTTCTTCCTGATCTTAGAGGAAATTCTTTCAGTTTTTCACCATTGAGAATGATGTTTGCTTTGGGTTTGTCGTATATGGCCTTAATTATGTTGAGTTAGAGTCCCTCTAAGTTCACTTTCTAGAGTGGTTTTATCATAAATGGGTGTTGAAATTCATCAAAAGCTTTTTCTGCATCTACTGAGATGATCACATGGTTTCTATTCTTCAGTTTGTTAATGGTGTATCTCATTGATTGATTTGCGTATAATGAAGAATCCTTGCATCCCTGGGATAAAGCTCCCTTGATCATGGTGTATGGTCCTTTTAATATGCTGTTGGATTTGGTTTGCTAGTATTTTGTTTAGGATTTTGGCATCTATGTTCATCAGTGATATCGGCCTTGCAATTATTTTTTGTGATATCTTTGTCTGGTTTTGGCATCAGGGTGATGGTAGCCTCGAAAATGAGCATGGTAATGTTCCTTCCTCTGCAGTTTTTTTGGAAGAGTGTCAGAAGGGTTAGCTCTTCTCTAAATGTTTGATAGAATTCACCTGTGAAGCCGTCTGATCCTAGGCTTTTGTTTGTTGGAAGATTTTTAATCCCAGTTTCAAATTCATTACTTGTGATTGCTCTGTTCATATTTTCTATTTCTTCCTGGTTCAGACTTGGAAGGTTGTACCTTTCCAAGAATTTGTCCATTTGTTCTAGGTTGTGCATTTTATTGGTGTATAGTTGCTTCTAGTAATCTCTTATGATCCTTTCTGTTTCTGTGGTGTATGTTATAACTTCTTTTTCATTTCTAATTTTATTGATTTGGGTTCTCTCCGTTTTTTTCTTAATGAATCTGGCTAAAAGTTCATCAATTTTGTTTATCTTCTCAAAGAACCAATTTTTACTTTCATTGATCTTTGCTATTGTTTTCTTCATCTCTATTTAATTTACTTCTGCTCTGATCTTTATGATTTCTTTCCTTCTACTAACTTCGGGGTTTTTTTGTTGTTGTTTTTCTTTCTCTAGTTGCCTTAGTTGTAAGGATAGGTTGTTTATTTGAGATTTTTCTTGTTTCTTGAGGTAGAATTGTATTGCTATAAACTTCTCCCTTAGAACTGCTTTTGCTGCATCCCATAGGTTTTGGATTGTCGTGTTTTTGTTGGCATTTGTCTCTAGGTATTTTTTGATTTCCTTTTTGATTTCTTCAGTGATTCATTGATTATTTAGTAACATATTGTTTATCCTCCATGTGTTTGTGTTTTTTACATTTTTTTTTTCTGTAATTAATTTCTAATCTCATAGTGTTGTGGTCAGAAAAGATGCTTGATGTGTTTTCAGTTTTCTTAAATTTACTGAGTCTTGATTTGTGACCCAAGATGTGATCTATCCTGGAGAACGTTCTGTGTGCACTTGAGAAGAAAGTGTATTCTGCTGCTTTCAGATGGAATGTCCTATAAATAACAGTTAAGTCTATCTGGTCTAATGTGTCATTTAAGGCTTGTGTTTCCTTATTTATTTTCTGTCTAGATGATCTATCCATTGGTCTAAGTGGGGTGTTAAAGTTCCCCACTATTATTGTGTTACTGTCGATTTCCCCTTTTATGGCTGTTAGCATTTGCCTTATATATTGATGTGCAACTATGCTGGGTGCTTATATATTTACAGTTGTTATGTCTTCTTGGATTGATCCTTTGGTCATTATGTAGTATCTTTCCTTGTCTCTTATAACAGTCTTTATTTTAAAGTCTATTTTATCTGATATGAGTATTGCTACTCCAGCTTTCTTTTGATTTCCATTTGCATGGAATATCTTTTTCCATCCCCCACTTCCAGCCTGTATGTGTCCCTAGGTCTGAAGTGGGTCTCTTGTAGACAGCATATATATGGGTCTTGGTTTTTTTTATCCATTCAGCCAGTTTGTGTCTTTTGGTTGGAGCATTTAATCCATTTACATTTAAGGTAATTATTGATCTGTATGTTCCTGTTACCATTTTCTTAATTGATTTGGGTTTGTTTTTGTATGTCTTCTTCTTCTCTTGTGTTTCCCACCTAGAGAAGTTCCTTTAGCATTTGTTGTAAAGCTGGTTTGGTGGTGCTGAATTCTCTTAGCTTTTGTTTGCCTGTAAAGCTTTTGATTTCTCCATTGAATCTGAATGATATCCTTGCTGGGTAGAGTCATCTTGGTTGTAGGTTTTTCCCTTTCATCACTTTAAATGTATCCTGCCTTTCTCTTCTGGCCTGCAGAGTTTCTGGTGAAAAATCAGCTGATAACCTTATGGGAATTCCCTGGTAGATTATTTATTGCTTTTCCCTTGCTGCTTTTAATATTTTTTCTTTTTATTTAGTTTTTGTTAGTTTGATTAATATGTGTCTTGGTGTGTTTCTCCTTGGGTTTATCCTGTATGGGACTCTCTGTGCTTCCTGGGTTTGATTGACTATTTCCTTTCCCATGTTAGGGAAGTTTTCGATTATAATGTCTTCACGTATTTTCTCAGACCCTTTCTCTTTCTGTCCTTCTTCTGGAACCCCTATAATTCGAACGTTGTTGCGTTTAATGTTGTCCCAGAAGTCTCTGATTCTGTCCTTATTTCTTTTCATTCTTTTTTCTTTATTCTGCTCCATGGCAGTAATTTCCACCATTCTATCTTCCAGCTCACTTATCCATTCTTCTGCCTCAGTTATTCTACCACTGATTCCTTCTAGTATATTTTTCATTTCCCTTATTGTGTTGTTCATCACTGTTTGCTTGTTCTGTAGTTCTTCTAGGTCTTTGTTAAATATTTTTGTATCTTCTCAATCCGTGCCTCTATTTTGTTTCCAAGATCTTGGAATATGTTTACTATCATTACTCTGAATTCTTTCTTAGGTAGATTTCCTATTTCCTCTTCATTTATTTGGTCTTGTAGGTTTTTACCTTGCTCCTTCATCTGTAACATATTTCTCTGTCATCTCATTTTTGCTGATGGGTGGGGCTGTGTTCCTGTCTTGCTGGTTGTTTGGTCTGAGGCATCCAGCACTGGAGCTTGCAGGCAGTTGGGTGAAGCTGGGTCTTGGTGCTGCGATGGGGACCTCCAGGAGAGCTCAAGCTGATTAATATTCCCTGTGGCCGGGAATTCTCTGGCAATCCAGTGGCCTAGATTCAGCACTCCCACCACAGGGGTCAGGCCCAACCCCTGGCCATGGAACCAAGACCCCGCAAGCCACATGGCGTGGCAAAAAAAAAAAGAAAATACATAAACCCCAAGACAAATAACAAAAACGAAAACAAATAAAAACAAACAACAACAAAAATAAAGCAAAAAAAAGAAAACCAAACAAACAAAAAAATCCACAAAACCAAAACAAATAATAAAAACAAAACTAAGAAAAACAAAAGACAACAAAACAAAACAAAAACAAAAAACTGAAGCAAAGAGAACAGAAACACACAAAAATGACAAAAAAAGATAAAACAACAAAAAAACAAAAAATAAGAACAAAGAACAAAACAAAAAGTAGCAAAAAAAAAACAAAACAAACAAAAAAGAACAAAACAAGAAAAAATAAAAATAGAAAAATAAAAATATATTGAATAAAAATAAGACAACAATAACAAAACACAACACAACAACAAGAAAAGAAAAAGAAGAAAAAAATTTCCTGGGGCCTCTGCAATCAGCGTCCATGATTCCACAGTGAGCTACAGCCAACCACTGCCTCCCCAGGATGCCCTCCAAGGCCTTTTCTTTTTCCCAAGCTCTAGGTAAGTCTCTGGATCCGCTGTGTCAGCCCCACTTCTGTCTGTGTTTCTTCCACCAGTTTCTGCTCCTGAAGCTGCCCCAGAGCACATGTGCCATTGCAGGCCAGCAGGGGCTCAAGCATCAATGGGGGTGGCCGCTGGGGCCCGCATAGCCAAAGGAGGCTTTGGTGGGGCAGCACGCAGGCCCACTGGGGCCACAACGTTGGCTTTAAAGCTGCCAAATTTAGGAAACAAGCCAATTGCAGACCCTAAGTATAATTATCCCAGAGAAAATTATGTTCCCAGAACCTAGTGCTTGTTGCCAAAGCCCAAAGCAAAAACTTACTGGTGTCTGAAGAGGGAAAGAATGGAGAAAATTTTGATTCAATACACCAAGATACTATGGTTAGTCTATGTCAGTTGACCAGAGTTTACAACCTGGGAATTTAAACTGCATTGGAAAAAAAAGAATTTCTAGCAAGAGGGTAAGTTTGGCACCATGCATTAACATACTTAGGGGAGAAAGCCACCTATATATACTGTATCCCCTTTCAAAAGTGGCATTTTAAGAAATGCTATGCTCTTACTAATGTTTTTGTAATGATGCAGTCCCGGGCACTAAGTCTTACTATGGAACCTTCATTCCTCATCCAACATATTCAATCATCTTCATTTCTAATTTTCCCTTTGGGCAACTCAGTGTTGGGATGAGTGTGGCTCTGTCCAGGGTCATACTTGGCATTCTCGTGTGAACAGGCATTTTCTTTCTTCCTTCCTTCTTTCCTTCCTTCCTTCCTTCCTTCCTTCCTTCCTTCCTTCCTTCCTTCCTTCCTTCCTTCCTTCCTCCCTCCCTCCCTCCCTCCCTTCCTCCCTCCCTCCCTCCCTCCCTCCCTTCCTTCCTTTCTTTTTTTCTTTTCTTTCTTTCTTTCCTTTCTTTTCTTTCTTTCCTTTCTTTCTCTCTCTTTCTTTCTTTCCTTTCTCTTTCTTTCTTTCTTTCACTTTCTTTCTTTCCTTCTTTTTTCTTTCTTCTTTCTTTTCCCCAGGCTCCAGTATTTATTGTTCCAGGAAGTTAACTGGAAGGTAAGCTAAAAAGAATTTTGCTGGGAAGACTTGCACAATATTTACACAAACCCATTTCCTAGAATGTGCTCTGAGAAAAGAAGACTGCATGGGAGAATAAGTAAGAGAAACATTTCATTTGCCTCTTTATGTAGGAGTGAACAGGCATTTTCAATGCTGTGCTACAGTGACTCTCTGCAGAAGCCTTTGAAACTTGCTTCTAGGGGTGGTTTCTCTTTCATTCCCCATGTCTGCTTCAGCTGGAAGATCAAAGCTGGTTGTGATAACTGTGTTTGGACTCCTAGAACCCTAGTGAAAATCATTCTTCTACTATAGGCTGCTCCTTAATACAATAAGCTGTGAGTTTGGGTCCTGGGCATCTAAAGCTATGTTAAAAGCATGTATAATTGATGGATCTTGTATAGAGTAGCCAGATACAACAGTATTTTCAACTAAATATGAATTTCTGATAAACAACAGATACATTTTAGCATATCCCAAATACTGTGTCGGATATACTTAAATACTAAATTTTTGTTTTTCATTTGAAATTCAGATTTAATTGGGCATCCTGTATTTACATTTGCTCAGTCTGGCAACCCAGATCTTGAGCTAACTGGACACCACGTGGTGGGGATGACTCTTCAACCCAAGGACAGGCACTTAAGCCAAAGGTTGTCCCTTCCACACTTTCTTCCTTGGCACTGAATGGAAGATGCCTTTTGGAGCAAACTGGTCTGCTTAGCTAGGTGCTGCTTAGCTAGGCCTGGCAGCCACATCAAGCTGGAATCTCACTAGTGCCCTGTGGCATAGGTGGAACCCACAGCACAATCTTTTATGACCCACCTCCTAGAGCAATGAAAATAAAAGCAAAAATAAGTGAATAGGACATAAGTTAACTTAAAAGCTTTTGCACAGCAAAGGAAACCATAAACAAGATGAAAAGACAACCCTCAGAATGAGAGAAAATATTTGCAAATGAAGCAACTGACAAAGGATTAATCTCCAAAATATACAAACAGCTCATGCAGCTCAATACCCAAAAAAACCAAACAACCCAATCAAAAAATGGGCAGAAGACCTAAATAGACATTTCACCAAAGAAGATATACAGATGGCCAAGAGGCACATGAAAAGATGCTCAACATCACTAATCATTAGAGAAATGCAAATCAAAACTACAATGAGGTATCACCTCACACTGGTCAGAAGGGCCATCATCAAAAAAATCTACAAACAATAAATGCTGGAGAGGGTGCAGGGAAAAGGCAACCCTCTTGCACTGTTGGTGGGAATGTAAGTTGATACAGCCACTGTGGAGGACAGTATGGAGGTTCCTTAAAAATCTAAAAATAGAACTACCATATGACCCAGCAGTCCCACTACTGGGCATATACCCAGAGAAAACCATAATTCAAAAAGACACATGGGGGCTTCCCTGGTGGCGCAGTGGTTGAGAGTCTGCCTGCCAGTGCAGGGGACACGGGTTCGAGCCCTGGTCTGGGAGGATCCCGCGTGCCGCGGAGCGGCTGGGCCCGTGAGCCACAATTACTGAGCCCGCGCATATGGAGCCTGTGCTCAGCAGCGAGAGAGGCTGTGATGATGAGAGGCCCGCGCAGCGTGATGAGGAGTGGCTCCCATTTGCCGCAACTGGAGAAAGCCCTTGCACGGAGACGAGGACCCAACACAGCCATAAATAAATAAATTAATTAATTTAAAAACAAAACAAAACAAAACACATGCACCTCAATGTTCATTGCAGCACTATTTACAATAGCCAGGACATGGAAACAAGTTAAATGTCCATCGAAGATGAATGGATAAAGAAGATGTGGTACATATATACAATGGAATATTACTCAGCCATAAAAAGAAATGAGATTGGGTCATTTGCAGAGATGTGGATGGACCTAGAGTCTGTCATACAGAGTGAAGAAAGAGAGAGAAAAACAAATATCGTATATTAACACATATATGTGGAATGTAGAAAAATGGTACAGATGAACCTATTTGCAGGGCAGGAATAGAAATACAGAGGTAGAGAATGGACGTGTGGGCACGGGTGGAAGGGGAGGGTGGGATGAACTGGGAGATTAGATTTGACATAAATACACTACCATGTGTAAAACAGAGAGCTAGTGGGAACCTGCTGTATAGCGCAGGGAGCTCAGCTCGGTGCTCTGTGACAACCTAGATGGGTGGGATGGGGGGAGAGGGAGGTCCAAGAGGGAGGGGCTATATGTGTACATCTGGCTGATTCACTTCACTGTACAGCAGAAACTAACAGAACACTGTAAAGCAACTCGACCCCAATAAAAACAAATAAATAAAACGAAAAGAGAAAAACCCCTTCCCGTCACAGAAGCCTCCACAGCACTGTCTGGCTCAGGTTCACCAGCCCACACAGCAGCTGCACTAGGGAATCTCAGCCCTGACTGATGCTGTACAACTGCTCATCTGCATAAAAAGCATCCCTTGTGTGTGGATAAAACCACTCTAAGTGCAGTAACCCGCAACAGGGTGATGCCACTTGACAGGCTCTTGAAAAACTTGAGTGTTAAACATCTCACTCAGTCTGTACTAACCTTGACCTAATAGGACTTCCAGAGTCAGAACAGAAAGGTAGGAAAGGAAGAAGTATGAATTCACTCTAGAAGAAGTAGAAGTTCAAGTTCCATACATGTATGTAAGAAATGCTCAATTTCATTAAAAAAATTTTTTTTAAACTAAAGGAAGGAGATACAATTTGAGGCCTATATATCTGCGAAAAATGAAAAGATTTATAGCACTTGATGTCATCAAGGGTATGAGAAAATGGCTATTATCATACGGTCTTGGTGAGGGTAAATTTGTATGGCCTTGTGGGATGGTAAAAATTGCATAAAAGTAGTACTTTATAATAAAGGAAAATTAGAAGAGCCCAAATGTCAATGACTAGGGAGTAACGATAATGGCACAGGCTTAGGGTAAGTGGGATGAAGCGATGCGTATGTGATGACAAGGAAATGCCTGGGATACGTGTGTATTCCCATTTCATCGCTTAGTTTATCTGGATTTATAGACAGCTAGATAGGTTGATAGATAATATATGTTCCACTTGGCTGCTAAGTTACCTAGAGTACTGAGGAAAAGTAAAAGCAGTCTTTCCCAAATTTCAACCAAATGTAAGTCCCAATCAGCTCGAACCCTGCAGGTCACTTTCTTAATGATAAAATAGGACAATTTGGGGGGTCATGGGCCACCCATCCTTCTACTCTTGGTCTTCCTTGAATAGGGGACAATTCACTGCGAGTCTGAGCTCTTTCCCACAGGAGCTGAGGTAACCAGGTTTTGTGGGGCCTGAATGTATACAATTTGAGGGTCTCCTCATTCAAAACTTAAAATACCTTACTTGTGCAAGTGTTTAAAATCATATGACCATGTGAACCCACTGCCCTGGCACCTCCCAGGACCTAGGCAGAGACAGAGGCCTGAGAGGCCCAGAGTTCAAGGCTGTGGCTGGAGCTCAGTCGAAGGGGAGCCCAGCCTGGGAGCATCCTCCAGGTGTGCAGTCAGGTGGCCAGCACTCAGCTGCGACGCCCCTCCGTGGGGAAAGGGAGAGCCTGATCCCCACCCCAAGCCAGGTCAGGGTGGCTCTGTGGAGAACGCTCGAAGAGACTCGGGGGGTGTCTGCTTCCCAGCCGGAAGAGTCTGAAGGCAGGAGGCGTCCGCAGCAGACTGCGCGGCACCCGGACGGTGGCGGCTGCAGTGGGCAGTAGTCTGCACTCTCACTGCCTGGGGAGTTCGGGTTCCCCGGGGTGCTTGGCGGGCAACTGAGCATGTGCCGTCTTGAAAGGCCCACACCCAGGCGGCTTTCAGGCTGGACGAGGAGGCCTTGAGAAAGAGGCGGGGTACTGTGCCGGGCAAGCAGGAAACAGGACGAAGATGGAAGGGGCTAGCCAGAGAGCGCCAGGACATCATACAGGGCAGAGGCCCCTACTGGGCATCTCTGAGGAGTTTACTAAGACGCCCCAAAAGAGCCAGCGTTCGGAGGTCTGCCTGACAGAGGGCAACCCGCCGCTGCAGAGAGAACTGTACACAGCACGTCTGGATGAAGAGCACTTTGCCCTTTTCCTCCACCCCTTCTCCTTCTTTGTCCCACCTCCACTTAGGAGAACATGAGTGAGGGGAGGGGAAGTGCGAGGTCAGGGAGGAGCATTAGTGAAGGCACCACCGCACTGCAGATTCCGGAGCCGAGCTTCGGGGGCCCAAGAGCAAGAGGAGAGGCTCGCAGCTGGGGGCGAGGTTGAAGTTTTTATGTTCTACTGGACTGGACTAACAGTATCTGGAAATGTGGCCGTTCTCACGGCCAAGAGTGAAAAAAGCATGGAGATGAGTCGTCATTGATGAGCAGAGCAAAGGGAGGTCACAGAGGGTTGGTTTAAAGGCAGCGGTGAGAAGAGAAACAGTGTTGTTTCCTGATGGTACCCTCGCTCTGTTCAGCCCACTAAGTCAGTCAGTTACACAGAATATAGTGCTCGTCCGATTAAAAAAAAAGTCTTTGTAAGACTGGTTATGATGGAGGATTTACCCACTTTATCCTAGTAACATTGCCCTAAGACATGGTGATTTGTAACAGAATTTGCAGCTCATAAACACGACACATGATCCCCTCAACTCACATTCATAGTCTTGACCACCATCAAAAAAATATTTACAAAGTTCCCTTTCATTCATTCCCTTGATTCCTATCTTTCCATCTTTTCCTAAGAAAGGCAACCAAAGTTTGTAATCATAATTGACACTGATTTCTTTATGGTTTGCTTTCAGCTGAATGACATGGGTGAGACTGAGGATCTCTAGGGCAACAGAAACGTGTGATTGCAGACTTTGGTGCTGGCCAAAACTTCAGGAGAACAGTCCCAAATTTTGTTACCAACATATATAATTTCCAAATATCTATAAACAACATTTAAAACTCAGGAATAGATTCTGCTTTCCTTTTAGCAGAGTTTACATAAACTTCCCCATTTAGTAACAATATGGCTTGACTCTCTTAAAATTTTCTTACATTTTGCTTTTCATATCACTGTGAAATGATTTCAACATCCACCCAAGTAGATGCCATTTTCTAAAGCTGATGTATTTGTCTCCCTTCAGTGCCACCCCCAAAACATCTAAAGGCATCACTGTTCCCCGCCAAGACAGTTTCATCCAGCAAATAATTGTTTGCATAATTTTTAAGAGCCAGTCTGGACATTAGAGATGTAAGAGCAACAAGGCAAAGTTCTTGCTTTTATGGAACTTCCATTATAGTGGGCAGTTAATCACGATAAATTGAGAGATATAGTAGTCAGTACTCTCCAGAGAAACAGAACCAATATGATAGGTAGATAGATAAATAATTAGGAATTGGCTTATGGAATTATGGAGGCTAGCAAGTCCAAAATTTGCAGAGCTGATGTCCCAGTTTGAGTCTGAAGACCAGTAAACTGCTGTAGAATCAGGAAGAGCTTATGTTCCAGTTTGGAGGTCATCAGGCAGGAGAATTCTCTCTTATGTAAAGAAGGATCAACTTTATTAGGGTCTTCAACTGATTGAATGAGGCCCACCCATTTATAAAGAGCAATCTGCTTTATTTAATCTACCAATTTAAATGTTAGTCTCATCCAAAAATTCCCCCACAGAAACACCCAGAATAATGTGCAACCAAGTATCTGAGCACCTCATGACCCAGTCAAATTGACACATAAAATTAACCATCACAAGAGATAAAAAATAAGTTGAAAAGTAAAATGTTGCATGACTCTTAGGCTACAGAGAAATTAAAGCTGTGACCTTCTCACATGGTGATATGAGAAAAAGTGACCAGGGAAGGGAAGAGATTAAAATAGTTATGTGTTTAAGTTACAGTACTGTCCCAGACTTTAAATACATTAGCATTCAAATGCCATCCTGTGGCTGATGATTCACATTAGGTTTTATTTGTTTCGTGTCATTCACCTCACATCTGTTAAAATCTGTTGGACTGTCTGTCGGAGTCAATGGAGTTGCTGTCTTAAGCCCCCAGGGTTTTTGCTCATATTTCACGTGTATTATTAGTAGTAATTCCATGCTCGATGGGTTCAGGGTAGAGCCATGCCAGCTTTACTCCAGGATCAAATGCCTCCTTTGGTTATAATGGATTTAATTCAAGCACACTATAAAATAAAATATTCATGGTCAGTGTACATAAGGATGCCATAACAGAAATATTTACACACTTAAACTGACATACAGAATCACTTGACAACCCTTATGTTTAGTGCAGCAATAACATCATTACATAGAATAAACAGGACTGAATCATTTCCCAAATTCTGGGCCTCCATAAATAGCAGTCTGCATTCTTGGTCCAGTGTATAATCTTTGCTTTGTAACTTTATGCAGTCTAATAAAAGACTTATCATAAAAATGGTCTTGGGCATGGCCCATAACCCATGATTTGTCTTTAAGACACATTATCATTATTGTGTAGGCCAAATCTTTAAATTCTTTTCACACACAACTACCCCCCACCACCTGCATTGTTCAGAAGGCCCACTAAAGTCAAGAGAATTAATTGCTAGCTTTCTCTTTAATATATAAATGTATCAAATCAACACTTTGTACACCTTACACAATACTATATGTCAATTAAATCTCAAAAATAAATTTTTAAAATTCTATAAATTTAAAATTTTATTAAATAATGAAATCACACTAAAGATTATTTATAAAATAAGTAAAAAGTACAAGTCCAACAATTTAAATGCCTATGTATATTAGTTTCCTATTGCTCTGTAGCACATTACCACAAGAAACATCCTTTTATTAGCTCACAGTTCTGTATGGAAGTCCAGCATGGTGGGACAGGGTTCTCTGCTGAGGGTATCATAGGATGAAGTCAGGGTCATGGCTGGGCTGAATTCTCATTGGCGGCTCTGGGGAAGAATCAGCTTCCAAGCTCATCCTTGTTGGCAGAATTGAGTTCCTTGCAGCTGTAGGATTTAAGTCCTCACTTCTTTAACGTGTGGCCCCTCTATCTTCAGGACAACAGTGGCATGTCAGTCAAATCCTTATGCTTTGAATCTCTGACTTCCTGCTCTGCAACTAGCTGGAGAAAATACTTTGCTTTTAAAGAGTTTAAGTGATCAGGTTTGACCACCCAGACAACCTCCCTTTTGATGAAGTCAAAATCAACTGATTAGTAACCTTAATTATGTCTGTAAAATCCCTTCTGCAATATTAAGTGACATAATCACAGGTGTAACACTAGGGACAGAGATCACTGGGGCCATCTTAGAGTCATTCTTACCACACCTTGTAGCCAGCACCGAGGTAAAAAGATGGAAACATTGTCAATCCTCTGTGAGTGCGTCCCTGATGTTACCTCTTCCTACAATCCTGAATTCTGGATCTAGCCTCCCCTTGCTTTTCTTTCCCCCTCATCACATTTGCATGTGACATGAAGCAGTACCATTCCATAATAAGTACATAACTTCAAACTAGGTCTAGATGAAATAACATGAAACTAACCTTTTGAGTTTTGCATCTATATGGATGCAAGCAGGTGTAGTTCATAAATGTCTGTTACTGATTATAAGAATAGACCACAATTATTTTTAATCTATCTTTTGCAGGTAAACATTTGTTTCTGGATGAACTGTCACCAATAGTTTTTTTTAAAAAAAAAAACAGGTGTAGCATCTATGACATTTTTATACATCCCTCCTGGTTCACATGTGTCAGATTTTCTCAAGGGTAGAAACCTAAGAGTGTAGTTACAGGGTCAATGAAAATGCACATCTGTAGCTTTACTGAATGATGCAAAAATCTTTCCTGCAAGGTTTAGTTTTAATCTCTAGCTTAATCCATAGTGGTCAGAAAACATGGTCTATAGGATATTAATTCTTAGATTTTGTATGTGTGTTGACTTTATAGATTAGAACACAGTCAGTATTCATAAGTGTTTTTCATGTTCTACATGTGTCCATTGGATAA
Source organism: Eubalaena glacialis (assembly GCF_028564815.1). Taxonomy (NCBI): domain Eukaryota; kingdom Metazoa; phylum Chordata; class Mammalia; order Artiodactyla; family Balaenidae; genus Eubalaena; species Eubalaena glacialis. Next base: position 438,094 of record NC_083717.1, on the reverse strand, counting down.
AGTTTGTTTACTGTGCTGTTCAAATGTTCTGTGTCCTTACTAATTTTGTTATTGCTCTATCTAGCCTCAGAATCAAAGTTCCTTGAAGGTAAGGATTCTTGCCTATTTTATTCGCTGTTGTATTCTCAGTGTTGGTACATAGTAGGTGCTCAATAAATATTTGCTGAAGGAATAAAGAAATTTATTGTGAAATATTGAGAAATGAGTGCCCTAATCTCTATCATGTTGGGTTGTTAATTTTTCTTAGTACTTCTCAATATATGCTTCACATATTTTGAGGCTATGGTATTAAGTGCATAGAAGCATATAGAGAGTTCTATTTTCCTAGTTAACTGAACCTTTAATCATTATGCAGGAACCCTCTTTATTACCAGTAATGAATTTTGCCTTAAAATATTTTGTATCTGGTATGAATTAGCAACACCACCTTTATTTTAGTGCATATATCTTTTTCTATCTTGAACTTCTAATTTTTCTGAGTTCCTATGCTTTAGGTGTATCTTTTTATTTTTTAAATTTTTATTTATTTTAAAATTTTTTAACTTTTTGGCTGCACCGTGGGCATGTGGGATCCTAGTTCCCCAACCAGGGATCGAACCCGTGCCCCCCACATTGGAAGCATGGAGTCCTAACCACTGGACCACCAGGGAATTCCCAGGTGTATCTTTTTAAAATTGAATACAGCTGAATTTTTTAAAAGTCTAATCTGGTAATCTTTGCCTTTTACCTAGAGAGTATATTGTATCTTTATATATATTGTATTAATATGTAGCATTTACAATTATTCCTCCTGTGTTATTTTATACATTCTCTTCTCCAGACTTTTCAAAGATTTTCCACCTCCATTCTTGTCTTTTTGAATGAAACAAGTTTTTATCTCCACTCGGTTAGTGTTTTTTTAATCAATGTTTATCTTTACAGGTTTCTCTAGATATTTTAATAAACATATTTAACAACTCAGTGCTAGTCAATATCTTTCCCCTTTTCCTGAGTAATATAAGAACCCTGGAACATTACTTTGATCATTTTTTTCTCCCAATTTTGATACTACTTTATTTTTACAGCTCAAATTAGACATTATTATTAATGTTTACACTGACTAATATTTGTTTTTTACCAATTTTTTTCTTTATATTTATTCTTATATTTCAGACCATCCACCTTGGATCATTTTCCTTTTCCCTGAAAAACATCTATTAGAATTTGTTATAGTGGGGGCCCCTCTATTATTACCCAACAATCTTATGTCAGTTTGACTGAAAATGCTTTATTGACCCTTATTCTTGAAAGATAATTTTTGTAGGTACACAACTCTGGTTGACAGTTTCTTTTTCTTATCACATTAAATATATTTTACCACTGTCTCTGGCTTTCCATGTAGCTATTAGGAAGTAGGAAGTCAACTGACAGTTAAGTTGCATTCATTGGTGGTTAATATGTTACTTCTCTCTGCCTACAGTTACCGAGACAGTGGTACTGCAATAAAGATAGACAAATCACTAGAACAGATTAAAGAGTCCAGAAATAAATCCACACAAATACAGACAACCAATTTTCAATAAAGATGCAGACACAATTTAGTGGTAAAGGATGATCTTTTCAACAAATTGTGCCAGAACAATTGGATACCCACGTGCTAAAAATAACAACAACAAAAAACATTCTCACCCATACCTTGCACAGTATACAAAAATTAACTCAAAATGGACCAGAGATCTAAATGGAAAGCCTAAAGTTACAAAACTTTTAGAAAAACTATAGGAGGAAATGTATGTGGCCTTAGGTTAGGCAAAGATTTCTTAAATATGATACCAAAAGTACAGTCTGCATAAGTACAAATTGATAAATGGGGCTTCAGCAAAATTGAAAACTTCTGCTCTTCAAAATACACTCTTAGCATAAAAACACATGCTACAGATTGGGAGAAAATATTTACAGATTATATATCTGATAAAAGACTTGTACCTAGAATATATAAAGAACTATCAAAACTCAGTAATAAAAAAAAAACCTTGACTAAAAAAATGACATAAGACTTCAACAGACACTTCAACGAAGAAGATGGCAAATAGATACATGAAAAGATGCTCATAACTAACCCTCATTAGTTATTAGGGAAATGCCAATTAAAACTACAAGATACCATTACTCACCTACTAAAATGGTTAAAATTAAAAAGATGAATGGGTAAAGAAATTATGCTAGATCCGTGCAATGGAATACCGTCTGCCAATAAAAAGGAATGGCCTATTGATACATGCAACATCATGAATGAAAGAAGCCAAAAGTACATGGCATGATTACATGTATATAAAACTCTAGAAAATAGAAACAAATGTATTGGGACAGGAAGCAGATCCATGGTTGCTGAGGGTGATGGGGAGAATCAGAAGGGAAGGGTTACAATGGAGCAGGAGAAAACTTTTGGGGAGTACGGCTGTGTTGGTTAGCTTGATTGTGGTTATGGTTTCATGGGTGTATATATCAAAACTGATCAAATTGTTTACTTTATACACGTCCAGTTAATTGTATAACAATTATACCTGAGTAAGTCATTCAAAAAACAATAGAAAGCAATTTACTCTGAATTTTATGAATTAAAAAATCAGGCTAAATGTAGCCTTTTTTCCCACTGAACACTACTAAATTATAATTCATATCGCTGTATGTTGTCGTAGTTATTTTTACTGTTGTAAGATATTATTTTCCTTCTTTCTACTTTCTTTGGTTTATTTTGCCTGACTCATTAATTTTCAGCATTTATTTTTTTAAAATTTATGCATTGATGGCTATAATTTTCCTAAATATATGTTTTAGTGTAATATAACTAGTATACCACATGTTTTAATATGATTTCTGTTATTTGCAGAACATGTTCTAATTTACATTAAGACTTCTTCTTTGACCCATGGGTTATTATTTTTATTACATAAAAATTATCAAAAGTATACTTTTAAAATGACAAACACATTAGGATTTTCTAATAACCTTTGGGTTTCCAGCTTAATTCATTGTGTTCAGAGAACCACAGTATGTGGGTCATTTTTCAAATGTTCATGTGATTGAAAAGAATGTCATTTTTTTTTTTTTTTGGAGTATAGTTATGTTGTGTTAGTTTCAGGTGTACAGCAAAGTGAATTAGTTATACATATACACGTATCCACTCTTTTTAAAATTCTTTTCCCATATAGATCATTACAGAAAACTTTGAGTAGAGTTCCCTGTGCTATACAGTAGGTTTTTATTAGTTATCTATTTTATATATATTAGCGTGTATATGTCAATTATTTTCTAATTTTGTTCACAATTTTATATTTAAGCCATGAGCTTTTTAGAAGTATGGATTGTTTAAATTTCCAAATAATGAAAAATTTCAGGTTCTTGTTTTGGAATTCCTCAAATGTTTCCTTCTTAATAAGGGCACCAGTCACTGTTTTTAGGGCCGGTATAATACCTATTCTTTGAAATTTGCTGAAATGTGCTTTACAGCTTAGAGAATAATGAATTTTTATAACATTATATGTGTCTATCAAATCAAGCTTAATTGTGTCATTCAAATCTATATTTTCTTCTTACATCAACAAGAGATGTTTGGTAAATTCTCTACCATGACATTGGATTTGCCAATATCTTCTTGTAGTTTTATAAATTTTTGAATATTCAAATTAGTTTATTAGGTGTATACATGTGTAGAATTTTTATATCTTCTTATGAACTGAACATTTACTATTGTATAGTAAACCTCTATATCCCTAATGACGCTTTTTGTTTTAAAGTTTTTTATATTTTTTATATTAATACAGTCACACCAGCTTTCTTTTAATTAGCATTTACCTAACATACATTTTCCATCCTTTTACTTTCCAACTCTCTATAGCTTTATGTAGGTCTGTCTTACAAATCAGCATATGGCTGGATTTTTAAAAATCTACTCTATCACTCTCTCTTTTTTCATTAACAAGTTAAGTTCATTTATATTAACTGTGATTATCATCTTACTTTTTTACATTCAATTTCCCTCCTTTTGCTATATTCTTTTTCCTTACTGTTTTTTTTTAAATTTGGTATCTGTATCTCTCTCTGTATTAGTTTTGTGGGGCTGCCATAATAAAGTACCACAAACTGGATGGCTTAAAACAACAGAAAAATACTGTTTTACAGTTCTAGAGGCTAGAAGTCTGAAACCAAGGTGTTGGCAGGGCTCTGCTCCTTCTGGAGGCTCTGAGGGAGAATCTTCCTTGCCTCTCACCTGCCTCTGGCAGTTCCTGTTTGTAGTTGCATCACTCCAATCTGTGTGTTATTTTCACATGGCCTTCCTCCCTGCATGTCTGTGTCTCTGCATCCAAATGTTTCCTTTTTTCTTTTTTTTTCTTGGCCATGCCACACAGCTTGCAGGATCTTAGTTCATCTGTGAAAGCACAGAGTCATAACTATCGGACCGCCAGGGAATTCCCCAAATGTTTCCTTCTTAATAAGGGCACCAGTCACTGTTTTTAAGGCCCATCCTAATCTAGTATGACCCTCATCTTAACTTGAGTACACTTACAAAGACCCTATTTCCAAATAAGGCCACGTTCACAGGTACTGGGGGGTTAGGCCTTGAACTATCTTTCTGGAGACAAATTTAACCCACAACACCATCCTTTCAAGATTAGAACTTTAAACACATTTTCATCTTCCTTTCTTTCCCTTTATACCCTGTCATCTTGGTCTTGTGACATTTATTAACATTTAGATCCTGGGCTGTTATGTACATAATTTCTCTCTTCATTTTGCTTATCTTTTTACTTGTATTCTGTTTTATTATATTGTGGGTTTTTTTACACAGTTATTTGATCATTCTAACTTTTCCGTATCTATTTGTAGCATTTCCTAGATTTGTTCCTCTTCATATTTGAAGACTTTCTTGAAAACCGTTTGTGGATCTTTGTGTAGTGACCCTTTTGAAGCCTTGTATGTTTGAGATTGTTTCATTAAGCTCTGACATACACATGGAAATTTCAAAGGATATAAAATTCTAGACTAAAAGTTTTGTGCTTCAACCCATTGAAACATTACTGTCTTCCTGCATCTGTTTCTAATGAGAAGAAGAATAACATCATTTGTTTGAAGGTCACATGTTTTTCTTTTTTGAAATTTTAGGAGCCTTTGTAATCTGAAGTCTTTCTCATTTCTTCAATTCTGGGAAAAATTCTACATCGTTTCTTCACATATTTTCTTCATTATTATTTTTCTCTCCTTCTAGAATCAATTATAGTAGACGTTAGCACTCTGTCCTCCATATAGCTTAGCTTTTTTTCTATGTTTTTATTTCTTTTCTATTTTGTATTTCTTTGTCCTCTCCTGCTTTCTTCTTGGGAGAGTTTTTCAATCTGTTTAACTCATCAGCTGGTTCTTCTATTTTTTATGCCATTATGTTCTTATTTCAAATTATTTTCTTTTTCATACTTGATATTTATATTAGGTTCTTTTTATGTTTTTGTGCCTATATTGTCCATTTATATTTTTTCACATATGTATTAAGTCTATTTATTTATTTATTTGTTGGCTGCACTGCACAGCTTGTGGGATCTTAGTTCCCCGACCGGGGATTTAACCTGCGCCCTCTGCAGTGAAAGCACAGAGTCCTAACCACTGGATGCCAGGGAAGTCCCTTAAGTTTATTTAAATATCTTGGTCCATTTGGTTCTAATACTCCCAGGGATCTCTGGTTTGTCATTTTTCTTTTGAGATAGTTACACTCCACAAATCTATCATTATTTTAGCTAATGAAGTCATACTCCCCAGGGGTATCTAATAATGGATGATAGGAAAGGGCTCAAAAACCTGCAGGAGCCCACACCCTGGATCTAACATCCTGAGTGCAAGGAGTAGGCGGGGATGAGCCTTAGAGTGGAGAGTTCCAGGAGTCATAAAACAAGTTAATCACCCACTTTTGTCACCAAGCAGCACCTCAGGTCAGGACTCGTGCATGTTGATACCCAGATCAACAGCCCAGACCAATTGAATCAGAACCCCTGGGGATCTTGAGGTGGGGAAACTAATCCACTTCCGACTTCTGGCACCAGAACGATCAAAGAATAAATGTGTGTTGTTTTACGCCGCCAAGTTTGTGGTCATTTGCTCCAGCAGGAGACTAACACAGCTCAGCTTTCCCTCTTTACTTCAGCCACAAGAAGCACATATCAGTTATTGTAATTAAAAAATAATAAAAAGAAAAAGGGATTCTTTTTTTTTCAGAATATATTAATTTTATTTTTAATGATTTTTTTAAAAACATCTTTATTGAAGTATAATTGCTTTACAATGGTGTGTTACTTTCTGCTTTATAACAAAGTGAATCAGTTATACATATACATATGTTCCCATATCTCTTCCCGCTTGCATCTCCCTCCCTCCCACCCTTCTTATCCCACCCCTCTAGGTGGCCACACAGCACCGAGCTGATCTCCCTGTGCTATGCGGCTGCTTCCCACTAGCTATCTATTTTACATTTGGTAGTGTATATATGTCCATGACACTCTCTCACCCTGTCACATCTCACCCCTCCCCCTCCCCATATCCTCAAGTCGATTCTCTAGTAGGTCTGTGTCTTTATTCCCGTCTTGCCACTAGGTTCTTCATGACTTTTTTTTTTTCCCTTAGATTCCATATATATGTGTTAGCATACTGTATTTCCTTTTCTCTTTCTGACTTACTTCACTCTGTATGACAGACTCTAACTCCATCCACCTCATTACAAATACCTCCATTTCATTTCTTTTTATGGCTGAGTAATATTCCATTGTATATATGTGCCACATCTTCTTTATCCATTCATCCGATGATGGACACCTAGGTTGCTTCCATGTCCTGGCTATTGTAAACAGAGCTGCAATGAATATTTTGGTACATGACTCTTTCTGAATTATGGTTTTCTCAGGGTATATGCCCAGTAGTGGGATTGCTGGGTCGTATGGTAGTTCTATTTTTAGTTTTTTAAGGAACCTCCGTACTGTTCTCCATAGTGGCTGTATCAATTTACATTCCCACCAGCAGTGCAAGAGTGTTCCCTTTTCTCCACACCCTCTCCAGCATTTATTGTTTCTAGATTTTTTGATGATGGCCATTCTGACCGGTGTGCCATGATACCTCATTGTAGTTTTGATTTGCATTTCTCTAATGATTAATGATGTTGAGCATTCTTTCATGTGTCTGTTGGCAATCTGTATATCTTCTTTGGAGAAATGTCTATTTAGGTCTTCTGCCCATTTTTGGATTGGGTTGTTTGTTTTTTTGTTATTGAGCTGCATGAGCTGCTTGTAAATCTTGGAGATTAATCCTTTGTCAGTTGCTTCATTTGCAAATATTTTCTCCCATTCTGAGGGTTGTCTTTTGGTCTTGTTTATGGTTTCCTTTGCTGTGCAAAAGCTTTTAAGTTTCATTAGGTCCCATTTGTTTATTTGTGTTTTTATTTCCATTTCTCTAGGAGGTGGGTCAAAAAGGATCTTGCTGTGATTTATGTCATAGAGTGTTCTGCCTATGTTTTCCTCTAAGAGTTTTATAGTGTCTGGCCTTACACTTAGGTCTTTAATCCATTTTGAGTTTATTTTTGTGTATGGTGTCAGGGAGTGTTCTAATTTCATACTTTTACATGTACCTGTCCAATTTTCCCAGCACCACTTATTGAAGAGGCTGTCTTTTCGCCACTGTATATGCTTGCCTCCTTTATCAAAGATAAGGTGACCATATGTGCGTGGGCTTATCTCTGGGCTTTCAATCCTGTTCCATTGATCTATATTTCTGTTTTGGTGCCAGTACCAAACTGTCTTGATTACTGTAGCTTTGTAATATAGTCTGAAGTCCGGGAGCCTGATTCCTCCAGCTCCATTTTTCGTTCTCAAGATTGCTTTCGCTATTCGGGGTCTTTTGTGTTTCCATACAAATTGTGAAATTTTTTGTTCTAGTTCTGTGAAAAATGCCAGTGGTAGTTTGATAGGGATTGCATTGAATCTGTAGATTGCTTTGGGTAGCAGAGTCATTTTCACAATGTTGATTCTTCCAATCCAAGAACATGGTATATCTCTCCATCTATTTGTATCATCTTTAATTTCTTTCATCAGTGTCCTATAATTTTCTGCATACAGGTCTTTTGTCTCCTTAGGTAGGTTTATTCCTAGATATTTTATTCTTTTTGTTGCAATGGTAAATGGGAGTGTTTTCTTAATTTCACTTTCAGATTTTTCATCATTAGTATACAGGAATGCAAGAGATTTCTGTGCATTAATTTTGTATCCTGCTACTTTACCAAATTCATTGATTAGCTCTAGTAGTTTTCTGGTAGCATCTTTAGGATTCTCTATGTATAGTATCATGTCATCTGCAAACAGTGACAGCTTTACTTCTTCTTTTCCGATTTGGATTCCTTTTATTTCTTTTTCTTCTCTGATTGCTGTGGCTAACACTTCCAAAACTATGTTGAATAATAGTGGTGAGAGTGGGCAACCTTGTCTTGTTCCTGATCTTAGTGGAAATGGTTTCAGTTTTTCACCATTGAGGACCATGTTGGCTGTGGGTTTGTCATACATGGCCTTTATTATGTTGAGCAAAGTTCCCTCTATGCCTACTTTCTGCAGGGCTTTTATCATAAATGGGTGTTGAATTTTATCGAAAGCTTTCTCTGCATCTATTGAGATGATCATATGGTTTTTCTCCTTCAATTTGTTAATATGATGTATCACGTTGATTGATTTGCGTATATTGAAGAATCCTTGCATTCCTGGAATAAACCCCACTTTATCATGGTGTATAATCCTTTTAATGTGCTGTTGGATTCTGTTTGCTAGTATTTTGTTGAGGATTTTTGCATCTATGTTCATCAGTGATATTGGCCTGTAGTTTTCTTTCTTTGTGACATCTTTGTCTGGTTTTGGTATCAGGGTGATGGTGGCCTCGTAGAATGAGTTGGGGAGTGCTCCTCCCTCTGCAATATTTTGGAAGAGTTTGAGAAGGATAGGTGTTAGCTCTTCTCTAAATGTTTGATAGAATTCGCCTGTGAAGCCATCTGGTCCTGGGCTTTTGTGTGTTGGAAGATTTTAAATCACAGTTTCAATTTCAGTGCTTGTGATTGGTCTGTTCATATCTTCTATTTCTTCCTGGTCCAGTCTCGGCAGGTTGTGCATTTCTAAGAATCTGTCCATTTCTTCCAGGTTGTCCATTTTATTGGCATAGAGTTGCTTGTAGTAATCTCTCACGATCGTTTGTATTTCTGCAGTGTCAGTGGTTACTTCTCCTTTTTTGTTTCTAATTTTATTGATTTGAGTCTTCTCCCTTTTTCTCTTGATGAGTCTGGCTAATGGTTTATCAATTTTGTTTATCTTCTCAAAGAACCAGCTTTTAGTTTCATTGATTTTTGCTATTGTTTCCTTCATTTCTTTTTCATTTATTTCTGATCTGATCTTTATGATTTCTTTCCTTCTGCTAGCTTTGGGGTTTTTTTGTTCTTCTTTCTCTAATTGCTTCAGGTGCAAGGTTAGGTTGTTTATTCGAGATGTTTCCTGTTTCTTGATGTAGGCTTGTATTGCTATAAACTTCCCTCTTAGAACTGCTTTTGCTGCATCCCATAGGTTTTGGGTCGTCGTGTCTCCATTGTCATTTGTTTCTAGGTATTTTTTGATTTCCCCTTTGATTTCTTCAGTGATCACTTCGTTATTAAGTAGTGTATTGTGTAGCCTCCATGTGTTTGTATTTTTTACAGATCTTTTCCTGTAATTGATATCTAGTCTCATAGCGTTCTGGTCGGAAAAGATACTTGATACGATTTCAATTTTTTTAAATTTACCAAGGCTTGATTTGTGACCCAAGATATGATCTATCCTGGAGAATGTTCCATGAGCACTTGAGAAAAATGTGTATTCTGTTGTTTTTGGGTGGAATGTCCTGTAAATATCAATTAAGTCCATCTTGTTTAATGTATCATTTAAAGCTTGTGTTTCCTTATTTATTTTCATTTTGGATGATCTGTCCATTGGTGAAAGTGGGGTGTTAAAGTCCCCTACTATGATTGTGTTACTGTCGATTTCCCCTTTTATGGCTGTTAGTATTTGCCTTATGTATTGAGGTGCTCCTATGTTGGGTGCATAAATATTTACAATTGTTATACCTTCCTCTTGGATCGATCCCTTGATCATTATATAGTGTCCTTCTTTGTCTCTTGTAATAGTCTTTATTTTAAAGTCTATTTTGTCTGATATGAGAATTGCTACTCCAGCTTTCTTTTGATTTCCATTTGCATGGAATATCTTTTTCCATCTCCTCACTTTCAGTCTGTATGTGTCTCTAGGTCTGAAGTGGGTCTCTTGTAGACAGCATATATATGGGTCTTGTTTTTGTATCCATTCAGCCAGTCTGTGTCTTTTGGTGGGAGCATTTAATCCATTTACATTTAAGGTACTTATCGATATGTATGTTCCTATTCCCATTTTCTTAAATGTTTTGGGTTTGTTATTGTAGGTGTTTTCCTTCTCTTGTGTTTCTTGCCTAGAGAAGTTCCTTTAGCATTTGTTGTAAAGCTGGTTTGGTGGTGCTGAACTCTCTCAGCTTTTGCTTGTCTGTAAAGGTTTTAATTTCTCCATCAAATCTGAATGAGATCCTTGCTGGGTAGAGTAATCTTGGTTGTAGGTTTTTCTCCTTTATCACTTTAAGTATATCCTGCCACTCCCTTCTGGCTTGCAGAGTTTCTGCTGAAAGATCAGCTGTTAACCTTATGGGGATGTCCTTGTGTGTTATTTGTTGTTTTTCCCTTGCTGCTTTTAATATGTTTTCTTTATATTTAATTTTTGATGGTTTGATTAATATGTGTCTTGGTGTGTTTCTCCTTGGATTTATCCTGTATGGGACTCTCTGTGCTTCCAGGACTTGATTAACTATTTCCTTTCCCATATTAGGGAAGTTTTCAACTATAATCTCTTCAAATATTTTCTCAGTCCCTTTCATTTTCTCTTCTTCTTCTGGGACCCCTATAATTCGAATGTTGGTGTGTTTAATGTTGTCCCAGAGGTCTCTGAGACTGTCCTCAGTTCTTTTCATTCTTTTTTCTTTATTCTGCTCTGCAGTAGTTATTTCCACCATTTTATCTTCCAGGTCACTTATCCGTTCTTCTGCCTCAGTTATTCTGCTATTGATCCCATCTAGAGTATTTTTAATCTCATTTATTGTGCTTTTCATCGTTGCTTGGTTCCTCTTTAGTTCTTCTACATCTTTATTAAATGTTTCTTGCATTTTGTCTATTCTATTTCCAAGATTTTGGATCATCCTTACTATCATTATTCTGAATTCTTTTTCAGGTAGACTACCTATTTCCTCTTCATTTGTTAGGTCTGGTGTGTTTTGACCCTGCTCCTTCATCTGCTGTGTGTTTTTCTGTCTTCTCATTTTGCTTATCTTACTGTGTTTGGGGTCTCCTTTTCACAGGCTGCAGGTTCGTAGTTCCCGTTGTTTTTGGTATCTGTCCCCAGTGGCTAAGGTTGGTTCAGTGGGTTGTGTAGGTTTCCTGGTGGAGGGAACTAGTGCCTGTGTTCTGGTGGATGACGCTGGATCTTGTCTTTCTGGTGGGCACATCCACGTCTGGTGGTGTGTTTTGGGGTGTCTGTGGCCTTATTATGATTTTAGGCAGCCTCTCTGTTAATGGATGGGGCTGTGTTCCTGTCTTGCTAGTTGTTTGGCATAGGATGTCCAGCACTGTAGCTTGCTGGTCGTTGAGTGAAGCTGGGTCTTGATGTTGAGATGGAGATCTCTGAGAGATTTTCGCCGTTTGGTATTACGTGGAGCTGGGAGGTCTCTTGCGGACCAGTGTCCTGAAGTTGGCTCTCCCACCTCAGAGGCACAGCCCTGACGCCTGGCTGGAGCACCAAGAGCCTTTCATCCACACGGCTCAGAATAAAAGGGAGAAAAAATAGAAAGAAAGAAAGAAAGAGGATAAAATAAAATAAAATAAAGCTACTATAATAAAAAATAAGAAAAAAAATTATTAAGAATAAATTTATTTAAAAATTTTTTTTAATTTTTAAAATAGGTTTATTTTTTATAATAAATAAGAAAAAAATTATTAAGAAAAAAATTTATTAAGAAAAAAATTTTTAATTTTTTAAAATATGAAAAAACTTACTAAAATATTTTTTTTAATTTTTTAAAGATAGAAAATAAGGAAAAAATTATTAAGAAAACATTTATTAGGGAAAAAAGAAAAAAAAATTTTTAAGTATAAAAAAAAAAAAAGGACAGGCCTAACCCTAGGACTAACGGTGAGAGCAAAGCTATACAGACAAAATCTCACCCAGAAGCATACACATATACACTCACAGAAAAAGGAAAAGGGGAAAAATTAATATATCCTGCTCCCAAAGTCCACCTCCTAAATTTGGGATGATTCATTGTCTATTCAGGTATTCAACAGATGCAGGCACATCAAGTTGTTTGTGGAGCTTTAATCCGCTGCTTCTGAGGCTGCTGGGAGAGATTTCCCTTTCTCTTCTTTGTTCGTACAGCTCCCGGGGTTCAGCTTTGGATTTGGACCCGCCTCTGCATGTAGGTCGCCTGAGGGCGTCTTTTGGGAGGTCTGACTCTTCTGCCAGCGTTCATTGGGTGTTCTGTAGGAGCAGTTCCACGTGTAGATGTATTTCTACTGTATCTGTGGGAAGGAAGGTGATCTCCGCGTCTTACTCTTCCGCCATCTTGCCCTGACCAGGGATTATTTCTGATTACTAAAATCATCTTTGTATCCTGTGAGATTTTTTAACATGTGTATGCATTACATGTTCAAAAATAAAATATTTACATTAAAAAATAAGCAGAAGGATGCAGATTTATGTTGTTATCCATGGACCACGCAGCAGTCTGACATGTACAGGAGGAATGTGGTGTCATGGGCCAAACAGCCCAGGAACTTTGCCTTTGGCAACTTCATTTTTGTGTTTTGTGTTATTGTTTGTTTCATTTGTTTGGTTTCCTGGAACCGTGTTCCTGGTGGAAATACAGTGTCTCAGAGGTGTATAATGACCTACCAAGGAGAAAGGGTTGTGATTTCAGTATGTTACCCTGCAGCAGTGTTAACCAGCCATATTACCAAGAACGTTAATAATGACAAAAAAAAAAAAAAAAAAAACCACCTTAGTGAGCATCAGCTTTCTGTGTGATGAGGGTATTCACAGCTACTCTTCCCTTTACTAGTGTTGGTCCAAAGATGTGGAAATAACCCCAAGTAAATCTGACCCAGTTTCTTCTTTGTTCTATTTTTTATCTTGACAACCCAGCCCCTGAGGACTGGGACATCCCCAGTGCCTTAGACCCGGCCCTTACAGTGTTGCCCCCCCTTCCCAACCCCACCACCAGTTCCAGAATGTCCTTTTTGTACTCCCAGAAACACTGTACTGCTTTCCCAGAAAAGGAAGAGACCCAGGACTCTCCATGCCTTCCTTCACTTGGTCCAAACTGTAATGTATGCAGCAAGAATTCCATGATGTTTGTACAAGGTAGTTGGCATTTTCCTAAATTCAAGACTTGTCTTCTTTTACTCCTCACCCCCCAATTTTGTTTCTTTAGTCTTTTTTTTTCTGAGAGTGGTTTTTGGGTCAAGAATGGGAATCAGTAATATGTGACCTTGCTCATATGTGTTCATATTCCTTGGTTATCTAAATTTTCTAATTTTCCTAAAATGACTCTGTGTAGTTTAATTTAAAAATAAGTTTCACCTAAATTTATTTTTAAATGAATGTCATTAAATTTTATCCTAGTGTTTTCCAATCAATCAATTAAATCTTGCAACAAATATTTGAGCTTATAAAATGTTCTGGGATGACATCAGCTAAGTTGCAATTGTCTGTTTAAGTCGAGCTTCTATTGTTCCTTTTACTATGACAATTATATGAGCCAACCAGAATGTACCTCTGCTCAGGAGAATATAGGCAAAAATGATACATTAATAAGTTTTTTTTGTTTTTTTTAAATTAATTAATTTATTTATTTATGGCTGTGTTGGGTCTTCGTTTCTGTGCGAGGGCTTTCTCCAGTTGCGGCAAGCGGGGGCCACTCTTCATCGCGGTGCGCGGGCCTCTCACTGTCGTGGCCCCTCCTGTTGCGGGGCACAGGCTCCAGACGCGCAGGCTCAGTAATTGTGGCTCACGGGCCCAGCTGCTCCGCGGCATGTGGGATCTTCCCAGACCAGGGCTCGAACCCGTGTCCCCTGCATTGGCAGGCAGATATTCTCAACCACTGCGCCACCAGGGAAGCCCCATTAATAAGTTTTAATTTTACTCTGAGGCATTCTTTTTGAGTTTCAATCCAAAACTATTATAAACAGGATAAAAACATCAGCATTTAGATTAATAGCAGGATTTGTAAACATGTAAAACATTTCCTTAATTATAATCTACTTAAATTTGTGTGTGTGTGTGTGCTGTTTAAGCTATTTTTGTTGTTATTGGTTTCCAGAGAGAATCCCTTACTTGTGTTTCTTATATGACAATTTTATGTTTCTGGGATGCAGAGTTGAAAAATATGGTGGCAGTTATTTTGAAACACTTGTCTTCTTATTTTGCTCTTTTAAATTTTGCACTCAAGCAATAATTCTCTTTTAGAAATATGTCTTCAAAAAAATTTAAATCTCAGTAAATCATGCAGAAGTAGAAGTTGACAAGACTGGAGGAAGTTCAGTGAATCTTGAAGGAAAAGTTTCAAAAGATAAAAGCAAGTAAATACTGCGAGGGTGTTTACTTCCTCTTGAAACTTAGAAAGACCTGAGCCATGTAAGTGCTACATGAACCCAAGGTGCTGGGTTTTTTCACTTTTCTGCTTTTTGAGAGACTGGAGACAAAGCCCACCTATAACCATAGCAAGGGCTCTCGGAGCCAAGGTGGAGCTTTATCATTTCAAAAAAGACCAATTTTGATTATAAGAGCCTACACATGACTCAGACCAAAAACCTTCATACTCTAGAGACTCAAAAACATCCTAGAACTAGTCCCATTTTGACCAAAATAATAATAACAACAACAACAGCAGCAGCAGCAGCAGGAGAAATAAACCATAGTATCAAGGTATGATGCCAATAAGGTGACTCATGTCACATAAATGAAGAAAAGGAAGTAGAAAAAAGGAACTAGTCACTATGTGCAAAAACTGGGCCATCCTGGGAAGTTGAGACAGTTCTATTTGCAATAAAATGTTCAAGAGTTGGTACTATAGCAGTGTAATCTGTGGCTCTATTCCTCAGGAAGTATTTCAAAACTGAGATTATCTCTTAGATCCAGAGGTGGAGAGGAGAAACAGAGGAACAACAGCAATAACATAAAAAACCCAAAACCAAAAAACAATGATGGTATAAGTAGAAAACAAATCATAAAATGGTAGATATGCATACAACTATATTAATAATTGCATTTCATGTAAATATACCAAAATATTCTAACTAAAAAGGCAGAGATTGTCAGATATGATCTTTTTTAAAAAAACGAAACCCAGTTATATGCTGTCTACAAGAGATACACTTTAAATTTGAAGACACGCTAGATTGAAAGTAAAAGGATGGAAAGAAGTATTCCATGAAATAAAAAGCTGGTGTGGGGCTTCCCTGGTGGTGCAGTGGTTGAGAATCCGCCTGCCAATGCAGGGGACAGGGCTTCGAGCCCTGGTCTGGGAAGATCCCACATGCCACGGAGCAACTGGACCCGTGAGCCACAACTACTGAGCCTGCGCGTCTGGAGCCTGTGCTCCGCAACAAGAGAGGCCGCAATAGTGAGAGGCCCGCGCACCACGATGAAGAGTTGCCCCCGCTCGCCACAACTGGAGAAAGCCCTCGCACAGAAACGAAGTCCCAACACAGCCAAAAATAAATAAAAAAAAAAAAAAAAGAAAAAAAAGCTGGTGTGTCTATGATATCAAAATAGACTTCAAGAAAAAGAGAATTTTATCATTTTATAATGATAAAAGGGTTGATTAATCAGGAAGGCAAAATTCTAAATGTGTATGCACTTGATTTTGAAATACACATTTGGAATTTTGTCTTCCTAATTAATCAAAGGAAAAATTGAGAGAACTAAATGGAGAAATAGAGAAACTCACAATTGTAATTGGAGAATTTAACCCCATTCTCAGTGATTGATAGAACAACTAGACTAAAACTCCTTGGAAGTATAGAAGACACCTGAACTATACTATTAATCACTTTTATCTAAATTGATATTTCAGAGCTCGATTCTCAATACATGGAAAGTTTGCTAAAATAGAGCATATGTGCTGGTACATAAAATAAAGTTCAATAAATTCCAAAAGATTGAAATTTTACACAAAATATTCTCTGTCCACAATAGAATTAAATTGGAAATTAATTACAAAAATATATCTAAAATGTCTCCATATATTTGGAAATTAATACACATCTGAATAATATATGGAATGTATAAGTATCCTTTCTTCCTCTGTCTAGCTGTCACAGTTCTTCTTTTATGAGATAAGCACTGTTGCCAATTTCTCATAATTTCTTCTGAAGATAGTCTATGCATTTTCAAACATTTATATATACCCTTCATTATACAAATGCCAGCATACACTATGTTGCAACTTGTTTCCTTCATTTAACAAAGGAAGTCTTTCTATAATTAGTATATTTAAAGATGCCTCATTTGTTACAGTGTATGGTTAAACCATACTTTATTTAACCAGTTCTCCATTGATGGTCATTTGTGTTTCCAATGTTTTGCTTCTATCTAGGGGTGGAATTGCTTGCTAAGGTCAAAGGGTAAGTGTATTTCAATACATGATTGAAAATTCCACACTACCTTCTCTAAAGTTGCACCAATTTACCCTCCAACCAAGAACATGTGAGTGTGAAAAAAGAAACAGACTCACAGATATAGAGAACAAACTAGTGGTTACCAGTGGGGAGAGGGAAGGGGGGAGAGGCAATTCAGGGGTAAGCGATTAATAGACACAAACTAATAAGCTACAAGGATATATTGTATAACACGGGGAATATAACCAACACTTTGTAATAACTATAAACGGAGTGTAACCTTTACAAATTATGAATCACTATTTTGTACACCTGTAACATATAATATTGTACAGCAACTATACTTCAATTTAAAAAAAGAACATGTGAGTATGTAGAGCTCTCTTAAAGTATGTATACTCCCGGAAGAACATCAAAGTAAGAACGTCTTAAAATTCTTCTTTGGAACTAGGTGTTGGAATGGGTGAACATGAACAATCAGTGTGTGAAATAAACTTATATTTAAAAATTCTACCAGCAGACACTACTACCCACTTTCTCTTTGCAGAGTGCCCTCAGAGCAGTTCCCCTGATGTCAGTTAATACAGGGATCTGGGAACACATGGGCCTCTCAGCCCAAGATCCTCATCTCTAGACATGGTACAAACCCTGCTTCTGCCATTGAATTTGAGAATAAACTCTGCATTTCTGCCTGAAAGCCCAGGATAGTTTATCCCTTGGCAATGCAACCAGGTGTGCACATCTTTTTAACAAGTGTTCCTATTTAGCTTGTGAAGAAAATCTTAAATTCAACTCAGCCTTTGTCACTGATGAGATGAAAAGTCTAGAGCAATATGCCAGAATCTTGCTCCTGTTCCTGGAATACCACACTCCTACCTAGAGAAATATCCTGTCAACAAAGTGAACCATTACAACTCCTTGGTATATAAAATAGTGCTCAGTTTGATCCAAAGGAGATGTTGTGGACCATCTTTTACTACTGAAATCAAAACTATTGTAATCAATAGTTAGTGGTTACTGGAAGGTACGTTAGGATACCTCAAGATTATTAGAGGCTTGAAATATGTTCAAAAACAAAATACATATGTTTTTTAAATTAATTAATTAATTTTATTTTTGGCTGCGTAGGGTCTTTGTTGCTGTGCGCGGGCTTTCTCTAGTTGCGGCGAGCGGGGTCTACTCTTCGTTGTGGTGCGCGAGCTTCTCAGTGCGGTGGCTTCTCTTGTTGCGGAGCACGGGCTCTAGGCTAGTGGGCTTCAGTAGTTGTGGCTCACGGGCTCTAGAGCACAGGCTCAGTAGTTGTGGCACACGGAATTAGTTGCTCCGCGGCATGTGGGATCTCCCCGGACCAGGGCTCGAACCCGTGTGCCCTGCATTGGCAGGCGGATTCTTAACCACTGCGCCACCAGGGAAGTCCAGTAAATATGTTTTTGAAAAATAAGAAACTGACATTTCTTGCCAGTTAAATCTTTGATATTAGTGATTTCCTATGTTTTATCCCTCTGATTTATAGCCAGCTGGTCAGACTCACAGGCGATAACCTTGGGCTTAAGACTGGCATCTGAAGTGTGTGTGTGAGATGGGGGAGGGGCAGTCTTGTGGGACTGAGCCCTTAACCTGTGGGGTCTGATGCTGTCTCCAAGTAGATAGAGTCAGAATGGAATTATTTGTAGGACACCCAGCTGGTATTGCAGAGTTGCCTGGTGTGAGAAAACCACCCACACAGCTGGTGGTCACAGAAGTGTTCAGTGTGAGTAGAGCTAGGAGGAGACACAGAGGAGTTTTCTCTATACAAGGTGCTAGGAAAAGATGGATAGAGTACATCTAAAAAGTAAAGTAGAAGGATAAAACCTTAGAAGAAATTAGTAAACTAGAAAGAAAACATACACATACAAACATACACAGAAACAAGAAAAGCAAAAATTAGGGTCTTTTGGCAACTTTTTTTTTTTTTGAAGTAACAAAACATTGGAAACAATTTCAATACCTATAAGTAAGAGAATAGGTAAATAAAATGAGACCTATTAGTAGAGTGGAATAGAATGATGTCATTTAATGAATGAATGGGAGCATGAGTAAATCTGAAGAGCAAAGTTGAAGAACAAAATCAAGTTGCAAAATGACATGTGCATAAAGTCCCAAGTACATCAAACAAAAATGTCTATTTTATGACTATACAGAAACTTCCTAAGAACCAAAAGTCTGGATAGAAAGATACTTACCAACTTGAAGAGAGTGGCTAGTTCTGTGGAGGGAAGAAGGGAGAGAGGATGAGATCAGGAAAAGAAAAAAAAGGGGCTTTAAACGTACCTATTTTTTAAAAAAATATCTGAAAACAACAAGGCAAACATTAACATTTGTTAAATCTGGATCTTAAATGCATAGATGTTTCACCCTCTATTTTCTGTCTGAAGTATTTTGTAATTAAGAAAAATATTTTATGAAAGAAAAACTTGTGTTTTGACCAGGAGCTTATGTGAAATTATGTTTATTTTATTAACTTGTTTATCATACACTGTCTTCTTAAATATGGCAAGATTAAAATTTAGCTGGCTTCCATCCACAACATGTGATAAATGAGTTTGCTGGGGTTTGACACTCTGTTCTTTATCTGTCTCTGGCTTGTCCACCCTTCCTTAGGAGCGCAGTGTGTGGGAAGACATTGGCCAGATCAACAATAACAAGGAAAAACACTCTGCTTCCTATGTGGAGGAAGGATGGCATCCTCAGATAATAAAGGTTTCATTCTATCAACAGCTCAGGTTAAATATATTAATTATGGGCTCTATCAACAAATTTCCTGTTTCAGAAAGATGCGTCTGTCCTATACACAGAAAAGCAAGCCATCCTTCAAACATGAAAGCTACACAGGACGCACTGTGCTGGATAGGGCTACCCCCTTCTGCAGCTAAGCGGCAGAACCCTGCCATGTGGTTCTCATCAAAGTCCTCAAGAGTGCGTTTCACATCATAATCTAAAGAGACGACCCTAGATTAAATGCAGGCCCAACACATATACATTTCAGGGTTTGGTTGAGGTATTTCGATTGTATAACATATGTAGTCATTTCTGGTACATAAATTGGATTGTTACAGGCCCTTACAGAATCCATAAAGAATCCTCCTACTTTTTATATTCTTTCTGACAATACTTTGTGTAAATCATTGACATTTATCCGTTGAATTTTGTTAATTGGCTGGTATGGCTTCTGGGTCCTTGTCGGATGACTTTGGGATATTAGTGTTGAGCAAGGAGAGAGGAAAGGAACACATGAGCCCCATAGGGATGGTGCGAGTGCTGGTAGGGTGGATGAGGGGAATGGGGAAACCAACAGGGAAAGGGCAGAGAATCCACCCCAAAGCTACGATAGCCCCTCCTTACCTGCTCCTGAGACGACCCCCTGCTATGTGTCACCAGCCAAAGCGACCCAAACCTCTCAGCCCCCAGAAGGAGACAGAATAGTGGTCCCCCAAAGATGTCCGCATTCTAACTCCCAGAATGAGTGAGCATGCCCCTTACATGGCAAAAGGGACTTTGCAGAATTGACTTAGGTAAGGGTCTTGGGATAGGGAGATTATCCTGTGATCTGAGTGGGCCCAGTGTAATCACAAGGGTCCTTATAAGAGAGGGGTAGGAGGATCAGGCTCACTGAAGGAAACGTGGTGATGAAAGTAGAGATCAGAGAAAGGTTCAGAGAAGAGAGACAGACAGATGGATGGAAGACACTGGCTGTGAAGAGGGAGGAGGGGCCCTGAGCCAAGGAATGCAGGTGCCTCAAGAATCCAGAAAAAAGCAAGGAAATGGATTCTCCCCTGGAGCCTCCAGAAGGGACACAGCCCCACTGACACTGATTTTAGGCCTTCTGACCTCTTGTACCGTAAGACAATGAATTTGCTGTTTTAAGCCACTAAATTTGTGACAGTTGGTTATGGCAACAATAGGAAACTAATACCTCTTTCCACCCCAGTGAAAAGTGACTGACTTATAACTCCATTCCTTCAAATCTTGATGACCTTTCCAGTTTTCAAAGTTTGTGTTTTATGACTACTGACTAGGTGACTACGAGGAAACCTTGCTGTTGTATTTTAATAGGCTAAGAGTACTTTCCTCTAAACAAATTATGAGTCTAATGTGAAAGACTTTCAGAGCTAAAAGCACTGGGGCCACAGAAGTGGGGTAGCATTCCACTTACATTTCAGCAGACAAGAAAGATGGGAGCCCCACACCCACAAGACAAGGTAGCCACCTGCATGCACACCCTCCTTGTCTTTCTTACACAACCTTGGGAATATATTTTCAGTTCCAGGAAAACAAAATTTCTCAACTAACTGAAGCGCTGAAACAAAAATCTCTCCTCATAAATATAAGCATATTTCTAAGAACCACATATACCTGAGAAAATATGAAACAACTGACACTTGAGGAAACATAATTTGCAAAGGAGACCAGAGGAAAATAATCATAAGTATCCTCAGAGAAATGAGAGGTTATCACAATAAGAAAAAAAATGGTATGAAAAAAGTGATCAGAGTAGTTGGAAAATAGAAACAATTATCATTCCCCAACTTGACAAACAAATCTCAGTACATGAGTTGAATTACATAATGGAAATAAGTGAAGATTAAATTGGCAACCTGGAAATGCAAGCTGAGGTATTCTTCTGGAATAGAGTGCAAAATAAAGAGTAATGAATTGTGAGAAAAAGAGGCAAGGAAAACAGATACAAGAGTCCACGGAAAGTCTAGCAGGACTTGTGGGGGAAAGTCATACCAGATACATCTAACTGAGATTTTTGATAAGGATAGAGCTATTTAGGTGCCAAAGAAGAAATAAAGGAAGGAAGAAAGGGGGAGAGGGAGAGAGGTAAGGAGGAATGAAAGAAGGAAGAAATGGAGAGAGGGAAGGAAGGAAGGAAAGAAGGGAGGGAGGCAGGGAGGGAGGAGGGAGGGAGAGAGAGAGGGAAGAAGAGCAAAGTGCAAAATAGGCTACCTACAAATATTTTAAGTAGACTAGCATATGACTTCATATCTGCAAGCTATCCATAGAGGAATATATTATCTCCATAGCAAAATAATTTTAAACTTAGGATTCAAATACAGAACCAAACCATCATATAATTTTGAAGGCACAAAAAATATTTTCAAATTACAAAGATTCTGTAGAAAGTTTACTTCTCATGGAACCCATTCCTAAGGAATTACTAGATGATGTACTTCACTAAATAACAGCAACAGGGACTTCCTTGGTGGTCCAGTGGAAAAGAATCCTCCTTACAATTCGAGGGACGTGGGTTCGATTCCCGGTCAGGGAACTAAGATCCCACATGCCGTGGGGCAACTTAGCCCATGCACCACAACTACTGAGCTTGCGCGTCTCTACTAGAGAGGCTGTGTGCCACAAACTACAGAGCCCACGTGCCCTGGAGCCTGCTCGCCACAACAAAGATCCTGCACGTCACAACTAAGACCTGACACAGCCAAAAATAAATAAATAATAAATAATCTTAAAAAAAAACTTAAAAAAAATAACAACAAAGTTGGAAAAAAGCCATCATGGAATTCAAGAAATAATGGAAAGTAATGAAACCAGTAAGATCATGACATTTTACTTCTATATGGCTTTGAAACATAATATGACTTAAGAAACCATTACTCTAAAAGTAGAGGAATCATGGTTTTAAAATAATAAAAATCTGCAAATACCGATGCCACATGCTTTTCAGAAAGTCAATGCAATGGGTAGACAAAAAGAGGGATTGAAAGTGCCAAACCACTGACTGTTCAGCTTCTGAGAGAGGCAGGTAAAAAAGATGGATTGTCAATGTTGATAGAAAAAACACAAAGTTACCAATTTGGAGAATAATAATAAGATGTATAACTTTCAAACCACAAAAATATTGAAAAAGGAAGGATAGAAGGGATGAAGGGATGGGGGAGAAGGAGGAAAGGAAACAGGAAAAGAAACAAGAACACTTAATAGGTTAAAATAAAAGTAAAATAAATGGGAAACGTACACCAAGGTAAGAAGTATAATACTAAATATTTCAATTAATGCAGTAAAAATAAATGGGTTAAATCCAGTGTGTGTGTGTGTGTGTGTGTGTGTGTGTGGTCAGGAGACAGAGATTCTTAGACTGACCTAAAAACAAAAACAGAAATGAAATTTAGCTGTACACTGTTTACAGAATACACACATAAATCAAAATGACACAAAAATGGAAAATAATGGGGTAGAAACAGATAAACCAAGTAAATGCTAGCACTTTGGCACTATTAATGTCAGCCAAAACATAATCAAAGCAGAAAACATATTTTGTTTAAAAGATACAAATAAGAGAAGTGCCTTCTGTGGAATAGGGAGAGACAGAGAGAGGAATATAAGGGTGGTTCGACATACAAAATTTGATCAATATAATACAGCACATTTACAGAATGAAGGACAAAACGAACATGATTATCTCAATTGATGCAGAAAAGGTATTTGACAAAATTCAACACCCTTTCATGATTAAAACAAACACAACACTCAACAAAGTAGGAATAGAAGGAAATTATCTCAACATAACAAAAGCCATATGTGAAAAACTCAGAGTGAACATCACACTCAATAAAATCTTTTCCTCTAAAATCAGGAACAAGGCAAGAATGCCTATTTTGACCATTTCTATTCTACATAGTTGTAAGCTCTAGCCAGAGAAATTAAGCAAAAATAAATAAATAAAAGATATCCAAATTGGAAAAGAAGAAGTAAAATTATCTCTGTTCACTTATGATCTATGTAGAAAACCCTAAAGATTACACACACACACACACACACACACACACACACACATGCTGTTAGAACTAATCAATAATTCAGCAAGCAACAGGATATAAAATCAATACACAAAAAGCAGTTGCATTTCTATACACCAGCAGTGAACAATCTGAAAAAGAAATTATAGAAACAATTCCATTTACAACAGCATCAAAAAGAATAAAATACTTAGAAATTAAGTTAACCAAGAAGGTAAAAGACTTGTACAATGAAAACTACAAAACGTTGCTGAAAAATATTAAAGATATAAATAAATGGAAACACATTCCATATATATAGATTGGAAAACTTAATATTGTTAAGATGTCAATACTACTCAATGCAATCTACAGATTCAATGCAATCCTTATCAAAATCCCAACATCATTATCTGCAGAAATAGAAAAACTCATTCTAAAATTTCTATGGAATCTCAAGTGAACTTACATAGCCAAAACAACTTTTTATAAGAAGAACAAAGCTTTGGAACTAACAATTCCTGATTTCAAAACTTACTACAAAGTTATAGTAATCAAAACAGTGTGGTACTGGCACAAAGGCAGACATACAGACCAATGGAGTAGAATAGACAGCACAGAAATAAACCCTTGTATATATGATCAAATTATTTTTGACATGGCTGCCAAGACCATTCAATGGGGAAAGGATAGTGTTATCCATAAATGGTGCTGGGAAAACTGGATATCCACATACAAAAGAATGAAGATGGATCCTTACCTAACATCATACACAAAAATAAACTCAAAATGGAGCAAAGGCATAAATGTAAGACCTAATACTATAAAACTCTTAGAAAAAAGCATAGGGCAAAATCTTCACAAATTGGATTTGGCAATGAGTTCTTGGATATGACATCAAAGGCACAGAAAACAGAATAAAAATTTTTAATTGGATTTCGTGAAAAATAAAAAATTTTGTACATCAAAAGACAATATCAACAGAGTACAAAGGTACCCTACAGAAAGGGAGAAAGTATTTGCAAATCATATATCTGATAAGGTATTAATACCCAAAATATAGAGTACAACAACATAAAATTTAACAACGTGAAAACAAACAACCTTGTTCAAAAATAGGCAAGGGGAAACTGGAACACTTGTGCATTGCTAGTGGGAATGTAAAGTGGTACAGCTACTGTGGAAAACAACATGGCAATTCCTCAAAAAAATTTAAAATAATATTGCCACATTTTCAGCAATTTCAGTTCTTGGCATATACCCAAAATAGTTGAAAGCATGGTCTTGAAGAGATATTTGTACACCCATGTCAATAGCAGCATTATTCACAACAACTAAAACTTGGAAGCAACACAAGCGTCCATCAATGAATGAATGAGTAAGTATAATGTGGTATAACCATACAATGGAATATTATTCAGCCTTATAAAGGAAGGAAATTCTGCAATATTCTTCAGTATGGATGAACCTCAAGGACATTATGCTAAGTGAAATATCTAGTCACAAAAAGACAAATATGGTATGATTCCACTTACATGAAATACTTAAGATAGGCAAAATCATAGAGACAGAAGTTGAAACGATGGTTGCCAGGAACTGGGGGGAAATAAATGGGGAGTTACTGTTTACTGGGTGTAGGATTTCAGTTTTACAAGATGAAAAGAGTTATGGAGATGGACAGTGGTGATAGTTGCACAACATTATGAATATATATATAATATCACTGAGCTGTACACTTTACAGTGATTAAGATGGTAAATTTTATGTGTATTTTGCCACAATGAAAAAAATTAGAAAAAAAGATGCTCAACTTCCTGTATAATTAATCAAATAAAAATTAAAACAACAAAAAAGGTAGAGATCAAAAACACTAACAGAAGTGAATAATGTCTTTGATGTGTTAATTAGTAGACTGGATATGTCTGAGAGAAGAATCACTGAGCTTGAGGATATGTCAATAGAAACTTCCAAAAGCAAAGAGAAAAAAAGAATGAAAAAAAAATGGAACAGAACATCCAAACACTGTGGAACAAATACAAAAGGTATAACATACACATAACAAATATTAGAAGAAGAGAGATAGAAAAAGTACACAAAAAATATTTGAAACAATAGTGACTGAGAATTTTTCCCAAATTAAAGTCAGACACCGAACAACAGACCAGGAAGCTGGGAACACCAAGCAGAATAAATGCAAAAACAAAAACAAAGCAAACAAACAAAAACCCAAAACCCTACACTTAGGCATATCATTTTCAAAGGGCAGAAAATCAAAGATAAAGAAAAAATAGTGAAAGAAACCTTCAGGAAAAAAATCTTACCTATAAAGGAACAAAGATATGAATTATATCAAATTTTTCCTCAGAAACCATGCAAGCAAGAAGAGAGTGGAGTGAAATATTTAGAATGCTGAGAGAAAAAAGAAGCCAACAACCCAGAATTCTGTATCCTGCAAAATTATCCTTCAAAAGTGAGGGAGAAAGACTTTCTCAGACAAACAAAAATTGAGGGAATTTATTGCCAGTAGACCTGCAAGAAATGTTAAAAGAAGTTCTTTAGAGAGAAGGAAAATGATATAGGTCAAAAACTCAGATTTTTGTAAAGGAAGAGCATTGGAGAATGAGCAAGTGAAGGTTAAATAAAAGCTTTTATTTTTCTTACTCTTATTTGTTCTAACAGATAACAGTTTGTTCAAAATAATAATGGCAACAGTGTATTTTTGTGTATGTTTATGTATGCTTATGTATAAGTGAAGTGAATCACAGCAGTGATAAAAGGGATGAGAGGAAAGAATTAGGAATATTTTGGTTTTATAAGGCACTTGTATTACCCATGAAGCAGTATAAGGGTATTCAAAAGTGGACTTGGATTAGTTGTAAATGCATATTGCAACCACTAGAAAAAGTTTAAAAAGAAGTATAATTGCTATGCTAAGAAAGGAGAGAAAATGGAATCATATAAAATGCTTGATTAAACCCACAAAAGGCAGTAAAAGAGTGGGAGACAAAAATAAGAACAAAGAACGAGGGCAACAAACAGAAAACAGTAACAAATATGGTAGATATTAATCAAACTATATCAATAATCACTTTGAATGTCAATGGTCTAAATGTACCAATTGACATTTAGATTACACAGATTACCAGTGGATCAAAAACAAGACCAAACTATATGTTGACAACAAATAACCCTCTTTAAATACAAAGACACATATAGATTAAAAGTAAAGGGATGGAGAGAGATATACCACGCTAACGCTAATCAAAAGAAAACAGGAGTAGCTATACTAATTTCAGACAGAGCAAACTGCACAGCAAGGAGTTTCTCAAGGATAAATGGGGTCATTAGATAAAGGGGTCAATTCTCTAAGATGATACAATAATCCTTAATGTGTTCACATCTAACAACACAGCATCAAAATGCATAAGGCAAAAACTGATCTGCAAGGAGAAATAGATGAATCCACTATTATAGTGAGAGATTTCAACATCCCTGTATCATAAATAGACAGATCCAGTAGGCAGAAAATCAATAAGGCATAGTTGAACTCAACAGCACCATCCGTCAACTCGGTGTAACTGGCATCTATAGACAAATTTATCCAACAACAGCAGAACACACGTTCTTCTCAAGCTCACATGGAACTTCCACTAAGATGGAACACTTTCTAGGCTATAAAACACACCATAACATATTTGAAAGAATAGAAATCATACATGCTTTCAGATGACATTGGAATTAAACTACAAATTAATAACAAAAAATAGCTGGAAAAATAGCTAGTGTGGGATGCTGGTAGCTGGGGGGAGCCGTGCATATGTAGGGCAGGGGATATATGGGAACTCTGCTTTTTGCTCAGTTTTGCTGTGAACCTAAAACTGCTATAAAAAATAAAGTCGATTTCTTTAAGTAGAGGGAAGAATTAATCAATACAGAAGCAAAAATTAAATAGAAACATTACCAATAAAAATGTAGACGTATTATCAGTAAAACCAACATTTTAAAAGTAGCAAGTGTGATCAAGAACATTAGCTGAAGACTTCTGAACCTTCTAAAAACGACTAACATTATAAACATATATTTATATCAAGCATGTCTGTTATTACTCAGTCCAGAAACAGTGCCATTTAAGCAAAGTAAGCAGAGAAAGAGAGGTAGTGCCAGACTCTGATGAAGAATACAATGACAGAATTGTCTTATAATTTGAAACATTTGGAGAAAAATAGCCTATG
The DNA here is from genome assembly GCF_028564815.1 of Eubalaena glacialis. Taxonomy (NCBI): domain Eukaryota; kingdom Metazoa; phylum Chordata; class Mammalia; order Artiodactyla; family Balaenidae; genus Eubalaena; species Eubalaena glacialis. Next base: position 410,324 of record NC_083717.1, on the reverse strand, counting down.
AGAATTAAATGTATTCAATATACTGGAGTCAAAATCATCGAACAATTTAGTTTTAAAAGTTTGGTGGAAAATGAAGTCCAATTTTAAATCCTTTATTTTAACTGAGTGTTTCCAGAAAACAGTTCTCTCTCCTCACAAAAAGAAGCCTAATATAATCTCATCTTTAAGCTCTAAACTGATTTTAAATCAAAAACATAAAAGTAAATACTTTTAAAGCCTTAAATTAACTCAGCTTCACAAACTATTTGTGGCATCCTCATTTTATCTATAATGCCTCTATTCAATCCTCCAAACTTCTCTTTAAAATGATGAAGGCATACCACAGAAGGAAGCAGTCCTTTTCCAAACTGCGAGACCAACTATGCTTCCATTTTCTCCGCCTCCGGCGAAATCAACCCTTGTGGGTGCTGAGCTGTAATTTGGTCCTGAGCACTGTTGTGAAGTCTGTCTGTTGACTTCAGTATAAATAGGCCATTTCAGAACAGAAAGGCTCAGATCTAATTAAAAAAAAGGTGATCTGTGGCTGAACTTTGCCAAAAAAGAAAAGAAACAGGAGACAGTGACAGACAGAAAGAGAGAGAAAGGAGGAAGATGGCAAAAAAAAAACAAACAAACAAACAAAAACCAAACAACAACCAAAAAAAAAAAAAAAAACCCACAGGCTGTAAAAATTCTCAAAAAATTGGACAGTGTCAAGGCTTTGACGGTGACCTTCACTGCAGAAATTCTCAGATAACTGAAGAGCTGCTGCCCCCTCATGGAGAACTGAAAGATCTCATTTAGAAGCCTTGATTCTGCAATCACACATTTACATCCTGCCTTCTTCTCTTTTATTGGACTATTAAAAAAAAAAAGGGACAAACATTTTCTATAGAAAATGCCCACTCTTCTTGATACATAATTTTCCTTTAAAAATAATTAATTTAATTTTTGATGACCCTGGTATTATATAGCACAGTCATATGAAAGCAATAAAATATAGAATTTCCCTTTAAGTTTTTACTTGGATTTAGATGTCAAACTCTTTGCCCCACACGTGACTGTGGAGAGAAACAGTCTGATGTGACAGGTTACAATTCTGCCCTGAACACACACTTTACAAATCTAACAGTGAAATTTCAAAGTTTAGAGAGCAGCACAGTTGAAGGTTTTCTTCTTGCCCCATGTCCACCTTACCTGCAACATCCTGATCGAAAAATCAAAAATCTTTCCTTCTTATCTTTTGTATTGTTGCCTTACCAATTTCAGGTCTTATCTCAAGCCATGCGATCCTAGCAATAGAAATGGGCAAGCTCAAGACCTAAAGTACAATAATAAATTCACTTCCAAGGAACTTTCATATCTTAGTAGCAGAGCAAAGCAACATGCCTTTTTCTGCAGGGGAGGATAATATGCTATAGTGTGCATTTTGATCAAGGGAAAAAATGACCTCAAAATCTAATTTTTAAATTGTCTGTCTTGTTCTACTATAATAGAATATAAATTCCAGGAAAGTAGGGAACTTGTCTGTCTTGTTCTAGGTTGTAGGCAATTTGAAATACTTCTATGTGAATTAGAAAATTAACACTGGTTTACACAATGACAACCATCAATTTTTCCACTAGCACTTGTACCTTGGTTGCATTTCTAAGTTTTTCAAAACCTTTGATGCCATGTGGATAGAAATTTCTCCATCCATCCACAAAATAAGATTGGTTTTCTTTTAAATTTAAATTCAAAGAGGATAAAGTTTTAGAAACTACTGAATTTACTTCAGTCTCTATTTTCAAATACTAACCTAATACTTATCCTTTATAAGACTCATTCTTGAAAAAAAGAAAAGCTCTTTTTATCCAGTTTTACTGGAAATATATTACATATTGTAAGACATTTAAAATGTATATCATGATGATTTGATATAAATATACATTGTGAAAGGATTCCTCCCATCTAGTTAATTGACGAATCTAACATGTAATTTATACAAATGATATTTATCACTGGAGCTTGAAATGGGATTTCCAATAGTTGCATCTTAATCACTTAGAAACGAAGTGAATTTTGGTATTTCCATATCCTCTTTGAATGCTTCAATAAGGAACTCTTCTCCATCAAATTTGTGTAAAAAGTAAGGCTTTTCTAACTTTGTTCACCTACTTTTGACCCCACTCCAGCGCTGTACTCTTTTGAGCTTGCGCTTAGACATTAACATAGTTTTAAAACAAATCTGAATTCCTGTATTGTGCACATTCTTCAAATTTTTCCAAAGTTGGAAGAGAAAATCTAAAGGAAAAAGTCTATTTTTGATTTTATCTTCAAGTATAGAAATTGAAGAAATCTCCAAAAATAAATTTTATACACACACACACAGTAGGACTTCAACGGGTGTTCGTCATATTATTCTTTATAACATATATACATTACCCATATTCTCTTATAAACGTGAAAAAATTAATGAAATAAAAACGAAAGAGTACATGGTTGCAATATTATTAGATTAAGCAAAATTCAAGGTCCAAATGAATTACACAAGACAAAGGGGGCGTTTATGTAATGATAAAAAGATACAAGCATAAAGAATATGTACATTCTGTTTCCTTATGGACTAAATAACATAAAGCTAAAACATGTAGCTCTACAGGAACTTGATAAAATCATCTATCATGATAATATCCTTTAAGTCTTTCAGAATTTGACAGCTCAAATACACAAAATAACAATGTTATAGAAGATGTGAAAGATACATATTTTACTTAGTAGATATATCTGTATAAAACTTTGTTCTCTATAAATGATGTGTATTAAATTTCTAATATCCATGAAGCATTTAAAAAATGAATCAAAATTCCAACTATTATTTATTAGCTGTGTGACCTTGGAAAAGTTACTTAATTTTTCTGAGTTTCTATTTCCTTCTCTGTAAAATAAAAACTGTCACACCTGCTCACTGGATTGTTGTGACAATTTAATGATTTTTTTCTACCACTCTTAGAGACATCGTTAACACATGTGTCTTTACATAGTGTATTCCATGCAGTACAGTGTGGTGAATGCATTTGAAGTTTAATGATTAATGAGTGAAAGCCAAGCACAGGAACTGGCCCCTAGGAGATGGTAAATAATAGCGTTTGTTTTTTCTTTCTGTAATGATCTCTCTTCTTGGTGCCATCTTCCGCAACTTGCGTACTAGTCCTTTTCATTCACATCACAGCTCTCCTCTACTTGGGAAATTTAAAGGCTCTGAACTCAGCAACCCCACACACTGCAACGGTGTGCCAGGTAAACTGCTCTTGCCCTTGGTTGCCCTGGGCTATACAACTGCAAATCTAAAATAAGTAATGATAAAATATGAACAAACCAAACAGTAATAAAAATAAAATTCTTGGCCACCAAGAAAACCTTAAAGAATCCCCAAAAGTACAGAGATTTTATGTTCCACATTCTCTAACCATAACTGAATTGTAAACTAGAAGTTTACAAGAAGAAAAAATAACCTAAAGAGAAAAAAACGATGTCCTTACAATATGAAATTAAGACACTCTGAATAGTTTCCTACTCAAACATATAATTAAAATACATTACAAATAAAAGAATACTTGATATCAAAATATCTGGAACATAGCTAAACTATATACAGTAGAGAATATTTAAATGTTTCTATTACTAAAAAAGACTGACAATAAATAAGTATGCAACTAAAGAACACTTTATAAAATTATAATAACTCAAAGGAAAGCCAGAGAATTAAGAATCAAGGATGATGACCCAGCCCCCCACACTCCTTGGGGGTCTGGGTCATCATCCTTGATGATGCCCAACCCTTCTGGGCATCGCACATATTTTTCATAGCCCACACAAATTTTTCATAGCAGCTTTACTTGTAATAGCCCCGAACTGGACAATTAAAATGCCCTATAATAGGTGAATGAGTAAATGAACCGTGTACAGCCATATTATTAATTACTACTTAGCAATAAAAATAAAAGAACTGTTGATACATGCAACAACTTGGATGCATCTGAAGGGCATTGTGCTGAGTGAGAAAAAGCTAATCTTAAAAGGTCACATACTGTATGATTCTAGTTATATATTGGGTTGGCCAAAAAGTTCCTTCAGTTTTAAAGTAAAAATAAAAGACACATTTTTCATTTTCACCAAGAACTTTATTGACCAATGTATTCACCGTTTTGTTCCACTACCTTCTGCCATTTCTCAGGCAACTTCATAATTCCATCTTCCCAAAACTTTTTATCTTTTTGAGCGAAGAACTCTTCCATGTGCCTTTTACAGTCTTCCAGGGAATTGAAAGTTTTTCCATTAAGAGAATTTTGTAAAGAATTTTGTAAAGAATAAATGGAAATCCAAAGGTGCAATGTCTGGTGAATACGGCAGATGAATCAGAACTTTCCAGCTAAGCTGTAGCAGTTTTTGCCTGGTCGTCAAAGAAACATGTGGTCTTAAGTTATCCTGATGGAAGATTATACATTTTCTGTTGACTAATTCTGGACACTTTCCATCGAGTGCCACTTTCAGTTGGTCTAATTGGGAGCAGTACTTGTTGGAATGAATTGTTTGGTTTTCCGGAAGGAGCTCATGATAGAGGACTCCCCTCCAATCCCACCATATACACAGCATCACCTTCTTTGGATGAAGACCGGCCTTTGGTGTGGTTGGTGGTGGTTCATTTCACTTGCCCCACGATCTCTTCCGTTCCACATTATTGTACAGTAACCACTTTTCATCACCTGTCATAATTTGTTTTAAAAATGGAACATTTTCGTTACGTTTAAGTAGAGAATTCCATGCGGAAATATGATCAAGAGGGTTTTTTTCGCTTAATTTATGTGGAACCCAAACATCAAAGTGATTAACATAACCAAGCTGGTGCAAATGATTTTCAGTGCTTGATTTGGATATTTTGAGTATGTTGGCTCTCTCCTGTGTGGTATAACATTGATCGTTCTCAATTAACATCTCGATTTGATCGCTGCCAACTTCAACTGGTCTACCCAACCATGGAACATCCTCCAGTGAGAAATCTCCAGTGCGAAACTTTGCAAACCACTTTTGACATGTTTGATCAGTCACACCACCTTCTTCATACATTGCACAAATCTTTTTTTGTGTGTTTCAGTTGGGTTTTTACCTTTCTTGAAATAATAAAGTGTAATATGCCAAAAATGTTGCTTTTTTCTTGCATCTTCAATATTAAAATTGCTACACAAAAATTCACCAATTTTGATTTTTTTTTTAATGCACGCTGATATGACAGCTGTCACAATACAATCTAACAAAATTGTTTCGAATGAAGTTAAAGACAACCAAGTACTACTAGAGCCAACGTACGGAAAACCAAACGAACTTCTTGGCGAACCCAGGAGCATTCTCGAAATGACAAAATTATATAGTGGAGAACACACTGGTTGCTGGGTGTTAGGGATGATGGGGGAAAGGGGAGGCATGACTATAAGAGGATAGAACAGGAGAGAGCTTTGTGTGATGGAACTGTTCTGTATCATGAATGTGGTGGAGGTTACACTAATCTACATGTGTGATAAAATGTAGAAATACACCAACCTATTGGACCAACGTCAATCACCTGGTTTTGATATTATATTATAGTCATGTAGGATGTAACCACTGGGGGAAACTGGGTGAAGGGTGCATGGGACCTCTCTGTACTATCTTTGCAACTTCTTGCAAATCTATAATTATGCCAAAATAAAAAGTTTTTTTTAAAAATAAAGGATAACATTTTTAAGTAGAATTTAAAATATTGATAAAATAAAATCTTGTTCTTTGAAAATACAAATAAAACACATTAAACCCCAACAAGTCTGACCATACAAGAGAGAAAATGAAAATACATAGTTAGGGGATAAGAAACAAGGTAAAACCCCAACTACAGAAGAAATTAGGAGATCTTATATATTTGTCTATTTATATATGGTAATAAATTTGAAAATTTATGGTAAACTCATCTACTATAGGCCACTTTTCTAGCTAGGGCCTCCCTGGATGGCCACACAGCTTGTGCTCACTGAATTCACTCCTATAAAAGACGCCAGAAGTCTACAGGGTGGAGGGGGGAAACACAATTGTATGCATGAGCTGCCCTTTTCTTGGTGCTGAGGACAGATCAATTTACAAGATTCCCTTGATGTCTTCAGATAGCTTATAGATGCAAGAGTTAGAAACATGTGAGCAAGTTGAAGCCAGTAGAATATTTTTAAAAAATACAATTCAGACAAGTAAGATATATTCCTAGTATGTAAGGATGGTTTTGCAACAAGAAATCTTCAACATGATTCCTACAATAAACAAAACAATGAAACCATTTGCTTGTATCAATAGGTGGCAAAAAAAAAAAAAATTGAAAAAATTCAGCTGCCATTCCTAATAAGACTGAATTCAAATATTAAAAGTATGCATGTAAACCAATATTCTAATTAGGCTATTTATTGAAATAAAGAAAAAAGCAAATAGTACATTAAAAGGCAAAATACTGAAACTATTGCCATAAAATCAGGATCAGATAAAATTATCTTTACTCACACATATTATTATGAACCTAGATAATAAGAAACACTAAAGAGATTAGTATTAATAAATTCATTAAGATGTTTATAAGAAACATATAAACTAATTTTTCTTTATTACAGAGAAAAAGAAATAAGAAAAAAAACCATGATACTCTATAGTAACAATAAAATGCCTAGGAACATATTAACAAATATAGCTAGGGGGTGTATAGGAAGGCGATTCTAAAATTTTATTGAAAGACATAAAGCAAGAACTCAGTAAATGGAAAGATATGCCATGTTTCTGGATTGGAAGACTTTTTAAAATGTCAGCTTGTAAGTTAATATATAAATATAATGAGGCTCCTGTCAGAATTCCAAAGAACTTTATTTTGTAACTGGATAAAATGATTGCCGAGATAAGATGTTAAAAAAAAAAAATTGCGATGGGGAAAACTTGATTTATAAATATATTGCAAATCAAATCATTATGATCTGGCAGAGGACTACCTTTGTGGAACAGAATAGAACCTAGAACTAATTCAACTGTGTATCTATTGATTGAAGAAACATCCATGACCCGTCTAGTACTTTGGCCTCCCCCACATCAGGCACTCATACATGTTTGTAACTGTGATCTACTCCCAGAATCTCATTATCAAGCATCTCTCCACTATTGCCTGTCTTTCTAGCTCACTTGCCTTGATATATCCATTCCAAAATATTTGACCCTATTGGGAACACCCATCCTTTGGTTCTACATTTTCCCCCCATCAACAATTTCTTGTTGACCTCGCTAGTTAACAATGGCTGTTCATTTATATGTGGAATCTAAATAATACAACTAGTGAATATAACAAAAAAGCAGCAGACTCACAGATATACAGAACAAACTAGTGGTTACCAGCGGGGAGAGAAAAGTGGGGGGGGGCAGTATAAGGGTAGGGGATTACAAGGTACATACTATTAGGTATAAAATAAGCTATGAGGCTATACTATACAATATGGGGAATATAGCCAATATTTTATAATAATTATATATGGAGTATAACCTTTAAAAATTGTGAATAACTATGTTGTACGACTGTAACATATAATAATGTACAGTAACTACAATTAAAAAAAAGATGGCTCCAGCTTAGGAGGGTACACCCAAGCACGTGAGTTTGTTTGTATGTCCTCCCAAAAACATGTTAAAAATATATTAAAGAAATTGAAGAACAAATCTTCTTAGTGAAGGCAGTGAAGAACATTATAATATGATTCTAGATTTATGCAAAATGGAGAAAAGATGGCTGGCTCTGTTGGATAAAAGAGGAGAAACTGTAGGTCTAGAATTCGCAGGTGGAGAATACAATAGAGGCCAGAGCCATTCTGCCTGGGGTCACAGAGGAAGCCCCAGGCAGTGTCAGGCATAGTGGAGATGGGAGGAAGAAGGGGACCAAACATTGTACCCAAGGGAACTTTTGGATGTCCTGGTAATAGGAAGGTTCCAGATCTTGTGATAGCGGTTTCATAAGTGTATGTATTTATTAAAACCCATCAAATTACATTCCTAAAATGGGTGAACTTATTTAATGTAAAATATACTTCAATAAAGATTTTTTAAATTGCCTTAGGAACTTATCCTCCACAGATACGAAACAACACATACGGTTATTCACTGCCCATTCACAGGCAAATGGTTGAATAAACTGTGCAACCCAGGACAATGGAGGACTTGCAACCATAAAAAAAAAAGAAAGAGGAAGAACGCTACGAACTGAGGATACATGGAATGATTTTTCAGGTTACACTGTTAAGTAAAAAAGCAAGATTCAAGAGTGTCTACAGCATGCTACCTTTTGTATAAGAAATGGAAAAAAAGAATATTGCATAATTTTTGCAAAAACAAACATAGGAGGAATAAACCAGAACCTATTGATAACGACTACATATGGGGAGAGCAAGATCACAATGGGGTCAATAGGTTTGGGAACGTGACTTGTCTGATTTAGCTTTTTATATGGTATTGACTTTTGAGCCATGTGAAATGTTTTAATTATTCAAGATTAAATAAATTAAAAGGGATGAAAAAAGTAACCCTAAAATTGAATATATGCAGGAACAAATGAACTTATATCAAATAGATAATAAGACCACATAGAAAAATATGTATTCAAGTAATTTGAACACTTGACTGTACATCCATAGTGAGATAAACACCTTAACGTTAAAAAGAATGCAAGTGAATTTTGACATTTTCTTAGCAGGTTCATGCTTGGTAGTTCTACTCGTATTATAACTCTGAAGTCATTTTGTAAAGAGTGATTTATTCGTATTTCTATTAATGAAAAGTGAACTGTGCAAAAGGGACGTGTAAACAGACATGTTTATTAATGTACCTGGTTATGCTCTCTATCCAGCACTGCAAGAGTTATTAGTGTTGTTTTAGAGAAAACTTAGATGTTGCTTGTGTTTTTAACCTTACAAAGGTGGTATGAGTGTGACACACAGGAATATTTAAGTAGCTTAAAATTCCTAGTGAAGGAAATATGGCTAAAGGTACATGAATCTCAAAAGGACAACTGCCTCGTGGCCAGGAGCCTGTCCTATTTCCTGACACGGGTGCAGGTGCGGACTTCAGAGGCTGGGACACACAGGATGCCTTAGAGCCTGACATGGGGTTGGCTGTCAACATCTAGGTCTTCACAATGCAGGGAACCTGGCAGCATCCTCAACACATGCCTCATTTGCACTTATTGGCTCTCCTTAGAAATCACTGTATCATTTATTTCCAGTTCACTCTTCTATGCTAGTTTTTGCCTGTTGAAAAGACCAAAGAGACAAACTGCTTGCAGAAGAAAAAAGGAAAATTCACATATACACGTATGGAATGAGAAACTATAACCTTAGAAAAGTAATTTTCAAATGAGTATACCCAATTTTGTTCCAGAAAAATTTAAATCTCAAAAGAAAAAAAAGCCCACTGTTTTCTCTATGTGAATTATAAAAACTGACTTAAGAATAGAAAAACTAAGAAGACCAATAATCACGATATGCTAATAATAGCTAAGCTTATTGAAGTGTACTCTGTCAAGCTTTATACTCCCTAATTCATTTAATACCCAGAACAACCCTACAAAGTGTTGAGACTATTATTATCCCGTTTTCAATTTGAAGAAACTGAGAACCAAGTCTAGGAAACTTACAACAAACAGGCAATACCCATTTTTAAAATTAAGTATTCCAGCATGTAGAAAAAGATAGAATCCTCAATTTTATGAATCTTGCAAAACATGAAGTTAGCACCAACAGAAACAATAGCCAAGTCTCACTATGACTACGTATGAAAAAAGCAGAAAGCGGTGGATCCTAGGGAGAGCTCGGCCTGTGGAATTCTAAGAAGACCCCTGGCCTTGGAGAGGCTGGGAGGGCTGGTCGAGGAGCTGCATGTTAGTTGCCTCTTTGGAAGGCCGCAGACCTTAACAGCAGTTGTGAAATGGGAGGCTCCCTCCAAACACTTTGTCAAAAAAAGATTCAAAATGATATTAGAAACAAAACAGATGGCTGTAATTTCCTCTAAATAAATATATATGTATTAAAATTACAAATTATATTTTTTCTATTTTACCTAGAAAACAAACATTATTTTATTTTTTAAATTAATTAATTAATTAATTTTTGGTTACATTGGGTCTTCGTTGCTGTGCCTGGGCTTTCTCTAGTTGCAGTGAATGGGAGCTACTCTTCCTTGTGGTGCACAGGCTTCTCTCATTGCAGTGGCTTCTCTTGTTGTGGAGCATGGGCTCTAGGCACACGGGCGTCAGTAGTTGTGGCATGCGGGCTTCAGTAGTTGTGGCTCGTGGGCTCTAGAGCACAGGCTCAGTAGTTGTGGCTCACGGGCTTAGTTGCTCCATGGCATGTGGGATCTTCCCGGACCAGGGCTCGAACCCGTGTCCCCTGCACTGGCAGGCGGATTCTTAACCACTGCGCCACCAGGGAAGTCCCAAGAAACCTGATTTTAAACCGAAGTACCAAATTGATTAGTCAGCTGGATAGACAGAAAAGTCAACAGCTTTTCCTTATTAGCAACATGTTCATAGATTCTGAAATGAGAAGACCAACTCTATTCTCACACACACACACACACACACACACACACACACACACACACGAGTTCTTAGGAATAGTTTTGAAAAAGAAGGTTCAGGACCTATGTAAAGAAAACTATAAATATAAAAACAGTATAAAATCTGAATAGACAGAAAGATATCTCATTTCCTAATGGCAAGTCTTACCATTAAATTATCAGTTTTCTCATAATTAACATAGAAAAATTTATCAGGTGATTCCAATTAGAATTCTAGTTTTTACAAACTGACTAAAATGATTAAATTCTTAGTTTAAAATTTTTAATTATGCACTATTTCAAACAAATTCTAAAGACAAACCACTAATTGTGACAAGACTTCAGCAATATATATTAGTGACAAAAGACTAGTATCCATATCACATTTTATAAAGACCTCTATTAAAAAAAGGAACCACAAAAAGGAAAAATGGGCAAAGGATAAAGTGAAAGAATCATACGTAAAAAAAAAAAACAAATTGAAAAGAGTGAGAAAGGACTTCCTTATCAGCCATGAACATATTATAGAGCCACTAACATCAAAACCTTTGTTTTGCCAGGCCTCTGCTACAGTCTGATGGAACCCACAGAGCCCTTCTAAGAATGTTTTTAAAGCATAAATGAAACACACGGGATTAAAGAAAACCAATTACACTGAAATCCATAACCTTCCAAGGTGAAGAGAGCCCAAAATAGAAGGCCAAAGTAGATTCCAGTACTTTTATGGGAATTTTATCTAGGGCAAAATTGGTATTTCAGCTCAGTGGGGAAAAGAAAGTTTATTTAATGTGTAGTACTGACACACCTGGCTACCCATATGAAAAATAAGATGGCTCCCTACTTTGTGTCATAAGCAAAAGTGAATTCTAAGTTATTAAGGATTTAAAAAGAAAAAAGTAAAACAAAAGTCTCAGAAGAGGTTAAGGAGATTGCATGTACAGTCTAAGAGTCGAGGAACCCAAAAGGTATAAAATATTAAAAGATAAATTGTAAGAAAAAACATAGCATAAACAAACTGAAAAACAAACATTGGGTTAGAAAAAAATGCTTAAAACTTACATATATATGGGTTATAGAGCTCGTATAACATAATAAAACCAGGAAAAAAACTGAACAGAAAAACTGACAAATGATATGAATAATCATTTCAAAAAAGAGTAACTCCAAATAGCCTACAAACATGAAAAAATGCTCTGCAGAAAATGCAAACTAATGTACACCAAAGTGGCAAAAATTAAATATTGTGAACACCTCCTACTGCTGATGGGGAATGCAGGGGGAAAAACAATACCCTTACATATTGCTAGTAGAAATGTAAATTGTTACACATTTTTGGAAAGCAATTTATAAGATCTATCAAAACTAGAAAATATATACATTTTCTTTGGCCCATAGATCCAACTCTTAAATATCTATCCCATAGAAACAAAACGATATGTGTACAAGGATACTTATTGCAGCATCTGCAAAGGCCAAAATGGAAACAATATAAGTGCCCATTACTAGAGGAATGGTTAAATAAACTGTGATAATTCATACCATGGAATATTAATATTGTACAATCATTGAAATAGATAATAGAGGCATCCAAGTTGGCTTAGAGGTATTTTCACAGCCTATTGTTAGGTAAGAACAGCAACATGCAGAGATGAATATACAGACAATCTCATTCTTGTAAAATAACAAGAGTAAAATAATGTATATATACATACTTGCATATGATTAAAGAGGCATGGAGAAATGCAGAAAGGGTACACGTGCCCGGTTGTAACAATGATTATCTCAGGTGGGAAAGGGGAAGAGTGAGTGTTGGGATGACAGAGGAAATTAAACCAAAAAACATGAGACCCTATAAAATAAGGAGTCCTTAAAATTATATATATGTATACATCCACAAAGAAATATATGAAAGTAACCTCACTAAAATATTAAAAGTTACTTAAGAATAATGGTTTTTCAAGTGATAGTCATCAACATACTGAACTCAATGTACAAAGAGCCCCTGCAAAGACCATATACACTCACAGAGCATACATTTGGTTAAAAGAAAAAAAATCCAACTCAAACTGGCTTAAGCCAAAAGGGAATTTATTGGCTCACATAAGTGAAAAGTCAAGTGTAACTAACTTCAGGTCCAGTTTGATCCAGAGGCTCCAGATTGCATCAAGGGTCCAACTTGGACACACTTTCATTTTCTTAGTACTGCCCTCGGGCTGGCTCCTTTAAATTAGAAAAGCTGGCTGTAGCAAGTTCAGAATTATCACACCACATTATCTCCAAGAAAGTGTCTTCTTCTGCAGTTCCTGAGGAAGCCTCAGCAAACATCTTATTAACTAAGTAGCCTTATCTGAACCATTTACTGTGGGGAGTGGGGGGAAGCGGCACTGGTTAAAGATAACCACTTCAGCTCCAGAGCTGAAGGTGTGACAATCCCATCCAAACTGCATGTGTGATGACGGAGGGCAGTTATCCAAAGAAAAAGTGGGTGGTGGATGCCGGATTGGCAAGCACAACATAACATGAACAAGGAATAAAAGAAAATAATACAAATATACAATAAAATATTAAAAGTGCCCAACCACACTAGTAATCAAAGAAATACAAATAAAATTACATAATTTATTATCAGGTCAATAAAAGAAATAGAAACATTGCTTGTGTGTGTGAGAGATGGTGAGGAAGAAATAGAAACATTGCTTGTGTGTGTGAGAGAGATGGTGAGGGGGCAGCTCCTGTGAGAATAGAAGCTCACAGTACTATTGGAAACGTTTGTGACAAAAGAGTTTTAACTAAGAGGCACTGAAGCAAACTTTATACCACTATCAGAAATGTTACTGATTCCTAAATATGAAACAAAAAGCTAGCAACAAACAGTAAAATTTAAAGCCCATAATGTAACGGAAGTTGAGCATGTTTCTTTTCCTCCAACCTGATAGATGTTCCCATTAAAAATGATAATAAAAAATAAAAACGGAGATTCCTGGGTAAATCTATTCCTTAGCTCCAAGTGTTGACTCAGCTTATTTCTTTCTATTCTCTTCCTTCAACATTTCCAGACAAAACCCAAGATGAAAATCTATAGTTGATTACCCTCAGCATAGCTGGGGTCAGAACTAGTATAATATCGTCTAAAGCTGATTAAATGCTTTTATTCCTATCTCTAACAAGGGAAAATAAATGAAGGACGCAAAAACTTCGTAAGTATGACTGATGAAATGGACCCCCAAATATAGAAGCATAACGCTTGAATACTGAAAAGACCTACAAGCTACTGGATCTAGAGGATTATCCCAGTTCACTTGAAAATCAGTTAGAAAAAATATATATTAAACTGTATTTAAAGATATTATAGATATGAGGTAGGTCTGTGCTATCGCACACTTAGAATCATGTAATCATGTATATTTCAAGTATGCAAATTACAATGAATCAAAATCAAGTCCAATTCCACTGTATTCAGTTAGAAAGCCAAGTGTGAATTTGTAGATGGCAATTGAGTACCTGAAATGAAAACATCCCCTAGATTTCAATTTTGAGCCGAAAGGCTGTTCCCAGATTTAATAACTTTTCCCATATCCAATTACAAATAGGAAATTAAGGTGCCCTAAGTCCCCTGATTTTGTACCCTTACTAAGTCAAAGATTTTCATTCCACTATGAGGAGGTAAAAGAACTAAGAGACCACCTACTCTACTACCTTAACTTCTAGGTCAAATGATTTACACAGTTGGTTTACATCAATGGGATTTACTCTATAACCAAAAAACCTGAAAAGCTTCTATTACACATAACAAAAGAATGATAAACCTGCTATGTGAAAACAAAAACTAGCCATAGCAAAGGGAGCGGTGGTTAACAGTATGGACTCAGGAGTGACGATGCCTTGACTGGAATCCAGCTCCATCACTGACTAGCTTTGTGATCTTTGGGAAGTTACTTAACATATCTCTGTTTCATTATCCTCATCTTTAAAATGGGCATAATGGCAGTACCAACCAATCTATCTCTTAAGGTTGCTGTGAGGTTTAATGAGATAATCCAGTACTTAGAACTGGACCTGACACCCAGTAAGTTTTCAATAAATAGTCAATAACTATTACTGTTAATATAAATTGAAGTTATTTTTTTGTTTAGGTCTATCTCAGTACTCCCAGACTCAAAACACTATATTCTAATTGTTCTGATTTTCTCCATCTGCAAAAGGCACTTTAAAACTACTACAAATGACTGAGAAACGAAGAACTGACAAAATCCTGTTAAGTGACTAATTTTAGATAGTACTACTACGTCACTTAGAAAACCTACACTATGAAACAAGAAGCTTGCAACAAAATAGTGACAATGTGAATAACACTGTATTCAGGACTTCCTCAGCTGATGAGAGTAACAGGGAAATGTATACTTCCTGCACAAATGCATCTAGGGAAAGCAGGCTATATTTATTTAAAAACTATAAAAGGTTACAATATAAATCAAACAAACAAAATTAGTTGTTAAAAGTTAAGTGACTCATATGTATCCAAATTCTGACCAAATCAAGACAATTCAATGCACAGAAAGAGTATTATATAGTTCAAGGAGCAAAAAGCAAAAAACAGAAATGTCAATACAGAAACTACATAAATATACAAATCTACAGTTTTAATGTAACAACAAATCGTTAAGTACATGTGTTAGCTATCTTTCTCCAACATTAAAGTAGTATATGTTTCATATTTAGTAAAAACATACATAATGCAGAAAACCTTTAATCAAATGTAATGTAGTCTAACAAGTGTGAACCACGTAGAATGTAAGGTTTTCTTATGTGAAGATGTACACTTCAGCCCATTATCACACATATTGCAAAGGTGACCCACAAAAATGTTTATCAATTGCAACTGTATACAGAGAACAAACTGCCCAGAAATTAATATTTCTTATTAATCTTACTGAGGGGTATTAGAGTAACCTGCCTGAAAGGACAAATTACTTATCTGGAGGCTTAAAATAGCAGAGATCAAGGTAAATTAAATGTATGAGTGAAAAAATATACAGTGTACAATAGCAAGAGGTTAGAAAAATGAATACTGTGGAAAAGATATTAGTCTGTACAAGTTAGTTCTGATAAACTATTGGCTACTTGTTACAGTAAATTATTACCAAGATTTTCATTGCAACAGTATTTTCCCACACACATCAAAATCTGGAAGCAATATGCCTTTCTCAAATTATAATTTAGTGTGTTTTCCCCCAACCCTCAAAACACAGAAGTAGGTTTTTGAGTATCAACTAGCCATTTATGGAAGTCGTAAGATACAGATATTCATTAACATTACACAAGCTACAGTTGAAGTACTTGGACAAACACCACCAACATTTATGGGCAAAGGTGTTGTTTTTAAAAGTGGTAAGTACTACATGAGTTACATAAACACACTATTCCTGTCCTTCTGAAAACAAAATGGGGGGAAACCTTATTGCCATCCTGTCAAATACCACATAACCAAAAATGCTGCACAAAGGGTCATGAATCCCATGTACATATCACAGAATTAAAACTCCAGTTAAGCAACTGAGCTACTCTTGAACTAAATTAAAAGTAAGACTAAACTTCTTTAACATATCGATGCTATTTTAGAAGCATCATCAGAACAAACAGAGATTTAATTATAAATTGGCCTGGACTACATCCTGGAAGAGAAGTTTGCTTAGTACTAAAAGAGAATCCATCAGCAAACATCCTAGAAAAGTTATGGAATCACGCTCTTTGTTATTTCTGAAGGGAAATTTGCCAGGTTGGATGATACCTGCATATCTCCCAGTGGTCCTAGGAGTTCTACATACCAATTAATTCAGTAATTGATGAGTATTTAAATGAAAAGGAGACCAGAAATAGACCTTGTATCAACATATAGTAGATAAGTGGATTTTTAAAAGATCACATGATGAATGTAAATCATAAAATCAAATGTACTTATAAAGGTACACCTATTTTATGTTACATAAAAAACTGCAGATTGCAAACTGTGCATGCTTACCATAATGCTTTACCTGGAAAAGTCGATAAGTGGGATTTCTCGCAAATATTTACTGCCATGATACAAAACAAATATGTGCAAACTGCAAGGACCCTAAAATAGCGGTTACAGAGTTTATATACAGAAAGATGACATTATCTGATCAAATATGCAAAAGAGATGGAGTTCCCAGGGTTTATAACACAGAACAGTAACCACCACAGGCCCCTCCTCCTTGGCCTTCTTCCCTGTGTGTCAGTTTGACTCCTTTATTCTGGTTCTCACTTTCCCACAGTCCAGGCGTCTGAATGATCTTTTCAACAAGTTCCTCAAAAGCACACTGTACGCCATCACAGGTTTTTGCACTTGCCTCTGAAATTCAAGGAAAAATGTCAGAGTACATTCTCTTCTGATCATATTTCTACGTTCTTCTGGAAAACTATTACAGCAGAAATATCAGCTGATGATATATAAAAAGCCAAATCTCTCCCCACAGGTTTAAGATTAGCGCATTTCCTGCAACTCTCAAAGTTGAGCTATTTAAACTCTATCCATAAGACTAGCGGTATATAAGCCCAAGATTTTGTGATAGAGTTGTAAATTTTAAAGCCCTACTCAAATACTATGCCAAAGTTCTTTCCTTAATTTTTTTAGTTCTTAAAATTAGCCCCTGAAGCAGGTATCATTCCCATTTTAGAATAAGGAAATCTAGGCTCTAAGTTAAACAATCTGGTTGCTCTGTGCCTGTGACCCAGCAGCTATAGGTGGGTGGATAAATGACATACAACCATGAACACTAGTCCCATTTTAAATTCATGCTCATGAGACGCATGCGGACACTTAGCACTGCTCCCCAATCCTGTACTTCCCCAGTGACTACCTTTTTTCCAGTCTGAGATGACTATTTATTCCTTCATCTGAAAGCTCCTCTACCTCAGCTGATGATCTAGCTCTGTATTGAGAAAAACAGAAACAACCTGGCAAGAACCACTGATCATCCCACTAACAGGGTCACCAGCCCACCCACATCTGTATCCTTAGGCTTTGCCTTCACTCCTGCTACAACGGGTGAACCATCCCGGCTGCCGTCCGAGGCCACCCCTTTGTCTAGTTCCCGGGATCCCATCCCTTCTCATTCACTGAAAAATCATGTGCCCTCTCTGCTGGATTATACCAGTCAGCTTAGAAGCCCACCAAAATTATTGTCCGTGTTATTAAACACCCACCCGCCCAACCAACCAACCTGCCCTCCAGCCCACACCTCCTCCAGTAGCCACCTAGTTTCTCTACTCTCTCAAAACAAAACTGTCACAAAGAGTTGTCCATATAAGTTGTTTCCACTTTATCTCAAAATTTTCTTCAAACTACTCTAATTAGACTTTTGTTCCCACCACTCCATGGAAACTATTCTTTTAAAGACTACCAACAGCCTCTGCCTTGTCAAATCCAACGTCCTTTTCTCATTTGACGCCTTGCAGCATTTGATGCGGCTGACCGCTTTCTTCCTGTAAATACTGTGTTCATGTGACTTCCAGGACACTGAACACTCCTGGCACTCCTCTCTCGCTGGCATATCATTCACAGCCTTACTTGCTGGCACCTCCTCTTGCTGCTGACTTCTAATTGTTGGAGTACCCCAGGGTTCAATCTTCAGCCCTTTTCTATCCAGTTTTTCCTGTAGTGATTGCTCCAGTCCCATGACTTTAAATGCCACCTAAATGCCAATGACCACGATGTCCACTGGTTGTCTGAAAGACAGGTCTTATGTCTAAGCAGAAATCTTGATTCCCTATTCCTCTGCCTAAACCTGTTCTTACCTCAGACTTCCACATCTCAGTTATGGCACCACCATGCACCTAGCTGCTCATGCCAGAGACTTGAACTTACCCTGATTGCTCTCTTTCCTTATCCTCCACACCCAACCTATCTGCTGTCAGCTCTACCCTCAAAGCGTCTCCTGGATCTGCCAACTTCCCACCACCCACGACTGCCACCGCAGTCAGCGCCACCAGCATCCCTCATCTAGGCCGAATATCAAATCACGGCACTACTCCCTTGCTTTCCACCTTGCTTAGAATAAAATTCATTTCTTTCCCATGTCCTAGGAGGTCCAACATGACCTTTTAAGATCTCTTGTCCCATCATCACCACCCTCTCCTCCGCCCACACTACGCTCCAGCCCACAAGCTTTCTTCCTGTTGCTCAGACACACTAAGCTGGTTCCTACCTCAGGACATACTTGTTATTCTCTCAGCCTGAGACGCTCTCCGTCTTGATCTTCATACCACGAATTCTTGCTCAAATGGCACTCTCTCAAAGAACTTTTCCTTATTACCTCCCACCCTGGTCATTCTCTCTCCCCTTACTAGGTTTTATTTCCTGCATAGCACTACTTACTTATACAAGTCTGTTTCCCAGCCTGGAATGTAAACTCCCTGAGGACAGGAAGTTGGACCATTTTGTTCATTGTTGTATCCTCAGTGTTCACTAAATATTAATTGAACAAGCTAACATATAGAAATGAAAGACACCTAGCAAGTAAGCAGTAGAGATACTACTCAATCCCTTTCTAAAATTCCCTATACCTTCCACTTATATCACCCCACTTCTCTTTATATGTGATGTTCTCCCATTTCCATTTCCTGATTCCTATTAGGTTCTAATACAGTGGAATAGCTAAAACAGTAATTCCTAAAGCTGGCTTCACATCAGAATCAACTAGGGTGTTTCTTATAAACTGCCTTCGAGGCTCTGTTTCAGACCTGTGATAAGTAAGGCACAGAGAGCTGTAATTTTTAAAAGCTCCCAACTGGTACAGCCAGTCCACTATGCCAGACAAGGGGTCAACAAACGTCTTCCGTAAGTGGCTAGAGAGTAAATATTTTAGGCTTTGACGCCATACCGCCTCCACTGTAATGACTGAACTCGGCCATGAAGCACAAAGGCAGCCATAGACAGCATCACAGATGAGCGGGCATGGTGTGTTCCCATACAAACAGTGGGGCCACATCTGGCCCGTGCTGTATTTGCCAACACTTGCTCTACCGTGCTTCTCACATATTAACGTGCATACAGATCACACGAACATCTTTCTCAAATGCAGATTCTAATTCAGAAAAACTGGGCTAGGGTCTGAAATGAAGCATTTCTAACAAGCTCTCAGGTGGTACCACTGCTGCCAGCACACGAACCAGCAGGTACGACTGCAGGGCAGGGTTCCTGGCTTTACTGAAGGCGAGGAATGGTGTGACTGTGTCCTGTAAGGCTTCACATGATGTGATCCTATTCTTTTTCACAGAAAGAAAGATAAGGAACCTGGCTCTACAGTTGGTTAGTTTTATAGCACAAGACAACCATGAGCTATATCCACACATTTTATGGTTCACAGAGAGAACAATGTAACAGAAACTCCATTTAAAAACTCTTCATTAATAATGAAAAGATAAAGATTCACACACCTACCTATAAATAACATGGAATGCTTCCGTGCAAACTTCAGGCCTTCATTTCTATCAACTTCACGATTTTCCTAAAAGATAAATCAAAGATTAAGAAAAGCTACCAAAATATAGAGCCACACTGCCAAGTGTCTGACTTCTCACCTTATCAATTTTATTTCCAACTAGCATGTTTACTATGTCATTTCTCGTGCAGTACGTTTCCAACTCATTTAACCAATTATCCAGTTTAACAAAGGTGTCTCTTCTTGTGACATCATAAACTGAAATAAAAAGAATCATTTTATTAAATAAATATCAAAAGTAGGAAACAATGACATTATATTTCTGATATGTACTAGGAACTGACATTACTATACAGACAAGTCTGTTTTTTAAGCCTTCAATGCTTAAAAATCAGTGCCTACTGATCCAGATGGAAGAAACAAGTGTATTTTTTTAAAAAAAATATGCATTTACATACATACTTCAACTTTATTTACAGATGTTGTAAGAGAAATGAAATTATATCCTATGTGATAACTGAAAATTAAGCAAAACAACAGCTGTCTCCATTTATAACAATAAAAAAAGTTTGTCTGAAAACCAAAAGGTGTTTAGCTTCAAATCTGTGGCAAAATACCAAAAAATTTTACATAAATTTCAACATCTATGACCCTGTTATTTTATTTCTCACAAGGACCAGAATTTGAAAATTTGAAAAAATACGTCAAGTTAGTGGGTGGAATCCTGACCGTCTTCCTCTGTTTTCACTTTCATCTCACATCACTCTGCATTACACTAAATAAAGAGCTTATTAATTTAAAGTGTTTTCTAAACTTAGGAGATGCTGAACCAGAACTATGAGAGTCACTGTCAAATTAACAGAAATGAAACCAAAGCCTCACAAGTCATGATATAAAAAGAGATTTCTCCCTACAACTGATCAATATTCATTTTAAACAGTTTCTCAGGAATATTAAGAACAAGCACTTTTCAATAAATTATATTGAAAATCCACACTTGGTTTTTAAGTTCTGTGTGATTATAAATCAATAGTACTAAGTGCTTTGTGCTATTTTTCAAGACTAATAAAACAAATTCCGCTAAGCAACCAACACTCTCCTTCTTTTATAATCTGGCAGTAAATATTTGTAAGCTGCTGACTGAAGATTGGTTTCTGGTAATACTCTAAGACAGACCAATGACAGGAGGACTGGTCCTCAATTATGTCCTCAGCAACACGTGCTTTTAAACCAGATAAATTATAGGGGTGTTTTATTTTAGGTAAGCGATTTTTAGGTTGTACTTTTAAAAATGTTTTCTGTGTATCTTCTTTCAGGAAAATGCATAAATCCAAACCACTCCTTAGTACATGTTTCTGATCTTTATTTTTTAATTGCTAGACAAAGGGCTGAAACAAAATTTTAAAAGTTTAAATATTCATTAATATTACATGAAGTTAATATAACTTCAAGTCACATAAAAGTAGCCCTAAAGAAAAATGAAACAAAAACTTATTGACCTTCACAAACAAGGAAAACTAGAAATTCCCGAGTAATAAAACAATATTTTTTACACGGTATATGAAAGTACCACCTTACCTAATATAACACCCTGGGCACCTCTGTAATAGCTGGGAGTTAATGTTCTGAACCTTTCTTGACCAGCAGTATCCTAAAAGTGACAATCAATTATTATTAAACAAAACAAAGTAAAAATAAAAACCTTCAACATACTAATTTAAGAGAAGAAAGTTGAACAGTATTATTAAAATATCAAGTTCATTTAAAACTTAAAATTTAAATAAGACTTTTTTTTTTACTGACAAATGTAACATAGAAACTAACAAATACTGCCTCATCTCTAGAAAAAATGTAACAAAGTATAGGTTTTCTACCATTTTGGATTTAAGATTTTTATCACACATGAAACCCATTTCATTGAAAGCCATTGTTCTCAACTCCGGTGGCACAATAAACTTTCCTGGGAAATGAAAAATACAGACGCCTAGCTTCAACCCATGAAGATTCTGACTTAACTAGGGTATGACAGACGTTTTAATACTCTTCCCACCAGGTGATTCTGACATAGAATCAAGGTTGAGAACCACTGATTTAAAGAGAATTACAGCGGTGTTTTATTTTAAGTAGGCAATTTTTAGGTTGTACTTTAAAAAATGTTTTCTATGTATCTTCTTTCAGGAAAATGCATTAAAACCAAACCACTCGTTATTACATTTCTGACTCATATTAGGGGTAATGAATATAAGATGTACACAAGCTAGGAAATGTAAATTTCACAAGGAAGGGACCACATCTGCTCAATCACCAGTTTAACCCCAAAGCCCAGAGAAATTCCTGCCATAGAATAGTTGCTAAACTTTTGTTGAAAAAAAAAAAAGGAGTAAACTAATTAACAAGTCTCTTCTTCTGGGCCTGGTTCCTTCTGTCTTCTTTCTACCATCCTCGGACTGTGGCTCAAGTCTACCTAAGATTAAGCAAAGCAGCAGTTGGTAAACTGCTGCCTCAGCCCACCACCTGTTTCATTATATGTTTTTATTAAATAAAGTTTTCCTGGAACACAACCAGGCCCATTCACTTATGTACTGCTGTACGGCCCACCTTGGGGTTGAACTAAGTATTTATTTTCCAGTCTTTTAAGAAAAAGTTTGCAGTCTGCTAATGTCAAATAACCTGAAAAAAAGTAAAGACGTATATCAAACGTCAACAACTGTCAGTCCCATGGTTGTAAGTGTGAGTTTAGCTATGGGGCAAGCAGAAGCTCAGGTGGATCAGAATTTATAATAACTATATAATTTATAGGTTTAAATAGTCAGAAGTTAGATCTTGTCTTCAAAACAGGAATTTGCAGTAAGTAATAACATCTTTGTAAGACAAAGGAAGCAGAGTTTATTATATGTGGTTTTATTTTGTGATGGGAGAAGAGAGGATTATTAAAGACAGAAATGGACAAAGCTGGAAAGGATCTAGAAAGGCTAAATAACAGAATGTGGGGAGAAGTGAGGGAAGGATGTAGAGAAGCACCACCTCAGAGGTGGGTGCCAAGTAGGTCACGATGTGTGCGCAGCTCTTTCGGGGGCACAGGAGGCAGGGCTGTGCCTGACTATTCTATTTGAATAATCCTAGAAGGAGCATCCAAGGGGGAGAGGAACCGATTTTATTTACATGAAGTAGATTCATATATTTCTAATACTGAGTGAGAAGGCCTTCCTAAATACGACATGACACCCAGATGTATGAAGAAAATAACTGATTTAATCATGTAAATACTAAACCCTTGGTATGGCAAGAACACCCCTCCCCAACAACACGCTCTCTCCCCGCACCCCCCAACACTCATCCTCAACAAGATTTGAAAGTAAATGACAAACTAGGGGAAAAAAATCTGCAGCATATGACAGAGTTAGTATTACACACACACATAAGAACATTAATGTATACTCCTCCTAAATAAGATTTTAAAGACAAATGACAGAGTGGAAAAAATGTGGCGTATGACAAAAAGCTAGTATTTTTATTATATAAAGACTTTAATCATGAAAAAGATGAACACTAATATAAAAAGGGCAAAGCATGTAAGAGAAAATTCATTAAAATATAATCAATAAATATGTAAGAAAAAATCTCACTAATCAAAAGAAATGCAAATATAAGTGAAAAATTATTACTCAGAAAGGCAAAAATGAGAAAGATTAACAATATATAGCACGGAAGACCTTTTTCCTACACCCCAATGTTAAATCTTCATATTCTCGGAGACACTAATTCAGCTTCTAAGCGTACAGTGTGAAGTAGCTGAACACGTACACACAGATGCTCACCACAGCACATGTGATCTTTGTGAAAAACCATGAACAGTGTAGATATCTTAAGATGGTCATGTAAACTGATGTACTTCCACACTTACTGACGCACAACGTACACAGTGCTGGGGGGAGGGTGACAAGCAGGTGAAAGGATTAGGATTTAATCCTTTCTTTCAGAAAGTTGCATATACACCACGTGTAACAACGTGCACGTGTCTGACATATTTTATAGGATGTTCACTAAAATGCAGACATTGGTTAAAGATGAACTTTCTTCTCTATTAATTTCATACTATTTTGATTATCCTTTTTAGAATGAAACTATATTATCCTTGCAGTCAGGAGAAGCCTCTCTTATTTAAAAAATATTTATAAGCCTATGATAAAGATGTCACTTCAGTAATACCTGCCAACCTTTTTATTGAGCAGGAACTAGAAAGTAAATTAAAAACAAACAAAAAACCTCTTGTACGAAAGTAAGATCTCACAGCAACCATCAAGCCTCAGATCCTATTCTAAATTGTATATGTCACAGCAGGAGCAAGGGCAGAAGAGGTAATAAATCAAACAAGAAAAACATGGAAAATCAGGCTCCACTTCAGTACGGAAAGAAGGGAGCATTCTTAAACTTCAATATATATTTTACTATGGTCTAGTCCAACATTTTCCAAATTGTTTCTTGTCAGACATTACTGTACTGATTGATATTAAACATATTTTGGGGAAGGGACAAACAGGCTACCAATCATGTAAAGCATTGTATCTTAGAAAAAAATTAACAAAAAAACCCATAAAACATAAAAAACAGTCATTTGGAATAAAATGTGTGTTAGAAATAGTGTGCCATTCAGAGAGTGCCGTTAACATGAATGAGATCATACAATGCATGAACACTTGCTGTTTCAATCTGTAATTGACACCCACCCAGCCAGCATTTACTACTTAGCCACCGAAGTATGACTCAATTTGATGACTGCAGACCAGTTCTAATATTATTATCATGTTATAAAAATATACTCAGATATTTAACTATAGCATATGTGGGAATTGGATTATGAGTATATTTTTATAAATTTTATATGTAACATATTTACTATATAAGCAATCATACTTAGATGGAGAGACAGAGATAGGAAGGAAGGAAGGAAGGAGGGGGGGAAGGAGGAGCAGACAGACACAGACCGAGTAAGCTGGGCGTTCCGGCAGCTAGTGCTACCTTATTCAGCACTTCCAGGAAGAGGTCTAGTTAGCAGAGAATGCGGATCAGAACAGCTGGGTTAACAGGCAAGTGAAAAGACGCTAGTAAGTAAACACTCGGCATCAGTATTAAAAAAAATCCAAAGTTGGCAAGCTCAAATTTTATAGATATTTACACTAACAAACATGAAAAATCATTTTTTCTAAGTATCGCTTCATTCCCTTCTCCCCAACAACTGCCTTTAGCATTAGTTCAGAGTAGGTTGTCTTTTTAAAACTTTAAAGAAACACATTCAATAACAGTGATTCTCTCTGGCAGACAATGATTTTTTTAATACTCTGTTTTCAAATATTCTGAAGGGATTATATATTTTAAAAATCTGAGTAAGTAAAACAAGTCTCTGCCTGATTACAGAATTATAAGATATAACTATTTATGTCTATCCTTTAATCAACATCAAATCTCCCAAGTTATTAAACACACACTGCTCATTCACCTCTACAACACTACACACATCAATTTCTGCTTCTTCAAAAAGTACAAGTTTAATATTTACACAAAATACATTTTAAAAATTCTTACCCATATTGCAAGTTTAGCCTTATTTCCATCCACTGAAATTGTTTTCACCTTAAAGTCAACACCTTGGAAAAATGAAAATTTTGATAAGAATTCCAGTAAAACATACATTTTAAATCAATTACCAAGAAAATGAAGAAACAGAAAAGCCACTTTATTAAATGCCCAAATTCACATCCGAATTCTTAGAGTTATGGATGTGAAGATAAAAGTGTCACTAAAGTTTAGCAGCTTAGAATTTAATCAAGAAAAATGAAAACCAAATGCTTGTAAAATTCATTCACCTACCTGTACTTCTTGAAAAAGCAAACGTTTTATTGAAAAAAATGAAAGTGTAAGGTGTAAGGTGTAAGGTGGTGATCGACCCTGCACATTAAAAGCCAAGAGCTAGAGTTCACTGTGCTGATGTAGAGAAGACCTCTGGCTGACTGTGGGTTGGGGCACTTTCCCAGGGCCCCCTAAGCTATTATTAGGGGTGTTGTCCACAGCTGGCCAACACCCTAAGTCAGATTCTGGCTGTGGGCAGCTTGGAAGACTGGTAAAATTATAAAAGGGCCCCTCTTTCCTTGCCTTATGAATTCTTTGTTTTTGTTTGTTTTTATCCTAAAAAACAGTATTCATTTTATATAACCTTATCAATAATCACTTGCTACTGCACAATTGCAAAAAGAGAATTTACACACAAAAACGTTTATGCCCAATCCTTTAAGAATCTTCTTAAGTTAAAGAGGAGTGCTCGAAGAGCAGTGAAATCTGTATGTACTGATTTATATGAAAAGAAAACAAGTTCCCTAAGAAGTCACGTTGGGCTCTACTACAGCAGCCCCCAAAACCTCTCCCTGCCCTGGAAAAGGACTTGACACATGCCATCTGGCTTCAATGAACAGTAACTGCCCACATGTCTTAGCAGAGTATCAAAAATAATGTGCAGTCTATCCCACTGGCCAGAGGGAAAATATTAACTCAAGACACTTGGAAAGAAACTTTCAAAAGATTTTAGCTTATCACAATTAATTCAGAACAGCCACAACTAAGAGGATACATATAAATGCTCAAATACTAAATGCTTCCTAGAACACCTGTCACCAATATGGAAATATATTAGTAATTCTTGGATGATTTCTGACAATCCATTACACACACAAATTAGGTAATAAAAATGCATTTCAAAACATGCATTACACCAGGTCTTTCTGCATGCCAAAGATTTTAAAAAGACAGTTTGGTGTCTTGGGCTAAGGTGATAAAGAAGTTGATAAAGTCATTCCTAGAATGTCAGGCAACCACGAGTTAAAGGACAGTGCCAATTGCACAGTCCAAGGAAAACTTAAGTGTAGTTTCTTTGAGGCAAAACAAACAAAAAATTCTATATATTAAGTAATCTTGTATTCACCAGGTCTAGATAAAGAAATCTGCCACACCACTTTTATAAAAAATATGAAATTATTTACATTTTACTCATATAGCTTAAAAAAAAGACACCCAAACTTGAGAAAATGTGGATGAAGAAATGGTTCTGACTTGGTAGAGGTACTAAATGAAGGCCACTGGTAGACATCACAAAGCGACGGCCTGTCACACACGCTCCACAGTTACATTCTCAAGGTTCTTCAGAGAAGACAGAAGGAACTTTTCTGTTCTTAAACACCTAAGACAAACCTGCTTAAGGGCAGACTGCTACCAGCTAGTCTCCCCAGGAGAAGAAACTCAGTGTTCCCAGAATGTTTGTGTTCTCCTTCCCTCCCCCAGTATCCTCTTTCTCTTTTACAATTTCCTGCTTATATTTCTTGGCAGTCTAATGACTTTCTCTGTCATACGTATAATTTGCATGTCAATAACTGTCTCCAAGTTACTCTTCGGACATGTTAGATTTGAAAGCTACAGATAACACCCTCAGGAAACACTGCCCCTGGAGTC
Organism: Eubalaena glacialis; assembly: GCF_028564815.1. Lineage (NCBI taxonomy): Eukaryota > Metazoa > Chordata > Mammalia > Artiodactyla > Balaenidae > Eubalaena > Eubalaena glacialis. The sequence continues at coordinate 382,755 of NC_083717.1, read as the reverse complement.
CTACCATCAAAGTCAAGAGACAGGCAACCTGAAAGGGTACCTCTTCTGGACACAGGCCCTTCAGTTCTCATTCATCTCCCCTTGGTTCCTCTGGTGAACCTCATGTGCAGATATTGATCTCTTTAGCTCTTAGATGCTCAAACCGCTTCTTCACCAAGTCTGGCTCTTCTGTTTTGCAAGTGGCTGTTAATTTGCCTTATTGGTGGCAGCAGTGGGAATGTTTTTGATAAATTTTATTTTGCCAACTTCTCACTACATTTGATTAAACTATCTTTTCAACCTCCTCATGTGGATGACAAACAAGGAGCTCATAATAGAGGCAGAATGTTTAGGAAAAAACACTCCTGTGTTTCTCCTCTACAACACTGAACACTTCTGTGACCCAATACGTAGGGTTTTTCCCACAACTACCAATTCTTTGACTTTCCAGGGACACCAGCTGGGTGTCCCACAATTCAATTCAGTTCTGACACCATCTACCTGAAGTTAAGAGATAGATCCCACAGGGTAAGGGCGAAGTCCCACAAGACTGCCACACCCCCATTTCAGAGTCCAATCTCAAGTCCACGTTGTTACCTGTGCTTCTGACCAACTGGCTATAAATCAGAGGTTCCCATAATCCCTCCTCAATTAGATTAATTTGATATGGTAGCTCAAAGAACTCAGAAAAACAGTTTACTTACTTACTTACTAGATTATCATTTTATTATAAAAGGATACAACCCAGGAACAGCCAGAGAGAAGAGATCTGGGCACAGGGCAAGGTATGGGGAAGGGACACAGAGTTTTCATGCCCTCTCCAAGCATGCCGTCCTTCCAGTACCTCCACGTGTTCACCAACACAGAGCTCTCTGAACCCGTGGGGTTTCTTTATGGAGCTTGACTGATTAAATCATTTGCCTTTGGTGATTAAACAAAACCTCCAGCCCCTCTCCGCACCCTGGAAGTGAGGGAGGTAAGATAGGGCTGAAAAGTTCTAACCCTCTAATTATTGGGTTGGCCAAAAAGTTTATTTGGGTTTTCCACAGCATCTTACAGAAAAACCTGAACGAACTTTTTGGCCAACCCAATACATGGTTGATTCTCCTGGCAACCAGCCTCTATGCTTAGGGGCTTTCTAGAAGTCACATCATTAATATAAACTCAGGTGTGGCTGAAAAAGGCTTGTTATGAAAATACAAAAGACATCCTGGGAATTCCCTGGCCGTCCAGTAGTTAGGACTTGGTGCTTTCACTGCCGGGGCCCAGGTTCATTCAGTCCCTGGTCGGGGAACTAAGATCCCATAAGCCACGTGGTGCGGCCAAAAAAGAAAAAAAACAGAAAAGAAAAACAAAAGACACCTTTAATGATTCTTATCACTTAAGAAAATCCAGGGGTTTTCAGAGTTCAGTGCTAGGAACCAAACATATATTTCTTATTATAAATTACAAAATCACAGAAGAACTGTCACTTCAGCTTTTCTCTAGTTGTTCATTTGGGCTTGCATTTTTAATACAATATTCAATTCTGTTCCTCTGCAGGAATCTTTTTATAGGCACACGCCTATTTTATGAAGGTTAAGTTAGTTAAAACTAGATAATATAACCAATAAAGCCTTTGAAACAAGCAATAAGTGAGACATGAAAATTTACCAAAGATAATATCAACTACACTGTAAAGAAATACCAATGAATGGGAAACCAGAACATATCAATGGAATCACCTGCCTTATGAAAAGAAAAACAAGCAATCAAGAGAAACTGACTCAGAACTAGCAAAGATGTTAAAACTAGCAAAGAAGGATATTAAAAACACATAACTGTATACCACATGTTCAGAAAGTTAAGCTGACGTGAGAGAGATTTAAAAAACCCATACCAAACATCTAGAGATGAAAATGACAATGTCTGAGATTAAAAAAAAATAAATACACAGGATGGGATTAACAGATTAGACAATGAAGAAGAAAACACAAGTGAATACATAAGAAAAACCTGTAACTAACATCATACTCATTGGTGAAGAACTGAAAGCTTTTCCCCACAGATCAGAACAAGATAAGGATGCATACTCTCACCACTTCTACTCTCAGAGTACTGGAAGTCCTAGCCAGAGCAATTAGGCAAGAAAAGGAAATAAAAGGCATCCATATTGGGAAGGAAGAAGTAAAATTATCTCTGTTCACAGACATTTCTTATATGTAGAAAATCCTAATGATTATATTCCATACACATACAAAAATATTGTTAGAACTAATAAGTGAATTCAGCAAAGTTGCAGGATATAAAATCAACATGCAAAACTCAGTTGCATTTCTATACCCTAGTAATGAACAATCCAAAAAGAAAAATTTTAAATATCATTTCATTTACAATAGCATCAAAAAGAATAAAATACTTTAAAAATAGATGATGATGACGATGATAATAATAATAATAGTACTCAGGAATAAATTTAACCAAGGAGCTTTAATATTTATACACTGAAAACTACAAAACACTGCTGAAAGAAATTAAAGAAGACACAAATAAGTGGAAAGACATGCTGTGTTCATGAGTTGGAAGGCTTAATATTGTGATGATGACAATACTACCCAAAACTATCTACAGATACAACACAATCCAATAAAAATTCTAATAGCTTTTTTTGCAGAATGGAAAAGCTGACACTCAAATTCGTATAGAATTACAAGAGGCACTAAATTACAAAACAATATTGAAAAAAAAAGAATAGTTGGAGGACTCAAACTTTAAAACTTCAAAACTTACTACAAAACTACAATAATTAAAACAATGGTACTAGCATTAAGTACAGACATTTAAACCAATGGAATAAATAGAGAACCCAGAAATAAACCCTAACATATATAGCCAACTGATTTTCAACAAGGAAGCCAAGACCATTCAATAGGTAAAGGCCAGTCCTTTCAACAAATGATGCTCAGAAAACTAGATATCCAGATGCAAAAGAATGAAGTTGGACCCTAACCTTACACCATATGCAAAAGTTAGCCCAAAATGGATCAAAGACATAAATGTAAAAACTAAATCTTAAAAACTCCTAGAAGAAAGGATAGGAAAAAATTTTCATGACATGGGATTTGGCAAAGACTTTTTGGATATAACTAACACCAAGAGCACAGGCAACAGAAGAAAAATAAACTGGACTTCATCAAAATTAAAAACTTATATGCATCAAAGGGCAACGTCAAGGGAGTGGAAAAAAAAACTCACAAAATGGGAAAAAATATTTGCAAGCCAGTTATCTGATAAGGGATTAGTATTTGGAATATATGAAGAATGCCTATAACTTAACAACAGAAAGCCTTATTCAAAAATGGGGAAAAGGATTTGAATAGACACTTCTCCAAATAATATACACAAATGGCCAATAAGCACAGGAAAAGATGCTCAACATCATTATCCATTAGGGAAATGCAAATCAAAACCACAATGAGACACTACTTCATATCCATTAAAACAGCTACAATTAAAGAAAAAAGTGAAAAATAACAAGTGTTAACAAGGACATTAAGAAATTAGAATGCTTGTGCATTGCTGGTAGGAATGTAAAATGGTACACTCACTGTGAAAAATAGTTTGGCAGTTCCTCAAAAAGCTAAAAATAGAATTACCATACAATGTAGCAATTCCACTCAGGTACACACCCAAAAGAACTGACAACAGGAACTCAAATAATTCTACAACAATGTTCACAGCAGTATTATTCACAAAAGGCAAAAGGTGGAAGCAACTCAAGTGTCCATGGGCAGATGAATGGATAAACAAAATGTGGTATGTACATATAATGGAACATTATTAGCCATAAAATGGAATGAAATTCCAATACATACAGCTATAAAATGGAATGAAATTCTGATATATGCTACAACATGGATGAACCTTAAACACATTATGTTAAGTGACATAAGCAAATTACAAAAGGACAAATATTGTATGAGTCTACTAATACAAGGTATCTAGAACAGGCAAATTCATAGGGACGGAAGGCAGAACAAGTTACCAGGGACTGAGAGGAAATGTGGAGTGGGAGTTATTGCTTAATTGGTGGAGTTCCTGTTTGAGGTTATGAAAAAGTTCTGGAAATGGATAGTATTGATGGGTGCAAAACAATGTGAACATAGTTAGTGCCACTGAATCATACACTTAAAAACGGTTAAAATGGTAAATTTTATCTTATGTATATTTTCACAATAAAAAATAGATAACCGGAGAATCCTATATCTATGAAAGAATTTAAATCTGTGGATAAAACCTTTCCACGAAAAAACTCCAGGCCCCAAATGAATTCTACTGAATATTTAAATAATAATCCATTACAAACAAACTCTTGCAGGAAACTGAAGAGGAATGAATACTTCCTTAGTCAGTCTATGCGTTCTACAGTACCCTGACACCAAAACCAGACAAAGACACTATAATTAAAGAAAACTACAGATTAATATCCCTCATGAACATAGATGAAAATCCTAAACAAAATTTTACCATAAGTCATCCAAATAGGTGTAAAAGAACAGTACAGCACAACCAAGTGATGTTATTTCAGAAATGAAAGGTTGATATAACACGGGAAAAAAAAAAATCAATGTGGATTTTACTATTTTAAACCAAAAAGGAAACTTCATATGAACATCTCAACAAATGTGGAAAAGGAATTTAACAAAATCCAACATGCATTCCTAATGAAACCTCTCAGCAAACCAGAAATAGAAGGAAACTTCCTCAACCTGATAAACAGCATCTATGAAAAGATACAACTAACAGCACACTCAGTGGTAGAGACTGAATGTTTTCCCCTTAATATCAGGAACAAAAGAAGGATATCAGCTCTCATCACAACACTGCACTGGAGATCTTCAGCCAAGGCAATAGAACAAGAAATAAAAGGCATCCAGATTGGAAAGGAAGAATATAGAAACCCAATGGAATCTATGGGATTAAAAAAGCACGTAGAACGAACAATCAAGTTTAGCAAGGTTGGAGAACACTAAATAAACGTTTAAAAAATCAACAGTATTTCTATATAATAGTAATGAAAAGAAACAATATTTTTTAAAAATTTACTACCATTGTACATAAAAACCTATAAAATACTTAGGGCTAAATCTCACAAAAGATGTGAAAGGTATGTATGTAACCACTCTGAGGCATTTTACCTGCACCTAAAGGTCTCAGGTGTTTTTGCTGCAGCACCTACAGTGCTGTGACCTGCATGGGCAGTGGGAGTGGAAGGGAGGACACGGGAGACCCCAGAAGCCAGGAAATAGGGTCAGGCCTGGGCCTCTGGGGTGGGAGTGCTGAGTCCAGGATGCTGGACCACCAGAGAATTCCTGTGCCCAGGGAATATTAATCGGTGTGTGCTCTCCCGGAGATGTCCAGCTCGACCCCAAGACCCAGCTCTACCCAACTGCCTACAGGCTCCAGTGCTGGAACACCTCAGACCAAACAACTGGAAAGACAGGAACACAGCCCCACCCATCAGCAGACGGCTGTCTAAAGTCATACTGAGCCCACAGCCACCTCTAAACACACCCTCTTGACACGGCCCTGCCCACCAGAGGGGCAAGACCCAGCTCCACCCACCAGTGGACAGGCACCAGTCCCTCCCACCAGGAAGCCTGCACAAGCTCCATGACCGGCCTCACCCATCAGGGGCAGACACCAAAAGCAAGCAGAGCTACGATCCTGAAGCTTGCAGAAAGGAGACCACACACACAGAAAGTCAGACAAAATGAGGTGGCAGAGAAATATGTTTCAAAGGAACAATACAAAAATCCAAAGGACTATTAAATGAAGTGGAGATAGGCAATCTACCTGAAGAAGAATTTAGAGTAACAATAATAAAGATGATCCAAGATCACAGAAAAAGAATGGAGGCACAGACCAAGAAGATATAAGAAATGTTTAACAAAGAGCTAGACGATTTAAAGAACAAACAGAGATGAACCATACAATAACTGAAATGAAAAATACATTAGAAGGAATCCATAGCAGAAAAATGAGGCAGAAGAACAGATACCATAAAAGCTTTAAGGATCCAAGGAGAACAAGATTAGGAGGACCTAGATCCCCAAGTCTCAGTTTACAAACAACCTAAAAAGTATTAACAGTGAAATGTGCTGAGTGCTCTGCTCCCCCAGAAGACAGAGCTGAGAAGCAGTGAGCACTGGAGGCAAGAAAAGAAGGTGAACAACGTTACGAAGATCCGAGTCTGGGAAATGAAGAGACACCAGGGCTTTCCGTGGAGACTACTTAGAGGGAAAAACGGTTATGATGCCTGATGGTCTTACGGCGGCTAGCAGTAGCAAGATAAGAACATCTGGAGAGGAAAGAGGGGTGTGGAGGAAGGTCTTGTCAGAAGTAGCCTAAATTCTGAGGCTAACCTGACTCTTGCTGATGGACATGAGGCTGGCAGAGGGGTGGGTGGCTTTACTCCAAATGGAAGTCATTATCCAATAAATAAGAAATAAAACGACCCAAAAAAGCCTGGAAATTAGGAAACACATTCCTAAATCAAAGATTTCAAATATTCAAAGAGGAAAGCAAAACTGAACATTTAAACTATGCAGAGAGCAATGAAAAACAAACAGTCTATCACAACCTATGGGACACAGTAAAACTTGTTCTTAGAGGACATCTTTATTAAAGAATAAAGACTAAAAAGAAGGGAACTTAATACTCATCTTAAGAAACTAACAAAATAAACCAAAATAAAAGTAGGAAGGAGAAAGAGGGGAAAAAATAAAGCAATTCCTCAAACAATAAAATAGATACATTCCTTAAGGAAAAGACCAAAAAAATGTACAAGTTTAGAAATGAGGGAACATAAACACAGATAATGAAGAGTTTACACGAACACTACAGGGGCTTCCCTGGTGGTCCAGTGCTCCCACTGCAGGGGGAACGGGTTCCACCCCTGGTTGGGAACCAAGAACTAAGATCCTGTGTGCTGGCCAAAAAAAAAAAGATACTACATGCAACTAACTTAACAAGTGAGTTGGGATTTTCCTTCCTAGCTGCACTCCTAAGACTGTCCTAAGAAACAGAGCACCTGAAGAGGTTGTAACAGTGAGGAAGAAGCAGGATCAGACTGACTCAGACGAAATATAACCTTCACAGAACAGATAATTCCAGTAGTATTTAAGCAAGTAAGGACAATTTAAAAAGACGGAAAGCTTCTTCATTGTATAAACTAATACAACTTTAATACCAAATTCTGATTTTTTAAAAATACAGAAAAGGAGAGACCATCTTACATATAAAAATAGATGTAAAAATTCTAAATTAGTCAACAGAATCCAGAAATACATCAAACAAAATGAGTGAAGGCTTATCTAGGAAAGCAAGGACATTTCAGTATAAAAAGGTCTATCAACCATTAGTCAGTGCTGAAAAGGCATATGAAAAAAATCACAACCTTTCCTAATAAAGCCTCTAAGTAGAACGGAAGAAAGAAACAATCTATAGGGGCTTCCCTGGTGGCGCAGTGGTTGAGAATCTGCCTGCCAATGCAGGGGACACGGGTTCGAGCCCTGGTCTGGGAAGATCCCACATGCCGCGGAGCAACTGGGCCGGTGAGCCACAATTACTGAGCCTGCGCGTCTGGAGCCTGTGCTCCGCAACAAGAGAGGCCGCGATAGTGAGAGGCCCACGCACCGTGATGAAGAGTGGCCCCCGCTTGCCAGAACTAGAGAAAGCCCTCGCACAGAAACGAAGACCCAACACAGCCAAAAATAAATAAATTAAAAAATATATATATATATAACAAATGTTCAAGTACAATTGGTGTCTTAAAAAAAAAAAAAGAAGCAATCTATATATGATCAAGACCATTTGTCATTATTCTAAATAAAGAAATGTCAGGGCCATTTTTATTACTTTAACATGTTTAATTGAATGAAATTATATGAAATAGAATAGTTCTATTTTACTTTCTGAATTATCTCATATTCCCAAGTATTTTAACAAGTTTATGTTGTGGCATTAAACAAGATGTATAAACTACTTTGCATTTTAATTAAATTATCTTTCTGTTAAGTAAGCCCAAACTATAAGGTAACTTGTGGATGAAATAGATCTGACACCTGCCCTTAGAAGCCAAACAGTCATGGGTATTTCTAAAAACTTACCAAGGGAGTGATAAGAATCACTGATCTAAAGTCAACCAACAACAAGCAAAATTTGTCTAACTTTAGTTGAAATGTATCAACCCTCAAAAAACACTTTCACATATTGTAACAAATATAAGTCTTAGAGATTAAGAAATAGTTTGTGAGCCTGTCTTAAGTAGAGAGCCAGTTTTAAAATTTCTAATTTCTTTATTTGAAAATTTTTACTTAAAGTGCTCTTTTTGTATTCAAAGGTTACCTAAAATAGGGTAAATTAAAAAAACAAAAACAAAAAGCATGAAGCAAATTTTGCCTATTTAATCATACTATATAAAGTTAATGTAACTACTTTCTATATCCATGCTTAAATTTCAACCAATTGTATCTATGCAGTTGATTAAATACCTCTGGTAAAGACCTGATTAAGCACCATCTTATGGCCTGACTATAGCAAAAAGAGAAATCTAATGCTTATTATTTTCCCCCCAAACATTCCCATGTAACAAACAAAAACCTGGTCAAAATATTCTTACAATTTTGTCTGTGTGTGTTTATTTTTATGTCAGAAATGTTACCTCGGATTATATATCATTAAATATTGGTTGTGTTTCATTATGTTTCTTCTTTTAAAACTCAAACAGACTATGTAAAATCTCCTTTTCTGATTTCCGTATCTATCATTTTCTCACTCTAATTTGTTTTAATATTCTTCTTCACTTTGGTAAATTCTACCCACTTTTCCATTCCTAGCTTCTATGTTCTTTATTGTGTTTCCCAGTTTCTACTGTCCCTTGTGATCCTTCCAATCTCAACTTCATTTCAGTGATGGTTTTATTTTATCTTTTCTTTCTTTCCACTCAATCAGCTCACTGCATTTTCTCATGTAGTCGCACTATCTCTTCCCCGACCTCTTATATCACTGTTTTGTGCTCTCACTGATAAATATTTCCATTAAGGCTTTTAAATTCATGGCAAAATGTTTGGTCATTATTTTCATCTTCTTTACAGAAATATTTTTTTCTGGTGAGGATTCTTCAACTGTCCTTTGTTTTTCCATTCCTTTCTTCCTTTTCGATTATTGAATGGTGGTAGTGGCCTTGAGCTGGATTCTTTTTTACTAAGTCATAGTTGAAAGTGGTGAGGTTTTCCTGGACAAGCTATTTGCAGGAGGTTCATGCAGAAAGCCATAGTGGATCAGTTCTGCACTGGCAAAATTTTGTCTTGATTCAGGGTTTTACATGAGAATCAGTTAGTTTTTTACTTCTCAACATTCGGAAGAGATAGGCAACCTTGAGGTTTTTCAAAGGCATCTCCTCCCCTACAGCTACAGAGACAGACAAAACGCAAAAATGGCTGGTTTGTATGACTCCTTGTTTGGCTTCACCTTCCCAACTTCTTAAAACCAAACCAGATGCAGGGCAACTCCTGCCATTAGCTTAAGAAGCCATTTTGCTTTTACAAACAAGGGATATAGGTTTTGCACCTCACAGTGGGCCCCTCAACCTCATGAAGCACCTCTTGCTGGCTCTGAGCTCTGCAGCCCTGGCATCGCCTACTTTCTCCTGCAGGCGGCCTGTCTGGTCCCCACTGCTCTTGGCAGCCATACCACCTATTTTGTGGCTTGGCGCTTTAGCTGCCTTCCAGTATAGTGGACTATGGGGTTGGGGTTTTAGTTTCTCCCTCTGTTATTAGTCAATTGCCAGAAAGCAAAAGAAGAAAATGCCAACTCTATAGTACCATCTTCAAACCCCAAATCCAACAATTACCTTAATAGAGTATTTTATACAAGACAGAAACTTGAGTGTCTCACTGTATTACTGAAAGATAAAGGTGTGCTTTCCTTACTATTATACTGTGAGGTAAATACTAATTTTCATATGGCCATTAACAACTGGGCTAATTATTTTTATTTCAAAAACTCATGTATATTGGTTATAACCTAGGGCAGAAAATTATCTGATGTCGAAATGTAAAAGATACTTCTCAAGACCCAAGGCCCATTGGTGGAACAAATTATGTATATTCTCATCAGTATGCTACAATCTTAGTATTTGCTTTTAAAGCAAAGCCTTTTTAGTAATAAAGACAACGAATGATCTGTCAATCTGCAAGTCCCCAGTTACATTTGGGTTTGAAACGAAGACAGATAGTTTATAGTATATATAAGATCACTCCCTTAGGAAAATTTTAACTCTAGGCAAGTTTATTTTCCTGCCAGTTATTATCTTCTACTCCTCGCTTATCCAATACCAGGTATGTTCTGAGCAAAATCAAGTTTTATTAATAACTGATTTTTTAAAGGAGCAAATAATATACCAAAACCAAATTAAATAGATTTTGAATTACTAGTGTTTTAAATGATTCCCTTTTACACACATAACAGTAAATCTGTCAATGTTAACACGTCATACAAAAGCTAAGTAATGCCTGATATAATTTATTAAACATTTAGAGGCACCGTGAGCTCATACTGATAGAAAGAAACAAAGAAGAACTCTTCTTTACAGAATTCTAAATAAGAAATGTAAATGGAAGGATGGAATTTGAAAAACCACAGCTGGACAACCACCATAGTTGGAATGACAGGATGACAGTTTACAGTGGAGAGACTTGGTGTACATCATCTTAAGGAACCAAGTCCCATCACCAGTAATGGCACAAATATACACCATGCTCTGACAAGCACTTCTGAGGAATTCCTGACCAAAATGCATAACCTGAATCTAACCATGAGGACACACGGACACATGCAATTGAAGGATATTCTACAATAACTGGCCTGTATGTGCTCTTCAAAAATGTCAAGGCCATGAAAGACAAAGAAAGAGTGAAGAACTGTTCAGATTAAAAGAGACTAAGGAAAAATGACAACAAAATTCAATATGTGATGCTGGACTGGATTCCGGACCAGAAACAATTCTTTTTCTTTGGTATATAAGACATTAGTGGGACAACTGATGAAATCTGTCTGTATACAGGAGAACTGTATCCATGTTCATCTAGAAAATACACATTAAAGTACTTAGAGGTTAAAGACACTGAAGACACTGTCTGCAATTTTCTCTCAAACAATTCGAAAAAAGGAAGAATACTGTGTATGTGTATGTAGAGAGAGAATGATAAAGCATATGTGATAAATGTTAACATTTGGGGAATTTGATTAAGATATACAGGAATTCTTTGAACTATTTTTACAACTTTTCTCTAAGTATGAAATTATTTAACAATAAAAAGGGAAAAAAATCAACCCAGTTAATAGAAACTCTTTATTTTGCCTAATAATAATACAAGGATCATCTTTACTACATTCTACTCATCAGATCATGAAATTTTAGAGCTAGAAGAAAAATGTATTCTCTCACCAAAATTCCTCAACTTACAGAAGACAAGGAAGTGAATGACTTGCTCAAGATGACAACATTCAAGGCAGAGCCAAGACTATTATACTGCTCTGACTCAGCTCTTCCTACTGCTGCAAGCTGTCTCTTGTTCCTTCACATTGTCACCTACTCCCTAAACATGTGACACGAGAATATTTAGCTCTATCTTCTCATATATCCTAATAAGCTCGTGTGGCAAACCACTTTCAGGCAATCTAAATTTCATGTTTAAAAGGCATTTATGTATTACTGCTTCTAATAGTCTTTAATAACTAATATCAATAAATATGCTGCCAGAATACATGCCAGATACTGTACTGAATATACAAAATGTACTGTACTAAAGGTACTGTACTAAAAATACAAAATTAACACACTCTACTGCTGGGTGATACTGCTAGGTCCATTATGACAGAGACCAAGTCTGCATTATTGAACATTATAACCCACCTCTTAGGACAGTACCTGGCATGCAATAAACATTCAAATGACTGTATGCTGCTAAATAACAGACAACCCATAGCACAGGAATGTGTATACAGATAATCGTAATATCCGCAGTGTTAACAAAGTACCATGAGACAACAGAAAAGGACTGTTTTTGCTTGGTGAGATCTACAAAGGACTCAGAAATTTAATGACTACCAAAGTTAAGACTTGAAAGACAAATAAGATTTTGACAGACATGGAAGCAATGGGGTGGTGAGAGGATGGGTAGGGGGAGTTAGATGAAACAGCCTGAAGCAAGAAAATATTTGGCATTTCTACTAAATTTTTAAACATAGGCTTACCTATTGTTGCTGCAAGTTCTGGATCAAAAGTATCATCTGTGAACCTCAAGAGCAGGCTAAAAGAGACGTTAAAGAGACAGATTAGTAATTTGGCTTTTCTTTCTAATCACTTGATAAATCTTCCTGATTGTTGTATTTTGTCACCAGTTAGATGCAGATAAGAATAGCTGATGTAGTCTGCTCCCAGAAATACAGCCTCAGTGCAGGTATATACAGAGGAATTGAATTATTGGAACGGCAATTAAAGAATCCCAAAAGCAAAGCAGTTTACTAGAAAATAGATTCCCCACGCTCCCCTGCTCAATTCCCCAAGTGTGAAAATGACTGTTTTTTGTTTTTTTATAACTGTATTGGTATGTCCTTCTGAGAAAATGATATTAGCAAACATGTGACACTTTAACTGACATGGACAAAAAGGGGAAAAGTAAGTCTTTTGGAATGCAACAAATTAATTTTTAAAAAAATCTAATGCATAATTCACTCTGAATTCAGGTAAAAACAGAAAGGTGTGAAGTCTAGCATTTTGAAACAAGTAGTAAGACTATTACCTAAGTGGAAAGAGATATAATAAAAAGTGAAGGCAGAAAGGTCACATGATGGCCAGAGCAGGTAGCCTCTGGCAAATGCTGGGTAGGGTGTATGAAATCAAGGAGGCAACATGGAGTTACCAAAAGCTTTCACCAAAAGGAATGGCAGGAACTGCTCTTTATCTTGAAAACTTAATGCCAGCAAAAAAATACAAGAAAAACAACAGAAGACAACTGCCATGATTATAGTAAGAGATCATGAAGGACTAAACCTAGGAAATGGTAAAGAAACTAGAAAGGAAGGCATGAAATGAAAAGATACCGTAAGAGTACTCCAAGATTTTGTCTCCCAGAATTATTTTGTTTAACATAAGGCAGAAGTGTCAGTTATTAGAAGCTCTTCAAAAATAAAATCTTAGCTTTTGTTAAAGCCCTAGATTTATAAAATTAATCAATTGCCCCTCACATGATCTCCTAAGTAGGACGAGACCATTCTATTGACCTATTTGCATTAATAAAATCAAGACAATAGCTATCTCATGTCTGAATTGCAGGAAAAAAATGTATGAATATTTCTATAGATTATAATTATTGCTGCTAAAGAGTTTTTTTTTTTGGTCCACAGGGTTGCAAAACGTAATGGCCTCTTGGTAGTTCCCAAACCCAGTGTCATTAATTCTATTTGAAGGATTAACTCTCCCTTTCCTGGTTTTGATTTTGTTGATCACAAAACCAGCACCACAAAAGCAAAGTAAAAAGAATCATATTGTAGATTTTTCTACTTAACATTGAACACTCTTGACTATAACTAATTTCACTTACCTCCAACATGAATTAGGTGACAGCACTAATAAGAATCTTAAAACACTACTCATAAGAATTTTCTTCTCTCCCCAACATTAAACTTCAAATCAATAATAGTGAAGATTTCACTAAAAATTTCAGTTACTCACAATTTAAGAATAGAAAGGTTGTGTATCTATACTCAGTCACCAAAGAAAATATTATTACAAAAACGTAGAACCTTGTTGAGTAGTAATAATGATAACACCATAATAACATAAATAATAACAATGGTATTGGCTATTATTTATTAAACATCGACAACGTGGCAGACACTGAGCCAGGGGTTTTTCCTGGCTTGTCATTAATGGTATTTTGTCAGGAAAGACAAGGGTGTAAAGCAACAAATTTTAATACAGCCTTCGAGTATAAGGCAGAGGATCTTAGCCAGGGGTAACCTATTAGCTCGAAATGTATTCTAAATTCTATGTGTACATTTCTCTAGGCAGGGAGTCTATGTCTCTATTAGATTTTGACAGGAACCCACAACCCGAAAATGATTAAGAGCCACTGCTCTAAAGGATGTATGTTTAACCCTTCATATTTTCAAAGTTAAAGGAGCGAAATACTCTCCATGCAGAGCTGTAGATGGAAGGAGACCACCATTCCACTCGGAGAAGACCAAATCTGTAATTAATCAGTGCGATTATAACTAACATGCATTTCTCAATTTACAAATGAAATTGGTCAAAAAGGATGGGATATAAGGGGCACAGGAGGGACAGCAACTTAAATAACAGAAGGTCTCTATAATCCGTCCCAGTTTCTGAAACACCTTGCTACTTCTTCACTTCACTATGGCTAGCCACGGAATCAAAGACTATTACACATTTAACACGTGATAGGGCCTGAGAGATTTCTACCCAACCTCACTTTTCGAACAAAGAAATGAAGGCCTGGAGTGTCTGAGTGACAAAGGTCACACAAGAGGCAGCACCAGTTTCATCCTCATCTCCTGGCTCCTCTCACACATACTCATTACACTCCAAGTACGAAATAAACTGGAAAAATGACCCACTAGTTTGAATTAGTTAAGATATCCTTTGTTGTGCAATGATTTCTCAACAACACAAGTGATATATCACTTCCACTAACTCTAGATTTATAAAGAAATAGAAACAATTGGTTAGAACAACCCTGTAAGATTATATCCATGACAAGTGTTTTTGTACTTACCTTAAAAAGCATAGGCTTCTAAAGAGTCATTTATTCTCATCTTATCCAGAAAGTGTTCAAAGTTTTTTCCATAGCATATGACATACACCAAAAATGTATATCTAGCCAGAAAAATAAGCCAACTTTCTCGTTAAATGCAATCCTTTCTTGAAAGAGGTAAAGGTGTTAAAATTTTGCAGTGAGTAGTTGATAATTCACCACTAACTATTGAGAAAAAGTCTGGAGCATATTTATTAGATCCAAATAAATTTGTTTCAGGGGAGGGAACCAAGGGAACCAGTAAATCCACTTAACAGATTTTACTCCAGAGGAAGAACTTCAATTATGTGAACACTGCACTGCAGTTAGCCTTCAAGTAATCACCCATCTAATACATTTAGAAAAGGTGCCAATCAACCATGTTTGGGGCTGAACCACATGAAACGACATTCAACCATTCCTAACTTCAAAATCAGCAATTTCATATGTCTTAAGCTAAATGAGGGTCACATCTCAAGAAGAAAATGGTCACAAGGCCAAGGAATTCCTATTAAGACAATGTTTATATATTACCTAGCTTTTTAACCCTCAAATACAATAGATGGTGATCATGAAAATGATTTTATTCAGCCCTTTAAGTAACACACACACACACAAATCATACTATCTTTTTAGCCCATAGTGTTTCATTAATTTATTCCTTCTTAGGTACAAATCCCTCACTCTAACATGCAGAATACATTCAATGAGAGAAACTATGAAAATGTACTGTCATGCTTTAAAAACACATAAAGTTTCGGAATATATTTACAGAGTAAGGTTTGAAATACTCAAGTATTTAAAAAAAATAAGACTTCACGAAGTAATGTGAAAGATAAGTTTATCAGGAGGTATAGCTAAAATATGAAATTGCTTGCAGCTCCTGGAATGTGGATATTATTGGAAGATCAAAGCAGCGTAGAATACAAGAAGCTCGTAATCATATGGCGAGGACACCTTCACTGGAGAACTTTGTCCTAGGATGTGGATGAAATCACAGCCCTCTTGCAATACGCCCCAGGCTCCACGTCTTCCCTTATACTCAACTCTTAACTACTGTCAACGTTGTTTTCCCCCAAGAAAGCGTCAAGAAAGAAGAGACACATGCTAATGTGTTCTTTTACCTCTACATGATGCGGCACAATGACAAGTAACAATCACACTTGATTTTCAAAAGCGGCCCACAGCTTAAGCTCTACCGTCTTAGACTAAAGTGAATTACTTAAGCAATCAGAAGACTGAAGAGTTCTTTCACAACGGACTCATTTTAAAAAAAAGAAAAAAGAAAAAAAAAGCGGCTGCGGGATGCACCATAATAGGCCAGGAATGCGACCTACGGCGTCGCGAAACTTCCCGTGCAGAACTTGACGTATTCCGAGGCAGGCCGACCGAAACCCCAGCGGTAGAGCTACACCTCTCAACTCGCGGGGTGCAGGCAGCCTGGCCCCGGGGCCCAGAGGCCTCGCCCTCGGCCGGACTCGGGCCCAAGCCCGCCCGCCGCGCCCTAGGCTCCTCTACAGCAAACCGCCGGCCGGGCGGCGGCCCCGGAACTGTTTTCCTCTGAGTGCGACAGGAGGCGAAGCGATCCAGGGAGCCGGGCCTGGCAGAGGCCGTGGACCGGGCGGCGGGGCGGCGGGGCCGCGCGGCGGGGAGGCCCGGAGGCCGCGAGCGGAGGCCGCCCCAGCCCGGGCCGCGCCCGGCCGCCGCCGTTTACCGTTCCCGCCGCGGCCCAGGGGACAGCGGCCACCGAGGCGGAAAGGGCCCCGCCACCCTCGTCACGGCCCGCAGAGCCGCCTCACCTGGACTTGCCCACGCCGCTCTCGCCGATGATGAGGATCTTCAGGGTGGTCAGCACGTCCTCGTCCATCCTGACCCTGCTCCGCTCCGCTCACAGCTGGCCGCCCCGCTCCGCCTCTCAGCCCTTCCCCAGGGGGAGCTGCCGCGCATGCGCCCCGCCCCGCCGGGGCCACCTTCCTTTCACACCGGGTGTTTAGGTTGCAGGAGCCCCGCACGCCCGGGTTCCGCCTGGAGGTAGCTCTGCGTCGGCGCAAACCCAAGTCCCAGGTGTCCTTCCGGAGAGGGCAACTCCTCCCTTGCGCAAGCGCAGAGGGAGAGCGCCGGGTGTGTTTTCACCCGGTTCGCAGGCCCTTCCCCTTCTCCAACCCTCACTTAACCGTCCTTCCTTGGTGCACGTACTCGGAAGAGGACTGAGTCAGGGGAGTATGGTGCTCTTTGATTTCAATAGCTGCTCAAAACAGCTGCATTGCAGTGGCAAGTCTTCTGCGCGAAGGCAGATTATCTTAATTTTAGGTCCCAGCCACCGTATAACCGCTTTGCATTACCTAGACTTCTGAGCCTGTTCCCCTCAGTCAGCACAATTATACTTCTTCGAACAAGACCGGCGTCTTAGAATTGTTATGAAGATTAAATCAGTTAATTTCTGATGGCACTTTGTAAACTCAAGTGCTGTATAAAAGGTGTGATCTGGTATTATTAACTTCCTGGCTGTTTGACAAATACCCTTCACACCTCACTTCATATTCAAAGAGAGATGTAAACCTCAGGTAGATCAGGTGCATACAAACCTCTGGTGGTGCAACTCAAACCAACTGTTACTCATAAGAGCTGCTACACCACAACTGCAGGAATTGTATGTACATGCTTTGTCTTCTTGGCAAGCTATAAATCTTAGTGAGGGCGCCAAACCTCATGTATAGTAACTAACAAAGTGCCTGGTACATGGTAGACACTAAATAAACATTAGCCTGCCATCTTCTCTTCTTTTACCTGCAGCTAATGCCAGATACAATAGATATTTAATTAAAGAATACATGTTAATAAAATTTAAAATAAATTAAGGAAATAATCCCTGTAAATACCCGGAAAAGCTCTTGTGTTAGATACCCAAATGGCTCCTTCACCTCCTTCAGGTCTTTGCTCTAATGTTGCCTTCTTAATGAAGCCTTCCCTGTACACACTACTCGAAATCTGCAAATCCTTCCAACATTCCCTATACCTCTTTTCGTTGTTTTTCTGCATATACTTACTGCCCTCCGATATATATTCTACTACTTTGTTCACTGTCTAATCTTCCCCAAAGAAAAGGGAAGCTTCATGAAAGCAAGGATTTTTTTTTTCTGTTTTGTTCGTTCTACCCTCTGCGTCTAGAGTAGTTCCTGGCATACAATATGTGCTAAATAAATATTTGTTAAATGAATTAATTGAATGAACATTCTTCCATTCCTAACATTGGAAGGTGATGTCAACCAGGCAACCTCAACCTCTCAAAATAGCACTTGAAACCTCAATCAAGACTATCCAGCCTACTTTTGGCCATGGCATCAAGAGCTTATTAGTGAGACTCACAATATTGTCACGTTCTCCTGCTCTGGGGCAGTGATTCTAAAAGTGTAGTCCCCAGATCCCTAGAGATCCCCTTCAGGGACATACACAAGATCAAACTATGTTCATAGTTATTCAAGATGCTGTTTACTTTTTTCACTCTGGTTCTTTGATACCATAGTGGAGTTTTCCAGAGGCTATATACAGTGTGATAGCAAAACAGATTGAAGGCAGAACCAGATCTTAGAATTCAGCTATTTTCTATTAAGCCAGACATTAAAGAGATTTGCAAAAACATAAAATAGTGCCACTTTTTCACTAATTTTTTGTTTTAAAATAATTATTTTCATAAACATTTATATTAACTAGTAATAGGTTTATTATGTTTTAAGATGGTTTAATACATATGTTTAAGATTTTCTCAGTTCTAATTTGAATAGTAAGTATGAATAGTCATCAACTCTTTCAAGTCCTCAATAATTTGTAACAGTATACAATAATTTGTACAACCAAAAAGTTTGAGAACTGTTGCATGGCACAGCTGCCAAGACGTCTCCACGTGGGTCTGTCCAGGTGCAGAAAACCAAGCTAAACATGAACCATACTGACATCATCGTCTTCTCCTCTATACTAGCTTTTCCTCCTGATTTCCTTTTTAAGGAATGACATTAACAGCCGCTCACCTTCCTCAGCCTCACTACCCACATCCCTTAAGCATCCTGAAATGTATCCACTTTCTTCACTTCTACCATCGCTGCTAACGTCAGGTCACCACCTCAGTTTCTTGCTGGATCACCTGCCCTGTTAGCTGCCCAGCTGGCCTTCCTGCCTTCATTCTTCTCTCCCCTCGGGCTCTTCTCTAACCTGCAGCCAAAGTGGCACTGCTAAAGTGCAAACCTAGTCCAGTCATCCCACCTTCTTTATGTTGCTCGATGCCCTTCCAAGTATTTATTATTTTATCATAAGCCCTGGTTATCCCTCCAACTTCATCTCTTGCTATCTCATGCCTTGCACTCTGTGTTCTGGCCAAATTAAACTCCTTTCATATTTTCAGTGAGCCATGTTTTCCTGTCTCCAGGACCTTGTCATTCCTTCTGCCTGGAGTCCTCTTCTTTCCTCTGTCCCCAGCCCCATCCCTGCACATACACACACTTTTGCTTGGGCAGCTCCTACTCATCCTCCATGTTCCAGCTTTTGGATCTATTTCTCTGGAATGATTTCTCAGGCCTCCCAGGTCAGCATTACATTGTGTTCTGATAGTGTCCTATGCGTCTATTGTGGTATGTACTCCACAGTATTATAATTGCTTGTTCTCCTACCAGAATGTGTGCTTCTTGAAAGCAGAATTGATTAGTGTCCTGTTCACTGTTCTGTCTCCAGCATGCAGTACAATGCCAAGCATAGAGTAGCTGCTCAAAAAATATTTGTAAATATAAAAACCTCAAATCAACTTCAGAAATTTAGAGGTCTTCTTATTTATTTGTTGCTTATATGGGTTGGAGCGTCTCTTGAATCTCTGTCTTGAACATTAGGGGAAGGAAAACCTCAGTAACTCTTAATGCACAACCATTACCAGGTATTGCTAGAAAGGAAGCAAGCATTCATGCACAGGTAAAGCAGGGTAGTATTTTTTGTGCTAAATAGGTGACACAGAAAATAAATGCTCCAGAAATTCAGACAAGAGTAGTTGATCACTGAAGCTTAGGGCCACCAGAAAAGGCTTCAGGAAGGAAGCAGGACTTGAAAAGGGGTACAGTTTAGACAAGTGCAAGAAAGGGAGTACCGCTTCAGGCAGAATGAATCTAGCATAAACAAAGGCATCAGGACTCTATGTAAAACAACCTTTTCGATGGATAAATCTGGCTATGTACAGGAAGAATTAGGGAACAGACAGGAGTAAAGACATTGTGGACAAAGAATGTCACCTGCCATATCAGTAAACAAAGGATGTTGCCACCACCAAGCTGTCAGCTACTGAAGCCACCCCCAGAGGTGTACCCTGAGGGGGCTCAGGATCGGAAAGAATAGGATACTTACACTAGATAGTTAAGATGCATATCAAAGGAATGATTTCAATAAGCCCAGACTCTTGCATCTTCCCATGCATAGAAAAAATGTTAAATCCATTAAATTGAGATGTCTATTTCTTTAATTAGCAGTAATCTTTTGATGTTTGACCACCTGTTTTATGTTTTTTTCCAAAAACTCATATATATGCTGGCTCTTTGCTTACCTCTTTGGAACAGTCCCTCAGAGCTATCTGAGAGACTGTATCCCTGGCTTAAGTCCTCTGTTAAGTCAACCAAATAAAGTATAATTCTCAACTTCTGGGTTGTGCATTTTGTTTTAAGTCCACAGCATGGAGACCTCATAGGAAATTAGGGGAAGACCTGAATGTGGTGGTGATGGGGGTTGGGCACTGGAAATGGAGGGATAGACACAAACGACGCGAGGAATAATTGCCCCACGCTCAGTGAAGGGTGAGGAGAAGAAAAGGGTGAGAAAAATAGCAAGAATTTCTCTACTATTGGAAGTCTCAGTGCCACCAATGAGCAGGCAAACTTATGACAGAAATGGTGAGGAAAATGAGTTACATTTCAGCCATGTTGAATTTTATGTGAAGGTGCACCTTGGAGGCAAAATTTTTCAGAACCCTTTTAGAGCTGTGCTTCTGAAATTCAGGCCAGATAGCAAGACACCAAAACAGAAGAATCAGGAAGATGACATTCCTGGCCAACAGTCTGGCCTGGGGAATCTGTTTCCATATGCACTGTTTTGTTTTGTTTTTAACATCTTTATTGGAGTATAATTGCTTTACAATGTCATGTTAGTTTCTGCTGTATAACAAAGTGAATCAGCGATATGTATAGATACGTATACATATATCCCCATAACCCCTCCCTCCTGAGTCTCCCTCCCACCCTCCCTATCCCACCCCTCTAGGTGGTCACAAAGCACCGAGCTGATCTCCCTGTGCTATGTGGCTGCTTCCCACTAGCTATCTATTTTACATTTGGTAGTGTATATATGTCCATGCCACTCTCTCACTTCCTCCCAGCTTACCCTTCCCCCTCCCCGTGTCCTCAAGTCCATTCTGCACGTCTGCGTCTTTATTCCTGTCCTGCCCCTAGGTTCTTCAGAACCTTTTTTTTTCTTTTAGATTCCATATATATGTGTTAGAATATGGTATTTGCTTTTCTCTTTCTGACCTACTTCACTCTGTATGACAGACTCTACGCCCATCCACCTCACACAAATAACTCAATTTCATTTCTTTTTATGGCTGAGTAATATTCCATTGTATATATGTGCCACATCTTCTTTATCCATTCATCTGTCAATGGACACTTAAGTTGCTTCCATGTCCTGGCTATTGTAAATAGAGCTGCAATGAACATTTTGGTACATGACTCTTTTTGAATTATGGTTTTCTCAGGGTGTATGCCCAGTAGTGGGATTGCTGGGTCATATGGTAATTCTATTTTTAGTTTTTTAAGGAACCTCCATACTGTTCTCCATAGTGGCTATATCAATTTACATTCCCACCAACAGTGCAAGAGGGTTCCCTTTTCTCCACACCCTCTCCAGCATTTATTGTTTGTAGATTTTTTGATGATGGCCATTCTGACAGGTGTGAGGTGATACCTCATTGTAGTCTTGATTTGCATTTCTCTGATGATTAGTGGTGTGGAGCATCCTTTCATGTGCTTGTTGGTAATCTGTATATCTTCTTTGGAGAAATGTCTATTTAGGTCTTCTGCCCATTTTTGGATTGGGTTGTTTGTTTTTTTGATATTGAGCTACATGAGCTGCTTGTATATTTTGGAGATTAATCCTTTGTCAGTTGTTTCATTTGCAAATATTTTCTCCCATTCTGAAGGTAGTGTTTTCATTTTGTTTATGGTTTCCTTTGCTGTGCAAAAGCTTTTAAGTTTCATTAGGTCCCATTTGTTTATTTTTGTTTTTATTTCCATTTCTCTAGGAGGTGGGTCAAAAAGGATCTTGCTATGATTTATGTCGAAGAGTGTTCTTCCTATGCTTTCCTCTAAGAGTTTTATAGTGTCTGGCCTTTCATTTAGGTCTTTAATCCATTTTGAGTTTATTATCGTGTATGGTGTTAGGAAGTGTTCTAATTTTGTTCTTTTACATGTAGCTGTCCAGTTTTCCCACACCACTTATTGAAGAAGCTGTCTTTTCTCCATTGTATATTCTTGCCTCCTTTATCAAAGATAAGGTGACCATATGTGTGTGGGTTTATCTCTGGGCTTTCTATCCTGTTCCACTGATCTATATTTCTGTTTCTGTGCCAGTACCATACTGTCTTGATTACTGTACCTTTGTAGTATAGTCTGAAGTCAGGGAGTCTGATTCCTCCAGCTCCATTTTTCTTTCTCAAGGGTGCTTTGGCTATTCGGGGTCTTTTGTGTTTCCATACAAAATGTGAAATTTTTTGTTCTAGTCTGTGAACAATGCCCTTGGTAGTTTGATAGGGATTGCATTGAATCTGTAGATTGCTTCAGGTAGTATAGTCATTTTCACAAGGTTGATTCTTCCAATCCAAGAACATGGTATATCTCTCCATCTGTTGGTATCATCTTTAATTTCTTTCATCAGTGTCTTATAGCTTTCTGCATACAGGTCTTTTGTCTCCTTAGGTAGGTTTATTCCTAGGCATTTTATTCTTTTTGTTGCAATGGTAAATGGGAGTGTTTCCTTAATTTCTCTTTCAGATTTTTCCTCATTAGTGTATAGGAATGCAAGAGATTTCTGTGCATTAATTTTGTATCCTGCTACTTTACCAGATTCATTGATTAGCTATAGTAGTTTTCTGGAAGCATCTTTAGGATTCTATATGTATAGTATAATGTCATCTGCAAACAGTGACAGTTTTACTTCTTTTCTGATTTGGATTCCTTTTATTTCTTTATCTTCTCTGATTGCTGTGGCTAAAACTTCCAAAACTATGTTGAATAATAGTGGTGAGAGTGGGCAACCTTGTCTTGTTTCTGATCTTAGAGGAAATGGTTTCAGTTTTTCACCACTGAGAATGATGTTGGTGGTGGGTTTGTCATATATGGCCTTTATTATGTTGAAGTAAGTTCCCTCTATGCCTACTTTCTGGAGAGTTTTTATCATAAATTGGGAGGGGTTGAATTTTGTCAAAAGCTTTTTCTGCATCTATTGAGATTATCATATGTTTCTTACCCTTCAATTTGTTAATATGGTGTATCACATTGATTAATTTGCATATACTGAAGAATCCTTGTATTCCTGGGATAAACCCGTCTTGATCATGGTGTATGATCTTTATAATGTGCTGTTGGATTCTGTTTGCTAGTATTTTGTTGAGGATTTTTGCATATATATTCATCTGTGATATTGGCCTGTAGTTTTCTTTTTTTGTGACATCTGTGTCTGGTTTTGGTATCAGGGTGATGGTGGCCTAGTAGAATGAGTTTGGGAGTGTTCCTCTCTCTGCTATATTTTGGAAGAGTTTGAGAAGGATAGGTGTTGGCTCTTCTCTAAATGTTTGATAGAATTCACCTGTGAAGCCATCTGGTCCTGGGCTTTTGTTTGTTGGAAGATTTTTAATCACAGTTTCAATTTCAGTTCTTGTGATTGGTCTGTTTATAGTTTCTATTTCTTCCTGGTTCAGTCTCAGAAGGTTGTGCTTTTCTAAGAATTTGTCCATTTCCTCCAGGTTGTCCATTTTATTGGCATATAGTTGCTTGTAATAATCTCTCATGATCC
This sequence comes from Eubalaena glacialis, assembly GCF_028564815.1. Classification (NCBI taxonomy): domain Eukaryota; kingdom Metazoa; phylum Chordata; class Mammalia; order Artiodactyla; family Balaenidae; genus Eubalaena; species Eubalaena glacialis. The sequence goes on along the minus strand of NC_083717.1, from coordinate 358,819 downwards.
TTTGTATTTCTGCAGTGTCAGTTGTTACTTCTTTTTCATTTGTAATTCTGTTGATTTGAGTCTTCTCCCTTTTCTTCGTGATGAGTCTGCCTAATGATTTATCAATTTTGTTTATTTTCTCAAAGAACCAGCTTTTAGTGTTAATGATCTTTGCTATTGTTTCCTTCGTTTCTTTTTCATTTATTTCTGATCTGATCTTTATGATTTCTTTCCTTCTGCTAACTCTGGGGTGTTTTTGTTGTTCTTCTTCTTTCTCTAATTGCTTTAGGTGTAAGGTTAGGTTGTTTATTTGAGATTTTTCTTGTTCCTTGAGGTAGGATTGTATTGCTATAAACTTCCCTCTTAGAACTACTTTTGCTGCATCCCATAGGTTCTGGGTCATCATGTTTTCATTGTCATTTGTTTCTAGGTATTTTTTAATTTCCTCTTTAATTTCTTCAGTGATCTCTTGGTTATTTAGTAGCGTATTGTTTAGCCTCCATGTGTTTGTATTTTTTACAGTTTTTTTTTTTCCTGTAATTGATATCTAGTCTCATAGCGTTGTGGTCGGAAAAGATACTTGATATGATTTCAATTTTCTTAAATTTACCAAGGCTTGATTTGTGACCCAAGATATGCTCTATCCTGGAGAATGTTCCATGAGCACTTGAGAAGAAAGTGTATTCTGTTGTTTTTGGATGGAATGGCCTATAAATATCAATTAAGTCCATCTTGTTTAATGTGTCATTTAAAGCTTGTGTTTCCTTATTTATTTTCATTTTGGATGATCTGTCCATTGGTGAAAGTGAGGTGTTAAAGTCCCCTACTATTATTGTGTTTCTGTCAATTTCCCCTTTTATGGCTGTTAGCATTTGCCTTATATATTGAGGTGCTCCTATGTTGGGTGCATAAATATTTACAATTGTTGTATCTTCTTCTTGGATTGATCCCTTGATCATTATGTAGTGTCCTTCTCTGTCTCTTGTAATAGTCTTTATTTTAAAGTCTAGTTAGTCTGATATGAGAATTGCTACTCCATCTTTCTTTTGATTTCCATTTGCATGGAATATCTTTTTCCATCTCCTCACTTTCAGTCTGCATGTGTTCCTAGGTCTGAAGTGGGTCTCTTGTAGACAGCATATGTACAGGTCTTGTTTTTGTATCCATTCAATGTCTTTTGGTTGGAGCATTTAATCCATTTACATTTAAAGTAATTATCGATATGTATATTCCTATTAACATTTTCTTAATTGTTTTGTTTTTGTAGGTCTTTTCCTTCTCTTGTGTTTCCTGCCTAGAGAAGTTCCTTTAGCATTTGTTATAAAGCTGGTTTGGTGGTGCTGAATTCTCTTAGCTTTTGCTTGTCTGTAAAGGTTTTAATTTCTCCATCGAATCTGAATGAGATCCTTGCTGGGTAGAGTCATCTTGGTTGTAGGTTTTTCCCTTTCATCACTTTAAATATGTCCTACCACTCCCTCCTGGCTTGCAGCGTTTCTGCTGAAAGACCAGCTGTTAACCTTATGAGTGTTCTCTTGTATGTTATTTGTTGCTTTTCCCTTGCTGCTTTTAATATCTTTTCTTATGTAATTTTTGATAGTTTGATTAATATGTGTCTTGGTGTGTTTCTGCTTGGATTTATCCTGTATGGGACTCTCTGCACTTCCTGGGCTTGACTGACTATTTCCTTTCCCATGTTAGGGAAGTTTTCAACTATAATCTCTTCAAATATTTTCTCAGACCCTTTCTTTTTCTGTTCTTCTTCTGGGACCCCTATAATACGAACATTGGTGTGTTTAATGTTGTCACAGAGGTCTCTGACACTGTCCTCAATTCTTTTCATTCTTTTTTCTTTATTCTGCTCTGCAGTAGTTATTTCCACTATTTTATCTTCCAGGCCACTTATCCATTCTTCTGCCTCAGTTATTCTGCTATTGATTCCTTCTAGAGAATTTTTAATTTCATTTTTTGTGTTGTTCGTCAATGTTTGTTTGCTCTTTAGTTCTTCTAGGTTCTTGTTAAACGTTTCTTGTATTTTCCCCATTCTATTTCCAAGTTTTTGGATCATCTTTACTATCATTATTCTGAATTCTTTTTCAGGTAGACTGCCTATTTCCTCTTCATTTGTTTGGTCTGGTGGGTTCTTACCTTGCTCCTTCATCTACTGTGTGTTTCTCTGTCTTCTCATTTTGCTTAACTTACTGTGTTTGTTTTCACAGGCTGCAGGTTCGTAGTTCCCGTTGTTTTTGGCATCTGCCCCCAGTGGGTAAGGTGGGTTCAGTGGCTTTTGTAGGCTTCCTGGTGAAGGGGACTGGTGCCTGTGTTCTGGTGGTTGAGGCTGGATCTTGTCTTTCTGGTGGGCAGGACCGTGTCCAGTGGTGTGTTTTGGGGTGTCTGTGACCTTATTATGATTTTAGGCAGCCTCTCTGCTAATGTGTGGGGTTGTGTTCCTGTCTTGCTAGTTGTTTGGCATAGGGTGTCCAGCACTGGAGCTTGCTGGCCGTTGAGTGGAGCTGGGTCTTAGCATTGAGATGGAGATCTCTAGGAGAGCTCTCACCAATTGATATTACGTGGGGCTGGGAGGTCTCTGGTGGTCCAATGTCCTGAACTCGGCTCTCCTACCTCAGAGGCTCAGGCCTGACACCGGGCTGGAGCACTAAGACCCTGTCAGCCACACGGCTCAGAACCCTTGCTGAGTTCTCTCCACCTGGCACAACTCCGTCCGCAATGTCCCAGTACAAAGGGCTGAGGTAGGGAGGAGGGGGCCTCATATGCACTATTATCCTTAAATCCCTAGAAAAAAAATAGTCATTTTTTTCTCAGGCTTCAGACATTGTCCTTTTCTTTATGGATCCATCTTCCAGTATTAAGTCTTTCTGCCATATTCAGAAGGTATGATCAGCTCATAAAGGTACATCTAAGGGAATATTTTTAAGACCTGAAGCTTTGGATGACCTATGAGCAAGCCCAGTATGGAGGTAGGGATTGTAATTAAGAAATGACCTGGAGATGTGATGGGAGGGCTTCCGGAGTCTGTGCTGTCTGCAACATGCCCACAGCAGCAGCCCCAGAAAGGGACAGGACAGCAAGGGAGAAAAAAGATCAAATTTGGACCTTTGATTTTTCTGCACCTTTTTGCTGTTTCTCTCAGCATCAGTGCAGAGAAGACTAGAAATGCTGCTGGCAGAATTCACATGCTCTGAACAGGCACCAACACGAGCGTTGTGACTCATGGCTTGTATGGGGCTAATTGTGTCCGAGCGTAAGAGGCCTTTGTGGCTACAGCTCGGGTGCTCCTGGTGAGAAGAGCCGTACAGCATCCCTCTCCTCCCCCCGCCCGAGACCATTTGCCCCGGCGGCTGAGCAGAGGCTCCAACAAACCCCGCCTTCCAGCCATCTCCAGCCTCTGCCGATATGCACAGGAGCCTGGGTTTGCAGTCCAGGAGGAGCTGCTCCCTTGTGTGGCTGTTTTACAAAGGCCCCAGGGACTTGGGAGAGATGGGTGAGAGGGAAAGTCTCTGGAGGAGGTAGCTGGCCTGCCCTCTTGGCTCCGTGGGTGGGATTTCAACCCTAGGATAAGAGAGGTCAGGGTCAAGAGCTGGAGTAGCCAGAAGAGGCTTTGTTGCTTGACACAAACAGTGCTGTCTCAAGGCCCACGGGACGGGACGGCTCAGACTGGGAAGAGGGCCTTGTGCTGTAATTCATTTGACCCTACAACCCACACAATATCACTTCCTACCTGCAATTCACATCCTTGATACACATGGAAGATGTTGTCAGGACGTGTCCCAGGAGAATGTAACTTCTCAACCCAGTTATATTGTCAAAGGAGTGTCTGTTTAGGAATAGGCTGCCAGCCCAGCACCACATCAAAACCTCTTGCCCTTTGCTCTCACCTAAGTGTGCTTGTGTTAAGTATGTCTATAGTTCCAGTATACCAAGAGGCACTGACAAATACAGAACATGGCAAGTCTGGGCCCCTACCTGACTCTTTTCTACCTGGAGCTCTTGAGAGCGCAGGTCTTCCCTACTCTCAATGCTAGGGTGTCAGTGTCTTCTGGGCATCTAGCCAGCTGGCTGGAAACTGCTTCCCGCTTCATCCCTGCCAGCCCTATTTCCTGGGGGCTGGGTCTTGTTCTTCTTTTTCCCTAGTTCTGAGATAATTCTGATAACAACCTGGCTCTGTGTCTATACTCCCACTGTCCTCATTCCAGAGCAAGTTTGTGTCCTTGTCCTTTAGATCAGGTTTTCCTTGTTGATAAACTGGACTGAATCTGTCCACTTTTGTTAGTTTTGGTCTTTTATTGCTAGAAAAATTCTCCCACCTTCTATTTATGATATTTTTATATCTGCTTTGTGCCTTATTGCGCTGACTAGCATTTCAGAAAAAAATATTAAATAATAATGATAATAATGTGCGTCACTTTTTTCTAGTTCCTAATTTTAATGGGACTACTTATAGAGTTTCACCTATTGTTTGTTATTCCTCATAACTTATTAATGTAATATAATAATGGATTTTGTTATATTATTCTATGCCAAGATAAATCTTGACTGATTTTGGTAAATTATTCCTTTATATACTGTTCAGTGATATTTTCTGGCATTTCATTTATGAGTTTGCATATATAAATATATTCCTAAGTGAGACTGATTTACTTTCACTTAGAGATGAAAGAGCACAACAGCATTGTTCTAAGATAATCATAGGTAGAGTATACGTACAGGCAGTTCTTTGTGGAAGGGCTTATTGTGGTAGACATCTGCTGTTTCTTCTACTTCCCCTTCTTCTTGCTAGCACTCTCCTAATTTCCTCGGGAAATGCCTCCCTCAGTGTCATTTGGGAAACGATCTCCGTATCACTAGTTTTAGGAAGAGGCACAAGGCCAGGGCCTGCCTCATCAGCTCAGTCCCCTAGTCAAAGTGATTTAATTCATGGATGGACACATGATTCAATGGGATGAAATTCTAACACTCTTATTGAAATTGTCAGAAGAGAGAATTGCATTTTACAAGAGCTGCTGAGAGGTTAGAACATGGGAGTGGAGCTACGGGGGGCCCTGTAGCTATCATGGATAAGGAACCTGAATGGAATAGAACCCAGAACCCAGAGGAAGAAAGTAGAGCCAAGATGTGGAGCCAGAGAGCTCCTGATCAACCTGATTGAGCCAATTACGCATAGATCTTTCTGTTACGTAAGCCAGAAGTTTCCCCTTTTAAAGAAAATTATGCAATATTTTAAACATATAGATCAGAGTAGTGAATAATACGATGAAACCCAGTTTTATCAAATCTGTTAAGTGTCCATAGTTTAGACGTTTTTAAAATAAAGCATTAAACATTAAAGACAGATTTGAGATACGCTGTGTGCTTCTCCCTGACCCCTCCTCTCAACCCAGAGACAATTACTGTCATAAATTCAGGGTTTATCATGTCCATACATGACATTATATTTTTACTACCTATCTATCTATCCTTAAACTTTTTAACATATTTTTAAACTTCATAATTTTATCACATTATACAGATACTTCTTCAAGTTGACATTTTCATTCCATGTTATGTTTTGGAGATTTAACTGTGTTATGAGATGTAGCTCTAGTTCACTTAAAGTGCTGTATTCTAAATTCCATAAAGCTATGTATTCATCATTCTCTCTTTGATGTTTCTGGTATTTTGCTAGTATATCTTCTTTTCCCTCTAGTCAGGTTGAGTATGAGTTTCCCTTACCTGTCAACCAAAGAGTCCTGATTGACCCTTTCAGGAAACATCTTAAAGTGCCCCATGTATCTCTCTCTTTGAGGTGCCTAAAATCCCAACCATCAGCAGCAGTCTTGGTTAAGGCATTGCTTTTGGAAGGCTCTCATAAAGTAAAGGTATTATTCGGAAGAGCCAAAGGCGAACTCACCACATTTTGCATGGAGCATAGAACTGTTGCTGCTTTGGTTAGCTACCTCCTAAAAGAAGACAGGGCCTTGGGTGGAGAGCAATAGGCAACCCTCTTCATGCGAGAGTCTGAAGGAGAAAGGCTTGCTCTGGGTTGTAACTGGGGGAGACTGGGGATCCAGGGTTGGCCTAAGGAGCACCAGCCACCTGAGAAGGGTTAGCAGCTTTGCCTTAGAGGAGGAGACATGGAAGGTCAATGTTGGTTGTGAAAGGCAGCGAGGTCTAATGAGACAGACCTGGTCTGAAACCTTCATTCAGGCTCTTACTGTCTGTGTGGTCAGAGGCTAGCCATTCAAGTTTTTGAGCCCTGATTTCTTCATTTGTAAAATGAGATGCTAACCTACCTTCAAGGGTTGGTTATATTATATAATATGATGAATATACAGTATCTGGTGACTAGCAGAGTGTCAATAATGATGATGATTATTATTATTACTATTATTTTGGCAAGTTCCATCAGTCAGGACTGCCACCAATGTTGGAGATTCCGTAGGGGTTTCACTGTGGAAGGATGACTTGAGAACTGTTTGCCTTGGGCCCAGTTTCAAAGCTGGGGCTTAAAGGTAAATTTATCAGAGGGTATACTTTTACTTCCAGCAAAGACATCTCTTGAAAGGCTGGTGGTTTCGAGCAGATCACTCACTGTGACATCCATTCTCCTAGCCTTCAACACAGGAAAATGTTAGAGCAACTGAAATGCGGGGGGAAATAGAAACAGCATGCAGAGAAGAGGACAGAAAGAAAAGGTGAGATTTCCAATTACTTTCTTTGAAACTTGTGAAGCAAGGTGTAATGGGGGGAGAGATATTTGGAGCCAGTTTCATATCCGTGTATGAGCCCCAGGCCAGGTGACATGTCACCTCTGGGATGCTTTCTTGCCTGCCCACCCTCCAGTCACCGCATCATTCAGGTGGTGGAGGCAGGATGCACTTCCAAGGGCATCTTCTGGACCCGACACTTCCTGTGGCAGAGAAAGTTCCAGAGAAAGCGGGCGCGTGAAGACATGAAACGACTGATTGTTTTCTGTAAGAAAAGTCCTCTATGGCCCTGTCAGCACCCACACCTCTCTCTGGACTCCTTCTGAGCTGAACTTCTGGGATGCTCCCTTCCCTGCCAGCCACCTTGAGCAAACTCCGTCTCCTCACTTCACTCTCCCTCTCACATCACCACTGCTGCTCACAAGCTATCAGAACGAAGCTGGTGAGCGACTGATCAGTGTTGATGGTAAAACTGCCTTCAGAGACAAAAGAGAGCCACTTTGTTTACATGGCTCTGTTTAGGCAGACCTCAGTCATGAACTGGATGGAACCAGACGGAGGCACACTTTAGTGCTGGAGAAATCTCAGCATCCCCGAGCAGTGGATCCTAGTGGGCAGACCTTCATCACAGGGGCCCCAGGTGGCCTGGCCATCCTGCCCAATGCTCAGTGGAAGGAAATTGGGAGATAATAGATGTGCTTTGTTCATTTCTGACAACTTAAGTATTAAAGCCTTGCTTTAAAAAAAAATGCCCTACCCTATGTTTGCAAGCTGGTTAGGGAATCGAGTTTGGGCTGTATTTTTGGTCACATTCAGAACATTATTGGAGTCTCTGAGATGCCTAAAACTGAAATGGAAGGGAGATCCAAGGAGAGGTTGGGAAGTTGCAATGCTTTTCAACCCTCTAGAAACACATGGAACTTTTAAACTATCGATGCTGGACTTTACCCCTCAAGAGATTCTGATGTCATTGGTTTAGGGTGGGCATATTTTTTGTTTGTTTTGGTGGTTGGGAGAAGGTTGTAATTCTTCAGATAATTCTCACGTGCTACCAGGGATGAGATCCGCTGGGGTAGAGAATTCTCTGAGTTCAAGGTCTCGTGCATTGAGACAGTGTAAAGTGGTGGTGTTGGTGATTCTGGGAGCAATAGGTTCACATGGAATTAGTGTGAGCTCTGCTGGGAGAGCTGTAATCACTTATCAGAATAGATAATACCCATGGAACGCAAAGAAATTTGGGAGTTCTTGGGTGACTAGGAGAGAACCTCACCTAGGGAGGGCTCACGGGCTCTAGGAAATCCCAGGAAGAGGACCTGGGAGGTTTCTCTCTCCTCTTGAACCCTTAAACCACAATATTAACACATTCACTACATGTTCAATGACTTGTGTACAAATAATGTGAACAATTCTGCTTCATGTGGTGAACTTCTGATCGAATACAACACAGTAATAAAACCAAGTTACTCACTGCAGTGCTCTTAGTTAGAGAGCATATGCTGGCGTATACAAACCCTGTCATTAGAAAATATTACCCTAATTGGTAGAGGGAACAAAGAGGCTTCTGGAAAGCTTGTGATGTTCTGTTTCTTGTTCTGGATGTTGGTTACACAGGTGTGTTCAGCTTATAAAAATTAATAGAGATGTACACGTATAAATTGTGTGCTTTTTTCAGTATGTATGTTTTTTAAAATTTTATTTATTTATTTATTTATTTATGGCTGTGTTGGGTCTTCGTTTCTGTGCTAGGGCTTCCTCTAGTTGCGGCAAGTGGGAGCCACTCTTCATCGCGGTGCGCAGGCCTCTAGCTATCGCGGCCTCTCTTGTTGCGGAGCACAGGCTCCAGACGCGCAGGCTCAGTAGTTGTGGCTCACGGGCCTAGTTGCTCCGCGGCATGTGGGATCTTCCCAGACCAGGGTTCGAACCCGTGTCCCCTGCATTGGCAGGCAGATTCTCAACCACTGCGCCACCAGGGAAGCCCTTCAGTATGTATTTTATACTTTGATACAAAGTATTAAAAAAAATAAAAAACCGACTAACCACTGCTTCCTTTCATGATGTGTATCAGGGTGGCTAGATAATTCTTATCAATGGGAAAACAAATGTCTGTGTTGAACTCTTCCACTCACAGAGCTTGGGAGGAGGAAAATGGGGGTGGAGTGGGGACATAGGAAAGACAGAAACTGCAAGGTCTGCCAGTTCTTCAGAGCTGCACAGGGGTGAGCTCCTGAGGAGATGGATTTTTGTTTGGCAAAATGATAGATGTATCTTTGAATACGCAGAGGTGGACCCCAACCTGAGGGAGTGGAAAGCTAATTGCTCTGTAAATGATGGGAATCTAATTTAGGGGAGAGCCAAGGTGAAGGGACCTAGAGAATCAGGGAATAAGAGGGGATACCTGAGGGACAGGACTGATTAACCTGTGTGATGACAGATTGAAGCCTGGGGAAAAGATGACCAGAAAGAATGGGATGAATTCTGAGATGCAGTGGGCAAAGGACTTGTAAGAAAAGAGGTATCTAATAGTTAATATCCAGTTGTTCATGTGGCTGCAATGAGAACTCCCTCCATTGTTGCAAATCCCCACTAACATCTGCTACCCTAGCTACACCTGCCCTCTAATATTACAAACCAGCCACATGGAAGGGTAATGTAACTTACCAACCCAGAGAGAGTGTGGGTTGATTTGGTTATTTTAACTGGCCTGGTGCAGAACACTGAATTGAATTTTCTTTTAATGATGCTACATGCCTGCAACTTGGTGATTTGGGGCCAGACTCTTAAATTGTAAAATGGAAAAGTGTGACACCCCATAAATAATGACCTGGGCCCCTAAGGAGATAACTAATTCTGACACATAGATTATAGTTGCTATTTTTACCTTCAAGTATAAAAGATCAGTGTCTCACTGGCAGCTGTTATGTGGGACAAGAGCAGTTAAAACTTGAAGTCAAGATGGTAAGCTAGATTTCTTGGGAAAGTTACTTAACATCTGTAAGTTTGTTTCCTCATCTATAAATGGAGGGAAGTAACTCTCCTGTAGACATTACCCAAGATCTAAATAGAAGAATGTATTTGAAGCAAGTCCTTTAGCAAATGGCATGTAGTAAATACTAAGTAAATATTACCTCCTTTCCTTCTTTCACTTCCATAATATTGTATGTAGAACTATTTTGTAACTCATAAAGCCATAAAAACATTGTTCATAAAATGAGTGGGAACTAAAATTTGTTGATTATTTGAAAAGCATATTATTTTATAAGAGAAAATTTCCAGAAGTGGAAACAGTATTTTTATGCAGTAAATTAAATTAATGGTTTTAGTGCAGTGATTTTCAACCAGGATTGATTTTGCTCCCCAGCAGACTTTGGCAATGTCCGGAGGCACTTTTGGTTGTCATAAGTGGGAGAGGTGCTACTGGGATCTTGTGAGTGGAGGCCAGGGATGCCTCTAAACACCCTGCAATGCACGGGACAGTGTCCTACAGCGAAGAAACATCCAGCTCAAAATGTGGATAACACCACTGCTGAGAAACCCTGTTTTTGTGGTAAGGCAAGTGAGTCTGGTTAGTCTTGGTTTCAACTTTGTTGATGCCCACATACATATCAGCATTCCTTAACCTTAACGTATTCCTTCCTTAGCCTGTGAACTCTCATAATGAATGGGAAAATTCCTTTCTAAATTGACCCCTATGATTATGTATTTAGACACATAAATTATGCACCTGTAATATCAATGCAAAGCTTGTGTTCTGCCCAGAAAAGTCTAGAAAACACTGCCACTAGACATTCTTCTTCACGACCCACTAAAAGATACATTTTATTTTGTAAAGTGTCACCTTTTTGTAGACCTGAACAGTGCTGCCTATCTCAAACAATACTTAGTAAACCAAATTCCACCATCCTCCACTCATTTCATGATTCAGCAACGAGGATGGAGCTCTTCCTGGTAGAGAAGGTGATCGCTTCAGAGTAAGAGCTGTCCTTCATGCCAATTCAAATCTTCATTTTAGAGATCAGAATGAGAGGACTCCAAGGCAGAAAAAAATTGTTCGGAAACATTTCTATTACAGAATAATTGTCAGAAATGTTCTTCCTGGCTATGAATATAACAGAGGGTGTAGCCATTAGGACTGCTCTGCTTAGCTTCTTCGCCTCCCATTGTCCAGGCTGATAGGGACAGAGTAAAGGGACAAAGCAGGTGATTAAATAGTGTTAATCCCACTAGCGAATCGTAAGTAGAGAGAGAAGCATGGGAGACCCTGTATAATGACCACTCAAGAAAGCAGGCTCGCTTGGCCACAAAACCATGCAGTAGAAGCAGGAGACATGCCCCCAAAACAATAAAACAATGGCGGAATGAGACCTACATCCAGCCCACTGAAGTCTGCAAGTTAATGGTCCTTGAGAAGGGGCTTTTTTCTACGTGTATTAGGAGCAGAAATATAGGGGAAAGGTGACATTATACTGAAACCTGAGATTGTTTACCATATTTTAGTATAAGTTACACATTTTTGCTCATTTCCATAGTGCCATGACAGTCTTGGTTGAGCCATATAGGGTCGAAAACTCCTCTGCCCAACATGTAGGAGGAGCTAATGACTGAAGACTCCAAGAATGAGGAAGAAGGTGGTCTTCTACCCCTCCCCACTTTTCCTTGATTATAAAAATGTAGTCCGCCCAGCTCTTGGGGCAGCACCCTCTTGCCTGCCCACTTGTATCTCTCACAAGCATCCTATACTATTAAATCCACTTCTTACCTCTCGATCACTTTGCCTCTCGATGGATTCTTTCTTCGTGGAGACACAAAGAACCTGAGCTTCAGTAAGTCCTGAGACCAGGTGTGCGGTTTCAATCAGAAGACTGTGGGTTTGAGTCCCCTCCTAAGCCAGGGGTTGCGGGTTCAAGTCCCATATGAGGTGCGACTGGGTTCGAATCCCATCCTAAGAGTGTGGTTTCAAGACCACTACTGCTTCTGCCCTATCACTGGCTCCATGACAGAGCTTGGCGGTCCAACAGCAAGACCAGAGCTGGGTCAGGGAAAAGGTCCTTAGGAAAGTGGGCTGGAACAAGCAGCACGGAGTCGTCCTAGAGTAATAACGATCCTCTCCTTTACTTTGTATTTTCACAAAACACGTTATTTATTGGATCCTTTTAACAACCCAATGATGTAGGCAAGATAAGTAATTTTATCCCTAGCTTACAGATCAAAGTAACAGACCTATAAAGTTTGAGTGTCTTATTCTAAATCATGCAGCTCTTAAGTGTCTAGATCTTCCAGCTCTTACTCTAGACTTCTGTACACAAAAATGTAAAGTTTAACCTTATGGTCCTTTCCTTTCAGTTCTCTTGGTTTGATTTGCTTATCCTAGTTGCTAAGGAGAACTGGAGGTACCAGGTTGGCAGAGCAGGGCCTGCAGGGTGCAGAAATGGGGCAGAAATCCTTCACCAGAACAAATATATGTTAACTCACTGGTGTTCTCCAAACCAGAAAAGGAGCAGCCTTACAAAAATCTTTGAGAAAATCGTTTGCTTCCTAGAAAGTCATTTTCATATCATAATCAATCATCCTGGAAAGATTTTTTTAAATTAGCCTTTAAATAAAATAATAAATACTTTTGTTCTTGCCTAATTTTACTCCATTACTCTAATTTAAACCATATTACTGTGATTTAATATGTTTCTCTTCAGGATGATTATTTTAAACATTTGAAGATGGCTTGTTCTAAATTAGCAATGTCATGGCCTGAATGCATAGACTTATTCCCTTCATTAACTCTCTTAGCTATTCATTCTCCCCTGAAAGGATCTTTAGTTCCCTTAACTTCCTCTTACTCAATATGATTGTCTTCATACAGAACATACAGATCTTTCTTTCTTTCTGAGAATGTGGAGTCACACGTGTTCCAGTTATAGGAAGTCATTTAGATGAGGGTTTTTTTGTGTTCATGTGTTCAAAGGTAGTTTTAGTTTTTATTTTTGTTTGTTTTCAGAGGGGTTAAAAGTTTCACAGTGAACTCCTAGTGCTATTTAAAGTTATGAAATTTTTTTTATATAGCTACAAAATTATAGGTTGTCTTTATAACTATGAAGAACAAAACCAAGAATGTAGTATTCCCGCAGTGGTGGAGAGGCCGTGAATTAAAAATATGTACTTTCTAACTTTAGAAACACATCTCAGAGTTATCCTGTTACTCCTTTTTGCTACTGTACTTTGAAGACTCATAGCTTCGAAGACATAGCAAAAGTCTGAGTAAATAGATATGATTCACTCACTACATCCATAATGAGAGAGGCTTCAGCTGGGGAAAAAACAGAACTATTCTGTTCTAGTATCATCTACTTTGTCCATGAAAAATGTGTTGCCTGCCACATCAGTAAACAAAGGGTATTGCAGCCATCACATTACAGCCAATGACAGTGCGCCCCGAGGGAGCTCAGAATGGAAACAGAAAGCCTGCCATCCAGCAGTCAACTGCTGCACACACACACCCCGCCCCCCCCGCCCCCCTCCCCCCCACCAACGGTGCATCCTGAGGAGACAGCATGAGAAAGCACAGGACAATTGTGCACATCAAAGGAATGATTTCAGTGAGCCCAGACCCTTGCATCTTCCCATAAATAGAAAAGTGCTAAATTTTAACTTGAGATGTCTCGTTGTCTTTAATTACTGGTCATCTTTTGAAGTTCCAACTACCTGGTCTTTGTTGCAAAACCTCCTATATATCCTGGCTCTTCCCTTACCTCTTGAGAGTGGTCTCTCGGAGCTATCGGAGAGTCCCGTCTCCCAGGCTTGAAGTCCTCAGAATATCCATCAAATAAAACAACTCTCAACTTTTAGGTTGTGCTTTTATTTTTCCAGTCAACAGCTTCTAGGAGAAAACAGGGAGACAGTTATTTTAAGAGTCACTACGAACTTAGAAAAATTCAGCACAGATCAAGAGCGACAAGAATGTCACCGGATGAAACTGATTTGCTTAAGTTCATCAGCTCTTTAGCATTTTAATCCTTGTCTATCTTTGAAATATGCACTGCTTTTCTTATAACTGAATGTTTCTTTTCTCATCTTCAATCCATTTTTTAAGACAGCAAAAATTTTATTGTTGCTGGCAGACGCGGCTTCAGTGAACAGTAAGTTTCTTGGGACCACATAAACCAAACCAAGAATCAATCAATCTCTCTCTCCTCTTTCTCTCTCTCTCTTTTTCTCTCCTTCTTTCACACACACACACACACACACACACACACACATTTTTATTGTGAAATATTACCTACATCTAAAATGTACATGTATAGTTTAACAAATAGTTAAAAACCATATGCCGGTGCAACCATCACGCAGGAAAATAGAAATGTTCTAACTCAGCAGCAACCCACCTATGTAGTCTTTCCTATCCCCGACCCCCTCCTTTCCATGAGAGGACACCATTTATCCAGACTTTTATGCTAATCATCTCCTGCTTTCCTTTATATTGTTATCGTACATGCATGCATCCATAAATAATGTTTAGTTTTGCTTGTTTTTAAATTTCTTAAGTGGGATGATATATTTTGTCTTGCTCTTAATTTTTAAAATAAGATGCACCTATATTGTGTGCAGCTGTAATTCATCCAATTTCATTGCTATGAATATTTTACTTTATAAAAATCCCACAATTTCTTAATCCTTTCTCTCAGTGATGACCATTTGGATTGTTTCCAGTTTGGGGTAATTTTATCAACACTGTTGTGAACATTCTTGTATATGTATCCAGGGTATAGCTAGGAGTGAAATTTCTGAGTCATACCTGGTAGGCATATCCTGACCCTAACCATATAGCGTTAAACCATCTCCCAAATAGTTGTACCGGTTTAAACGCTCCTTCATTCTACATGTAAGTTCTTGTAGGTCCACAGCCTTGCCAACTCTTGGTATTGTGAGACTAAAGAATTTTCAGTCATGTAGCAACTTATATGTTGCAGCCAAGAGGTTCAAGGAAAAACAAAGTTGGAAGGGAGGGGGTACCATTCTTGCAACTTTTCTGGAAATTCAAAGTTTTTATCAAAAAGCTCTCTATGCTCAATCCCAGCTCACATGTTCAACAAGTGGAGTTCCACATACCACGTGTCTAGACACTTAAAAGGGATAAGTCCATTCTTTAGGGCTTTCTATCCTTTTCTCATGGTAGAAGTTCTCTAAATGTTCTGAATACTAGTTCTTGGTCAGTTGGTCAGTTGTATAGGTTTTAAAAAGTCTTCTCCCACACTGTGTTGTTTTTTCACTTCTTTTGTTTATTTTTTAATGAAATTCTTAATTTCAATGTAATTGAACTTATAAATATTTTCCTTTAGGTGCTTTGTTGTTATTGCTTATGTTTAAGAAATTCTTCCCTAGGTAAATAACAAGGTCCTACTGTGTAGCACAGGGAACTATATTTGATATCTTGTAATAAACTATAATGGAAAAGAATCTGAAAAAGAGTATCTATATATCTATATATATCACTTTGCTGTACACCAAAAACAAACACAACATTATAAATCAACTATATGTCAATTAAAAAATTTAAAATTAAACAATAACAACAAAAAAAGAAATTCTTCCCTTTCCTGAAGCAGTGAAGACAGTCTCCTTTACTGTCTTCTAAAACTATAGTTTTACCTTTCCCATTTTGGTCTTCATCAGATAGAGTTCAATTTTAGTATACGATGTGAGGTTAGAGATTCAGCTTCCATTCATTCTATTCCATATGGATATCCAATTACCTCAGCACTTTTATTGAAAGAACTTTCCTTTCCTTCTATTCTGCCTACCACTTTCATACAGCAAGGGCCACATATGCATAGGACTGTCCACGAGCTCTCTATTTTGATCCAATTACTATTCATCTATTGCTGCACTAATAGCAGGCTTCTTAACTAGTAGAGCTTTGGAAATGGTCCTGATATCTAGCAGAGGAAATCCTGACATCTTACACTTCTACTGCAAGAATACTTTGGCTATTTTTGGCCTTTCAAAATTTCATATAGATTTTACATTTAGGCTTTTTTCTCTTTTGTATAAATTTTGGAATCAACTTGTCAAGTTTCACAGATGCACACACACAAGAACCTGTTGGAACTTTTCATGAGATTTCACTGAAAAAAAAAATATCATTGAGATTGTTTTGAATCTACAAATCAATTTGTGAACATTAAAATTTTTGCATTATTGAGTCTTTTAATCCTTGAACATGGTATTTCTCTTCATTCATTTAAATCTATAAATGTCTCTTAATTTTTCATTTCTTCCTCTAAAGGTTTTGTATATCCTTAGTGAGATTTATTCCTAGATAATTGACTTTGTTTGATGCTATTGTAAATCATGATTTTAAGAATTTGCTGCTTTATGGAAATACAATTGGAGTTTGTGTATTGATTTTAAATAGAGCTACCTTGCTAAACTCTCTTATTAACTCTAATATTTTATTTGCTTATTATATTGTTTTATCTACAAACACAACCATGTCGTATGTGAATTATGCCAATTTTATTTCTTCCTTTCCAACCATCAGACTTTTGTGCGTTTCTCTTGCTTTATTGTTCTGCCTAGGAGCACTACTAAAATGCTGAATTGAAGAGGTGATAATGAACATTCTTGTCTTTTCTTGAACTCAAGGGAAACTTTCAGTGACTCACCATTATATCTGAAGCTTATGGAAAGTTTTTGGGTAGTCTACAAATAATTTTCCTTCTATTCCACAATTGCCGGGAGTTTTGAATCATAAATGGAAATGAATTTTATCAAATACATTTTTCTGGATCTGTTGAGGTTATTATAGGATTTCTTTCATTTGTCAATTAATTACATTTATTGATTTTCTAATGTTAAATTTGTCCCTTTCATATAAACCCTCCTTGGTAATGATGGATTATCCTTTTTACATGTTACTCAGTTTGATTTGCATGCGACTTTGCTTTCCTGTATTACCGATGTCAGGCTTTAGTATCAAAGTTATGCTACTCTCACAAAAATAAGTCTTCCCTTTTCTTATTCCTATTATCTGGAAGATTTTGTGCAAGATTGGTGTTATTCCTTCCTTTAATTCTTGGTAGTCCTTGCCAGTGAAATCACAGGGGCCTAGAGTATTGTGTTTTGTAGCTATTTGACTGATATGATTTCTTAGATTTTTTAAATTGTTTATTTGATGATTATTAAAGTTTTCTCTTCCTTTTTGAATTTGTTTTAAGGTTTGTTTGTTTGTTTTAGGAATTTGTCCACTGTTTTCCTATTTTTTTTGCATGATGTATATTTTGTTTTGTTTTATAATATCTTTTAATCTATTTCATTTCTGTAACATCTGGGAGGTGTTTCATTTCCATTCTTGATCACTGACACCTTTTCTTCTTTTCTTCAGTTGGTGTTCCCAGAAATTTATCAAATTTATATCTTTTTAAAAAGACTCAACTTTGGTCTTTTTAAATCCCCTCTATTCTGCTGATTACCAGTTTTATTATTTTTTTTATTTCCTTACTTCTCCTTGATTAGATTTATTTCGATGGTCTTTTTCTATTTTCTTTAGATGGAGCCTTATTTCACTGGTTTTCAGCATTCCTTCTTCTCTATTATATTCCTTAAGGCAAAGTATTTCCTTGAAGGCTACTTTAGTTGTATCCCATTATATTAATGCCTCACATGAGTTGTCATGACAGTTTAGAATCCCAAGGAGCCTTATCCACAGATCAAGTCTGCGCTCACTTGTCAACTCTATCCCGTGGGCTTTCACTGAATATACAGAGGTGGTAATCCAAAGCATGGGAGCAGGTAAGGAGAGCTGAGAGAAACTTCTGAATGTTTCATTCAGTGCAAGACATTGCCTGGCAGCTTCCTATGGCTAAGGGATGTCAGAGGGCTGAGACAAATCCCCTACTGAGTTCACTGAATAGGCTCTCCAAAGCCTGAGGGTAGGCTGCAGAGAGACCTCGTGAGGCCCTGATTGGGGTCATAGTTGAAAAGCAAAGAGAATTTCCCATGGACACAAAAAACTGGCAGCTAGAGAGAGATCTCCCAAGCAGAGACATATCTCCCATGGTTTAGCGAGCTGGTAACTTGTCTATAGAACATAAAGAGATATGTAGGGTCCCAAGCTCTGCTAAAGGGAAAATGCTAGTTCTTCCCTCAAAACATTTAAAGCTAGTGATGACCTGAATCTAACAAACCTGCAACAAAGTCCATACTCAGCTCAACTACAGATTAGATGAACTCAGGCCCCTACACCAAGAGCCTGACTGAAGAACTGAAATGCACTTTTCTGGAAATAAATATTATTTAATTTCCTCTCCATTTATCTTTTATACACAATGTCTCATCTAATTGCAAAAATTATGACATATTTAAGGAAGCAAGTAAATATGAGCTAAGGTTGAAAAAAGAAACAGTCAATAAAAGCAAATCCAGAGAAGGCCCAGATGTTGGGCTTATCAGACAGGGACTTTACGTAACTATAATAAATATGTTAAAGGCTCTAGTGGGTAAAAAATGGACAC
Source organism: Eubalaena glacialis (assembly GCF_028564815.1). Lineage (NCBI taxonomy): Eukaryota > Metazoa > Chordata > Mammalia > Artiodactyla > Balaenidae > Eubalaena > Eubalaena glacialis. Next base: position 340,638 of record NC_083717.1, on the reverse strand, counting down.
CGCACAAGTAGATGGGCAAAATCCACAGAGAGCCGGAAGTTGTAAAAAAGAAACAAATAGAAATATTAGAAATAGAAAATATATAACAGGTATGGGAATCATTCAGTGAACTTAGCAGACTGGACACAGCAGAGAAAACAATCATTGAGCTTGTACACAAGTCAGTTAAAATGGTCCAAAACTAAACTAAACAGAGGGAAGGAGGTTAAAAAGAGATGGAATCTGAGTTCTGCCAGACAATAACAATAATAGCCTAACATTGTACATGTAATTAAAGTCCAAGGAGAGGAGAGAGAGTGACACACACGAAAAATTTGAAGAAATAATGGTTGAGAAATTTCTTCAATTGATTATGATATCAACCCACAGATTCAAGAATCTCAGTGGACTGCAAGTGGGGTAAACACAAAGAAAACTGCTCCTAGACACATCAGAGTCAAACTTTGCTAAAAAACAAAGACAAAGAGCAGATCTTAAGAGCACCCAGATGGGGAAAAATCTTTACTTTCAGGGAAACAATGATAAGAATGATGGCTGAATTCTCTCAGAACCATGAAGACGAGAAGACACTAGAACCACATCTTTAAAGTCCTGAAAGGAGAATTAGGAAAAAAGAACACTGGCAAGCTAAAATATTATGTCCACTGGAAACACCCTTCAAAAATGAAGGCAAGGTAAAGGCATTACAGAGTAACGCTGAGAGAACTCACTGCCAACAGAAAGTCACTGCAGAAAACGTTAACAGGTTTTAGGTTGAAGGGAAATGATACCACGTGGAAGCAAGAATCTTAGGACAAATGAAGAGACCAAAAGCTAAATATGTAGCTTTAGACTCACTCGGCGTAAAAGCTTGGCTTTGAAACCCATGTCACGGTCACCAATACTCTGCCCTAAGGGAAGGGGGGCTTGTCCTCCCAGAGTGTGGGCTCTCCAGCTGCAGTAAAGAGGTGGCCGCCGTCTCCAGCTCTCCGGTGACATTTGGGAAAGCCTACCCCTACAGATGCTGTTCTTGGGGCTCTTTATCTCTTTCCGCTTGACTATACTCTTTAAAAAAAAATCATTTTATATTGAAACAGATCACTCCCTGCCAGCAGTGTGCCAGAAGTTTTACAGTCTAGATAGATACGGAAAGAAAAGAGAAGCTTGGTGGGGCTGGGAGTGGGTAAGTGGAGAAGGGGCGTCGCTCTGACCAGCTTACAACAGAGCTCATACACAGAAGCCCAACGGCTGAATGCCTCTTTGGTGTTTCCGTCCAAGAGAGTTCCTTGTTCCAGGCAGGCCACTGAGGAGAATCAATGCCTTTTTCCTTATTGCTGTATCCCTGCTGCTTTAGTGTAGAATTCAGCGCACATGGAGCCCCAGAATGTGTCCCTTGGACCACCCCCAGTGACACAACACTTGTCAGTGTACTTGCCTTTCAGTTTTGTAAACAGGCTTTTTTCCCCCTCTCCAGCACTTTTTCCAGTTGTTGGCCTTTTGTGTATCTTCTCGGGTATTTTAATGAGAAAGTTAGAGAGGTCACATCAGGTAAGTCTAGCCTGTTTTTTGACAACTTTTTATTACTTAAATTTTCATATATACAGGAAAGTTGAAAGAATTTTACGGGGAATGTCCATACACCTTCCACCTAGATTCAATACCTAAAGTATTGATTTTGCTTATTAATGATAAATTTTCATTTTGAGACACACAAAAAATAGAGTTTAATTTAATTTAAGCAGATTGTTATTATGCACATTCTCAGGATGTATGAACATTAAATATCCTTTATAATATTAATAATAAAAATATTTAACCAGAGAAATAAAAACTGGAGTATAAATAATTTTTCTATAAATGATATGTCAGCATTACATTAATAAATGGAGAATTGAAGTAATCATTTTAACGGCTAATGTTTCAAAAATTTTTGTGAGAGTCACTTGAATAGTTTTTTACAACTATCCACCTCATTCTATAGATTAAAATTGGTTGAATGAAAAGAAAGTAGAAATAAGTGACCTTGATGTCAATTTGGGCCTATGTTGTCCCAAGTAAAAATTTACCTACACTATAAATCAATTTAGAATTCAAGAAATCTCCTTTTATAGCTAATTTTTTAAGAGGTTATTATATAGTCATATAGTTTCTCACCAGATTATGGGAACAAGAATGAGAAGACTCTTCTCAGCTTTGTGATTCATCACCTTCCAACACTTCCATGATTTGGGAGAAAACAGCAGCAGTAACTGGGTTGACTTCTTGAGAAGCTAAAGGACGGCCTCAAAGTCCTTTAAAAGGAGTACTAAACTCCAATCTCCTATAAAGGCTACATTTTATACCAAAACTTTGCTGTAATATTCTTCCACTTTACATTTTTCTCCTTGTAATATAGCATTTTAAACATCCCAGCCACGGGACCATAAAGCAGTATTAGCTCTTACATAACAATTCCCTGCATATTATTATTCTTTTTTTAAATTGCATTTCTCTGGCACACATTACAAAGAAGTTTTCCTACAGATCAAAACCAAAGGCTTGGACTGAGCCCATGTTTGTTTCAACTTGCATCACCACGCACCTGGGCCTGACTCAGGCTGGCAGTCCAAAGGGAAAATACTGCCTCAGTGTATTATAACCTCTGGATCTGTTCCCCTGCTCAGGAGCACAGAAACAGATTAACTGGGGGAGGTGACAGGGCAAATCTGACTGGAGGTGAATTCCGGGAGACAGCAGGGTTGAGGGCAGCCCAGCCATTTGGCAAAGAGTAAGCAGAAATGACTTCTGAGAGGAACAGTTTGAGAAAGAACAAAGTTGCTCATGATTCCTAAGCCAGAGTTTGCTGAAGCGTTTTTTAGCTAGAAATGCTTTCAAGACAAGACTTTTCCTTCTGGAGAAGCTTAAGACCTGAAAACCAGCCATCTTTGGTTATTGCAAAACTTCACAATGTATAAAATTTTAAAACAAAGACTTGTGTTCAAGAATTCACTTAAAAAGCAACTAGAATTGATCTGTTTTTGCTTCTAGAGGTCCTTTTCAACTCTAGACTTTTATTTATTCTAAAAATAGAATCCTTCTTCAAGTTAACTTTCAGGAAAAGGAAGGGTAGCTTTATTAGATAATTATTGTTCTTTCCTTTTCCCCATCAACCAGATTTTGTCAGGTGAGTAAACAGTGTCAGTCAGCTGAGTCTTTCCAGCTTTAAATATCTTTAGTCCTCTAAGCCTCCAGGATATTGCTTATCAAGGACAGGCATTAATTACTCTCTACCAAAGGGTCTAGCAATGTGGTTGGTCTCCTGAAAAGTTGGTGAAGAGGGGTGTTATATGTCTTATTTGGGGTTAGTCAAGAGCCCAGAAGCCTGGGAGACCATACTGGCTGCTCTTGGAGGTTTTATGGATGTGACTGGAGAAATATGATAGTGTTTCCAGCTGCTCCATTTAGTGGCCAGAGAGAACGGGACAAGTTACTTAATCTCTAAGGCCCATTCCCTCACCTGTAAAATGGGGGTATTGGTAACACCTACATCACTGCACTGTTTTTTGGATTAAACGATATAGAAAGAGCACAAAGTAAATGTTAAACATATGTTAGTCATAACTATCAGACATCTGTGTGTGTGCTTGACTCATGTAGCTGCACCAAGACCAAATTTTATTTGTGCCAGTAGGACTGCATTGTCAGCTTTAGTCAGATATATCATGTTTTTAAACTTCTTTCATGATTGTGAAAAGATCACCAAGAGGAAGCAGTGAGCTGACAGCTGAGGCAGAGGGAGAATTGGAATTCCTGGAATGTTTGTTCCCAACCTCCTTTCCAGCTCTCATCACCAGTAAAAGCTACTTTTTTGGACCAAGAGAGAGCACTCTTGGGAACCTCTATGGAGCAGACTTTGTGTGTGTTTTTTTAAAGTTCTTCAATAAATACACTAAGCTCTGCTTTGGGGATACATCATGGATCACAAAGGAAAACCAGTAGAAAGAAACATTGTGGATGTAAAAAACATCGTTGAGACTTCACTAATGCTTGGATACTTTTGCTGCTTATATTTATGAAGAGACCCTTGAAATTACCCAGGAAAGTGACCCAAATAGTCACAATGTGACAGTGCTTTTAATTTCACTAGTGTTCATATGGCTACAGTTTAGTTTCAGATAAATTTGCAATAAATGAAATTACAAAATGCAGTTTGTCTCCCCAAGGGATGGTTTTATTGCTTTTGCATCCATTTTGCTAAGTATATTTTCAAAGTAGAGGCCTGTATACCTAGTGATAGTAAATAAAATCATTGGATATTAGGAAATAGGCATCACTGAAAGATATTCAGATTCTTGGAAATTTTAGATTTTTAGTTTTTTAGTTTTTTCTAAAAAAAAAAATGTAATTAGTTTTTTGCTTCTATTGCCAGAGAAGCACGGGAGAACTCTATTTCCTTCCCATTTGAAAGATGTAATATCACAATCTCGATTCTGACTCCTGTTCAGACATTCTGAGCCACAGGGGAAGCTGCCCACATTCAAATTCACAATGTGGGTGCTGACATCATAGGGAATTATCTTATTGTTCCATTTCCAATAATAGAGGAAAAAGTCAGAAATTCAATATGACTCTACTAAATAGTAACAACATCTCTCAGCATTTATAACACATTATATTCTGGTATCACCCAAGGTGCTGAAAGAAAAGATTTTTTTCCTAACTTACATAAATTCTTGATTTTCATCTTCTGAGATGTTGCAATGCATGCAGATGTCTCATAATATTATAGATGTCTTAATTTTGTACACAGACAGTGACATGAAACTGAAAGGATTTGGTCCAACCACTGTTGTGAATGTATTTCCATATAAACCCCCAATCTAACGTTAGACTAATTCTGCCATAATGTAGACACTTCAGGGAAATGATAAAACCAGGGACACGTGACTTTGAAAGTCTAACTGGTGAAAGAGCATTAGTTTCTTAAAACTGGAAATGCTCCAATTTCTTTTAGACATATTTACCTGGAGCTATTTATAACATTAACACATTTCCTAATCATGCTCTACAACAAGAAGTCAGCGCCTTAAAATATTCATGGAATAGTGAAGCTTTTACAATTAAGGGGCCAAAGTTACAGCGGATTGTCAATTGAGGATGTTAACATCAAGTAAAACCCAACATCATTTCATCTCAAACATAACATGTCCAAAAACAAAACTCTTGATCCCTTCCTGCCAACACAAATCCATTTCTCTAGTGTCATCCAGCTTAGTAAATGGCACCCCATTCACCCAAAATATTTGCTCAAACCAAAGGCTTGGGAGTTATTTCTAACTCCTTTATTTCTCTCATACTCAAAATCCAATTTAGCAGCAAATTCCTTTGGCTCTACCTTCTCCAATTATCCCAGATCCAATCACTTCTTACCACCTTGATCTCCAACACCCTGGTCTAAGCCGCCATAGTTTCTAGCCTGACCTACAGCAACAGCTTCCTGACTAGCCCCTGCTTCCACTCTCACACCCAATAATTAGTCTATTCTCCACACAACTGCCAGGGTAAACCTCTTAAAATATTAATTAGATTATTTCACTCCTCTTTGCTCACAATCCTCCTATGGTTTCCATCACGTTAGAATAAACCCATATTCCTTCCATGGCTTACAGGGTTCTAAATGGTCTGGCTCTTGTCTTTCCAAGTGAATGCTATTTTCATTCTTCCCCCGACTCTGCTCCACCCCAGCTAACCTCCTTCCCACTCCTCACCAGGACCTGGCCCGTGTGGTCCATCTACTTGGATGGAAGCTTGAGATGTTCTTTTGGTTCACTGTCTCTCTTCATTCAGATCCCTCCCCACATGACCTTGTCAAAGAGGAGAGAACACTCACCTAAAATAGCATCTTATGTCACTCTCTAACCTAGTGGTCCTCAGCTCTGGCTGTGCATTAGAACTTCCTGAGCAACTTAAAAATTGTGATGCCCAAGCTGCACTTCCAAGTAACTGGAATAGAATCTCTGCAGGTGGGACTAAGGCTTCAGCATTTTTTAAAGTGCTCAGTTGTTTCCAGTTGTTGAGCCAAGGTTGAGCCCCACTGCTTCAACTCCTGACCCTGCTTCATTTTTCTTCATAGCACTTATTACTACTGATATAACATTATATATTTATTTGTTTTCTAGAATTTGCTCTATGTGTTTAGAGACATTCTGTGTTTTGCTCACTGCTAATTCCTTAAGACCCAGAACACTTTGCAAATTATAGGGATTCTTAATTAATTTCTTAAGAGGAAGAACATTCCTTCCCAACAAAACAGAAAAAAAAAAAGATAATTTCAAAAAGAAGAGATGGTCCTTTCAAAGAAAGAAAAATTGACTTTACACTGATTTATTTTTTAACTTTGAATAAAAAAAATTGTATTGATATATTACATTGTGTGTTGTGTGATTACTTTCCATTAGATACGGCTTTTTTAGTGTTGTTTCTTGTAGCTATGTTTTTTCTTCCAGTTTTATTGAGATATATTTGATATACAGCACTGTATGAGTTCACGGTGTACAGCATGATGATTTGACTTACATACATCATGAGATGATTACCACAATAAGTTTAGTGACCATCCATCATCTCATGTAAACACAAAATAAGAGAAGTAGAAAAACATTATTTGCCCTTGTGGTAAAAACTCTTAGGATTTGCTCTCTTAACAACTTTTATATGTAACATACAGCAGTGTTAATTATAGTTATCCCGTTGTACCTCACATCCCTAGTACCTATTTATCTTATAACTGGAAGTTTGTACCTTTTGATGCCTTCATCCAATTCCTCCCCCCATCCAGCAGCCCCTTCCTGCCTTTGGTAACCACAAATCTGATCTCTTTTTCTATGCTCAATGGTAGTCAATTGTTCGAGTCTACCAATTTGTTTAATTTGTCCCTTGTTAATGAATATCTATATTATATTGTTTCCAGGCTCCAGGCTTTCACTATTATAAAGAATGTTGCATTTCTCATATAACCCTCAAACTCTATGAGAGGGGAACAATTTAATCCCATTTTACAGATGAAGACTAGAGAGAGGGAGAGGGAAATGAAGTAATTTGCATAATCTCATGCATGCAGTAAGTGGAAAAGGTACAATTCTAATCCAGAGACTGCATTCTTTACTACCTTCCATTGTCTTCCTGCCAACAAGGGGAACTGTATTAGTATTTATCTACCATATTAAGTCAGGTGTTGGAGGCATGCTGCACAGTGTACAGACTGGGGCTTCAGGAGTGTTTGTAATATGTTATTTCCTTAGCTTAGCTCATGGATTCGCACGTATCTATTTTTGTGGTTTGTTTTTGAAACATAAAGCATTTGTTTATTTTTGTGTTTCTTAATTTACATCAATGTCACATATGAACTTTCATATGTATCATCTATTACACAATTAAAACTGTTAAAAATCCCAGTACTGGTAAAAAGATGTGTGGGTAAAATCTAAGGACAAGTTCTTCAGATTGCTTTAAAATTTCTGACCTATTCCTACATGGCTGGGGAAAGGAGAGATTGGAATGGTGATTTAGGAACTCATGGAGAGCAAATCTCAAATCTGGTCACATAGTGACCACCATGGCAATTATTCATCTGGCATCCCTTTTCTAGGAACTATTCTTTTCCCAGTATTCATGGTTATGGTGGGAGACATAATGATCCTACTTCCTGGATACAGTTGATTGGACCAAGAGAGGACCCTTGGGACAAGATATTGTTTCTCTGGTAATTCACTTCCTGGCCTGAGTCAGCTGGTCTGTAAGCAGGCACATGACTCAGGCGAAGCCAATCAGTGTCCTTTACCTATAATTTTAGAACCAGAACTGGGAAACTATTGAGATTCAAACTCAAATCTGCTCGTAGACTTTAAAAAAAATTTTTTTTGGCTGTGTTGGGTCTTCGTTGTTGCATGCAGGCTTCTCTAGTTGTGGCGAGCGGGGGCTACTCTTCGTTGCGGTGCGTGGGCTTCTCATTGCGGTGGCTTCTCTTGTTGCGGAGCTCAGGCTCTAGGCGTGTGGGCTTCAGTAGTTGTGGCACACGGGCTTAGTTGCTCTGCGGCATGTGGGATCTTCCCAGACCAGGCATCGAACCCGCGTCCCCTGCATTGGCAGGTGGATTCTTAACCACTGTGCCACCAGGAAAGTCCCTCTGCTAGTAGACTTTTGGAGAAAAATTCATTTGCATTCAAAAAGAAGGAATACAAGGCAGACAAAAAAAAAAACAAAACAAAAAGCGACAAGCCACAGGGAGTCTTGATGGCATTCAAGGCTTGATTCCAGATGTTCCTGAGGCCCAGCTACACCCAAGACCTTCCAGAGCTAAGTTGTTTTGTAAGAGTCCCACAGTATCCATTTAATAAATTACTTTTTTCTAAAGTACTTAAAAACAAAGTTTCTTTTTTACCTGAGAGAGTTCTAATTTCCTTAGGTCAATTAATCAGCAGGTGGTGCTGCAAAGGTATAAGAAGACAGCTATCAGGACAATAAGGACTTTCTGTGCTAGCCACGGAGAGTTTAATTGGTTATAGACCCACAACAAGTATTTATACTGAACAGCCAAAAGAAAATACAGTTAGCAAACAAAGAAGTATACCCTATAAGTCATGACAAAAAAAAGACAAAAGTAAAATCACCAGAGTTGCAGAACTTCCTTTGCCAAAAACAAAAAGAATTTTTAAAAACTAAAAAACAATTGAGAGGCAAAGTAGGAATAATGGATCCCAATCAACAGTAATAAACCATTTAAATTCTTCTGTGCAAATGCATCAGTTTTGTGTAAAAAAAGGAGGTGGACCAGATAACTGCCTACCTCCTTACTACCTCTAAAATTCTTTAGCTCTGATGTTAAAGACATTAATAGCAATTTACAACTTTTGTAAAGTCCTGAAAATATGACAAAAATTATTTCATATTGAACATCACTGTCAAAAATGGAGGTCTTAGCTGACTTAATACCAATGATAAAATCAGACCAAGTGGTTCAGAATATGCTTTATTGGCTAGTTAACAAGTTTGGGTGACTTGCGAAGTATCAGATATAGCCCATGCTCTGTAGATGCTAAAAATATATAGAAATGTTGTGTAAAGATCCAAGAAAGCAAAATCCAATCCCTATCATTTTATTTCTCCATGGCTTTTAAATTAAAATCACTACTCATGATCCAGCTCATATTTATTTTCATTTTAAAGTCTAGTTTATTTTTCCTTTCACACCAATGATTCACTTTGTCAAGAATATTTTCTTTATTGTGACTTAGTACAATATATATATATATATATATATAATTAGAGTAACAATTACAGAATATTTTTGACAAGTATGGAAAAATAGTAGTTAATGTTTTCCATCTGTTTGCTGCATGCTATGTCACCAAAAGAACCACTGATCCTACAGAATCAGGAAACGCCTATGCAAGTATATGACAGAAATATAAATGTCTAATGAATTAATTTTGATCCCTTACTTACACATTTTTGTAAATGTTACCATATGTTGTTTAAATTACCCATTATCAAAATTAGTGCACAAATGTTGTCTCTTCCAGAGCTTCACTCTGGGAAGTTTTAAAAATTGTAATTATTTAAATTTATTTGTGTGAAATGTATTGTCATTTACTTCTAGATATCTAATTTCTAAAATTAAAGTTCAAGTTCTGAAATCTTCCTTATAAGAGCCTTGGTGGTGCTGTCGCAAGTCTTTTGTTTGGTAGACTTACGTTCTCCAAAAAGTAAAAACCAAGAACTATATCTAATGACCTCAAATTCAAACTACAACTTACAGAAAGGGAATGCAGAATGTGTCACAATTTCAATCTGCAGGCTTGGAAGGCATTGCAGATTGTCTGTGTTCTAGGAAGTCACCATAGCTTGGTTCCGTGTTGGGACCCGTCTGTCCCCATCCCACCCCATCCTTCTGAGGGACTGTGCTGGAGGAAGAGACCTCAGTCAGAACAACACAGAGAAGTCTAAGAAACTCTTTCTAGATGAGTCTATTTCACCAACCTGGCACAAAAATGGAGGTCAGAAAGCCTTCCCATAACCAAAACAAGTGTTCTAAATATTATAAATATTGCCATAGTAATTTGCTGTTTGTTGAACAACGATTGAGCAATTATAAAGCCAGCACGATCCTAAACTCCTTGGAGGCAGGTGCTCTAATTATGCCCATTTGACTTGCCCAAGGTTACACAACTAAGAAGTTGCCCCGCTGGGGGTGAACACAGGTGTGTCTGACTATGGAGCTGGTGCCCTGACCGGTGCATAATGCTCCCTCCAAATAACCAAGTGTAAATGGTCAGATTTATTGGTACAAATGACACAAACATAACTTCCCGCCTTCTTGTCCTAGGCTATGTTATCAGGGATGTAACTAAGCAAACTTTCTGGTCTGAGTTTTTTAGTCTTATATTAATGTTTACAGAATGTGGTTTATCCCAATTAGTACTGCACATGCAAATTCCACACAGTGAAAATTTAAAGAAAAAATAGGCCTGAAATCACATGGCTCTCCCACTTGCCATACTGGCAGAATAGGTATCAGAGAATCTGCACTGCTCTCCATTCACCAAACTGCTGAGTCAAGGTTAAGTCCAGGGGATAAGTTTTGGAAACACGCAAATCCTTGAATACATGCACACATGTACACTGTGCCTGAGGAGAGGTCACATATTGGATATTCGCATCCCAAAACATGAAGAACCATTGCACTAAAATTTTTTAAATTGTAAAATTGTGATTTCCCACATAACTTATATTATATAGGAAGAATGTTAATCCATAAAAGAAAACCTGGCCTGTTTGTTATATTTCTCATGATAAAGTAATAAATTAGTATTGTGATTTACTCAAAAGCAAAGTTAGAGAAAAACTAAAAGTGGTTGCACTAAGGTTTACAATGCACATATGATACAAGTGTGTTAAAAGAAGCAACATTAGACTGGTACAATGTGAATTGTTTCATCATTAATACATGTCTTAGAGTCTCCGAGAAATCTTTCCTTCACTCAATCCTGACGGTCAGAACATAAAAGGTGACTGTTAATGAAAGAAAACCAGACATCTCAAGTTACGGAATTTAGCGCTTTTCTGTGTATGGGAAGATGCAGGAGCCTGGGCTCATTGAAATCACTCCTTTGATGTGCACCTCAGTGATCTGGGGTCAGTACCCTGCTTTTCTCCATCCTGAATCCCCTCAGGGTGCACAGTTGGGGGCAGCTGTAGTGGCTGAGGGCCTGATGGCAGCAACATCCTTTGTTTACTGATAGGGCAGGTGACACTCTTTGTCCACAACAGTCCAGAACTGTCAGGCACAAACTGAAGCTGCTGTGCTCAGGCAGAATTTCTTCTTCAGGGGAGACTTAGCTCTGCTCTAAAGATCTTTCAAATAACTGATTCAGGCCCATGAGATTATCTAGGATAATCTCTTTTCCTTAAAGTCAACTGGCTGTGGACTTTAATCACATCTACAAAATGCCTTCACAATAACACCTAGATAAGCGTTTGATTGAATAACTGGGGACTACAGCCTGGCCAAGCTGACACACAAAACTGACCAGTACAACAATCACATGTATATGAATGTATATATACATCTGTATTATGATCCAGATGCACTGTTGCACTATGTGTGTGTAGACAGACAAATGGAGCATTCAGGAGGGATGCCCACTAAAATGATAACAATGGAAGAGAGTGTATTTGGGGAGTTGAAAAGTGTAGGGCAAAGAGGAGATTCACTTTTTACTCTTTATAGTTCTGGTGGGTGATGTTGATACTGGGGAGAGAATGCATGTGTGGGATCAGGGGGTATTTGGGAAATCACTGTACTTTCTGTCCCATTTTTCTGTGAACCTAAAACTACTCTGAAAAATAAAGTCTATTTTTAAAGAAATGACAGATTACCTACAAATAAACAGCAATCGGGTTGGTAGCAGAGCTCTCATCAGCAAAAATAAAAGCGGGAAAATATCTTTTATGTACCCAAAGTAAAGAACCCTGAACCTAGAATTCAATACATAATAAATTATCATTCAAGAAGGAAGATAATTCAATATGTATTCAAATATGATATACAATGGAATATTAGCCATAAAATGGAACAAAATTGAGTTATTTGTAGTGAGGTGGATGGACCTAGAATCTGTCATACAGAGTGAAGTAAGCCAAAAAGAGAAAAACAAATACCATATCCTAATGCATATATATGGGATTTTAAAAAGCGGTACTGATGAACCTAGTGGCAGGGCAGGAATAGAGACACAGACATGGAGAATGAACTTGAGGGCACGGGGTAGGGGGGGAAGGGGAACGTAGGATGAAGTGAGAGAGTAGCATTGACATATTATGGGGAAGGATGCACACCTCTGTGACTGTATTAAAAGTCATTAAAATGTACACTTTTAAATGGCTGATTTGTATGGTATGTGAATTATATCTTAATGAAGCTGTTAGAAAAATAAAACAAATATGAAAATATAATAGTTTACTCCTCACTGACATTTGTGAAGAAACTACTGAAGAATATGCATGAAAGAGGTAGGAGGGAAATGTAGTGGTGAGCAAATCCATTTGGATAACATATTGCTAAACTAAATTAAGTATTGAGTATGAAAAAAAACACAATACTTTTCATGGATGTGTTTAAAAATCAGAATGAAAATTCTGGATAACAATACTATGGAAGTTGATGGTGAAGTGTTTCAGCATGAAATAAAAAAATTATAAATATTTTGTTGCTTTTGGAAGAGAACAGAGTTAATAATTAACTTTAGAATATGTTAAAGAAATGTGAAGCTAACACACATGTTAAAAATGTAAGAGTACCTTTTAAAGAAAACCACAGGAATTAAGAAAAACATACTAATCCAACAAAAGGAGCAAAGAAAAACAATAGACAAAGCAAATGGGGATAAAAGCATGGTAAACAGATGACACAAAATAGGATAATTTCCAAGGAAATTAGTACATTTTTGAAAATTTATCTTTAGAACACTACTCATCAAAACCTGTAAAATAGTTAATCCAATACTAAGTGAAAATGTATAGTTTTAAATGTGTTTATTATAAAACAAGAAGCAGTGAGCCTAAGAAATCAGAAGAACAACGAAAATTGGAGGAAGTAAATAAAAGCAAAGGTAGAATTAAAGAAACAGAATGATCAAAGGATTTTAAAATAGAGTTAAATTGGAAATCAAAACCTGTTTCTCTTAAAAGAGTAGTAAATAGAAAAAGTCTGCTTAAGGAAAAAAGAGAGTACATGCAAATTAACATTAGGAATGGAAGAAGCCTGGTAAGTACAGATGAAGAACAGATTTTTTTAACCTTCAAAAACACATGACAATGTTATGACAATTAATTTTAAAACAAATGACATTAACACATTTTTAGAAAAATAAAAATGTCCACCTCTTAAAGGAACTAGACCCAGATATTTCACAGAAGAGATTTAGCAACCTCCAAGAAACAAGTTATTTCTATCTTATAGAAACTCTTGCAGAGAATAGAAAAAGAGAGAAAGCTATCCAACTTTTTAAGGGGCTAACATAACATTGTTACCCAAACTGGACAATAAAAGAAAATTATAGGCCAATCTAAACTATAAACATGAATGCAGAAATGCTATATAAACTATCAATAAATTGAACCCACATTATATTCTGACATTTAGGGTTTTCTAGCATTTTTCAAAATTAGAAAAATATAATAACACTGTTTTCCTGTACGTACATTGAAGAAGAGAATCCATATGATCTTCCCAATGAAACAACAAATGTGATTTGACAAAACTTTAACTCATTCATCTAACAAAAAAGAAAAAAAAAATTGTAGCAAACTGTCCTTACGTTGATAAGGTATCAAACTACAAACAAAAACCAAGAAACCACTCAGTGGTCAAAATATTTCAAATAATAATGGCTCGTATTGAATTTCATATTTTAAATAATTTTGCATGTATTAAATAATTTAATCCTCATAAGAACTACATGAGCTAGGTATTATTTTCTCCATTTGATAGATGGAAAAAGTGTTGCAGAGAGAGGTTAAGTAACTTGCCCCAAATCACACAGGTAGTAAGAGGTAGAGCTGGGATTTGAACCCTGGCACATTAGCCTCAAAGTCTTACTTTAGGATGCCATAATGCCTTGAAAAAGATCCAAAACCTCTTAATTTCCATTGCCCACATAGACCATGCATTCTTGGACTGAGTGTGGATTCTGTCTAGTTCTATTTAAGCAGAATTTATGTAGATCCTGGAACTTGTGTCTCAGGGGCACTTTCCCCTAGGTCCCAACATCTGTTTCAGATTTAGAATCAACCTCAGCAGATTCCTGAACAGAACCTATTATTTGTCCTTCTGAAGTCTGTACCCTCTGGGGCCTAGTGAGGATCAATGCCCCGGCCATGTTCTCTTCCCAAAAAATCTAACGTTTTTTCAACTTTTGGATATTTTCTATGCCCTAAGTAACTTACTTCACTTCAATGGAATGCAGATGGCCTTCCCTTTGCCACAGCGCTTTCTGTGGTGGAGACCCACGACACAGACGACACAGACTGGGACTCTTTCTGGCTACATCTCACCTGCTCCTTTCAGGAAGGTTCCCTTAGGTTTATACTTCTTATCCTGACCCTTACATTGATCCCTTTCCTTCTTGAAAAACCTGTAAACCAGCCCTGTTTGCTAGGACTGAGTGCTCTCCCTTGATTACAGTCCATATCCGCGGGCCAGATCCTCTATTCCACCAACCGATTTTCGATCCTCAGTTGGTTGACTCGAACCATGCAGAACCAAGGATGTGGAGGGTCGACTGTACTAGCTATTTCATATAAAGGACTTGGACATCCACGGATTTTGGTATCCGTGGGGGTACTGGAACCAATCTCCCTCGGATACCAAAGGACTATTGTAATTTCCCTTGATTTGGGGCTCAGATATTTGTTTTCTAACATAGTCCTCACATCTTGATGTGGAAGGTCTAGCATAGGCAGAAATATGAAGTCAACAAGTTACTGAATTATCAGACCGTTCATTGTTTAGCTAAAGCTTGTCCACCTTCACCTCCTTGACTCAGATAAATTCATCTAGGATGTCCTCTTCCAATCACCCCATCATGTACTTTATGAGGGGGGTCAATCGCTTTTGTCTTCCTTGGTTCCTTTTAGTGTTTCTCCTCTTCTCTGTGCTTCTTTCTTTTTTTTTTTAATAAAATTTTTTTAATACATTTTCTTTTAAAATTAATTAATTAATTAATTAATTTTTGGCTGTGTTGGGTCTTTGTTGCTGCGCGCAGGCATTCTCTAGTTTCAGCAAGCCGGGGCTACTCTTTGTTGCGGTGCATGGCTTCTAATTGCAGTGGCTTCTCTTGTTGCGGAGCATGGGCTCTAGGTGCAGGGGCTTCAGTAGTTGTGGCACGCGGGCTCAGTAGTTGTGGCTCGTGAGCTGTAGAGCTCAGGCTCAGTAGTTGCGGCGCACGGGCTTAGTTGTTCCGCGGCATGTGGGATCTTCCCGGACCAGGGCTTGAACTCGTGTCCCCTGCATTGACAGGCGGATTCTTAACCACCGCACCACCAGGGAAGTCCTGTGCTTCTTTTTTGAGGAGACTTAACTCTAGAAGTTCTTGGCCCCCTAGGGCTCAGGAAATACATTGGCAGTGGGCAGGGTGGTTGCTGAATAAAACGAAGTGTGCTCAGACACAAGTGTTTAGGGACAGCAATCTCCTCACTGGATTATTTAGTGGTGAAGCCATACTGGCCACTTTAATAAATAAGTCCCAACATTTTAGTGGCTTACCACAATGAAAGTGTATTTCTCACTCATGTAACAGTCACTGTAGATGTTCCTGGTCAGTGAGTACCTATCCTGACCATGGTGATTCAGGGACCCAGGTTCCTGCCAACTTATGGTGTCATGATCCAAATGGCCTCTTTTGTTGCCTGTGTCTAGATGGCAGATGGGACAGAAAACTTCTTAAAGGTCTTGGCCTATAGGTGAAACACATCACTTCCATGCATATTTTGTAGTCGACTACTGATCTCATTGTCACATGTGTAAGTCAAAGGAATTAGAAAATGTAGTCCTTGATAGGGCAGTCTTGTTTCAATTAAATTCCATATTATGGAAAGGTAGCACAATTTTGGTTGAAGCAAGCACTCAATGTCACTTCTTTACATTACATTAAAATAAATTTCCAGATGGATCAATATTTAAATGCACATTTTCTCCTCTTCAGCAAGTGGTGTCGGGAAAGCTGGACAGCCACTGTAAATCAATGAAGTTAAAACACACCTTCTCACCATACACAAAAATAAACTCAAAACAGCTTAAAGGCTTGTTAACATGACACCATAAAACTCTTAGAACATAGGCAAAACATTCTCTGATATAAATCATACCAATGTTTTCTTAGGTCAGTCTCCCAAGGCAATAGAAATAAAAACAAAAATAAACAAATGGGACCTAATCAAACTTACAAGCTTTTGAATAGCAAAGGAAACCATAAATAAAACAAAAAGGCAACCTACAGAATGGGAGAAAATATTTGCAAATGATGTGACTGACAAAGGCTTAATTTCCAAAATATAAAAACAGCTCATACAACTCAATAACAAAAAAACAAAGAACCCAATCAAAAAATGGGCAGAAGACTTAAATAGACATTTCTCCAAAGAAGACACACAGATGGCCAATAGGCACATGAAAAGCTGCTCAACATTGCTAAAAATTATTAGAGAAATGCAAATCAAAACTACAATGAGGTACCACCTCACACCAGTCAGAATGGCCATTATTAAAGAGTCTACAAATAACAAATGCTGGAGAAGATGTGGAGAAAAGGCAACCCTCCTAAACTGTTGGTAGGAATGTAAATTGGTGCAGCCACTATGGAAAACAGCATGGCAGTTCCTTTAAAAACTAAAAATAGAACTACCATATGACCCAGCAATCCCACTCCTGGGCATATATCCAGAGAAAACTCTAATTCAAAAAGATATATGCACCCTAATGTTCATAGCAGCACTATTTACAATAGCCAAGGCATGGAAGCAACCTAAATGTCTGTCGACAGATGAATGAATAAAAAAAGATGTGGTACATATACACAACGGAATACTACTCAGCCATGAAAAAGAATGAAATACTGCCTTTTGCAGCAAGATGAATGGACCTAGAGATTATTATACTAAGTGAAGTAAGTCAGAAAGAGAAAGATAAATACCATATGATATCACTTATATATGGAATCTAAAATATGACACAAATGAACTTATTTTTGAAACAGAAACAGACATAGAAAACAAACTTATGGTTACCAAAGGGTAAAGGGGGTGGGGCAGGGGTAAATTAGGAGTTTGGGATTAGCAGAGACAAACTATTATATATAAAATAGATAAACAACAATATCCTACTGGATATTGACTGTATTCAACATCCTGTAATAAACCATAATGGAAAAGAATATGAAAAAGAATATGTATTTATATGTATAACTGAATCACTTTGCTGTACACCAGAAACTAACACAACATTGTAAATCAACTATACTTCAGTAACAAAAAAAAAGAGTGAATTTAAAAAATTTAAAGTAGATTATAATCACTGAAAGGGAAACAGCTGTCTATTATGAAACAAAATCCAGAACTCATTTTTAAAAAATTAGTTAATTCAACTACAAACAGAAGGCATGGCATCCAGCAAAATGGGGATGGGAGAGTAGGGGGGTGGGGAGACTCATGACTCAAAACGGTCATTTCATTAGTATATGAATGGTTTCTATAATCAAGAAGAAAATTCTAACAGTCCAAAAGGGAAACCAGGAAAAGATATAAGATGATAGTTCACCCAGAGAGGAAATATGGTGAGTCTAAGCAACAAATTAAAAAAGTAAAATCAAAATAAGATACCAGTGGCACAAATCAAACATTTTAATGACATTCTGGGACAGGCTGTGGCATAACAAAACTTCATGCACTGCTTATGAGGGTGTAAACTGATACAACTTCTATGGATTTTATCAGTAACTCTGAAATTTAAAATGGGATATCCTTTGACCCAGTAAATCCCTTTCTACAAAAACATCTCACAACTCTAAAAGACCCACAGATCTATCAGTAGGGTTATGGCTCGTTAATTTATGTTTCACTCATACACTGGAAAATTATAAAGCAATTCAAAAGAGTAAGATAACTCTACATGCAGTCACATGTTAAGATCCTTTGACATATTTGGTGAACAATGTAATCTGCATACACAGATAGTGAAATAATACTCATGGAAAAGATATACTTGCATATATTTTGATATGCCTGCAAATGCAAAGAAAACGGTTTGTAAGGATAAACACCCACTTTTTAACACTTCCCTTAAGAGGAGGAATGGGACAGAAGGAAGTTTTAGGGTTGGGTTTTGGGTTATTTTCTTTTTTTTCACTTTTCATTCTATGCATTTACTTCTAACTTTTTACAAGGAGAATGTTATGTCTGTAGTAAAACAATAAAAACAACTAAATTAGGTGTACCAGGTTCACCAAAGCCTTACCCTGAGAACCATGCTTCTGGATGATCCCCCCGAAAGGTAAAAGCTGCCACTTAGAACACATGACATATCTGTGCCATTTGTGTGTGTGTGTGTGTGTGTGCGCGTGCGGGGGGTGCGCACGTGAACCAGCCAAATTCTGCCAATAAATTGTGAGTCCTGTAGGACAGGCACGATTCCATTCGCCTGTAAGAAGTGTTTCTTGTATTCACTGAATCCTGAGAGGCTGGGCGCAGGGACACATTTGGGGCTGGTTAGGCTACCACGTGGCCCCCAGCGAAGCTCCAGCCTCCGGGCGCGAGCATCCCGGACTCAAACAGACTCCCTCAGAATTTCCAGGAAACCGTCGGGTGGGTGGAGATGGGCGCTCCGTCCAGCAGCGCCCTTCCAATCGCTCTCTTGTTTGAGAACGTCGCCTTTCCTTGCCGGAAATGAGCCTTAATCCAGCTAAGGTTGCGCCAGAGGCGGTGCCCGGGCGGGAGGCGGGGCAGGAACCGGGGCCGAGAGCGCAGGGGCCGGAGGCGGGGCCGGGACCGGACTCGGAGAGCCGGCCGCAGCCGGCGGCAGGGCCCGGCTCGGAGTCTTTCCCGGCCGCAGAGCCCGAGCCGGAGCCGCTCTCGGCGTCGGGTCCGGGACAGGAGCCCGAGCTGGGCTGGGCTGCGGGGCAGCGCGCAGGGGCCCCGCCGGAGTCGCAGCCTCTGCCGGCGTCGGAGTCTGAGAACGGAGTGTCCGAGAGGCCCCGCTGCCACACCGACTGCCTGGAGGCGCCGCTCTCCCGGGCCTTCCGGCGGCTGGGATGGGAGGTGGGCTCGCACCCTTGGATCTTCCTGCTGCTGCCCATGGTTTTAACGGCCGTCCTCGGCACTGGCCTGATTTACCTGCCCAAGGAAGAAGAAGAAGACCTCGAGGAGCAGTACACCCCGATAGGGAGCCCCGCCAAGGCTGAGCGACGCTTCGTGCAGGGACATTTCACCGCCAACGACTCTAATCTCTTCTCCATCTCCAGGAAGAGCACCGAGGTCAATTATGCTTCCATTCTAGTGGTCTCCAACACCAACTCGCTGCTGGAACAAGAAACCTTATCAGAAATTAGTGAAGTGGACGACGCGGTCCAGGCTTTGTCTGTGACACAGGGAAACGGAACCCAGATCCTCTACAATGAGGTGTGCTCGAAGAACCAGGGCTACTGTGTACCCTCCAACCCACTCTTGTTCGCCTGGAAAACGAACAATTTCCTCAACCTGAAAAACATCACCTTCCCCATCTACAGCCTAGCCGGCCAGGTCGTGTACCTGGCCAACAACCTTGGAGGAACTGTGTTAGGCGAGAGCATGGGACTGAGCCAGTTACTCCTGGAGGCCAAAGCCATGCGGCTGCAGTACTACCTGAAGACCGGCGAAGGCGAGGACAGCGAACGTAGCAAGGCGTGGCTGATCCACTTCCTGAACCAAGTTGGCAACCTTGAAAAGAGTCTGGCCTTGAAGAAGATCCAGGTACCTAGCGGCTGGGGCTTTATAGGGAGGCCAGGAGAAGGTGGGAGGGATAAGAAGACTTGTTCCAACCGCACTCCCTAATTACTTGATGGAGCCCTTGACTTGAAGCTGGGTGTGTTCTGCTGTATTTGGTCCTTGATCCAACTTTCTTAACATAGCGCACTGAAGAATGCCACAAAAGAATCTAAAAGAGTGGATATATGCACATGTATAACTGATTCACTTTGCTGTACACCTGAAACTAACACATAATTGTAAATCAACTATACTACAATAAAATTTTTTAAAAATAAAATAAAATAAAAAAGAGAGCTAAGACCTAAAAAAAAAAAAAAAAAAAAAAAAAGCCAGAAATCTGAAATCCTTGGTAACATTTTGCTGAACAACACAAATTGTACCTCCTCCAGGTTGTTCTGTTCAGTACAGACATTGATCTTAAGGTTTAGTTTGGTTTTCTGGTCATATTACTTGGAAATTCTTACTTTTAGTTAAAGCCTTTGCTGTTTCTGGGAGCCCCCTAAAATTTGTTTAGAGTTCAGTGGAATAAAAAAAAAACAAATCTATAAGCAAAAGTTCCATGGTGTTGTTGAAAAAGAATGGTGAGCATTTTAAAAGTAAATTATAGCATAGTGCCAGGCACATGTTCGCTGTTCAGTAATTGCTGGGCTGGCAAACCTAATACTCTGAATAAAACTGGTGAAAATGAGACACCTTCTGGAAGAAGCCTTTGAATACCCAGTCCTTAATGAAATGATATTTGTGCAATTAAAATAGTAAAAGATAACAACCTAATAAAAATTTAGAAAAAGCCAAAATGTCTATAGTTGTTAATGATTTTTTTATGTAAGATTCAGATTTCATATATTCAGGAGTTTTAAACTTTAGATTTTTGAAAGAAACTTTGGAAAGCATGCCAGAGGTTTGTGGGAAGAAGCAAGTCTTTATTACCTTCTTTATTCTAAAATCAGAATCCACATAGTTTGATTCTTTACTGAATTTTAATGTTTCAATCAAGCTGTAGTGTTTCAATATCATTTGTAACACACACAATATCAGAATTAAAAGTTACTTATCTGAGTATATTTTTGTGGCAGGTGGTCTACTTTACATCACTTTCTAGACAACTGGAATTTGAGGCAACTTCTATGACAGTGATTCCCTTGTTTCACTTGGCATACCTTCTAATCATATTATTTGCAATCACATCATGCTACAGGTAAAAGACTTTTATTAGTTTTTTAAACTCTAACTTTAAAAAATATTTTATTGTGGTGATATATATGTATATAATATGTATAACATAAAATGTACCATTTTAAAAACCATTAAAAAAAATATATATTTAATTATTTGGCTATGCCGGGTCTTAGTTGCAGCACATGGGATCTTTAGTTGCAGCATGTGGGCTCTGAGTTGTGGCATGCAGGCTCTTAGTTGCAGCATGCGGGATCTGGTTTCCTGACCAGGGATCCAACCTGGGCCCCCTGCACTGGGAGCATGGAGTCTTAACCACTGGACCACCAGGGAAGTCCCTAAAAACCATTTTTAAGTGTACAATTTAGTGGCATTAATTACATTCACACTGTTGTGCAACCATCACAACTATCTCTTTATAAATATGTTCCACCACCCCAAACAGAAACTCTGTAACCATTAAGCAATAACTCCCCATTGTCTCCCCCAAGTCTTGGTTACTTTTTAATGTACTTTCTGTTTCCATGAATTTGCCTATTGTAGAGATTTCATATAAGTGGAATCATACAGTATTTGTCCTTTTGTGACTGGCTTATTTTCACTTAGCATAATGTTTTCAAGGTTTATCCATGTTGTAGCATGAGTTCCTTTTTATGGCTGAATAATATTCCATTTTATGTATATACCGCATTTTATCTACTTATCTGTTTATGGGCCCTTGGAATATTTCCATCTTTTGACTATAGTGAATAATGCTGCAATGAACGTTGGTGTACAAATCTCTGTTTGAACCTGTTTTCAATTCTTTTCAGTATATACCTAGGAGTGGAATTAGTGGGTTGTATGATAATTCTCTGGTTAGCTTTTTTTTTTTTTTTTTTTTTTTTTTTTTTTTTTTGGTATCTTTACCAGTTTTTTTTTTTTTTTTTTTTTTATTTATTTATGGCTGTGTTGAGTCTTCGTTTCTGTGTGAGGGCTTTCTCTAGTTGCGGCAAGTGGGGGCCACTCTTCATCGCAGTGCGCGGGCCTCTCACTATCGCGGCCTCTCTTGTTGCGGAGCACAGGCTCCAGACGCGCAGGCTCAGCAATTGTGGCTCACGGGCCTAGTCGCTCCGCGGCATGTGGGATCTTCCCAAACCAGGGCTCGAACCCGTGTCCCCTGCATTGGCAGGCAGATTCTCAACCACTGCGCCACCAGGGAAGCCCTCTGGTTAGCTTTTTGAAGAACCACCAAACTATTTTTCACAGAGGCTACACCATTTTATATCCCACCAGCAATGTGTAAGTTTTCCAATTTCTCCACATCCTCACCAACACTTGTTATTTTCTGTTTTATTGATTATAGCCATCCTTGTAGGTACAAAGTGACATCTCATTGTGGTTTTGATTTGCATTTCCCTAGTAACTAATGATGTTAAGTATCTTTTTATGTGTTTACTGGTCATTTGTATATCTTCTTTGGAGAAATGTCTATTCAGGTCCTTTGCCCTTTTTTTTTTTGTCTGTGCCACACAGCTTGCAGGATCTTAGTTTCCTGACCAGGGATTGAACTCGGGCCCTTGGCAGTGAAAGCGTGGAGTCCTAACCACTGGACTGCCAGGGAAGTCCCACTTTTGCCTATTTGTAATGAAGTTGTTTGTCCTTTTGTTGTGTTGAGTCCTATTGTTGATGAGTACTTTATATATTTTAGATATTAAATCCTTATCAAGATATATGATTTGCAAATATTTTCTCCCACTCTGTAGATTATCTCTTTACTTTCTTGATAATGTCCTTTAATGCACAAATGTTTTAATTTTGATGAAATGCAACTTATTTTTATTCTTGCTACTTGTGCTTTTGGTGTTATATCTAAGAATCCATTGACAAATCCAAGGTCATGCACATTTACCCTATGTTTCCTTCAAGAGTTTTATGGTTTTAGCTCTGAAATTTAGGTGATTGCAATTTTTAATTCATAGTTGTATGTGATGTGGAGTAGGGGTCCAACTTCATTCTTGTACATGTGGAAATCCAGTTGTCCAAGTACCATTTGTTGAAGAGACTGTTCTTTTCCAGTTGAATGGACTTGGCATCCTTGCCAAAAATCAATGGGCTGTAGATGTATGGGTTTATTTCCAGACGCTCAGTTCTAGTCCATTGGTCTATATGTCAATCCATATACTAGTACCACTCTGTTTTAATTATTGTAGCTTTGTTATAAATTTTGAAATCTGGAAATCTCAGCTGTCCAATTTTTTTTCATTTTAAGGTTATTTTGGATATCCAGGGCGCCTTGTAATTCCATATGAATTTGAGTGTTGACCTTGCCATTTCTGAAAAAAAAAAAGCCATTGGAATTTTGATAGAGATTGTGTTGAATCTGTAGATTGCTTAGGTGAGATTGTCATTTTGACAATCTCTTCCTCCCCATGAACTAAGAATGTCTTTCCATTAATTTAGGTCTTCTGTAGTTTTCATCAATGTTTTGTAGTTTTCAGCATACACGTCTTTCACTTCCTTGGTCAAATGTATTCCTAAGTATTTCATTATTTTAAACACTAAATGGAGTTACTTCTTTAAGTTCTTTTGGGATTGTTCATTGTGCATGGATAGAAACAGCTGAATCCTGTGTGTTTATCTTATATCCTGCAGCTTTACTGAATTTGTTTACTAACGTTAGTAGTTTTCTTGTGGAGTCTTTGGATTTTTCATATATATGATCATATAATCTGTGAAAAGAGATAGTTACAATTCTTCCTTTCCAATTTGAATTCCTTTTATTTCGATTTCTTGTGTAATTGCTCTGGCTAGCACTTTCAGTACAATGTTGAATATCATTGGTGAAAGTGGGCATCCTTATCTTGTTCCTGATCTTAGATGGAAAGCTTTCCATTTTTCACCATTGAGTGTGATGTTAGCTGTGCAGTTTTCATACTTGACTTTATAATTTTGAGGAACTTTCCTTCCATTCCTTGTTTTTGAGTGTTTTTATCATGAGAAGATATTGGAATTTGTCAAATGCCTTTTCTGCATCTTTTGAGATGATCATGTGGTTTTTATCCTTTGTTCTATTAGTGTGGTGTATTACATTGATTGATTTTCCCATGTTGAACCACTCTTGCATTCCTGGGGTAAATCCCATATGGTCATGATGTATAATCCTTTCAATATGCTATTGAATTGTGTCTGCTAGAATTTTGTTGAGGATTTTTGTATCTATATTTATAAGAGGTATTATCTGTAGCTTTCTTGTGATACCTTTGTCTGGAATTGATATCAATGTAATGATGGCCTCATCATATGAGTTAGGAAGTGTTCCCTTCCTTTCAACTTTTTGGAAGGGTTTGAAAAGGATTGGTATTAATTCTTCTTTACATGTTTGGTAAAATTCACTAGTGAAGCCATCTGGTCCTGGACTTTTTTTGTTAGGAGGTTTTTGATTACTGATTCAATCCTTTTAGTTGTTACATGTCTGTTGAAATGTTCTATTTCATCTTGAGTCAGTTTAGGTCTTTGTGTATTTCTAGGAATTTGTGCATTTTATCTAGGTTATCCAGTTTGTTGGCATAAGTTGTTAATAGTAGTCTCTTATAATCCTTTACATTTCTGTAAGTTCAGTAGTAATGTCCTCACTTTCATATCTGATTTAGTTATTTGTATCTTTTTTTTTTTCTCCTTTGTCAATCTAGATAAATGTTTGTCAATTTTGTTGATCTTTTTCAATAACCACTTTTGGTTTTGTTGGTTTTGTCTTTTGTTTTTCTATTCTCAATTTTATTTATCACTGTTCTAATCTTTATTATTTTCTTCCTTCTGTTAGGTTTGTGTTTGGTTTTCTCTTCTTTTTCTGGTTCCACAAGGTGTCTAAATCCACAAAGTGGTTTGAGATCTTTTCTCTTTTTTAATGTAGCTATAAATTTACCTATGGGCACTGGTGTCACTACATCTCATAAGTTATGGTATTTTGTATGTTTGTTTTCATTTTCCTTATAAATTATCTGCCTAGATGTTTTATCCATTATTGAAAGTGATGTATTGAATTTGCCAACTATTACTGTAGAGCTATATATTTCTCTCTACAATTCTGTTAATATTTGCTTCATATATTTTGGGTCTCTGTTATGTGGTTAATTTATGTTTATAGTTGTTATGTCTTCCTGATTAATTGCCCCGTTTATCGATATGTAGTGTCCCTCTGTCTCTTTTAACAGTTTTTGAAATACAGTCTATTTTTGTCTGATATCAGTATAGCCACCCCTGGTCTCTTTTGGTTACTATTCATATGGAGTATCTTTTTCAATGCTCTAACTTTCAATCTATTCATGTCTTTGGATCTAAAGTGAGTCTCTTGTACACAGCATATAGTTGAATCATGCTGTTTTATCCATTCTGACAGTATCTGCCTTTTGATTGGAAAGTTTAATTTATTTAGATTTTAAATAATTGCTGACAAGGAAGGACTTACTCCTGCTGTTTTGCTGTTTGTATTCTGTATATATTATAGCTTATTGTCCTTCATTTCATCCATTTATGCCTTTTTTTTTTTTTTTGGCCACGCTGCGCGGCTTGTGGGATCTTAATTCCCTGACCAGGGATTGAACCCAGGCCCAGGCAGTGAAAGCTCCAAGTCTTAACCACTGGACCAGTGAATTCCTGATTTATGCGTTCTTTTATGTTTAGTTTCTATTTTTCTGGTGAGCTGTTTTGATTCTTTTTTCATTTCCTTTTGTGATGGTTTTTAGAGACTTTCTTTGTGGTTACCATGGAGATTCATATAACATCTTAAATTTAAAATGATCTGTATTAAATTAATACCTACTTAACTTTTAACTATGCTGCTTCTATACATCTCTGTCCTCCCTCCCTTATGTTGTTGTCATAAATTATATCCTTATACATTGTATGCACTATAACATAGATTTATAGTTATTTTTACGTAATTGTCTTTTAAATTCTGTAGGAAATAAAAGGTAGAGTTACAAACCAAAAATACAATAATACTTGTTTTTGTATTTGCCCATGTATTTACCTTTACTGGACATCTGTATTTCTTCATGACTTCGGTTACTTTTTTTTTTTTCCTTCATTTCAATCTGAAGGAGTTCCTTCAGCATTTCTTATAGGACAGGCCTAGTGATAACAAATTCCCTCAGCTCTTCTTTATC
The DNA here is from genome assembly GCF_028564815.1 of Eubalaena glacialis. Classification (NCBI taxonomy): domain Eukaryota; kingdom Metazoa; phylum Chordata; class Mammalia; order Artiodactyla; family Balaenidae; genus Eubalaena; species Eubalaena glacialis. Next base: position 314,281 of record NC_083717.1, on the reverse strand, counting down.
TGTGAATGTCTTAACTTCTCCTTCATATTTGAAGGAGAGTTTTCTGGACACTGCCTTGAAGTTGATGGGTTTTTCTTTTAACACTTTCAATATCATCCATTGTCCCTTGGCCTCCATGGTTTCTGATGAGAAATCAACCTTTATACTTATTAAGTATCCTTTGTACATGATCAGTTGCTTCTTTCTTGCTGCTTCCAAGACTCTCTTTGTCTTCGTCTTTCAATAGTTTGATTATAATGTCTCTTGGTGTGGATCATTTTGAGTTTATCCTACTTGGAGTTTGTTAAGTTTCTTGGATTTGTAGCTTCATGGCTTCTATCAAATTTGGGAAGTTTTCAGTCATTATTCTTTAAATATTCTTTCTGCCTTTTTTTCCCTCTCTTCTTTTTCAGGGACACCCATAATATGTATGTTGGTTTGCTTGCTGGAATCTAACAGGTCTGTGAGGTACTTTTCACTTCTTAATCCTTTTTTCTTTCAGCCTCTCAGACTCAGTAATTTCAATTGACCTATCTTCAAGTTCACTGGTTCTTTATTATGCCTACTAAATCTGTTATTGAACATCTCTAGTGTTTTGGTTTTTATTTCAGTTGTACTTTTCAGCTCTAGAATTTTAGTTCCTTTTAAGTTTTTTTCTATCTCTTTATTTAAATGATCACTTTGTTCATACATTATTTTCCTTATATCCTTGTCAGTGCTCACCTTTAGTTCTCTAAGCTTATTTAGGACAGCGTTTTATAGTCTTTATCTACTAGGTCCTGTCTCTGTCTTTCCTGTCAATTTATTTTGTTCGTTTGCCTGAGCAATACTTTCCTATTTCTTTGTATGCCTTGGGATTTTGTTGTTGTTGTTGTTGTTGAAAACTTGGCATTTGACTATTATAATGTGGTAACTGGAAATCAGATTTCCTACCTCCCCAGGGTTTCCTGATGTTTGTTTGCTTGTTTGTTTGATACTGTAGTAGTTGATCTTCTTAGTGACTTTCCCAAACTATTATTGCAAAGATTGTATTCCTTATTTATGTTGTCACTGAAGTCCCGTTCCTTAGCTTGTGTTCAGCTAGTGTTTTGACAGAAATTTCCTTGCATGCCAGGAGCTCTCCCAGTCTTTTCAAAATGGTTCTGGACTCTCCTTCAACACTTACCCAGGGTTATGCCGTGACTGGGGATTAGCCATAGGTGAAAGCTTAGTGTCTTAAGTCCTTTTTGAGCATTATATCTTGCCCTGGGTGACTTTCTAAATTCCCCAGTATACACAGGCACTTGTGAATATTCTAAACTCCCAGAGGAATGCTCCCCAGCTCCTGCCTTAGGCAGTCTTTTGTATGTTTGGACTGTAATCTTTTGCCCTATGCATGTGAAGTTTGTTTATTCAGTTTGTGGTGTTTCCACCTTTCTCAACCTGAGTTTTGTGTTAGACAAAACAGAGGAGTGCCTTGCATCAGTCCTTCAGGTAGTCCCTAGACAGTTTAGAACAGATATATAAAATATTATGTGAATAAGGTCTGCTCTGCTCCTTCCAGAAATGAGGAAATAGTCCCACACTGGTAACATGGGCTGTTGATGCTTTAAGATTGCTGTTGCTTTAAGACTTTGCTTTAAGACTCTTGCCACTTTAAGACTATGGCCAGTTTAACACATCTGCCACTTTATGGTCACTGCCATTTTGAAACTTCTGTCCCACCAGAGAGGGAGGTGAGGTAGGGCATATAAACTCACTACAAACCTTCCTACTGTTTTAAAGGCCCCCTGCCTTTTTTTTTCTTTCAGCCCTCTGTAAACTTTTGACTGTTTTCTAGAGATCACAGAGTTGGTTCTGACAACTTCTGCTTGTTTTTCTATGTATCTGTTGGGAGACAAGAAGTGGAAAATTCTTACTCTACATTTTTCTGACGTCTAACAGTAAACTCTTATTTTTTAAACCTAATGACTTAAAAAAAATTTTGCCCATTAGCAATAGTATGCAATCAAATGGAATAGTAAAAAGAAATTTTGGCCGGTTTTGTTTGATTTGGCAAATGTTTATTACCTTACATGTTGTGCCAGTTATGATTAGTTGTGTCATTTGGAGGCGGATATGCTGATAGAGCTAAGAAACAAGTCTTTATTTCTATTATAAATTTGAACTAGTACTTTTAACTATACAAAAAAGTAAGCTCTAATTTAATTGACACGGGCATTTCCATTGTTCTGGTGTGGAGTTTACCTTGTTAAGCACTTGTTATCTAGGCATTAGGGTTAGTTTGAGCTCTTATGGCCGGAAAGCTAAAATATGAAAAATATCACCCCCCAAAAAAATAGAATTTAGATGTAGAAAGAACCTCACAAATAATATTATTCTAATGATTCTCACATCAGAGTCACAGAGAGAGCCCTAAAACCACATATTCTGAGGCCCTGCCCTATTGAATCAAGTATCTGGAGGCTAAATCTGAAAATCTATATTTCAAAAATTTCTCTAGTTTATTCTCATAAGTACATACGTTTGGGGGAAAATGATATAATTTAACTCTCTAGGTTTAAGGTAGAGAAAGATGTGAGGCTCCAATAGGTAAAGGGACTTAACCACACTGGGTGCATCTTTAGAGTCAATAAACTAATTTATAACTTTGTCATTCTGGAAAGGAAGATCACATCCCTTAGAAAATAAAGAAACAAAAAAAGAAGGAAGGAAGAAAAAAGGAGGAAGAAGGGAAGGAAGGAAGGGAGGAAGGGAGGGATGGGGGAGGAAAGAAAGCAAAATTCAATCTTGTTAAAGTTAGTAGGATAAATAATTTTTTAAATTAGTATGGAATCTATAAGGTACCAAGAACTAGTTTGACAAAAGTCTTCTACTGGATAGTTGGTTCTGAATATACAAAGTTATGTCAATTCTTGCTTATCTGTAGCAAATAATTGTGGACAATAATTCAGAAAATCTTGTATTGAAGGCAATTAGAAAATGACTTACATTTGTCTTTGAAGACTTTTTATGCTTATGTAACCAACATATTGAACACACAGGACACGTGAGGTGTAAACATAAAGCAACTTAATTTTCATCTCCCTCTGTTCCCTTTAAGTTTTGTAGGTAGAGCAAGTTCTTCCTCTGCCCCGTAAAAACTGAGGCAGGCCCTGTGACTTTCATTGTCATTCTTAGGTAAGGCAGAGTCCTCCAATCGGAATTAAAATGTCCATGTCCATGTAATAAACAAGAAGTGGTAACTTGATTTGAAGCTAAGGTTTCCCCCTCTCTTAGCTGGAGTGCACTGCATGGGAAAGCCTTTTACGGGGAAAAAAGGGCTTCCCTGCCCTCTTCTATCACTTCTTATCTTGCTGTACTAGTTCCTGGGTTGGAACATGCCTAAGGAGAAGAGGAAAGGGAAGAGGAAGATTCTTAAGCCATACATGCTGAGTGATGGTCTAATAGATGCTTTTTCTGGGTTTGAATATACAACTGATTCTCCTGTGAGAGCTTTTGTAAGTTCCTTGACATCTCTCACTCCCAGTTCTCTGTTATCACTGAGAATCTTATCTCTGTTCTGGGTGGGGCGTCCTAGACAGTCCCTAAGATATCCCCATCCTGCCTGTCTCACACACTTATATATGAAAGTTATTCCTTGCCTACATGCATTTACCTCATACAGAACCATTATTCAAACACATTTTGTGGTTCCATATTTACTGTCTTGCAGTGAAGTCATTTAAACAATAGTAAGACTTTCTCAAAAGGTATACTCCAAATTGAACTTCATTCTATAGTAAGTACTGGTATGTTCAGCTTCCAGACTATTTCAAAATTGTCTGACATTTTGGAAATGACAAAACTTACACCAAATGTGAGCTCAATTTAAGAAAAAAATCCAGAGAATCTTTCCCTTCTCAAATACACTGTAAACTATTCTTTAGTCTTGATAGACATCATTATGTTTCAAGGAAGATGTGGATCCCTCACCAAGCGTGTACATAGATTGTATTCTAAGTGGAATGATTTCTAATTTAGCCCTCCCCTGCTAAGTGAATAGAAAATTCAGAAAATTGGCTATTTTGCTGCCAGTGATGCCTAACTGCCTGAGCATTGGAATCATATGAAGAAATTTTTAGACACTTGGATTCTGCAGCTTCTCTACAAACCTATAGATCAGAATCTGCAGAGCTGTGTTCCAGGACTGCAGGAATCTAAAGTTCTAAGACTCTTCTAAGTCATTCTGATAAACTGCTTAACCAAGGTCCTTCTTGGGGACTAGAAAATCTGCGAGTGTGTTCACCAAACAGTGCTCTACATTCACATCTTCCCTCCATTGCCTATTGAACATTAAAATAAAGGTCATTTAGAAAAAGTCAACACAGCAACTAGTCAAAGTCAAGTCACTCTAGCCAATAATATACTTCACTCCCCCATCCTCTGAAAAATTTACACCAAAAAAATCCAGAAACCTGAAAGAGGGAATGGGGATAAACATGTCACATGTAGCTTTTATCCTCATTAATCTTTTTGATTTCACGGTTCATCTGTGTTACTTTCTTACCTTAAACTCCTATAAACCAGTATTGTTACTTTAAGAAAGTATTTGTTATAATCAAAGTTTGTCATAACAAAGAAATTTACTTTTGCTCTGGAGTGAGACTGTGTGTGTGTGTGTGTGTGTGTGTGTGTGTGTGTTTATTTTTGGGCCCTGAGTTTAACTGACAGCACCAGCAGTTTGAGAAAAAGTGAGATGCAGGCACAGTGTAGTTTTTTTTTTTGGTAGTAATAAGAAAGTTTAGCTATTTTAATGTGGTCCTGCCTGAATAAGGTCTTTAGTTATATTCGTGCTGTTTTGGAATCAGTAGCTCCATTTGCTTAGTTGACTCTCCCAGTTTTCAAACCAAACTTAGTTTCTCTCTCCTGCTAAAAATATCTAGAGGCAGGTATCAGTCATTTGTTTTGGAGCAGTTAGCAAATGAATAAAGTAGAAAACCAGAGGCTGTTGTCAGTATTTTAAAATGTAAAGTCATGGTTGTTGGGAGGAAAAGTATTAAACCCATTCTTTAATTGCTGTGTATGTATTCCCATTTCTGTTAGTCCAACCAAGAAACAGGCATAGCTTGTGTTACTCAAAATGGAGTACATATCACATTCTTTTTGCAATTAGTAGCCATTTTTCTAGAGCTCACTTCTCCAGCAGAGGAGAGTATGAAAATCTTTTAGAAGGAGGCTTTACTTTTTTTTTTTAATTTTTATTTTTTTTAAACAGCAGGTTCTTATTAGTCATCAGTTTTACACACATCAGTGTATACATGTCAGTCCCAATCTCCCAATTCATCACACCACCACCACCACCCCCCCGCCGCTTTCCCCCCTTGGTGTCCATACGTTTGTTCTCTACATCTGTGTCTCTATTTCTGCCCTGCAAACCGGATCATCTGTACCATTTTCTAGGTTCCACATATATGCGTTAATATACGGTATTTGTTTTTCTCTTTCTGACTTACTTCACTCTGTATGCCAGCCTCTAAGTCCATCCACGTCTCAACAAATGACCCAATTTCGTTCCTTTTTATGGCTGAGTAATATTCCATTGTATATATGTACCACATCTTCTTTATCCGTTCGTCTGTTGATGGGCATTTAGGATGCTTCCATGACCTGGCTATTGTAAATAGTGCTGCAATGAACATTGGGGTGCATGTGTCTTTTTGAATTGTAGTTTTCTCTGGGTATATGCCCAGTAGTGGGATTGCTGGATTATATGGTAATTCTATTTTTAGTTTTTTAAGGAACCTCCATACTGTTCTCCATAGTGGCTGTATCAGTTTACATTCCCACCAACAGTGCAAGAGGGTTCCGTCTTCTTCACACCCTCTCCAGCATTTGTAGTTTGTAGATTTTCTGATGACGCCCATTCTAACTGGTGTGAGGTGATACCTCATTGTAGTTTTGATTTGCATTTCTCTAATAATTAGTGATGTTGAGCATCTTTTCATGTGCTTCTTGGCCATCTGTATGTCTTCTTTGGAGAAATGTCTATTTAGGTATTCTGCCCATTTTTGGATTCGGTGGTTTGTTTTTTTAATATCGAGCTGCATGAGCTGTTTATATATTTTAGAGAGTAATCCTTTGTCCGTTGATTCGTTTGCAAATATTTTCTCCCATTCTGAGGGTTGTCTTTTCGTCTTGTTTATGGTTTCCTTTGCTGTGCAAAAGATTTGAAGTTTCATTAGGTCCCATTTGTTTATTTTTGTTTTTATTTCCATTACTCTAGGAAGTGGATCAAAACAGATCTTGCTGTGATTTATGTCTGAGAGTGTTCTGCCTATAATTTCCTCTAAGAGTTTTATAGTGTCCGGTCTTACATTTAGGTCTGTAATCCATTTTGAGTTTATTTTTGTGTATGGTGTTAGGGAGTGTTCTAATTTCATTCTTTTACATGTAGCTGTCCAGTTTTCCCAGCACCACTTATTGAAGAGACTGTCTTTTCTCCGTTGTATATCCTTGCCTCCTTTGTCATAGATTAGTTGACCATCGGTGCGTGGGTTTACCTCTGGGCTTTCTATCTTGTTCCATTGATCTATGTTTCTGTGTTTGTGCCAGTACCCTATTGTCTTGATTACTGTAGCTTTGTAGTATAGTCTGAAGTCTGAGAGCCTGATGCCTCCAGCTCCTTTTTTTTTCCTCAAGATTGCTTTGGCTATTTGGGGTCTTTTGTGTCTCCATACAAATATTAAGATTTTTTGTTCTAGTTCTGTAAAAAATGCCATTGGTAATTTGATAGGAATTGCATTGAATCTGTAGATTGCTTTGGGTAGTATAGTCTTTTTCACAATATTGATTCTTCCAATCCAAGAACATGGCATATCTCTCCATCTGTTTGTATCATCTTTAATTTCTTTATCAGTGTTTTATAGTTTTCTGCATACAGGTCTTTTGTCTCCCTAGGTAGATTTTTCCCTAAGTATATTATTCTTTTTGTTGCAATGGTAAATGGGAGTGTTTCCTTAATTTCTCTTTCAGATTTTTCATCATTAGTGTATAGGAACGCAAGAGATTTCTGTGCATTAATTTTGTATCCTGCAACTTTACCAAATTCATTGCTTAGCTCTAGTAGTTTTCTGGTGGCATCTTTAGGATTCTCTATGTATAGTATCATGTCATCTGCAAACAGTGACAGTTTTACTTCTTCTTTTCCAATTTGTATTCCTTTTATTTCTTTTTCTTCTTTGATTGCTGTGGCTAGGACTTCCAAAACTAGGTTGAATAATAGTGGTGAGAGTGAACATCCTTGTTTTGTTCCTGATCTTAGAGGAAATGCTTTCAGTTTTTCACCATTGAGAATGATGTTTGCTGTGGCCTTTATTATGTTGAGGTAGGTTCCCTCTATGCCAACTTTCTGGAGAGTTTTTATCATAAATGGATGTTGGATTTTGTGAAAAGATTTTTCTGCATCTATTGAGATGATCATATGGTTTTTCTTCTTCAATTTGTTAATACGGTGTATCACATTGATTAATTTGCATATATTGAAGAATCCTTGCATCCCTGGGATAAATCCCACTTGATCATGCTGTGTGATCCTTTTAGTGTGTTGTTGGATTCTGTTTGCTAGTATTTTGTTGAGGATTTTTGCATCTATATTCATCAGTGATATTGGCCTGTAATTTTCTTTTTTTGTAGTATCTTTGTCTGGTTTTGGTATCAGGGTGATGGTGGCCTCATACAATGAGTTTGGGAGTGTTCCTTCCTCTGCAATTTTTTGGAAGAGTTTAAGAAGGATGGGTGTTAGCTCTTCTCTAAATGTTTGATAGAATTCACCTGTAAAGCCATCTGGTCCTGGACTTTTGTTTGTTGGAAGATTTTTAATCACAGTTTCAGTTTCATTACCTGTGATTGGTCTGTTCATATTTTCTATTTCTTCCTGGTTCAGTCTTGGAAGGTTATACCTTTCTAAGAATTTGTCCATTTCTTCCAGGTTGTCCATTTTATTGGCATAGAGTTGCTTGTAGTAGTCTCTTAGGATGCTTTGTATTTCTGCGGTGTCTGTTGTAACTTCTCCTTTTTCATTTCTAATTTTATTGATTTGAGTCTTCTCCCTTTTTTTCTTGATGAGTCTGGCTAATGGTTTATCAACTTTGTTTATCTTCTCAAAGAACCAGCTTTTAGTTTTATTGATCTTTGCTATTGTTTTCTTTGTTTTCTATTTCAGTTATTTCTGCTCTGATATTTATGATTTCTTTCCTTGTGCTAACTTTGGGTTTTGTTTGTTCTTCTTTCTCTAGTTCCTTTACGTGTAAGGTTAGATTATTTATTTGAGATTTTTCTTATTTCTTCAGGTAGGCTTTTATAGGTATAAACTTCCCTCTTAGAACTGCTTTTGCTGTATCCCAAAAGTTTTGGATTGTCGTGTTTTCATTGTCATTTGTCTTTAGGTATTTTTTGATTTCCTCTTTGATTTCTTCAGTGATCTCTTGGTTATTTAGTAACGTAGTGTTTAGCCTCCATGCGTTTGTGTTTTTTACGTTTTTTCCCCTGTAATTCATTTCTAATTTCATAGTGTTGTGGTCAGAAAAGATGCTTGATATGATTTCAATTTTCTTAAATTTACTGAGTCTTGATTTGTGACCCAAGATGTGATCTATCCTGGAGAATGTTCCATGCACACTTGAGAAGAAAGTGTAATCTGCTGTTTTTGGATGGAATGTCCTATAAATATCAATTAAATCTATCTGGTCTATTGCATCATTTAAAGCTTCTGTTTCCTTATTAATTTTCATTTAGGATGATCCATTGGTGTAAGTGAGGTGTTGAAGTCCCCCACTATTATTGTGTTAGTGTCGATTTCCTCTTTTAGAGCTGTTAGCAGTTGCCTTATGTATTGAGGTGCTCCTATGTTGGGTACATATATATTTATAATTGTTATATCTTCTTCTAGGATTGATCCCTTGATCATTATGTAGTGTCCTTCCTTGTCTCTTGTAACAGTCTTTATTTTAAAGTCTATTTTATCTGATATAAGTATTGCTACTCCAGCTTTCTTTTGATTTCCGTTTGCATGGGATATCTTTTTCCATCCCCTCACTTTCAGTCTCTATGTGTCCCTAGGTCTGAAGTGGGTCTCTTGTAGACAGGATGTATATGGATCTTGTTTTTGTATCAGTTCAGCCAGTCTATGTCTTTTGGTTGGAGCATTTAATCCATTCACGTTTAAGGTAATTATCGATATGTGTGTTCCTATGACCATTTTCTTAATTGTTTTGGGTTTGTTTTTGTAGGTCCTTTTCTTCTCTTGTGTTTCCCACTTAGAGAAGTTCCTTTAGCATTTGTTGTAGAGCTGGTTTGGTGGTGCTGAATTCTCTTAGCTTTTGCTTGTCTGTAAAGCTTTTGATTTCTCCATCAAATCTGAATGAGATCCTTGCCGGGTAGAGTAATCTTGGCTGTAGGTTCTTCCCTTTCATCACTTTAAGTATATCATGCCACTCCCTTCTGGCCTGTAGAGTTTCTGCTGAGAAATCAGCTGTTAACCTTATGGGAGTTCCCTTGTATGTTATTTGTCGTTTTTCCCTTGCTGCTTTCATTAATTTTTCTTTGTCTTTAATTTTTGCCAATTTGATTACTATGTGTCTTGGCGTGTTTCTCCTTGGGTTTATCCTGTATGGGACTTGCTGCGCTTCCTGGACTTGGGTGGCTATTTCATTTCCCATGTTAGGGAAGTTTTTGACTATAATCTCTTCAAATATTTTCTCGGGTCCTTTCTCTCTCTCTTCTCCTTCTGGGACCCCTATAATGCGAATGTTGTTGCGTTTAATGTTGTCCCAGAGGTCTCTTAGGCTGTCTTCATTTCTTTTCATTCTTTTTTCTTTATTCTGTTCCGCAGCAGTGAATTCCACCATTCTGTCTTCCAGGTCACTTATCCGTTCTTCTCCCGCAGTTATTCTGCTATTGATTCCTTCTGGTGTAGTTTTCATTTCAGTTATTGTATTGTTCATCTCTGTTTGTTTGTTCTTTAATTCTTCTAGGTCTTTGTTAAACATTTCTTGCATCTTCTCAATCTTTGCCTACATTGTTTTTCCGAGGTCCTGGATCATCTTCACTATCATTATTCTGAATTCTTTTTCTGGAAGGTTGCCTATCTCCACTTCATTTAGTTGTTTTTCTGGGGTTTTAATCTTGTTCCTTCATCTGGTACATAGCCGTCTGCCTTTTCATCTTGTCTGTCTTTCTGTGAATGTGGTTTTTGTTCCACAGGCTGCAGGATTGTAGTTCTTTTTGCTTCTAGAAGGAGGCTTTCATACTTTTTGTCAGCCAGATACATATTGAACCAGCTTTGAGATACAGGAGCTATTTAGGATTGTGTTTAGGGCTAACTTGAGTTACAGGTGGGTGAGAAGATAACTGGATATAGGTACTTCCATTTGCTGTTGTGTTCCATTCACACTCCTTTGAAGATCAGAGTGGAATTAACCATCTGCAGTGTTTTATTATATCTTTGTGGTCCTGAAATGCCAGTCACTGGATTTGTGCTTGGCTAGATGTGTAAGAATCAACCAGTATAGTTTGGTAAAAGTACAGATTTCCAACTTTTCTGTCTCTGACCCCCCTTTTTTTTTTCAGTTGGTCTGGGCTAGTGCCTGGAAATTAAAGTTCTCCAGCAGACAGGTATGAGAATTATTGCCCAAGAGGGCTCTGTATAGATATCCAATTCAAGAATGTTATGAATTGCTGGAATTTCAGTGTGGAAGCTACCACTACAAGTTCCATGATTTTTCCCTCCAAATTTACAGGTGTGACTGTATACGAAACAAAATGTGGGTTGCAGCCTTTGGAGTGATTTCTGCTGCCTTGGCAGTGGTGAGCAGCTTTGGCCTGATGTTGTACATTGGGGTGCCATTTGTGATCATAGTTGCAAATTCACCATTTCTTATTCTAGGTGAGTAAAACAAAACGTGAGGCTGCACATTGTGTATGTGGGGGTGTGGGGTGGATAATGGAAGGGGATTGTGTTAGATTAAGCAGAATAATTATATTTAGGTGGCTCTACAGATCCAAAATGGGGTATCAGGAAAGAAGAAAATCAGATGGAATTCTGTGTCTTTAGAGTTAGAAAAATCTAGTACCCCAAATGGAAAAACGCAGACCAGGGACATGAACAGGCAGTTCACACACACACACACACACACACACACACACACACACCAAACACAAAATCCAAAATACTAGTCACTGAAAATATGAGAAAAAATATTTGACCTTTCAGTTAATCAAGGGATGCAAGTTAAAACAAAAGTGAGACACCTTTGTTTTCTTTTCTTATTAATGAATATTAGCAAGATTAAAGGTTTGGGGAATGTTGTATGCAAATGAACACTCATATTCTGCTTGCTGGGGGAAGTTTGTAAATTGGTGCACTTTTAAAATACAACTTTGCAACAAATCAAAAGACTTAAAAATTTAAAAGGGAATACCTTTGACCTGCCTACTCCACTTCTAGGAGTTTGTCCTAATTATTGGACAAGTGCTCACAAAGTAGAACGTGTATGTTCATTTCAGTGTGATTTAGAATAGGAAAAACAAGAACAACCTAATCCCATATCGACATGGGATCGGTCCACTCAAACATAGCATATTAAAGTTTTGGAATCCTATTCAGTCTTTAAAAAGAGGTAGATATAAAGTGTTAAATGAAGAATGCTGGCTATGAAACAAGATGTTTAAAATAGATATACAAATATATGTGTATATTTGTATAGAGCAAATTCTGGATGGATATACTTAAAATATTAGCAAGGAATATCCCTGAAGGGTGGAATTACAGTTGTTTAAATTTTTTCTTTGCATTTTCCTGTACTTTAAGGATTTATTTTACAATAAGCATGAGAAGATAAATATGTTTATATTTTGGAAAGTAAACAACTTGGAAGAAATAATATTTGATTTCCTAGGGGAGACAGTGGAGGAAACCTTCCTAGTACACACTCACGCTTAAGCTCTCAGTGTTCCCACAGTCATAAATAACTATAGTTAAAGTCTATGCAACCAATTTAATATAAACCATCTTCGTACTGTCTGTGTATACATAGAAGTATGAGTGTAGGGGTGTGTGTGTGTATGAGTGTGTGTGTGGGAGGGTTGTGATTTCAGTAACTCAAGAAATATACGAGGACAATTTTTGAACAAGGTTCTATAAAGAAAAAACTGGTTTTTAAATACCTAATAAATATCAATGAGTTTATTCGTCATCCTTAGTACCTCTGATTCTTCCCTTTTGTTCAGCTGAATACAACTGAAATCCACAAAGCTGGCAGCAGGGGGAGTGTCGGGATGCAGTTTATGACACACTACGTAAACCTGTGTCAGTGTAGGCCCTCCTACCTTGATCATACGCACACAACATCTGAATTAGAGGCAAAGTGCAACTCCCAGTACCCTCCCCAGGTAATCCATGGAGAAGATCTCTTAAAATTGAAATGAAAATCAGCATGTTAGTTCCAAGTACTGATTTTGTATCAATACACACAGAAACAGAGGTGTACATGAGTGAAAGCAGTAGAAAGCTTGAGGGAGATGAAATTTGTCTGCAACATGCTCATGCTGTCCTTTGTAATCCCATTTCTTCTCTGTGGTCCTCCTCTCCTAGCCTTCATTGATGGTTTCAAAGTCCTCAGATGTTCTCCTGTCTTCTTTATTCCAAACCAATCAGGAAACATCATTGTGGAAAAGACTGATTACCTTAGTAGGCATTTAATATGTAAAGGAATCTTAATATTTACTTTGGTGCATATTTCTGATCTCAAGAGAGCCTGCATTTTATTGAGATAATGCCTTAACCTGGGCAAGTGAAGTTTGAATGACAGCCTTCTGGGTATCAAAAACAGACTAGCAGGAAAACTGCATTTGTGTGTGTGTGTGTGTGTGTGTGTGTGTGTGTGTGTGTGTGTGTCTATAAACTATGGGGTGCCTCTACAATCAGACCACATTGATAGCTAGATGCTAACTGTAGAACAGATAAATCCAGCTCATATTTTAAGCAACAGTATGTTGGCTCAACATTAGTGCATTAGAATAAAATGGTTTATGGGAGAAAATGGTCTCTCAAGTATTCTAATGGAGTCAAGGATACATTGCTAATCCTGCTTCACCTAACACCCAGCAGCCAGGTTTCCTGACTCATCATTAAAACACCCTAAATGATGACTAGGAGTAGAGTATACTGTGCTCTGTGCAAATAGGAGTATGTACAAAGCACAGAGCTACTACAGAGCAAGGAGTGATAAGTTCTGTTGTGGATTCAGAGGCAACCAGAAAAAGCATCACAGAACGAAGTATCAAAACACAGACTGAGGAAGATAAATAAGACCTTAAGAGATGGACAAAGAAATGGTGTGAACTGATCTGTTTAATGTTTAACGGATGTTCATATGTATGAAGATTCTGTTTCTTTTTTTAACAGGCGTTGGGGTCGATGACATGTTTATCATGATTTCTGCCTGGCAGAAGACCAACCTCATGGATAGCATAAAAGAGCGGATGTCCAATGTCTATTCAAAAGTGGCAGTGTCCATTACAATCACCACCGTCACCAACATCCTGGCCTTCTACACAGGAATTATGACCTCTTTCAGGTCCGTACAATACTTCTGCATCTATACAGGAACAACCCTGCTCTTTTGTTATTTTTATAACATCACCTGTTTTGGAGCATTTATGGCCCTGGATGGTAAAAGAGAAGTAGTCTGTCTACGCTGGTTGAAGAAACCAGAAACTCCTGACCAAAAATGTTCCTCATTAAAAAAGCCCTGCTGCCTCCCATGTAATTCTCTCCGAGACAAACATAAAGCTGATATCCACCCAATGAATTTGTTCTTTAGAGACTATTTTGGTCCTTTTCTCACAAGCACTGAGTCCAAGTTTTTTGTAGTGCTTATATACATTTTGTACATCATAAGTAGTATATATGGGTGTTTCCAAGTGCAGGAAGGTTTAGACCTCCGAAATTTGGCAAGTGACGACTCCTACATCACACCGTATTTTAATGTAGAAGAAGAACATTTTTCAAGTTATGGTCCCAGGGTTATGGTTATTGTTACTGAAGCTCTTGACTATTGGGATGGAGATGCTAGGCAAAAATTGGAAAAATGTCTTGTAGATTTTGAAAACAGTGACTATGTAGATAAAAATCTTACAGAGTTTTGGTTACGAGAATATGTGAAATATATGGAAAACCACCATCACGATGTAAATGATAAGATAACTTTTCTAAAAAATATTCCCAATTTTGTAATAGATTCTCCACTTTTTATGTATGATATTAACATTACATCATCACAGGAAATCATTTGTTCCCGGGCCTTCATTCAGACCACGGGTGTTTCTTCTTCAACCAGTAAGAAGCTGATGTTACTCCAGTTCCGAGACATGGCCGAAAAGTGTGAAATTCCCCTAATGGTGTATAACCAGGCGTTCATATATTTTGATCAGTATTCTGCAATATTAGAAAACACTGTTCGAAATGTAATTGTTGCCTCAACAGCTATGTTCATTGTTTCCTTACTGTTAATCCCTCACCCGCTGTGTTCTTTGTGGGTAACTTTTGCTATCGCTTCTGTGATTGTGGGAGTAACGGGTTTCATGGCATTCTGGAACGTCAATCTTGATTCCATATCCATGATTAATCTTGTCATTTGTATAGGGTTTTCTTTTGATTTTTCTGCGCACATTTCCTATGCATTTGTTTCCAGTTCAAAGCCCTCAGTAAACCAAAAAACCATCGAGGCATTGTATCTGCTAGGCTACCCTGTGTTGCAAAGTGCAATTTCAACAATAATAGGGGTGTGTGTCTTATCTGCAGCTAAAGCATACATCTTCAGGACATTTTTTAAGATTATGTTTCTTGTTATGGTATTTGGAGTTGCTCATGGCCTAATTTTTATTCCGGTATTCTTAACCTTTTTCTGAAAGTTTGTTTGACTAGCCACTAACCAATCAAAGACCAATTATAGAATTCCTGATTGCCCCAATCCAATCTGATAAAAATGCGCTATTAAGAATAGTCAATAAACTAAAAACAAAGGCATGTTTCCTTGGTGTGGAAATCCCATTTTAAAATGTTATTTAAAATATCCTGAGAAAAATTAATTAGTCTTACATTAAAATATCTTTACTAAATTAGGAAGTGTTGTCATCTTTATTATGGTCTATACAATCAAGCATAAGTATAACTTTCCAGCTATTTTTTCCTTTTATTTCATCATTAGTAGTTTATGCCTGGAATTCAAATATTTTATGTATTATGCTATAAATGGAATATTATTTTCATTGTACTTCCCATATGCATTATTATGTGAAAGTGCAACTGATTATTATTTATTCTCATAGTCTGGGGTTTTTCTATCCATGTTCTTAGTGGTGTATTTTGATGAACTGAAGTTTTTAAGTTTTGAAATCCAATTTATCATTTTTTTAATGGTTAGTGTTTTCTGTGTCCTCTGTAAGAAATTTTTGCCTAATCCAAGATTACAAAAAATTCATCTATGTTTTCTTCTCAAAGCTAGTAGTTTTATTTTTACATTTAGGTCTATGATTCATAGACCCGTGTTTGTTGGGAAGTATGGATAGAGGTTCATTGTCTTTCCATTATAGTTATCCAGTTGTCCCAGCAGCATTAGTGAAAAGACTGTCCTTTCACCATAGGGATTAATTTGGCACCTCTGTCAAAGAATCAATTGACAATTTATGTGTGGCTCTATTTTTGTGCGTTGATCTGTTTTTCTATCATACCACACTGCATTGATTACTGAAGCTTTCTATTAATTATTGAAATTAGGTTAGGTAAGGTATCCAACATTTTTGCTCTTTTCCAAATTGTTTTGGCTATTCTAGGTTCTTTGCATTTAGATACTAATTTTAGAATCATTTGTCAATTTATCAAAAAAAAAATCTGGGATTTTTGATTGGGATCATGATTGGGTTATGGTGAATCTACAGATCAATTTGGGGAAAATAGATATCTTAGCAGTATGGAATCTTCCAATCTGTGAACATGGTTTATCTCTCCATTTATTTATATCTTCTTTAATTTCTCTCAGGCATGTCTTATAGATTTACATGGATTTACTTCTAAGTACATTAATTTATTATATCATTGTAAATATTTTAAATCCCCTTTCCATTTTTTTTTTTACTGGTACATAAAAATACAATTGGTTTTGGTATACCTACCTTATACTGTGTAATCTTTTTAGGTTCATTTATTAGTTCATGTTGAGTTTTTTAGTTTCTCTAATAGTTTTTATCTATGCAATTATGTAAAGGTCACATAAAGACAATCCTATTTCTCCCTACATAAACTTTATCTTGTACTTATCTTATTGCACTGGCTTAAAATGTCCAGTAAAATGTGGGAAAATGTACTGAAAGCAGACATCATTGCCTTGTTCCCAACTTTGTAAGGAACGTGGTCAATATCTCAGGAAGTATGATGATTACCTGGAAGTTTTTCATAGCCATCTTCTGTCAGATTGTGGAAGCTCTTTTCTACATTTAGTTTTCTGGGATGTTTTAACATGAATGGGTATTAAATTTTGTCAAATAATTTCTGTCCATTGACTGAGATTATCATGTCTATTTTTCTATCTTAATCTGTGAATGTGACAATTTATATTGAATGATTTTTTAATATTATACCAACCTTGCATTCCTAGGATGACTCACATTTAGTCATGGCATATTATTTTCATATATTGCTGTCTTTGTTTTGTTAATATTTTGTCAATGATATATGTTCCTATGTTTATGAGGCATATTGGTCTACAATTCCATTTTTTGTAATGCCTTTCTCAGGTCTTTATATCAGGGTTATGCTGCCCTCAGGAAACAAGCTAGTAAATATATATTCCTCCCCTTCTATTTTCTGAAATATATGATGTATGGTTGATATAATTCTTTCATTTCTTACTTAAATGTTCAGTAGAATTCACCAGTGAAGTCTTCTGGGCATGGAGTTTTTCTGGGAAGGATTTTTATTTCAGATTCACTTTCTTTAACAAATAGAAGGCCATTCAGATGTTCTTTTTCTTCTTGGGTCAATTTTGGTATGTTTGGTTTTATAAGGAATTTGCCCATTTTGCTAATTGGCTAATTGATTATTTTCTTACCATTTTAATGTCTAGTGATGTCCCCTGTGCAGTTCTTGATATTGGTAATTTGTATTATGTACCTTTTATTTCTTGATCAAGGGATTATCAATTTTATTAAATTTTTCCAAGAACCAACTTTTGGCTTTATTCATTTCTTTTATTTCTCTATTTGCTACTTGATTGCCACACTCTTTGTTCATTCTTTGAGTTTAACTTTCTCTTCATTTTCTAGCTTTATAAGGTGGTAGGATAAGTCACTGATTTTAACATTTATTCTTTTCTAAGAAAGCTTTTAATGCTATAAATTTCCTTCTAACTACTCTTTTAACTGTACCCACAAATTTTTATATGAGGGGTGTTCATTATCATTCATTTCAAAATAAGCTCATATTTTCCTTGTGATTTCTTCTTTGACCATGAATCAAACAATACCTTTATTTTCTCTTCGTTATTTAAGAATAGTTTAACTAAGCGGTCCCCAACCTTTTTGGCACCAGGGACCAGTTTCATGGGAGACAAATTTTCCATGGGCCAGGGAGGGTGGGGCATGGTTTTGGGATGATTCAAGCAAATTACATTTATTGTGCACTTTATTTCTATTATTATTACATTGTGATATATAATGAAATAATTATACAACTCACCATAATGCAGAATCAATGGGAGCCCTGAGCTTGTTTTCACTTGCCACTCACCGATAGGGTTTTGATACGAGTCTGCAAGCAATTGATTTATTGTGGTCTCTGTGCAGTCAAACCTCTCTGCTAATGATAACCTGTATTTGCAGCTGCTCCCCAGCGCTAGAATCACCGCCTCAGCTCCCCCTCAGATCATCAGGCATTAGATTCTCATACGGAGCATGCAACCTAGATCCCTTGCATGTGCAGGTCACAGTAGGGTTCGCGCTCCTATGAGAATCTAACGCCGCTGTTGATCTGATAGAAGGTGGAGCTCGGGCGGTAATGGGAGCAATGGGGAGTGTCTGTAAATACAGATGAAGCTTCACTCACTCAACCACTGCTGACCTCCTGCTGTGTGGCCCAGTTCCTAACAGGCCACGGACCTGTACTGGTCTGTGGCCCGGGCGTTGGGGACCCCTGGTTTAACTGGATATAGAATTCTAGGTTGAGAAGATGTTTTTCTTTCAGCCCTTTAAAAATGTCATTGCATTGTCTTCTTGATGCAGTGCTTTGATTAGACTTCATCCTTCACTGTTATATTTTTTTAATTAATTTTTATTGGAGTATAGTTGCTTTACAATGTTGTGTTAGTTTCTACTGTACAGCAAAGTGAATCAGCTATATGTATACATGTATCCCCTCTTTTTTGGATTTCCTTCCCATTCAGGTCACCACAGAGCACTGAGCAGAGTTCCCTGAGCTATACAATAGGTTCTCATTAGTTATCTATTTTATACGTAGTATCAGTGGTGTATATATGTCAATCCCAATCTCCCAATTCATCCCACCCCCTTCCCTGCTTGGTGTCCATATGTTTGTTCTCTGTGTCTGTGTCTCTATTTCTGTTTTGCAGATAAGATCATCGACACCATTTTTCTAGATTCCACATATGTCTGTTAATATACGGTATTTGTTTTTCTCTTTCTGACTTAACTTCACTTTGTATGACAATCTCTAGGTCCATCCATGTCTCTACAAATGACCCAATTTCATTCCTTTTTATGGCTGAGTAATATTCCATTGTATACATGTACCACAATTTCTTTTTCCATTCCTCTGTTGATAGACACTTAGGTTGCTTCCATGTCCTGGCTATTGTAAATAGTGCTGCAATGAACATTGGGGTACATGCGTCTTTTTGAATTATGGTTTTCTCTGGGTAAATGCCCAGCAGTGGGATTGCTGGGTCATATGGTAGTTCTATTTTTAGTTTTTTAAGGAACCTCCATACTGTTCTCCATAGTGGCTGTATCAATTTACATTCCCACAAACAGTGCAAGAGGGTACCCTTTTCTCCGCACCCTCTCCAGCATTTTTGTACATTTTTTTGATGATGGCCATTCTGACTGGTGTGAGGTGATACCTCACCGTAGTTTTGATTTGCATTTCTCTAATAATTAGTGATGTTGAGCATCTTTTCATGTGTTTGTTGGCCATCTGTGTGTATTCTTCGGAGAAATGTCTATTTAGGTCTTCCATCCATTTTTTTGATTGGGTTGTTTTTTTCTGATATTGAGCTTCATGAGCTGTTTGTATGTTTTGGAGATTAATCCTTTGTTAGTTGCTTCATTTGCAAATATTTTCTCCCCTTCACTGTTATACTGATCTTCTTTATGGAATGTGCCTTTTTTTCTTCTAGCTTCATTTAAGCTTTTTTTAGTATTGGTTTTCAGCAATTTGACTATGATGAGATTGTATATGGTGTTTTTTCTATTCAATCTTCTTAGGTATCTTTAAGCACTGAGGACCTGTGGCTTGATAATTTCTGTCATATTTGGAAATATTTTAGCATTTATTTCTTCAAATGTTTTCCTGCCACATTGTCTTTCCCCTCTCCTTCAGCGACTTTAATTACAAATATGTTCTCATGATTTTTAGTTGGTTCATAAAATTGTAATTGTCTCCAAGGTTGCATTTTATTATTAATAAATTGAAATTTATTGACACCTTTGATAAACTCTTCTCTGTAGCCCATATTTTGTTGGAAAAATACTCTTTCTACTTATGGTGAGATTCCTGGTAAGCTCAGGAAAATTCTGCTCAGTAAAGGTACTTAATTATGTTTTTATGTATGGAAATATTTAAATATTTTAGTCCAAATATTTTCATCATACTGTCCATTTTTATTTCATTGAGACTGTCATTCTTAGACAAATATTTTATAACACAAAACTCATCAGCTGTGTTGTCTCTATTTCTAATTATCTTGAATATTTTGCCAAACAAAATAGAGATATCACAAAATAATAGAGCTTTTCAATTTCATTCTATTCATTACAGAATGTTAAGTTTATCCCCCAAATGGAAGCTCAGCCAAAAATTCTTCTCACAAGTTATGAAATTACAAAGCATAATTATAAAATTTCAATCAGGTACACTGTTTGAACTCCCTTATTTGATTTGGTCATTTCCTCCCTCACTTTTGTAGTGACAGATTCATTGACTTCCTATTTATACACCATGTTTTCGAGAATTCCAATTTGCTAAAGGCTTCAAAACTTTAAGTTCCACTCACTGAACACTTTGATTAAAGATTCACAAGTGATTTTGAACAAATTGCAACAAAAAATAATAGAAGACTAGTTCACAAACTAGTTGAATAACTTTGTAGGGCACTAGATTGCTTTACAAAGTAGTTCCTCAAAGATTCGAACATTTGTAAAATCTGTGTAATATTGGGCAGTTAAGAGGGACAAGTGTGTACTGTAATGCTTGAATATTTTTAATTCAACCTCAACTTAATTGGCAAATAATTGTTGTTCACTTACTTTAGGTATTTTAGTAGCTCGTCACCTCCTTCTTCATGTATCCCTCAGGAGGAATCTTTGGTTACCCATTCATATTTACAAATGAAGCCTATTTTGCTCAGGTCATTGATAAATCCATATGCAATTGTTAATTCTGTGTCCAGCAGCTAAAACTGGTTTCTACCGCTATTCTGGTATACCACCTATTTTAAGTTTGTCCTGGACGGCTTGTTTTAAATGACGTATTATTATTAAGAGATGAATTGAAATAAGCCTGGATTGGTTTGCTATACCTCTGCTTTTTACTTTCAGATTCTTCCATGGTCTAGTCTAGTCTAGCGATGTGGATGACACAAGTGCCCTGAATAGAATTTTCACTTTAACATGTAGTTAACTGTGAAACTCACCCACTGATAAACCGCCTCCCTTCCAGATCCTTTACAAATACTATGTAACTAACATTTCCCTTTCGTTGGCAGTGAGCAGAGTGCTCAATGAATAAAACGAAGTGTGCTCAGACGCAAGTGCTTAGGGACAGCTATCTCCTCATTGGATTCTTTATTGGTGAAGCCATACTGGCCACTTTAATAAATAAGCCCCAACATTTTAGTGGCTACATTTCCCTGTCTCCTTTCAGGAAAATTCCCTTAGGTTTATACTTCTTATCCTGACCCTTACATTGATCCCTTTCCTTCTTGAAAAACCTGTAAACCAGCCCTGTTTGCTAGGACTGAGTGCTCTCCCTTGATTACAGTCCATATCCGTGGGTGAGATCCTCTATTCCACCAACCAATTTTCGATCCTCAGTTGGTTGACTCGAACCATGCAGAACTGAGGATGTGGAGGGTCGACTGTACTAGCTATTTCATATAAAGGACTTGAACATCCATGGATTTTGGTATCTGCAGGGGGTACTGGAACCAATCTCCCTCGGATACCAAAGGACTATTGTAATTTCCCTTGATTTGGGGCTCAGATATTTGTTTTCTAACATAGTCCTCTCATCTTGATGTGGAAGGTCTAGCACAGGCAGAAATATGAAGTCAATGAGTTACTGAATTATCAGACCATTCATTGTTTAGCTAAAGCTTGCCCACCTTCACCTCTTTCACTCAGATAAACTCATCTAGGTTGCCCTCTCCCAATCACCCCATCATGTACTTCATGAGGGGGGTCAATCGCTTTTGTCTTCCTTGGTTCCTTTTTGTGTTTCTCCTCTTCTGTGTGCTTCTTTTTTGAGGAGATTTAACTCTAGAAGTTCTTGATCCCCTAGGGCTCAGGAAATACATTGGCAGTGGGCAGAGTGCTCGCTGAATAAAATGAAGTGTTCTCAGACACAAGTGCTTAGGGACAGCTATCTCCTTACTGGATTATTTAGTGGTGAAGCCATATTGGCCACTTTAATAAGTAAGCCCCAACATTTTAGTGGCTTACCACAATGAAAGTGTATTTGTCACTCATGTAACAGTCACTGTAGATGTTCCTGGTCAGTGAGTACCTATCCTGACCATGGTGATTCAGGGACCCAGGTTCCTGCCAACTTATGGTGTCACGATCCAAATGGCCTCTTTTGTTGCCTGTGTCTAGATGGCAGATGGGACAGAGAACTTCTTAAAGGTCTTGGCCTATAGGTGAAACACATCACTTCCATGCATATTTTGACCATATTCTACTGGTCACATGGCCACACGTATAAATCAAAGGAATTAGAAAATGTAGTCCTTGATTGGGCAGCCATGTTGCCGTTAAATTCCATATTATGGAAAGGCAGCACAATTTTTGATTGAAGAAAGCACTCAATGTCATTGTTTCTTAACCTGTTTACATTTCACTAAAATAAATTTCCAGATGGCTCAATATTTAAATATAAAAAATGGGACCTTCCTGATGGCTCAGTGGTTAAGAGTCTGCCTGCCAATGCAGGGGACACAGAATCTAATGCCACTGACCTGACAGGAGGTGGAGCTCAGGCAGTGATGCAAGCGATGGGGAGCAGCTGTAAATACAGATGGAGCTTCGCTCACTTGCCAGCCGCTCACCTCGTGCTGTGCGGTACTGGTCCATGGCCCTGGGTTGAGGACCCCAGGTGTATCACATTGATTGATTTATGTATATTGAAGAATCCTTGCATCCCTGGGAGAAGTCCTACTTGATCACCGTGTACGATCATTTTAATGTGTTGCTGGATTCTCTTTGCTAGTATTTTGTTGAGGATTTTTCTGTCTATGCTCATCAGTGATATTGGATTGTAATTTTCTTTTTTGTGATATCTTTGTCTGGTTTCGGTTTTAGGGTGATGGTGGCCTTGCAGAATGAGTTTGGGAGTATTCCTTCCTGTGCCATTTTTTGGAAGAGTTTCAGAAAGATAGGTGTTAGCTCTCCTCCAAATGTTTGCTAGAATTTGACTATGAAGCCATCTGGTCCTAGACTTTTGTTTGTTGGAAGATTTTTAATTAGTTTCGATTTCATTGCTTGTGATTCATATGTTTATATTTTCTATTTCTTCCTGGTTCAGTCTTGGAAGCTTGTACCTTTCTAAGAGTTTGTCCACTTTTTTCCAGGTTGTCCATTTTATTGCCATATAGTTGCTTGTAGTAGTCTCTTATGATGCTTTGTAGTTCTTCAGTGTCTGTTGTAAATTCTCCTTTTTCATTTCTAATTTTATTGATTTGAATCCTCTCCCTTTTTTTCTTGATGAGTCTGGCTAAAGGTTTATCAATTTTGTTTATCTTCTCAAAGAACCAACATTTAGTTTTATTGATTTTTGCTACTGTTTTCTTCATTTCTATTTCATTTATTTCTGCTCTGATCTTTATGATTTCTTTCCTTCTACTAACTTTGGGGACTTTTTGCTCTTCTTTGTCTAGTTGCTTTAGGTGTACAGTTAGATTCTTTATTTGAGATTTTTCTTGTTTCTTGAGGTGAGATTGAATTGCTATAAACTTCCCTCTTAGAACTGCTTTTGCTGCATCCCATAGGTTTTGGGTCACCGTGGTTTCATTGTCATTTATTTCTATGTATTTTTAAAATTTCCTCTTTGATTTCTGCAGTGATCTCTTGGTTATTAGCAGCGTAATGTTTAGCCTACATGTGTTTGTGTTTTTTACAGTGTTTTTTTTTTCTTCCTGTAGTTGATTTCTAATCTCACAGCGTTGTGGTTAGGGTTAGGGTTAGGGATAGGATAGGAACCCCTTATCAGATATATATATTTTTTCCATTTTTTAAAATTTATTTTTTAATGCCTGACATTGGAAGTTCTACATCTTGAGTTTTGGGTGGTTGTTTTATTTTGTTTTTTTTATTGGACTACAGTTTATCATCATCATTTAACATATTTCAAACACACACAACACACAATGTTGCACTGTATAGATGTACTGGAACTCGGTGTATAGTGGATAGCTATTGACACACACACACTTCTTTCTCCCCTGTTATTGTGGTAAGTCACGCTGAAATCCATGTCCTCATGACCGCAAGTGCATTTTCCACAGTGTCCCCCACACACCGATTTGTTGTCTTTGGACTTTGTCACGGTCTATGCAGAGAGAGATTTTTATTTCCACTTGTATGGGTTTGAGCGTATCAGCCTTTCCTTTCCAGCTTCTGGGCTTTCCCTGTACATTCGAAAGACTTCCTCCGTTCGAAAGTATGGAATGAAAACCGACTCATGCGTTGTTGTTCTTTGAGCACTTGCTTGGTTTCGGTTTGCCAGTCCACGGCTTCCCTCCTTCGCAGGAGTCAGGATCTCGCTCTTGCACTCTGGGCAGCGCTTGCTGGCCACCAGGCCCCGCCGGCGTCTCCGTGGCATTTTAACCACCTGGAACTCGCGTGGCTAGTGTGTCTCCATGGCGGCAGACGCCAGCCAATATCTTCCCAGCCTCCTCTCCCCGCCCCCGCTCCCCCTGTCTGCTGCCGGGGTCGGTCGTGCCGTGCTGTGCCATGCAAAACCGGGAGCTGAGTGCCACAAGGATGCCTCAGGGCCGGGGCGGACGCCCTCCACCCGCCCCGGGACAAGCTCTGGCTTTGGGGCGGCCAGCGCTGCGTCGTCGCTCCCGGGCGCTCGGGATCTGTCCCGCTGACGTTCGCGCCGGTTGTCGGCCGCCATCTGGCGGCCTCTTTTATATCGTCTCTTCCCTCTGGAGCTCCGGCGACCTTTGCGATGGATGGGACGCGGCCTCCGAGCGGGAAGCGGAGTTCCGGGAGTCCGGCGAAGCTGGCGGCAAGTCTCCTGGTCAGGCAGGGGCGTGGGCGTGTCATTCTCTCGCCGGAGACTGGGCGCGCAGGCTTACAGGGGAGTGGTCCGCGCCGCGCTTCCGCCCGGACGTGGCGCCGCCTGGCCGGCGTACCAGTGTCCGCCAGCGCCCCTTTGGCTGCAGTGACCCACGCTACGATGGCCCGGCGCTGCGGGGAGGAAAGCGAGAGTGTCCTGCAGCCAGACGCCTGTGGCGCGGTTGTTCTTTGTCAACCTTACTGATTTCCCCACTCCCTCTACACTTCCTGCTCCCGAGGAGAAGACTGGCCGGTATGTGCTGAGGCCCGTGGAGCGTGGAATGGACTCAGTGGCGGGCACGCTTGAGTCCTGGGGGTTGGATTCTTTCTGATAGATTTTTCGGAGTCGCACTCAGGAGGTGGGGACCGCCCCGGGCCATGAGAGATAACCTGGATAGGGTGGCACGGGTCTGGGTGTTGTCCGTCTTGGGGCCCAGTCGTCAGAGGTGCGTCTGCAGAATTTCCCCCAAGTCCCAATCTAGAGACATTGACGGACCGGTACCTGCCAACTTGGGCGAACTGGAGAGGGCATACCCCGCCCACTCTCGCCCTCATTCCTGCCGCTCCTGCCCCCCAGCCCCCTTTGCTGCCACGCTACCCTGAGATGGCCGTGAGAGCTCTGGGGCTGGCGGTGATGGGGTAGTGCTGGGGACCAATGGCTGGACTGAGGTGCCGTGGGCCCCCCTGCAATTTGTGAATAGCCAGCCCCCGTTGCTGGGTGTGGTAAGTTTTTCACCTAATGTGGGCATTTTTTTTTTTGCTGCTAGAGAGGTGTGGTTTTCTTCAGTGCGTGTTGCCAGGGACATTGGGCTTCTGGACGTGCATAGTGCTCTGGGTTTGACCACAACTTTGCACCTGGCTCTCCCCTTGCTTCTTGAGCTGCCTGCCTGGGCGTGTGCATCGGCTCTTAGGTGTGTGTCCAGCTGACCCAATCCTACATCATACTCCATCTCTGGCCCCTGGCAACCCAAGGGCAGTGAGGCCATGCAGTGTGGGTCCTCTACTCTGCTGTGGCTGTGATGACTTCATCTCACAGGTGTCATGTCATGTGTGAGATGTAATATTCCCAGAATTGTTGGGCACTGTCACCTGAGAAGAGGTGTCCGGTGAGGCTGAAGCAGGCCCTGCTGGTGACGGTCTCCCTCGGCCTCCCCTTTGGGGATTCCATACACACGGATTGGTGGTTATGTCATGCTCTCCAGGGCTGGGGCTAAGCTGAACAAGATGAGGGCTGCAAGTTCAAAGCAAATGGGGCCACTCTTGTCCTGCCCTTGGGGCCCTTCCCTCTCCCCCCCTGCCTACTGGTGGTGTGTGGAACGCAGGAGTGCCCACTCTATCCCGACCTTAGTCTCTTGTCCTTTGCTTCAGGACACCAGTGTGGCTGTGGTCCTCTGATGCAACAGACACTTTTTTCACCTTCCTGACGTGCCTTGCAAGTGGCCCTCCCTGCCCTGGGGAGAGCCATCCCACCACTCTGCTGCATGCCTCCTTGGTGTGTGAGCATGTGTCACCTACTCTCTGTGGTGCCTCTGGAGTTGTACAGGTTGTCCCTCAGGTGCTGAAAACCAAGCAGTGCCGTTTCCTATTCGCAGCAACCCCCTTGTGTCACCACTGTGGTGGTGTGTCCTGTGAGTAGCTTTCCTGGGCGCCTTGATGGTAAGGTGGCACACCTGTCCCACTTCTGGGGCAAGTACCTCATCGTGGTCATCCTTACTGTGCTAGAGGGACTGAGGTTGCCAGGTGAATGCCATGAATACCTTTTTTGCCAGGACTTGTGTGCAATAGTGGCAGGCTGGGCAGCACAGAGAGGGGCTCAGTCAGACTTCAGGGGAGCCCTCTCATGTGGCAAACAGGTGAGCCTGAGGCAGCGCAGACTTTTTCCAGTCCTCACCATAAATGCTCAGGTTGGGCGTTTGCTTACCCATGCCACAAACGTCCCAGGTACAGCCCAGTCCTGCCATCTCTTGAAGTGGTTCTGCTGGCCTGACAGGAGATGAGAATGAGGGACAATGTGTCCTTGGTGAGAAAGTCTCTAGTGATCTGAGAGGGAGGCTTGGAGTGCTGGACCCCCCAGCTGCTGCCCTTCCAAAGTATACAGTAGCCACTGGTGCAACTGCCGCAGCCTGTGGGCAGAGCCCGTCACCTTCCTGTGAGGTGTGTGCTGGCCTGTGGTGGGGCTGAGAACTCCACTTTGTCTACGACAGCCTGTGCCTCCCCCGCCTGAGTCAGGGGAGGGTTCTGAGAGGTTGGCATCCAGTGTAGGGCTGTGTGTGTGCATGTGTATGTGCTTCTCCCATGCTGTGCTGGGGCGGGGGGAATGCTGCATCCTGACTCCCCTGTCCCACTGCTGTGAGCAGCTGTCCTGCCTGTTCCCGTCCAGAGTCACAGCCTGTGGTTGTGCAAGGATTAGGCTGCCTTCCTCAGGAACATGTCCTGTGGACATGAGCCCAGGTCAGAGCAGATGAAAACAGGTAGATATGCATGGATGGATGACAAGGTGAGCAGTCCCTCCAGTGTAGGGATCATCATGCACAGGCCTAACGGCAAGGTTGTGTCATGGGAAGTTTGAGTGACTGAGGCTGGCTGACATGCCAGGTGTTGCGGGAGAGACCGCACTGGTGTCTGTAGTGATGAGACCCCATGCTTGTATTCCTAGTGGCCTGCTGACATCTCAGCATTCCCTTTTCTGGCCAGTCCCTGTGTCCCTGTCTTGTGGCCCTCACCCTCAGTGCATGCTGTCCCTCCCCATTGTTGCTGGCCCTCTGCTTCCCTGATTGCTCACACTACCCCCAACTAGGACTGAAATGGCCTCAGCCTGTGTGTGTCATCACCAGCTGCCATGGCTGAGGGTGCCTCAGATGAAGTGCTTTTGGTCCAGTAGGGGTTCAGCCGTAAGAGCATGTGGGACTAGGTGTTTGTGTGTGTGGGAGAGTTCTCCTGACTAGGCTGAGGCTCTGTAGTGTTGGTGGTTAGGGTTTAGGGGTTACGGTTTAGGTTTTAGGGGTTAGGGTTAGGTTTAGGGTTAGGGTTAGGGTTAGGTTTAGGGTTTAGGGTTAGGGTTAGGGTTTGGGGTTAGAGGTTAGAGGTTAGGGTCAGGGTTTAGGGTTTAGGGTTAGGGTTAGGGTTAAGGTTTAGGGTTAGGATTAAGGTTAAGGTTAAGGTTTAGGGTTAGGGTTAGGGTTAGGGTTTAGGGTTAGGGTTAGGGTCAGGGTTTTAGGGTTAGGGTTAGGATTAGGGTTAAGGTTAGGGTTAGGGTTTTAGGGTTAGGGTTCAGGTTAGGGTTAGGGTTAGGGGGTTAGGGTTAGGGTTAGAGAGTTAGGGATAGGGTTAGGGTTAGGGTAGGGTTAGGGTTAGGGTTAGGCTGAAGCTTAGGGTTACGGTTAGGGTTAGGCATAGGCTTAGGGTTAGGGTTAGGGGTTAGGGTTAAGGGTTAGAGGTTAGGGGTTAGAGGTTAGGGTTAGGGTAGGATTAGGGTTAGGGTTTGGGTTAGGCTTAGGCTTAGGGGTAGGGGATAAGGTTAGGGTTAGGCATAGGGTTATGCTTAGGGTTAGGCTTAGGGTTAGGCTTAGGGTTAGGGTTAGGGGTCAGGGTTAAGGGTTAGGGGTTAGGGTTTAGGGTTAGGGTTAGGGTTAGGGTTAGGGTACGGCTTAGGGTACGTGTTAGGGTATGGGTGAGGTTACGGCGTAGGGTATGGGTTAGGGTTAGGGTTAGTTTTAGGGTTAGGGCTAGGTTTAGGGTACGGGTTAGGATTAGGTTACGTGTAAGGGTTAAGGTATGGGTTAGGGTTAGGGTACGCGTTAGGGTTAGGTTATTTATTAAACGTATCCCTCTCTCTAGATACCACTTAGCAGATAAAGAATATTATTTGGGGTCCAGCCATGGAGAAGATTTTAGACGCTAGGATAAGATAAAAAACACACACATTATAAAGAAATCACATTAGGATTTTCTTTTTAACCTGTTCCTTAAAACACTACTGCTTAGGAACTCTATCGGAGGCAGAAGCAGTCAAGGATAGCTTAGGGTTAGGGTTAGGGTTAGGGTTAGGGTACGGCTTAGTTTACGTTTTAGGGTATGGGTGAGGGTACGGCATAGGGTATGGGTTACGGTTAGGGTTAGGTTTAGTTTTAGGGTTAAGGCTAGGTTTAGGGCACGGTTAGAATTAGGGTACGTGTTAGGGTACGTGTTAGGGTTAGGGTTAGGGTTAGGATTAGGGTTAGGGTATGGCTTAGGGTACGGGTTAGGCTATGGGTGAGGGTACCGCATAGGGTATGGGTTAGGGTTAGGGTTAGTTTTAGGGTTAGGGCTAGGTTTAGGGTATGGGTTAGGATTAGGGTACGTGTTAGGGTTAGGGTATGGGTTAGGGTTAGGGTACGCATTAGAGTTAGGGTATTTATTAAACGTATCCCACTCTCTAGATACCATTTAGCACGTAAAGGAATATTATTTCCAGTCCAGCCAAAAATGGTTCCTGCAATTCTGCCTTGCTTTCAAATCCTCTTCGTTGCCTACCCTCAATATATTTTTGGAAGACAGTTATCACTTATAACTATGCAGGTTTGTGAATTGCAGTGCCCCTGAGCTCCATTTTTCAACTCGCTTTTTTGGGAGCTGGCCGCCAAAGCGAAGGATTGCTTCAGGCCCTATTCTGGATCCGGGGGGCAGGCTGAGCCTGTGGTTAATTCTTCTTCCTGATGGGAAAATAGAGTGACCTGTACCTGTCCCAACACCTAGAGCTAGTCTCTCATTGGTTCCCCCTCTTCCCGTTCATCCTCAGGACAAATTGCAACCTGTATGAAACAGGAGGTTAAAGGTGCTGATTCTCCAAGTAGGGAGATTGTTAGTAAAGGGGCTGGAATGGCGAACCCGAGCACAAGGAGATGAGAAATGAGGTGCGTTTTAGAAACCTTTCCCGATCACACGGTGTACCATCTTCTGGGTTTCCCATGCATGTTTTGATGTAGGAAGATGCCCTTGTACCTGGAGATTTGAGACCCATGGGGTGTGTACCCCGCGGTGTTACTTTAAAGTATCTGCGTTTGCTCACCCAACCTCACCAATCCTCTCAGCCCCAAGAGTGTTCAGCCTTATGCCTCATCCAGCTGTGGGTCTTGATATGTTCAATCCAGGTTGCATCACAGCCCCTGAACGAATTTTGTAAGAATTTCTCTCTTTCATTGTCTTTGTTTTTTGTGTTTTTTTTGTAATTTATTTTTATAATGGGGTTTAGCTGATATTCACTCCTGTGTTTATGCCGTTTACACCCACTTGATTCACTTACAGAGAGATATTAATACATAGGTTATAAGATTCTTACTAGTCAGATATATTCTTGTCCGGTGAATAGGTGGTGTTTAGTCCAGTTCACTGAGCAAGGAGTAGGTCTAGTCTATTACATATTGGGTTTATGGAACGGTATGTGTGCTAATTTCACACCCTTGTTTTATGTATCACCCTACCTCACCTTTCCCATTCAGCAGCCATAGTGTGTTTTCTAAATGTGTGACTCTGTTCTGTTTTCTAATGCAGTTCAAGTGTAGCGATTTTTACATTCCATCTATAAGTGATATCTTATGATAAGTGTCTTTTTCTCTGTGACTTATTTCACTTAGAATCATCGCACCTAAATCCACTCATCCTGCTGCTACTAGCCTTATGACATTGATTTCATGGCTGAGTGATATTCCATTGTGCCTAAGTACCACAACTTCTTTATCCATTTTTCTCTTTCCTGGGATATTGAAGGTGTACTGAAGTGGAGGTTCTTGTAAACAGAGCAACCCTAAACTTTGGGGTGCCTGTGTCTTGTTGATTTTTAGTTTTCCCAGTTTATACGCCCATGAGTGGAAGTGCCCTATGCTCTCTAAGCTGTGTTTTTTAGATGTTTCAGGACACACCGTACACTTCTCCAGAGTGGCTGTTGGCAATTTACATCCCACCCATCAGCGTAGCAAGGCTCCCATTTCTACATGGCCTGTCCTGCATTTCTGGTTTTTACACTTTTTTCAGCATGGCCCTTTTGACAGATGGGAAGTGAGTCTTTTTTGTAGTGCTGATTTGCATTTCCGGCTTGCTTGGTTGGCCAAAAAGGGCGTATGCGTTTTTTCCTGAATATATTCAGGAAAAAACGCATACGCCCTTTTTGGCCAACGGCATCATTGTCAACGTTTTGCCTCTTTTCATGTGCTTTAAAGGCGAGTCGAGTCTACCTCCTGAAATCTGTTTCCTGCAATTCTACCTTGCTTTCAAATCCTCTTCGTTGCCTTCCCTCAATATATTTGTGGATGAGAGTTATCATTTATAAGTCTGCAGGTTTGTGAATTGCAGTGCCCCTGAGCTCCATTTTTCAACTGGCTTTTTTGGGAGCTGGCCGCAAAAGCACAGGATTGCTTCAGGCCCTATTCTGGTTCTGGGGGGTAGACTGAGCCTGTGGTTAATTCTTCTTCCTGATGGGAAAATAGAGTGACCTGTGCCTGTCCCAACACCTAGAGCTAGTCTCTCATTGGTTCCCCCTCTTCCCGTTCATCCTCAGGACAAATTGCAACCTGTACGAAACAGGAGGTTAAAGGTGCTGATTCTCCAAGTAGGGAGATTGTTAGTAAAGCGGCTGGAATGGCGAACCCGAGCACAAGGAGAGGAGAAATGAGGTGCGTTTTAGAAACCTTTCCCGATCACACGGTGTACCATCTTCTGGGTTTCCCATGCATGTTTTTGATGTAGGAAGATGCCCTTGACCCTGGAGATTTGGGACCCATGGAATGGGTACCACACAGTATTACTTTAAAGGGTCTGCGTTTGCTCACCCAACCTCACCAATCCTCTCAGCCCCAAGAGTGTCCAGCCTTATGTCTCATACATCTGTGGGTCTAAATGTGGTCAGTGTAGGTTGCATCACATCCCCTGAACGAATTTTGTAACATTTTGTTTCTGTGTCTGTTTTTTTTTTAATTTATTTTTATAATTTGGTAAAGGTGATTTTCAATGCTGTCTTTCTTCCTGCTGCACATCCACTTGTTTCACTTACAGAGAGACATCCGTAAATTCTTTTAAGATTCTTACCCTTCGTATATATTCTTTTCTGGTGACTAGAGTGTGCTGAGTCCACTTCTTGAGCTATAGAGTAAATTTTGTCGATTACCTATTTGATCTTTGGAATGGCATCCATGTTAATTTCAACCCTCTGGGTTATGTCTCACCCCACCCCACCTTTCCCCTTTATCAGCCATAAGTGTGTTTTGTAAATGTGTACCCTGTTTCTGTTTTGTAATTTAGTTCATGTGTAACCATTTTTATATTCCACCTATAAATAGTATCTTGTGCTAAGTGTCTTTTTGTGTCTGACTTTTGTCACTTAGAATGATCTTATCTAAGTCCACTCGAGTTGCCGCAACTGGCCTAATTCATTGATTTCATGGCTGAGTACTATTCCATTGTACCTAAGTACCATATCTTCTTTATCCATTTTTTCCTTCCAAGGACATTTATATTGTTTCCAAGTCGAGGATCCTGCAAATGTGCTGCAGTAATAGTTGAAGTTCCTGTGTCCTATCGATTTATGGTTATTCCGAAATATATCCCCAGGAGTGGTAGTGTTGTATGCTCTGTAACTCTATTGTGTTTTAATTAATTAAGTAATTAATTTTGCCTGTGTTGGGTCTTCATTATTTCGTGTGGGGTTTCTCTAGTTGCAGGAAGTTGGGGCTACTCTTCATTGAAGTGCACGGGCTTCTCATTGCCATGGCTTCTCTTCTTGCGGAGCACTGGCTTTAGAAGCCAGGCTTCAGTAGTTGTGGCTCACAGGCTCTAGAGCACAGGCTCAGTAGTTGTGGCGCATTGGCTTAGTTGCTCCATGGCATGTGTTATCTTTCCGGACTAGGGCTCGACCCCGTGTCCTCTGCCTTGGCAGTTGGATTCTTAACATCTGCGCCAGCAGGAAGACCCTGTAGCTCTGTTTTTTAGAATGTTTAGGAAACATCATACCCTTCTCAGCGTGGCTGTTAGCAATTGACATTCCCACCATCAGCGTAGCAGGGTTCCATTTTCTCCACATCCTCTCCTCCATTTGTTGTTTTTACACTTTGTGAGGTTGGCCATTCTGACTGGGGCAAAGTGCTACATCTTTGTCGTGTTGATTTGTGTTTCCCGCATGTTTGCTTGGCCACAAAGGTCATATGGGTTTCAACCTGTACACCCTTTTTGGCCAACTGAATCATAAGCAATATTGAGCAGCTTTCATGTGCTTTAACGGCAAGTCCAATCTACCTCTTGCAATCCGGTTCCTGCAATTCTGCCTTGTTTTCAAGTTCTTTTCAGTTACTTACCCCAAGACATTTTTCTACGATAGTTGTCACTTACAAGTTTGCAGGCGTTGTGGATTGCAGTGCCCCTGAGCAAGTGTCTTCAACTTGTTTCTGAAACCGGCCACAAAGTGGCAGGATTGCTTCAAGCCCCATTCTGGTTACAGGGGCAGCCTGAGCCTTTGGGAAATTCCTCTTCCTGATTGGAAATTAGAGTGTCATATGCTGTCCAAATACGTAGAGCTTATTTCTCATTCCTTCCCCCCTTTTCCCTTTCATCCTCCCGACGAATTCCAAGCCTTGCACGACCGGCTGTTGAGTGCGCTGACTTCCCCAGGTGGGGAGACTCTAAGGAAAGAGGCTGGAGCAGGGAACCCTCCCCCAGGACATGTGGAGATAAGGTGACTTTTCCAAACTCTTCCTGCCCATATGGCCCCCCATACTCTGGGGTTCTGTCCAGACATCCCGTGGTTTCCAGCGGTGCGGGGCTCTGGCGCCGCCCTGCAGGGAGCAGCCCTGCTACCCGCGCCTACAGCGCCACCTGCTGGTCTCTTCATCCTCCCATCAGGCACAGTCTTCCACCTTCCCCGCTGCCTCGAATGATCTGTCTCCTCACTGTCCTGTGATCAGCCCATCACCCCCATCTCCACACCCCTCCTCCAGCCTCAGGGATGACCCAGGACTGGGCTCCCCTGCCTGCCCACCCTTGGTCTGTGTCCTCAATCCACCTGTGCAGACAGGTGAGGGTTCCCTCCAGAGGCTCCCAAACACTTCACCCCTACATCCTCCCCGGGGTCGGCCCACATCCTGTCGTGATGTTCCACCCTCACCAAGCCCCCGACTACATGGCAAGGGCAGGCATCAGGCCTGCTGCGTGCACTGCTGTGCGTCCTGCTGTATACACAGGCATGACCCTGCCCCAGGGTGCAGGAAAGGCAGCTCTACCTCGGGATGTGGGGAGATGGACTGACCACAGGGCGAACGTCAGCTCTCAGCTCACCAGGCAAGGGCAGCCGGGTTCTCACTCCTTGGACCCTTTCTCACCCAGCCTGACCATGACCCTGTTTTGTTCCCACCCACGTTGTCCCTCCATTGGCCTCGCTCTTGGGAGCAGAGCAGGACAGTGTGGTCTGTGGTTACAGGCTGAGACACAGATACTTGCTGACCCACGTGCACCCATGCTGACCACACGGAACGGGCACTGCACCAGGGCCTGTGTGGTGTGGGTTCACCAGCCCACAGAGAGGCCGGGCCTCTGCTCCTGGCTCCAGAGGTCACCTTGAGTCTTTTGGGAGTGTCCGTGCTCCGTGGGCCTCGGTCCAGGCTGGTCTGTGCTGACGGCGTGATACACGGTGGGGCTTCCTGAGTTGCCCCTGGGGGCTGGAGGCCAAGGTCAGGCACATGGTGGTCCCCACATTGACGTGACAGACCCCAATAAACCCTGCACTTCAGGACTCAGGTGGGCTTCCCTGGGCTGCCACAGCCGAGGAAGCTGGACCTTGCTCATCCCCCCATCCTTGCTGATTTTAACTTGCATCCTTCAGCATAATAAACCCTGAGTATAACATCTTCAGGGAATTCTGGGAGCCTCCAAGAAAAAAGAAGCCGGGGAGGGGGTCTCTGGGTCCCCGACTCTGCAGGTGGGGTCAGAAGTCGGTGGGGAGGATCTTGGGGCCCTGGAATCTGAAGGGCCCCTCTACCAGGGGAGGGTAGGAGACCCCGGATGGAAGTTAAACTGAGTCCAAGGCCCTCCTGCGTAGGAGGCATCCTAGCCCCAGGGATCCTGAAGAGGCCGGCTCCCTCCTCCCCTCTGCCTCCAGGCCTGGTCCCTGCTCTTGAGAAATTCCCTAGGGTGGAGTCCTGGTGCTGGAGGTGCCCCGATGCTGTGGCCTCCTGAGCCTCCAGTGAGGATAATGGGAGTGGGGGAAGACTTGTTCACAGAAAGGGAGCTTCTGCCAGAACAAAGCCTGGGTCTGCTGCCCCCGACCCCAGGTGCACTGGGGCAGGAATGTGAGAGCGAGGCTCCTTCCCCTCCCAAGACACCCAGGACACATGGGCGCTGGTCACTGGACTCCCACACAATATTAAAATCTCCCACATAGGCCTCATGGATGAGAGACACTATTTAAAGACTATTAATGGGGCCAGGGGGGCCCAGAGGGTGAAGCTGGGGTGGGGAGAGTTGGAAAATCACCCAAGGACACGCT
The DNA here is from genome assembly GCF_028564815.1 of Eubalaena glacialis. Classification (NCBI taxonomy): domain Eukaryota; kingdom Metazoa; phylum Chordata; class Mammalia; order Artiodactyla; family Balaenidae; genus Eubalaena; species Eubalaena glacialis. Next base: position 278,991 of record NC_083717.1, on the reverse strand, counting down.
CTCCCTGCAGCGACCCCCCAGATGAGCTCAGGTGGAGGTGGACCCATCAAGTCAGAGCCCACATCCTGGGTCTTTGGGGGACAAATAGCCAAGCACCCCCAGTACTTTCCTTCACCTGCTGCAGTTAGGGCCTGCCCTGTCTTCTTCATGGTCAAATTCTCACCCCTCCCAGAAGCCCTCTTGGGGGTTAATGCGATGGGGGTGTCCATGGCAGGACTGGAGGGTCTGTGGTGGGCTGGAGGCCACGTGGCAGGCAGGAGGGCTCCCACCCATCCTGCCGGTCCCCACCTCCTGGTCATAGGCCCGCACAGAGTCCACCAGGCTGTGGATGTGCTAGAAGGTGCAGAGGTCCAGGGACCGGCCCAGCCCATGCAGGTGTCTGACCACCGAGCGGTCAGTGTGGAGTGTTCGCAGGGAGCCCTGGCCGTGCTCGCACTCTCCCGGGAAGGACACATCAGCGTGGTCCCTGGAATGACCGGGAGGTCAGCCGGAAGCGCTCCCCACCCAACCTCACTGTTACCACCAGAAACAAGAGGCAACTCCGTGCAGAAAGACAGAACATCACCAGCCTGATGCTGTCCTGAGGAAGGTCGGCTGGCATCTGGGAACTGCGTACTACAGTGGATTGAATGGGGGGGGGGTCCCCCCAAGAGTTATGTCCATGTCATGCCCCCCAGAATCTGAGAATGGAACCTTATTTGGAAGTAGGGTCTTTTCAGGTATAATTAGTTACGGATCTGAAGATGAGATCATCCTGGATCAGGGTGGCCCTAAATCAGTGACAGTGTCCTTCTAAGAGACAAGCGGAGAGACACAGACACACAGGAGACACCATGTGAAGATGGAGGTAGAGACGGGAGGGATGCGGCCACAAGCCCAGGGATGCCTGGAGCCCCCAGAAGCTGGAAGAGGCAGGCAGGACCCTCCCCTGGAGCCTCCGGAGGGAGAGCGGCCCTGGGACACCTTGACGTCAGACGTCTGGTCTCCAGGACTGAGAGAGGACAGGTTTCTGTTGCTCTGAGCCTCCGTTTGTGGTCGTTTGTCACAGCTGCCCCGGGAAGCTAATGCAACTGGTGAGCAGCTCCCTGCCCTGATCTAAACCCTCCCTCCTCCCGTTAGGGGCAGCCCCCTGCGCCTGTGCTGTTTGCACAAACCATGTGGTTCATGCTGAGCCCCGGCTCCCCTTCTGGGCACTGGCATTTTGGAGGGTGAGGGCAGAGAACACCGCGTGACCAGCCCCCAGCCGGGTGCCAAGCCTCTAATGAGCCTCCCTGGGGGGACGGGGGTGGGGGTAACTGTCATGGTTCTGCCCTTCGTCGCTGGGGGAAGAGACACCCTAGAGACCCTCGAGGGAAGGAGGGGGCATGAAGGGTCATGAGGTGACCGGAGCAGGGGCCTTCCCTCCCGTGCATCCCTACTGCGTGCCGTGACCCATCTCAGCTGTGAGCACACAAGCCACAAGCATGTGCTGGGTCCTGTGAGCCTCCCAGCCAGTCCCTGAAGGTGAGGGCGGCCCTGCAGACCCCAGCCCTTTCCTCCACGTCTAGTAGGTGGAAGAGCCACTTCTCCTTGCCATTCCAGAAGCGGTTCTGGGGCTGTCCTGGGAGGGCTTCTGGGGTTATGCGGGCTGAGCCCCTGTTGCTAAGCCCCCATTTCCCCACAAGAGCCTCCAGAGCAAGCTGTTTGCCCTGGTGCCTGAATGACCCCCACCAGTTTTCTCAGGAAAGAATCAGGGGGTTCTGTAGCAGCGTCTGCAGGCAGCTCTGCATCTGGGCCCACGTTCACATCTTCTGTGTAAACACCGAGAACATTCCCTGACACGTGCCCCAGCTGACCACCTCCGCATGCCGACCACAGGCCCCAGTGCGGGCGTCAGACTGACCGCCCGTCTCAGCCTCCTCCTCTTGTTTCAGAGCTGCTCCAGGCCCTGCTCAGAACCCGTGGACCCACCTTTCACAGGGCTGTCCTCCACTCCCCAACTTCAGCAGGAGTTCACCTAAGTATTTAAGTTAAGGGGTCCAGAGATAAGAAAGGAAGCTACAAACAAGCAAACAGATGGAACCAGCTGGGACCAAGATGGCAACGAATCTGACCTCCAACAGACCCTGAGTCTCATCACATGTTGAATTTACTATATCAGCATATTAAGTGACACATTTACCGGTGGCCATGACTGGACATGAAGGACCAAAGATGGGTGAAAGGAGGTGGTACCCCACTCCCTTGGGAAAAGCCCTGCCCCTTCCCCGGAAGGCCTCTTCATCCCCATCATTAGCCTCACTCCTCCTCCATTTGTCTTTACTCTTTAAAATTAAACCACTCTCTCCAGGAGGCCGAGAAGTTGATCTGTGAACTTAGTTACCGATTCTCCATTCTTTGGTCACTGAATAGAGCCTGTGCTGTGGTGGTCTCAGCTTTGGTTTTGTTATTTGCCTACTTGAAGCCACATGGAAAAAGGAAACCTTCCCCGCTGAGGCAGAGCGCCTCGCCAGGCTCGGGCCCGAGCAGGGTCCATGTGACTTCACTTGGTAACAGTCTGTAAGGGGACCGTGGTCTCTGCCCGTGGGGTGGGGGGAGGGAACACCTAGAGCCACAGCACCGGCTCCGTGGACGGCACGGCCCCTCGTGGGCCTGGACAGTGTGCTCTCGTCCCCCCACGCCTGACACCCCCTGACAGTCATGACGCGGTGACACTGGCTGCTGGGCGTCCAGTCAGGAGGGACCAGAGGCTGCACCTGGTGCCAGATCAGACGTGCCTTTTCACAGGCACGGGACATGGGAGATATTAGGACTTTGTGTCAGGAAAACAAACCAAGCGGCTAGAAGGTGATCTGAGCTGTGGACGTGAAACCCACGTGCGAGGCGAGAGCTCCCACTGGACACTGTCTCGGAAGCTTCCGCACAGGGGATGACCACACCAGTGCTTCCCGCCCGACCCCTCCAGGCCTCCCTGGCGGGCACGGCTGGACCCGCGCTCCTCAGGCTCCCCAACCCCGAGCCTGAAAGTCTGATGCTGGCAGGGCCTGGGGACGCGAGTGGTCACCCCACCAACGCTGCTCGGCTCCTCCTCCCCAGTGACCAGGGGAGGGAAGCCCCGTGGAGTCTGAGGCCCAGCACAGGCAAAGCTCGCACACCCCCTCCTCGGGACCCCCGGCCCCGCCCTGCTTCCTCAGCCCACCGTCTGCGCCTCCCGGTGCCCGCGTCCCACCGCCCCACATTCCTGGTGTGGACGTCCACGTACACAAGCTGCTCCGTGTCCTCTTCCCACGTGGGACACCCCCATCCCTGCTTCTCCCTAATGACGGCCTGGACCTCGAATGTTCTGGACAGGAAGAGGGCCGAGGAGGAGGCCGGCCTGTCCCGTCTGCCTCCCGGAGGCCCAGACACAGGGCTCAGGGGCGGCTGGGCCTTGAGGTCTGGATGCTTCCAGGTGTGGGATGAACCTGCCACTGCCCGCTGGAGCTGTTCCTTTTGAGATTCAGGAAACAGGGCACCCACCAAACGGAGCCCATCCCCAGGCTCTGCTGCAAGTCTGCTCGGATTTGCAATCCTGATCCTGAAGACAGACCTGCGGGAAACAGGGCCTGCGATTCCCATACTGACGGTGTTCTGTGGAATGTCAATTTTCCATTTCCCTTTCTACCCTGTTCTGAGGAAATTACTAGTCAATCCATGCTACCATCACCCGATAGTGACTGGGAAGCTGAGGCTATGAGAAGCCAAGTAATCCAGCCGGAAGCACAGGTGTGGGACCACGGAGTGTGGTCTGCACCCGCCGCCTGCCCAGGGGGACTGCCCACTCCCCGCAGCTTCCACGCCTGTTCCCTTCGCCCCCCTCCCGGGACCAGCTCACAGAGCCTCCTCTTGGGGGGATTCACTTACCTTCTAACAGGATCCGTCTCACTATCGTGTTCTGGGATCATCCGGAAGGCTTGTCACTCTGACGCAGGTTCAGCCTCATGTCACCAGGGCATCTTTCTTGGATCACACTCACCACCTGCACGTCCACTCCCAGCTCAGACCCAGAAAAGCCCCCTCGGCCCCGAGCCCCATGGCTCTGCCTGGGCTCCCACCTCCTCCTGCCTGGTCCGTCCCTCTCATGTCCCCTGCAGGTCACCAGGAGCTCCCACCTGCCCCAGGCAGGCTGTCTGCTCTGTCCTGGGGAGACCTCCCTGGTGTCAGGAGGAAGACACAAGAGGTACCCGTGGGGCCTCCCTCACGCAGCACAGTGTCCAGCACCCACCTACTGACCTCATCACTCTGGATGGACAGGGGTTCATGGGGCCCGCAGCATCTCCTGGTTCTCATTTCATCCCAGCACCGCCCACAGGGAAGTTGCTAAGAAACTCTGTGCCGGCTGCACAGAGAGGACGCTCATACACACGTCCCCCTCCCAGCACACGAGGTTCTCGTGGTCAGGCCCCCCCCCAGGGTATAGAGCTCACCTGAGCAGGTACCCAGCAGCCCACGGGGCTCTCGTGATCAGGCCCCTCCCAGGAAATGGAGCTCACCTGCGCAGGTACCCAGCAGCCCATGGGGCTCTCGTGGTCAGGCCCCTCCCAGGATATGGAGCTCCCCTGGGCAGGTACCCCAGCAGGGCTGGGCACACAGGAACCGTGTACATAGCCCTCATTGCAGAGCACCCCCAGCTCACCTGTCGCTCAGAGCTGACACAGAGCACCTCAGAGCAGGGCTTGAACTAACAAACAGCAGCTCCAACAGGTCTGTGACCCTGGGCTTCACTCTGTGCGGCCTCCCTCCGCCTGGTCTTCCAGGGGTTTCCACTGCAGCCGGGGCACCAGGCCTCTGTCTCCACCCACCACCCCTCCTCTCCCTGACTCCTGGGTTCCTCTCATTAGGAGAGCGTCTTCTTGAAGTTGTCTCCCACTCATGGACCAGATAAAATGATTAGAAAACAGGCCAGAGCTGCAGCCCCTTGTCTATCCTGACCCTCAGGACCCTACACCTGTTCCTTGGACCTGGCCGGTGCAGCAAGGCCCATTTTCTGCAACTCTGAGCCCCTGAGGGGCGAGGATTGGCTGACCTGGGCAGCCTGACCCGGCCGGCCAGCCCTCCACAGGTGTGCCTGGGTTGAGGTCAATATAAACAGCCCTCCAGGCAGCAAGAGCCCCTGCAGCTGTGCCTGACGCCATATTCTCTGCCCCGTCAGCAGTCTCGGGGCTGGGCTGGTGGGAGGGAGTAGGGCCCACGGCTCTATGGGTGGCCCGGTGTGAGTGGGGCTCTGCTGGACTTTCTGCAGGAGTTGCCGGGCTGCCACCTGCTAAAGAAGAGGATGTGTCACCCATACCTGCTGCTGGAATTTCTACCCGGGCAGAGGTGAGGAAGGAAAAAAGCAGTGGGGGCTGGGACAGGAGGGGTACCTCAGGCAGGGAAATGGAAAGTTTCCAGAAGAGTGCCCGGGGTCAGGACGATCCTGGCTGGCCTGCAGGCACCAAGTTGGCCTGTGTGTTGTCGCTGGTGTGACTCCAAGCCCCTTCCTCTAGGCTTTCAAGTCCTTGCACACATTCAGGTGTTTTACCTGGGAAGGGTGGGAAAAGTTCAGCAGCAGCTGGCCTGGGGCTCAGCTCACGTTTACTCAGAGACGCCTCCTCACGGTCCCCCAGCTTTGCAATGAGGACGCTCCTTGTGTGGGGGCTGCTGGCTGCATGGGAGACGATTCCCCACCTGTGACCAACTTCAGAATTGTTTACCACTGGAGCAAGTGTCCTGATAGGGTTTTCATCTGTGTAACCAGTGAGTTCTTAATTAGCAACGTGAACGGTGATATCAGAGGTCCTGAATCAGGATGGAAATACTTACTTTACGCATGTACAGGCGTAAAAACCTGGGGAGGCCGTGTGCAGCCGGCACCCTTAGGGTTGGGCTTCTGACTGACCCCTCAACGTTCTGGTGTCCAGCCACTGCTTTAGGATTTCGGGGGCCCAATGCTGACTCTAAGGGCTCTGCAATCCAGCCTCTGTCGGCCTTTAATGAGACCCGCACTTCCAGGATCCTGCAGAGCAGGGTCTGTGTGACTGTTCTGTGGCTTCTGTAACAAATGACCACAAGCTGGGTGGTTTAAAACAACAGGAATTCATCCTCCCCCAGTCCTGGAGACCAGACATCTGAGATCAAGGTGTTGGAGGACGGAAGTCTCTCCAAAGGCTCCAGGATAGGGTTCTTCCTGCCTTTTCCAGCTTCTGGGGGCTCCAGGCATCCCCAGTCTCGCGGCTGCATCCCTCCCGTCTCTGCCTCTGTCTTCACGTGGCTTCTTCTCTGTGTCTGAGTCTCTCCTGTTTTGTCTCTCATAAGGACTCTCTCAATTGGATTGAGGGTCACCCTAACCCAAGATGACCTCACCTCGAGATCCTTAACTACATATACAAAGACCCTTTTCCCAGATATGGTCCTGTTGACGTGTTCTGGGGGGGCACATCTTTTGGGGTCAGCATTCAACCCATTACCTGTGTATAAAATAACCCTCATTTTAGGAGATTACCAAGGTCCCGTATAGACTGGCACAGACAGCAGCCATGTGGGTGGGGGTCTGGGAAGAATGAGGACCCTGGAATCACCTGGAAGTGATGAAGTCCTGGCTGCATTAGGTGAGCTCTGCCACCACGGGGTCCGTGGAAACAGCCACTCCACTCTGTCCTTGGAAAGGGACCCAGTGCTGAGTCCAGAAATGGTTACCTTGCAAAGCTGGCTCTTCTGGGATTTCATCATCAATAGCATCATGTAACCAGGAACTACGGGCTTGGAGGAGTCACTCTCTAGCACATGATGACAGCACTGTCACTTTAGGCTCATCAAGCCTAGAATAGGAATGTTTGAAGGAGAAGAGTTTGGGAGATTGCAAAGCTTGGTTGTCAAGGAAACTGAGCAGGTTTGTCAAGGTTGTCAAGGAAACTTCTCCCTTAAACTGAAGGCAGGGCTGGGAGAGCTGAACTCCAGGGATCTTGTAAAGGGGCTGCTCTGAAGCACCATCACCTGAGAGGTGGTCTCACCGTGAGCTGGGGTTTGAGAAAAGTGTGATGAGATTAAGCCTGACTTTCTGTGACAGCTGGGGAGGGGTTTGTAAAGCACCTTGGCTTTTAAGGCAGAAGTTTGTTGCTGGAACAAAGTGTCTCCCAAAACTGGGCTGAAGCTCAAGCTGTCTCTGTCCCCTTCTTGTGAGAGTCCAGGGCAGGTGGGTGTCAGGTCCCAGGCTCTGTCCCCCTTGTTTCTCCTCCCTGCTTCCAGGGGAGGGCTCCAACCAGCAGGGTGGGGTGACCAGGTGGGCATCATGCCCTCCATCCTAGGATGCAGGCTGTTCAAGGCCCTCACCACCTCCACCCCTTCCCCTTGGTAACACGAGACACTGTGCCCCAACTGTAAGGGATGGGAAGGCTGGGAGGTGCAGGGTAGCTGTGAACAGGAAAAAGGGAAATAGCTGTGACCCTGCTGTGAGGGTCGCCTGGACGCTAGCGCACAGACTCTGGGTCCTGTGAAGCTTCGCTGCTTTGTGGTTCTGGAAATCCTATAGGAGACGGTCCACAGCAGGTGAAGCTAATGCTCTCAGTGGAGGTGGTGAAGCTAAAGATCTGCAGTTCAGACCGAAGGTGCCGATGTACATACAGGACAAAAGCATCTCGTGTGAATGGAGTTCAGGCACGTTTAACATGAATGCAGTCGTGTTAATGCCTAGCATCTTCTATCTTGTGCCTCTCCTCAGGGACCCCCTCCTCAGTTCCTGAGGATCCTGTAACTCACGTACAGGGGGATGGAGAGTGGGCTCTGTCCAGTCTGAGCCCTGAGTTACCCTGCGTGTGAGTCTGCTCAGGACCGCCGTAACAAATACCACAGACTGGGCAGCTTGAATAACAGACCTATCTCCCAGTCCTGGATGCTGTCTGAGATCAAGGTGTGTGCAGGCTGGCTTCTCCTGAGGCTTCTCTACTTGGTGCTTAGCCAGCCATCTTCTCCCCAGGTCCTCACGTGGTCTCCCCCTGTGCCTATCTGTGTCCTAATCTCTTCTGGTAGGACATCAATCCTATTGGATTAGGATCCACCCCAGTGACCTCATTTTTACCTTGATCACCTCGTTAAAAACCCCATCTCCAAATACAGCCACATCCTGGGGTCCTGGGGGTTAGGGATTCAGCATGTGAATTTGGGGGGACACGGCTGAGCCTATCCCATCCTCCTTAGGAGCCAAGTGTGCCTTGGTCCTTCCTTCCCTCAAGTCACACGAGGTGATGTAGTGGCTCAGGGAGAGGCCACTCGTGCAGAGTCTGTGTCCCAGCTGGGGAGCCCTTGTCTGCTCTCTCTGATCAGGCAGTGGCCGTGCCAGCCCCCTCCTGAGGTGAGCGGTTCTGGGGTTTCCTGCCGTGTCGCCTGGCCTGCTGAGGTGCTCATTGTCAGGGAACCCAGGAGCCAGCAGCCTAGTGGGGGTGCCGGGGACTCTCAGGGCCTTGGCAGATGTCTCTCCCAGCAGATACCCTAGCGGAAGTGGGGAAACATTTGGGGGATTACAGGTGGGGGAGAGTCACAGTCTCGTTTATGCTTCAGAAAGACCACGTTGGGGTGGGAGAGGGTCACAGTCTCGTTTATGCTTCAGAAAGACCACGTTGGGGTGGGATGTGAGGTGCACCGTGCGGGCAGGGAGTTTTGCCAGGGCCTGATGGAGGAACCAGGCACAGGATCGGGCTTGGGCCAGGGCTGTGGGTGTAGAGGGGAATTAGTGTGGGAACTGGCCACAGACTGTTGTCAAAATCTCGGCTTCCCTGTGCACTGAGGCCAAACAGAAATACGGAGACAGGGATTTTGGAGGAAGAGAGAGATGGCTTTATTCTTCTGCCAGGCAGAAGGGAAGACACAGCCAGCTAATGCCTCAAGAACTGGGCACCCCTCCTTGAGAATCAGGGAAGGTTTTATACGTGGGGTTCTCACAGTCCAGGGTATAGCATGAGGATCGAAGTAGTGAAGGTCTTGTGTTCCTCCTTTCCTTTGCATTATTTCAAAACAGTCATAGCTGGCATCAGGCCGCCTGGTAATTGGGGTCCGGCAGTCTGGTAATTGCGTCCGTTTGCCTCTGGTTTATCGACCAGTGACCTTGTTTCTGAAATGCAAAAACTATAGGGGGTGACTTGTTATGAGGGGTGTATAGAATGTAAGTGCTGGACATAATAAGGTTAGGGAGTGAGAGGCAGGGGATGTAACTCACACAGAGTTAGGGGTGATGGGTGCCGACTGTAAATTACATAGCGTCAGGGAGTGAGGTTAGCTTTGTAAAGTACACATCTAGTTACTACAAATTAGTGACAAACAAGGAGTGATTAACTGTTTCAGGCCAGGTTATGTTTCTTCTCTAGCCTGTTCGCTGTTCCCTTTGTTTTCCCTGTTCTCAGGGGAGGGAAAACTTCATTTCTATTTTTGCTGCAACAAGACTCTGGAGGAGCAGATGACAGTCAGTGGGGCACAAGGAGAGTGGGAGCCTGGGAGACCCCAGTGTTACCGAACGAAACTTGGGTCCGCTTGCCCGAGTGCAGTAAAGCCAGTCTACTGACAGCGGGTGTGGTGAAGGGAAGTGCAGCTTTAATTGTAAAAGTGCCAATACAAGGAGGCCAGGTGGCCTGTGCTCTAAATCCCCGAACTCCCTGAAAGATTTCAGCAAAGGAATTTTAAAGGCCAAGTGAAGGAGGGGGGGTCGCAGGGTATGTGATCAGCTGGTGCACAATTCTCTGGTTGATGGTGAGGTAACAGGCGTTTAACATTATAAATTCTTAGGCACCAGCAGCTCTGGGGCTACCTGTTCATGATCATCAAGTAGTTAATTTCTTCCACTTGGTGGTGGAGGAAGCGTGCATCAGATACTGTTATCCAGGTACTTCAGAGAGGAGCTACAGCAGAGGATGTGGGGGAGGGGTCTGTCCTGGGAAGGCCCCGTAGGGTCCTGCTCGGTTACACCCGGTGCCTGGGCTCAGCAACCTGGGAAGGTGGGGCTGCTCCTGGGTGTGGGGAGCTGCAGGATCCCAGTCCTCTGAGGGTCCTGTTAGCCCCCAAGGTGAGATGGGGGTGCAGTGACTGGACAGAGGCGTTTGGCCTGGGAGAGGGGTCCAGGCTGGAAATGTCACTGGAATCATCGCAGGGAGGGAGAGGAAAGGCCAATGGGGGCAGGTAGGTCACAGCAGACTACGTGCAGGTGACGGTGGTCCTGATGGAAACATGTCAGAGCCAGAAAGCAGTGGCCATCAGGGACTCAGCTTCATTCTCTTGTTCCTTTGCAAAAGCACTGTGTCAGAGTTTGAGTCACTGCCAGGAGACTTCTGAGCCCAGTGCTGCCATGGCTTCATCAAAGGGTCCAGGTGGAACACAGAACCACTGCAGGCCCCGCCTCATGTCCCCACAGGGAATGAATCCCATCAGGGCACCAGGGCTCACAGACTTCAGAGAACCTCTGTCCTCAGGACTGGTCTTCCTCCTTCCTCTCACCTGCTGGTCAGAAGCCCAGGAACCCCCAATCTGGCTCCACCCCCAGGGCCTGGATTCTGGGACAGCTTAGGGGTAAGCAAGACCCTTATGCTCCGTTATCTGCCTAGGGGTGAGGATGTCTTAAACGCTGCAATTGACTGATTATGAAGGACTAAGTGTTTCCAGCAGGTATGGGTGGAAAGATGGGGTGTGAAGTTCCTATGTCTGCAGGGTCTTCCCAGCGTGAAGATCTGTGCGTTTCCCCTGGCCAGTCAGCATCCTCCCAGGAAGCCCAGATCCAGGATTACGAGGGCAGAGGCTCTCCCCTTGCTTACTTGTAACTTCCCACTCCCACACCAAGGAACCTGGCTCCCACCATCTGCCATTTATCTATGCATTGCTCCTTTCCAGGTTACATGTGCAGAGGTTTCAGAATTGTTAGCTGCTACACCCTGGAAAGAACTTCATAAAATAAAGCCCACTGTTTATGTATGGTCAACTTTACCTTTAGTCTACAGATTCTGTTCATTTCTAAAGGTTACTTAGGTCATCACCTTTTGCCCTATCCCCTACCCCTACTGTGAGTTTTTTCCATACTTTTCTTTCTTTTGGGGGCGGGTTGCATTGGGTCTTCGTTGCTGTGCACGGGCTTTCTCTAGTTGCGGCGAGCAGGGGCTACTCTTCATTGTGGTGCGTGGGCTTCTCATTGTGGTGGCTTCTCGTGTTGCAGAGCACGGGCTCTAGGCTCACGGGCTTCAGTAGTTGTGGTGCGCAGGCTCAGTAGTTATGGTGCACGGGCTTAGTTGCTCTGGAGCATGTGGGATCTTCCTGGACCAGGGCTCGAACCGTGTCCCCTGCATTGGCAGGTGGATTCTTAACCACTGAGCCACCAGAGAAGCCCCTTCCATACATTTCTAATGCAGTTACATTCTGGCACATTATGTATTCCATCCTGCGACACTCCTACATTCTAAATAACTAAATTTGAATAGATTATGACTGACCCCTTGGGCTATACAAATCTATGGGCTTAGTCAAATGCATAGTGACAGGTATCCATCCTAGAGTATCACATGGAATACTTCAACCCCCCCACCCCAGGATCTGCTTATCATCTATGTAGCTTTGCCTTTCCTAGAATGTCATAAATGGGGTCATACTGGGTGCAGCCTCCTCAGACCGGGCTCTTTCACTTAGCAGTATATACTGAGGATTTATCCACGTCTTTCCGTAGGCTGCTGGTGCATTCCTTTCTACTGAGTAGTATTCCATCGCACGTGTATGGGCGGAAAAACAATTTTCCCTCTACTTTTCTAGGTTCTTGGTTGAGACCACCCCCCACCCCCCAATAATAAAAGACAGATTACCAGGAGAAAAACAGAAGTTTAATAACATGTATACCCCCTGTATACAGGGGAGATACCAAGGAAAACTGACTCACTCCCTGAAATGACCAAAGCCATCACCTTAAATACCATCTTCAGCTAAAAACAGAAGAAAGGTGTTGGGGAAAGGGGGAAGCCAGTTATGGCAGGTTATCATGCAAAGCACAGTAAACAAATGTATGATTGTTTGCACATTTAAGTCAGGACTTCTTCACTGATAACAGTTACTTGAGATTTCATTATCCTTCTTTCTGGTGCAAAGAGGGACATATCCCTATAAATGGAAACTTCTCTATTGTAAATGTCCTTCACAAAAGGGAAATCTCTACTCAGTTTTCTGAGATTCTTTTTTTTTTTTTTTTTAAAGCAGACTGAAATAATCCTTATGCCAGAGAGGCATATTTTGGGGTGGCATATTCTACTTACCTTGACATGGATGTACCCCAGTTTGCTTATGCATTCATCTATTGAAGGACATTCTGATTTCCTCAGGTTTTTAGCCATTTATGAGTAGAGCTGCTGTGCATAATTGCATCTTTGTTTGCATTTGGACATAGATTTTCAAAGCAGTTGCCTAAATACTGAAAGCACGATTGTTGGATCCCAAGGTGAGACTTGTTTAGCTTTGGAAAGAAGTGACAAACTGGGAGGGAGGGGCAAGATGGCGGAAGAGTAAGACGCGGAGATCACCTTCCTCCCCACAGATACATGAGAAATACATCTACACGTGGAACTGCTCCTACAGAACACCCACTGAACGCTGGCAGAAGACGTCAGACCTCCCAAAAGGCAAGAAAATCCCCACGTACTTGGGTAGGGCAAAAGAAAAAAGAAATAACAGAGACAAAAGAATACGGACGGGACCTGCACCAGTGGGAGGGAGCTGTGAAGGAGGAAAGGTTTCCACACACTAGGAAGCCCCTTCGTGGGCAGAGACTGCAGGTAGCAGAGGGGGGAAGCTTCAGAGCCACGGAGGAGAGCGCAGCCACATTGGTGCGGAGGGCAAAGTGGAGAGATTCCCGCACAGAGGAGCGGTGCCAACCAGCACTCACCAGCCCAAGAGGCTTGTCTGCTCAGCCGCCGGGGCGGGCGGGGCCTGGGAGCTGGGGCTCGGGCTTCGGTGCTGGCCGGGAGGGAGTCCGGGAAAAAGACTGCAGCTGCCGAAGAGGCAAGAGACTTTTTCTTGCCTCTTTGTTTCGCGGCGCGCAAGGAGAGGGGATTCAGAGCGCCGCCTAAACGAGCTCCAGAGACGGGCGCGAGCTGCGGCTATCAGCGCGGATCCCACAGCAACAGGGACGCAGAGGGAAAAACGGAGAGATTCCCGCACAGAGGCTCGGCGCCCAGCAGCACTCACCAGCCCAAGAGGCTTGTCTGCTCACCCGCCGGGGCGGGCGGGGGCTGGGAGCTGAGGCTTGGGCTTCGATCGGATCCCAGGGAGAGGACTGGGGTTGGCTGCGTGAACACAGCCTGAAGGGGCTAGCGCACCACAACTAGCTGGGAGGGAGTCCGGGAAAAAGTCTGCAGCTGCCGAAGAGGCAAGAGACTTTTTCTTGCCTCTTTGTTTCACGGCGTGCAAGGAGAGGGGATTCAGAGCACCACTTAAACGAACTCCAGAGATGGGCGCGAGCTGCGGCTATCAGCGCGGACCCCAGAGACGGGCATGAGACGCTAAGGCTGCTGCTGCCGCCACCAAAAAGCCTGTGTGCGAGCACAGGTCATTCTCCACGCCGCCCCTCCCGGGAACCTGTGCAGCCCGCCACGGCCAGGCTCCCGTAATCCGGGGACAACTTCCCCGGGAGAGCGCACGGCGCGCCTCAGGCTGCTGCAACGTCACGCTGGCTTCTGCCACCGCAGGCTCGCCCCGCCTCCTCCGTACCGCTCCCTCCCCCCGGCCTGAGTGAGCCAGTGCCCCCGAATCAGCTGCTCCTTTAACCCCGTTCTGTCTGGGCGGGGAACAGATGCCCTCAGGCGACCTACACGCAGAGGCGGGGCCAAATCCAAAGCTGAACCCCGGGAGCTGTGCGAACAAAGAAGAGAAAGGGAAATCTCTCCCAGCAGCCTCAGAAGCAGCGGATTAAAGCTCCACAAACAACTTGATGTGCCTGCATCTGTTGAATACCTGAATAGACAACGAATCATCCCAAATTTAGGAGGTGGACTTTGGGAGCAGGATATATTAACTTTTCCCCTTTTCCTTTTTTTGTGAGTGTATATGTGTATGCTTCTGGGTGAGATTTTGTCTGTATAGCTTTGCTCTCACCGTTAGTCCTAGGGTTAGGTCCGTCCGTTTTTTGTTTTACTTAAAAAAATTTTTTTCCCTAATAAATGTTTTCTTAATAATTTTTTCCTTATTTTCTATTTTTAAAAAATTAAAAAAAAATTTTTTAATAAGTTTTTTCATATTTTTTATTTTAAAAAATTAAAAAAAATTTTTTCTTAATAAATTTTTTCTTAATTTTTTTCTTATTTTTAGTATAAAAAATTAAATCTATTTTTTAAAATTAAAAAAATTTTTTTTCTTAATAAATTTATTCTTAATAATTTTTTTCTTATTTTTTATTATAATTGCTGTATTTTATTTTATTTTATTTTATTTTATCCTCTTTCTTTCTTTCTTTCCATTTTTTCTCCCTTTTATTCTGAGCCATGTGGATGAAAGGCTCTTGGTGCTCCAGCCAGGCATCAGGGCTGTGCCTCTGAGGTGGGAGAGCCAACTTCAGGACACTGGTCCACAAGAGACCTCCCAGCTCCATGTAATACCAAATGGCGAAAATCTCTCAGAGATCTTCATCTCAACATCAAGACCCAGCTTCACTCAACGACCAGCAAGCTACAGTGCTGGACACCCTATGCCAAACAACTAGCAAGACAGGAACACAGCCCCATCCATTAACAGAGAGGCTGCCTAAAATCATAATAAGGCCACAGACACCCCAAAACACACCACCAGACGTGGACAAGCCCACCAGAAAGACAACATCCAGCCTCATCCACCAGAACACAGGCACTAGTTCCCTCCACCAGGAAACCTACACAACCCACTGAACCAACCTTAGCCACTGGGGACAGATACCAAAAACAACGGGAACTACGAACCTGCAGCCTGTGAAAAGGAGACCCCAAACACAGTAAGATAAGCAAAATGAGAAGACAGAAAAACACACAGCAGATGAAGGAGCAGGGTCAAAACACACCAGACCTAACAAATGAAGAGGAAATAGGTAGTCTACCTGAAAAAGAATTCAGAATAATGATAGTAAGGATGATCCAAAATCTTGGAAATAGAATAGACAAAATGCAAGAAACATTTAATAAAGACGTAGAAGAACTAAAGAGGAACCAAGCAACGATGAAAAGCACAATAAATGAGATTAAAAATACTCTAGATGGGATCAATAGCAGAATAACTGAGGCAGAAGAACGGATAAGTGACCTGGAAGATAAAATGGTGGAAATAACTACTGCAGAGCAGAATAAAGAAAAAAGAATGAAAAGAACTGAGGACAGTCTCAGAGACCTCTGGGACAACATTAAACGCACCAACATTCGAATTATAGGGGTCCCAGAAGAAGAAGAGAAAAAGAAAGCGACTGAGAAAATATTTGAAGAGATTATAGTTGAAAACTTCCCTAAAATGGGAAAAGAAATAGTTAATCAAGTCCTGGAAGCACAGAGAATCCCATACAGGATAAATCCAAGGAGAAACACACCAAGACACATATTAATCAAACTATCAAAAATTAAATATAAAGAAAACATATTAAAAGCAGCAAGGGAAAAACAACAAATAACACACAAGGGCATCCCCATAAGGTTAACAGCTGATCTTTCAGCAGAAACTCTGCAAGCCAGAAGGGAGTGGCAGGATATACTTAAAGTGATGAAGGAGAAAAACCTACAACCAAGATTACTCTACCCAGCAAGGATCTCATTCAGATTTGATGGAGAAATTAAAATCTTTACAGACAAGCAAAAGCTGAGAGAGTTCAGCACCACCAAACCAGCTTTACAACAAATGCTAAAGGAACTTCTCTAGGCAAGAAACACAAGAGAAGGAAAACACCTACAATAACAAACCCAAAACATTTAAGAAAATGGGAATAGGAACATACATATCGATAATTACCTTAAATGTAAATGGATTAAATGCTCCCACCAAAAGACACAGACTGGCTGAATAGATACAAAAACAAGACCCATATATATGCTGTCTACAAGAGACCCACTTCAGACCTAGAGACACATACAGACTGAAAGTGAGGGGATGGAAAAAGATATTCCATGCAAATGGAAATCAAAAGAAAGCTGGAGTAGCAATTCTCATATCAGACAAAATAGACTTTAAAATAAAGACTATTACAAGAGACAAAGAAGGACACTATATAATGATCAAGGGATCGATCCAAGAGGAAGGTGTAACAATTGTAAATATTTATGCACCCAACATAGGAGCACCTCAATACATAAGGCAAATACTAACAGCCATAAAAGGGGAAATCGACAGTAAGACAATCATAGTAGGGGACTTTAACACCCCACTTTCACCAATGGACAGATCATCCAAAATGAAAATAAATAGGGAAACACAAGCTTTAAATGATACATTAAACAAGATGGACTTAATTGATATTTATAGGACATTCCACCCAAAAACAACAGAATACACATTTTTCTCAAGTGCTCATGGAACATTCTCCAGGATAGATCATATCTTGGGTCACAAATCAAGCCTTGGTAAATTTAAAAAAATTGAAATCGTATCAAGTATCTTTTCCAACCACAACGCTATGAGACTAGATATCAATTACAGGAAAAGATCTGTAAAAAATACAAACACATGGAGGCTACACAATACACTACTTAATAACGAAGTGATCACTGAAGAAATCAAAGGGGAAATCAAAAAATACCTAGAAACAAATGACAATGGAGACACGACGACCCAAAACCTATGGGATGCAGCAAAAGCAGTTCTAAGAGGGAAGTTTATAGCAATACAAGCCTACATCAAGAAACAGGAAACATCTCGAATAAACAACCTAACCTTGCACCTAAA
This sequence comes from Eubalaena glacialis, assembly GCF_028564815.1. NCBI lineage: Eukaryota > Metazoa > Chordata > Mammalia > Artiodactyla > Balaenidae > Eubalaena > Eubalaena glacialis. Next base: position 262,098 of record NC_083717.1, on the reverse strand, counting down.
GCAATTAGAGAAAGAAGAACAAAAAAACCCCAAAGCTAGCAGAAGGAAAGAAATCATAAAGATCAGATCAGAAATAAATGAAAAAGAAATGAAGGAAACAATAGCAAAAATCAATGAAACTAAAAGCTGGTTCTTTGAGAAGATAAACGAAATTGATAAACCATTAGCCAGACTCATCAAGAGAAAAAGGGAGAATACTCAAATTAATAGAATTAGAAATGAAAAAGGAGAAGTAACCACTGACACTGCAGAAATACAAATGATCATGAGAGATTACTACAAGCAACTCTATGCCAATAAAATGGACAACCTGGAAGAAATGGACAGATTCTTAGAAATGCACAACCTGCCAAGACTGAACCAGGAAGAAATAGAAAATATGAACAGACCAATCACAAGCACTGAAACTGAAACTGTGATTAAAAATCTTCCAACACACAAAAGCCCAGGACCAGATGGCTTCACAGGCAAATTCTATCAAACATTTAGAGAAGAGCTAACACCTATCCTTCTCAAACTCTTCCAAAATATTGCAGAGGGAGGAACACTCCCCAACTCATTCTACGAGGCCACCATCACCCTGATACCAAAACCAGACAAAGATGTCACAAAGAAAGAAAACTACAGGCCAATATCACTGATGAACATAGATGCAAAAATCCTCAACAAAATACTAGCAAACAGAATCCAACAGCACATTAAAAGGATTATACAGCATGATCAAGTGGGGTTTATTCCAGGAATGCAAGGATTCTTCAATATACGCAAATCAATCAACGTGATACATCATATTAACAAATTGAAGGAGAAAAACCATATGATCATCTCAATAGATGCAGAGAAAGCTTTCAACAAAATTCAACACCCATTTATGATAAAAGTCCTGCAGAAAGTAGGCATAGAGGGAACTTTCCTCAACATAATAAAGGCCGTATATGACAAACCCACAGCCAACATTGTCCTCAATGGTGAAAAACTGAAACCATTTCCACTAAGATCAGGAACAAGACAAGGTTGCCCACTCTCACCACTATTATTCAACATAGTTTTGGAAGTGTTAGCCACAGCAATCAGAGAAGAAAAAGAAATAAAAGGAATCCAAATCGGAAAAGAAGAAGTAAAGCTGTCACTGTTTGCAGATGACATGATACTATACATAGAGAATCCTAAAGATGCTACCAGAAAACTACTAGAGCTAATCAATGAATTTGGTAAAGTAGCAGGATACAAAATTAATGCACAGAAATCTCTTGCATTCCTGTATACTAATGATGAAAAATCTGAAAGTGAAATTAAGAAAACACTCCCGTTTACCATTGCAACAAAAAGAATAAAATATCTAGGAATAAACCTACCTAAGGAGACAAAAGACCTGTATGCAGAAAATTATAGGACACTGATGAAAGAAATTAAAGATGATACAAATAGATGGAGAGATATACCATGTTCTTGGATTGGAAGAATCAACATTGTGAAAATGACTCTGCTACCCAAAGCAATCTACAGATTCAATGCAATCCCTATCAAACTACCACTGGCATTTTTCACAGAACTAGAACAAAAAATTTCACAATTTGTATGGAAACACAAAAGACCCCGAATAGCCAAAGCAATCTTGAGAACGAAAAATGGAGCTGGAGGAATCAGGCTCCCGGACTTCAGACTATATTACAAAGCTACAGTAATCAAGACAGTTTGGTACTGGCACCAAAACAGAAATATAGATCAATGGAACAGGATAGAAAGCCCAGAGATAAGCCCATGCACATATGGTCACCTTATCTTTGATAAAGGAGGCAAGCATATACAGTGGAGAAAAGACAGCCTCTTCAATAAGTGGTGCTGGGAAAATTGGACAGGTACATGTAAAAGTATGAAATTAGAACACTCCCTGACACCATACACAAAAATAAACTCAAAATGGATTAAAGACCTAAGTGTAAGGCCAGACACTATCAAACTCTTAGAGGAAAACATAGGCAGAACACTCTATGACATAAATCACAGCAAGATCCTTTTTGACCCAGGTCCTAGAGAAATGGAAATAAAAACACAAATAAACAAATGGGACCTAATGAAACTTAAAAGCTTTTGCACAGCAAAGGAAACCACAAACAAGACCAAAAGACAACCCTCAGAATGGGAGAAAATATTTGCAAATGAAGCAACTGACAAAGGATTAATCTCCAAGATTTACAAGCAGCTCATGCAGCTCAATAACAAAAAAACAAACAACCCAATCCAAAAATGGGCAGAAGACCTAAATAGACATTTCTCCAAAGAAGATATACAGATTGCCAACAGACACATGAAAGAATGCTCAACATCATTAATCATTAGAGAAATGCAAATCAAAACTACAATGAGGTATCATCTCACACCGGTCAGAATGGCCATCATCAAAAAATCTAGAAACAATAAATGCTGGAGAGGGTGTGGAGAAAAGGGAACACTCTTGCACTGTTGGTGGGAATGTAAATTGATACAGCCACTATGGAGAACAGTATGGAGGTTCCTTAAAAAACTAAAAATAGAACTACCATATGACCCAGCAATCCCACTACTGGGCATATACCCTGAGAAAACCATAACTCAGAAAGAGTCATGTACCAAAATATTCATTGCAGCTCTGTTTACAATAGCCAGGACATGGAAGCAACCTAGGTGTCCATCATCGGATGAATGGATAAAGAAGATATGGCACATATATACAATGGAATATTACTCAGCCATAAAAAGAAATGAAATGGAGGTGTTTGTAATGAGGTGGATGGAGTTAGAGTCTGTCATACAGAGTGAAGTAAGTCAGAAAGAGAAAAAGAAATACAGTATGCTAACACATATATATGGAATCTAAGGAAAAAAAAAAAGGTCATGAAGAACCTAGTGGCAAGATGGGAATAAAGACACAGACCTACTAGAGAATGGACTTGAGGATATGGGGAGGGGGAGGGGTGAGATGTGACAGGGTGAGAGAGTGTCATGGACATATATACACTACCAAATGTAAAATAGATAGCTAGTGGGAAGCAGCCGCATAGCACAGGGAGATCAGCTCGGTGCTTTGTGACCACCTAGAGGGGTGGGATAGGGAGGGTGGGAGGGAGGGAGATGCAAGAGGGAAGAGATATGGGAACATATGTATATGTATAACTGATTCACTTTGTTATAAAGCAGAAGCTAACACACCATTGTAAAGCAATTATACTTCAATAAAGATGTTTAAAAAAAAAAAAAAAAAAGAAGTGACAAACTGTCTTACAAAGTGGCTGCACCTGCATCCCACCAGTAAGCAGGAAGAGTTCCTGTTGTTCCTCACCCTCTAGCAGTTGGTATTGTCATTATTTTGAGTTTGCCAGTCCTGATTTTGGAGAGGTAGCAGTGAGTGGTGGTGTGAAGTGAGATCTTAATTCCCTGCCCAGGAATTGAAACTGGGTAGCCTGGATGAAAACTAGGAATGCTAGCCACCGCACCCCCTGGCTCTTGCCCCCAGTGAAAAATGCATTTCTTACAGAGGCAAAACTGTAAAAACAGGTACAAAGTTTATTATTAGAGACATAGCATAACAAGTGGGAGAGCACACAGAGAAACAGTTTGTTTAGTTAAGACAGAAGTAAGGCAGAGATGCACACCCGGAGAGAAAGGGTGTGGGCATCCCCCCAGTGAGAAGGAGCACAGTAAAGAGGCAGTTAAGTCACTTATATAGGGCAGTTCTTCCGTGTCTCTGGCCAATTATCTGGTTTCTTTTTCTGCACCTGCCCTGCCCTAGGACCCTCCCCAACATGCGTGTGCAACTTTTTTCCAAGATGGATTACAGCCCAGAGACCTATGGGATGGCCTTAGCATCACCTATTTTGGGGTGGTGCCCCTTCCTTTTTGACCCCCAAGGAGGCTTTCTGCACACGTGTAATGTCTCCCTTGCCCCCAGGATGGGAAATGTATGACCTCTTGATCTTTTAACAGGGTTTAGTCCCACTCTGTCCTTGCCATAAAAATGTCCAATGTCCAGTTACCCTGTTTCTGTTGCTGGTTTTTGTATCGAGGTGCAGATCTCAAAATATAGACAGGAGTCCAGTCATAAACATGTAGTCCTGGAGCCCGTTTGTCTCTTGCTTCAGGAAATGTAAACAGGGGGCTGGTAATGAATGTCCGGCCTGGAGCCCATCTTCTTCTCACCCCAGGAAGTGTGAACAGGAGGCCAGTTGTAAATGTCTAGCCTGGAGCCCATCTATCTCCTGCCTCAGTCCTAATAGGTGTGCTGTGGTAGCTCATGATTTTAATTTGTAATTCCCTAATGGTGTATGATGTTGACCAGGTTTTTGTATGACTTTTACTATCTGTATATCTTTTTTGGCTGGGTGTCTGTTCAGATCCTAACCCATTTTTTATGGGGTTGTTTTAGAGGTCTTTGTCTATTTTGAGTCCAAATCCTTTATCAGATACAAGTTTTGCAAATATTTTTCTCCCAGTTTGTGGCTTGTCTCTTGATTTTCTGAATAAGGTCTTTGAGAGTAGAAATTTTTAATTTCATAAAGTCCATAAGATTACTTTTTTCTTTTGTGCATTGACATTTGTGTTGTGTGTTAAAACTCAAGGCTCATGATCTCCAGACCAAACCCAAGGTCACATAGATTTTCTATGTTTATTTCTGTAATTTTTATAGTTTCACATTTTAAATGTCTGTTAATAAATTTGAGTGAGTTTGGCGTAAGTTGTAAAGTTTGTGTCTACAGTCATTTCATTTCATACAGTTTCCAGTTAATTGGTCCTTAACTATTTTGGAGAAGTCATGGGATACTTGACTGTATTTCAGTTTGAATTTTCACAGTTTATTGGATGCAGCCCAAATGCCATTAAACGGCGGGGCCTCCACTGAACTGGGAGGTGGCTTGGTCTGCACGTTCCCATTGGCTGGCAGGGAACGTGAGCCCGCCTCCCTGACCATCGGCGGGAACGCGCATTCTGCCTGCGGACTTGGCTCCCCGCGCAGCCGAAGGGAGCCCTGTCTCCTCAGGACCCCCTGGGGCTTTGGCTTCTGGAACACGCGGGGCCGAGTCCATGCTGACGGCCGGGCTTCGGGACAAGCCGGGGTCGAGTCCACACTAACGGAAGCCGGGTCTCCTCAGGACCCACTGGGGCTTCAGCTTTGGGACATCGTGGGGTCCATTTCTCTCTGACAGGAGCCTGGTCTCCTCAGGACCTGCCAGGAGGTGATGCCACTGCTGGAAAAGGTGAGGAAAAGTAAGGAGAAGGTTCCTGTGTGTGGCTGACCGCTGAGGGTGTCTGTCTTCAGAGGAGCCAGGAGAGGAAGGGCTTGATGTGGAAAACTGGGTTTTTGGCCGCTTTTTTGTGTGGTGTAGACAAGAGTGCAGTGTTGTTCTTTGGCGTGTGGCGTCTGGTTTTCCCAGTACCATTTATTGAGGGGACTGTCCTTTCCCCGGCGTATGTTCTTGGTTCCTTTCTTGTGAATTAACTGACCACATACCTGTAGGTTTATTCCTGGACTCTCTGCTGTGTTCCTCTGGTCTGTGTGCCTGTTTTTGTGCCAATTCCACACTTTTTTGGGACTGTAGCTTCGTAATGTAGTGTGAAATCAGGGAGCGAGATGCCTCCAGCCCGTTCTCCTTCCTCAGGGTGGCTTTGGCTCTTCTGGGTCCTTTGTGGCTCCACACAAATGTTAAGATTGTTTGCTTTGTTTCTGTGAAATGTCATTGACATTTTGGTAGTGGTTGCGTGTATGTGTACATTGCTTTGGGTAGCATGGACATTTTCATAATATTTTCACCCATGCGCACGGGATACCTTTCCATTGATTTGTGTCTGTTCAGTTTCTTTCATCAATGTCTTAGTTTTCAGTGTGCAGGTCTTTCAAGTCCTTGGTTAAATTTATTCTGAGTTTCTTGGGGGATGAAATTATAAATGGAATTGTTTTCTTAATTCCTCTTTCTGATAGTCCATTATTAGTGTATAGAATCACAAGTGATCCTGCAGTTTTACTGAATTCATTTTTTTAGTTCTGACCATTTTTTTGGTGGTTTTATGTGAAAACCTAGAATTCAGAAATCCCACTGTTTTCCACTACACCCAGGTCATCCACAGCGCCCAAGACCTAGTGAATCCTAATATTATCTTCCCACGGTGCCTCTTAATACCATGTGGACAAAGTGATTAGCATCACCACTTTGGTTGAATTTGGTCTGGGTAAGTCTTGGCCTCTCTAGCAATGTTTGATGTCATTGCTGATTTTCTGGCATGTTACTGACATGGTTGTATTGAAAAGTATTTTCTAGTAAATTTCAAATGTTTAAACTTTAAATAGCAGTACAAAGTTGTCTACATTCACACGAAATACTGCAGTATGTTTTGGCCAAAACAGGGCCAGTCTCCCAGGGAACAAGGACATAACCCCAAAATGAGGGATAATTATGGTTTCCACATTATAATCCTATCCACAGGACCACTTCAGCTTTCACCAGCTGCCCCAACTTTGTGGAAATGTCTTTTTCCATTCTAATCCAGTTTTCTTTTTCTGGAACCATCACTGGGGCTTTCCCTCATTTTAAAAACCTTCATGGATTTTAAGTGTACAAGATGAGTATGATCTGGGTGGCTTTTCCTGTATGGCTTCTTTCACTTAGGATGTTTTCAGTGTTTATCCATGTTGTAACATGTATCATTTTTTTTCATTGTGATTGAAAACACATTACATTTATCATTTAAGTCGTTTTAAGTATATACTTCTATAGCATTAAATACAATCACATTGTTGTAAAAACGTCCTCACCATCCATCTCCAGAACTCTTTCCTTTTCCCCTAGTGAAACTGTAACCGTTAAACACTTATTCCCCTCAAGCCCTGGCAAACTTATTCTACTTTTTGTCTTTGAATTTGACTTACCTGGATACCTCATACTAGTGGAATCATAGAATGTTTGTCCTTTTGTGTCTGGCTTGTTTCACTTAGCATAATGACTTCAAGGTTCATCCACATTGCAACCTGTGTGAGAATTACCTTAGTTTTAAAGGTTGAATCATATTCCATTGTGTATATACTACACTGTATTTACGCATCCATCTGTTGAAGGACACTTGTGTTGCTTCCACCTTTTGGCTATTGTGAATAATGTTGCTATGAATATGGGGTACAGATATCTGTTCCAGTCCTTGCTTTCTAATATTTTGGGTGTATACCCTGGAGCGGAATTGAGGGATCATAGGTTAATTCCATGTTTAAGTTTTTGAGGAGCCGCCATACTGTTTTCCACAGCAGCAGTACAATTTTACTTTATTCCTTTCTATGACAGAATAATGCAGCTTATGGATCTACCTTATTTTGCTTATCCATTCACCCGTTGGTGGACATTTTAATTGTTTCTACCTTGGGCTATTGTGAACATTGCTGCTATGAATATTGATGTATAAGTTTTTATTTGAACACCTGTTATCAGTTCTTTGGGTGTATATCTAGGAGTAGAGTTGCTGGAACATATGATAATTATATTTTTATATTTTTGAGAAAATGCCAAAGTTTTGTACACATACATTGCACCATTTTACATTTCCATAAGTAAAGTTTAAGGGTTCCAATTTCCCTACGTTGTTGCCAACATTTGTTATTTTTATTTATTTTTAATATAAACATTCTAGTGAGTATGAAGGGGTTTCACACTGTGGTCTTAATTTGCATTTCCATCATGACTACTGATGTTTGACATCTTTTCATGTGCTTGTTGACCATTTGTATGCCTTGTCTGGAGAACAGTCTATGCAAGTCCTTTGTGCATTTCAAAAATTGGGTTGCTCTTTTATTGAGTGGTAAAAATGCTTGATATATTCTGGATAAAGACTCTTATCAGATATATAATGTGCCTATATTTTCTTCCATTCTGTGGGCTGTCTTTTTACTTTCTGGATAGCCTCTTTTGATGTACAAAAGTTTGTAGTTTTGAGGAACTCCAGATTATCTGTTTTTTTTTCTTTCATTGCTTGTGTTTTAGTGTCAGATCTAAGAAACTATTGCTAAATGCAGGGTCATGAATCCCTTGGTTTATTCCAGAGTACCGTCATCCCTCGGTATCCACTGGGCTAGGGTTTAGGTCTGGGGTTTGAGTCAGGTCAGGGGTCAGGGTTATGGGTCAGGGTTTGAGAGTCAGGGTAGAGGGTCTGGGGTTCTGGGGTTAGGGTGTTAGGGTTAGAGGTTAGGGTTCTCTAGGGTTAGGGTTAGGTTTAAGCATAACTGGCCCCCATTGCCCTTCCTTTCTCCTCTCTGAGGTCTCCAGGATGGATAGCATTTGCCCAGGGTCACACATGACTCAGGAAGTTGAGCTGGACCACTGTATTTCTACCCCCCAGTCCTGGGCTCTGAGAGAAGAATGAAATGTCTGTACTGTCTCTGAGTGTTTCAAATTGAACTCGATGTCAGTCATGGGTTGTGGAGGGTGTCAGGAGTCATGCATGGTTGCTTCTTGCCCTCCCATCTGGGAAAGGTGGTGTTGGCCCTACTCTGCCTGGGCAGCCCCAGTTCCAGCAGAGTGCCCAGAGAGGAGGGCACTCAGTGGACATGTGTGGATTAATGCAGGACTGGGTGTAGCAACCTGCCAGCCCCCTGCCTACTTGAGGGCTGGTGGGGCCCTCCTGGGACTGCAGGCATCCTTTGTCCCATCGGAGTGGGTATCAATAGACAATCAAGTCTCAGGCAGGACAGTCCTTGACCTCTGACCATTCAGGGAGGCATCTGTGGTCCTCTAGCTCAGTTCAGCCTGGGCCCTGTCAAGACCCCGTGGACAATTAGTGAGCTGACCATGGTGGTGAGCAATGGAACATCTACCTGGGCAATGTAGCCTTTCCTTTGAGATGTTTCAACTACCAACATCCATGTGGTTGAGAAAAGGGCCTCCCCTTCACAGCCTTCACAGCCTCCACAGCCTCATAGCCTGCCAAGAGAGGTAATAACCCTCTAAATATTTGAGTGTGTCCCTGACACAGCAAGCATACAGCAGACCATGGCCCTGCAATCCTTTGTCCTTTTAGTTGTTAGAAATTTTGACATTCATATTCGTTAAGAGTCAAAGTTATGGGAGTAACTGGGCCTCCCAATGGGAGGTTCACACTGAGACTGCATTGTCTTGGAGAGCCATATGCATCCATGTGGCCTCTGGAAAGCCTGCCAATTATGGGTTCCATGGCATGGAATAATTCTTGAGCCTCCCATTACTTCATTGCACAAGAGTTTCCTTACCACCCTAGCATTTGGTTTCTTCCCTTAGTAAAGGAGACAGAAGAAACTGGAAAAGGAGCAGTATTGTTTTTCAGGGATGGGTAATTAATATGGCAAGGGAGATGGCATAACTCAAGGGCTTCCACCTCTCAGGGGCAGGAATGAGGTCTGTGTGTCTTCTGAGGGCACATGGGCTGTTCTGGGCCAGCCTCTGAGATGTGAGGACCTGATACCCAAGGCAGGAGACTTGAGTTTACCAACAACAATGATCCTGCCTTTTCAGCAAGTCAAAGAACTTCTTGCAGTCTTGGGAAGACAGTAAAAGCACTGGATGAGTAGCTGCAGCCCCTGACCCTAAGTGAACCCCTTTCTTCCTTTTGTGTCAGATTCTGTGCTATGCTGTGAGCTGTCATTGACATAGAATCTGCTGCTTTCTCGCAGCCAGCACCTGTTCTCATGCCCAAGTCTAGTGCCTCAGTTTTCCTTTGGGAATTACATCTCACCTGCTTCCAGTCCAAATAGTTCCAGAAGGATGAGCCCATGTTCCACCCAGCTCGAAGATGGGTTTACAACCCACATCTAGCCAGTCCCATTTTCCATCTTCTGGTGATGTGTCAAGGATGAGAATGAAACCCAAGCCAGGCCAAAGGTATTCAAAACCATGACTTTTCTTAGAACCCAAGAAAAGGAGAAACTTTTTCTCGGAAAAAGGATGGTGAGTGGTTGTCAGCCTAGAGTTGCTGTTGGTCCAAGGGCAGAGAGAGAGACTGTGCCTGTGAATGAGGTCCCCCAAAGGCACTGAGCAGGACAAAGGTTTGGAGAGAAACAAGGTCACACAGAGAGTGTGAGACATTGGACCTGCCAGGTCCAAACCCATTCTTAAACTTGCCACTTCTAAGTATTAATTTATTTCTACCCTTATAATAAGTACTAATTTATTTTACTTCAGTAAGTGTGTCCAGTTGCTGGGAATAAAAGAAGTCCTAGTTGACACATCCGAATCAATAATCCCTGATCCATCCTCAGGTGTCCTCACTGGGTAGGTGTGGCTGGGGGAGATGAAGACACTGGGTGGGGTCATGTACTAGGGGAGCTGCCAAACAGCTCTGTCCCTGTTCCTTCCGTGTCCTGGGAGAGGGAAACCCTGGAACAGTGATAGGATAACCAATAAGGGAAGAGGTTCCTCAGTGGTTAATTAGTCTTTTTGTATTTTCCTTAATTTAGGGTCCATTTTGGTCATGTGTTTTCACAAAGAAATCACCCGTTTCTTCTAAATTTCCAGTTTGTTACAATAGATTTCTCTTATTTGACTTTTAATTTTTCCAGTCTAATTTTCTACAGAATCATCACAAATAATGAACAAATATTGATACTTTATTATTAACTTTCTATTCATGTTCCCTTTGTTATACCTTTCCTTGTTCCAGGGTCTCAAAGGACATGGGGTCATCATGTCTGTTTTGTCTCTTCTGGGCTTTGACAGTTGCTCAGACTCGCCTTGTTTCCATGACCTTGACAGTGTGGAGGAGGATTGGTCAGGTATTGTGTAAACTGCCCTGCACTGGGATTTGCCTGGTGTTTTTGTTGTAATTAGACTTGGCTTTGAAAAAGCAGATCACAGAGGTAAAGTGTCTCCTCTTCACTATATATCGAGAGAACAGGCTCTTAAGGGAACTTCTCACTTATATTCTTAACTTTGGTCACCAGGCTGAGGTAGTGTTTGTGAAGTTTTCACACAGTGAAGTTAATTTTTTCCCATGTTCATCCTGTGTGTCTTATTTAGGAGGGAGTCATAATGCAGAAGCCACACTTGAGGACAGAGTGGTTAGCTTCACATCCTTGATGGACAGCTGAGTATCTATATGAATCGTTTAGAAACTTTCTGCGTAGGAGATTTCTATTTAACATCATTCATCAAAAACTATGTAACTTATTTTTACCAGTTTGGACACATGAATAATTATTGTAAACTTTTGGGTATAATCCAGCATTACATTATTAGACTGCTTAGTTCATTCTTGCTTTGGCGGTTGAGCGCTTTTTCCATTTGCTCCTGTTTTCATTTTACATAATTTTTCTTTTGTGGGTTTTTAAAATTTTTGGTACTTCTTTACTTTCTGATATTTTAAGATTATCCTGCTTCATATATTTACTGTCTCAGTCCTAGCATCAGCCCTTTCTTCAAAGAGCCCTTGTTCCGTTTATTAGAGAATGGTATTAAAAACTTACACGTGGGAGCTAAATATGCTCAGCTGACAGTGCATGGAAATATATGCATGTATCCCAGCCTATGCATATACACATAATTATAAAGATTTCCATGTGGAACTATGTGTATCTCTATTAGGCTAAAGATAGTTTATACTGATGTCTCCTACCTGATCTGTTATGACATGGATATTGTAACCGTCTCCCTTTGTTTGTCTGTGACTTCCCACTCCAGTGGTAAGAAACCTGGCTTCCACCATTTGTCATTAAATTCAGTGCTTGTTCCATTCGATCACTGATATAGTAGTTTCAGTACTATTAGTTACCACTCTGCATGGGGAAGAACTTACAGAGTCCACTGTGTATGTACGGCATATTTTGCCTTTGGCCTACAGAGTCCGCTCATTTCCAAAGTTAACTTAGGTCAGCCCATTTTGTCCCACCACCAACAGTGAGTTTTTTTCATACCTTTCTAAATCAGTTAGATTGTTTGTTACATTCTGTATGCCAGTCTTTGACACTTCCATATCCTAAGTAACTAAATTTGAATAGATTATAATTTACTTGTTGGGTTGTAAAAATCTGTGGGTGTAGACAAATGCATGCATAGTGACAGGTATTCAACACTAAAGCAGCATATGGACCTCTTCAACTACATATTCCATAAACTGTTTACCATGTCTGTTTTGCCTTTTCTAGAATGTCATATAAATGAGGTCATACAGTGTGTAGCGCTTCAGACTGGATTCTTTCACTTAGCAATGTAAGTGTTAGATTCATCTATTTTTTCTTTGGCACAGGTTGATGATTCATTCCTTTATATCTCTGAATGCTATCGCATTGCATGTATATGAGAGGAAAAATAATTCTCCCTCTACCCTTCTATGTTCTTCATTGATATCCCCCTTGTAATGAAAGGGAGATGAACTGGAGAAAAACAATCAGAAGTTTAATATATACCATGCATACCTCCTGTATTCTTGAAAGATACCTAGGAAAACTTAGTGTGGCCCAAGCCATTACCTTAAAGGCTACCTTCAGCTAAGAACAGAAGAAAGATGTTAGGGAATGAAGGAAGCCATTTAAGGGAGGTTATTAGGCAAAGCACAGTAAACAAGGGTATGGTTGTTACGCAGATTTACATCCAGACCTATTTCATTGACAAACTTTTTTTTTTAATATTTATTTATTTGGCTGTGCCAGGTGTTAGTTGCGTTATGTGGGACCTAGTTCCCTGACCAGGGATCGAACCCAGGCCCCCTGTATTGGGAGTGTGGAGTCTTAACCACTGGATGACCAGGGAAGTCCTGACAAGTTTTTCTTGATATTTAGTCATCATTCAATTCCTGGTCCAGAGAGGGACATACCCTAATAAATGGAGATATCCTTAATAAATATAAATTTACCTCATAAAAGGGCATTTTCTACTTGGTTTTCAAAGATTCTCCTGGATCTGCTGTTTTTTAAATTAATCAGTCCAAAATAATCCTTTTGTCTAATGGGCATATTTTGGGGTGGTGTATTCTGCTCCCCTTGACATGTATGTGCCCTAATTTGCTTATGAATTCATCTACAGAAGGACATCCTGATATCTTTAAGTTTTTAACCATTATGAATAGAGCTGATCTGCATTACTTGATGCTAGTTTTTGTTTAAACACAGGTTTTCAAAGCAGTTGTCTAAATACAAGAGGTACACTTCTTGGATCCTAAGGTGAGACTATTTAGACTTGGAAAAAACTGCCAAACCGTCTTCCAAAGTTGGTTGTACGTGCATTCCACCAGCATCTTGAGTATATTCCCGTATGCTTATTTAGTATCCGTTTATCTTCTTTGGCCAGGTGTGTGTGTTTCAATCTTTACCAAATTTTAATGGCATTGTTTGGTATAATTTGGGTACAAACCCTTTATCAGATATGTGTTTTGGAAATAGTTTCTTCCAGTTTGTGGTTTGTCTTTTGGTTTTCTGAATAAGTTCTTTCATAGAGTAAAAATTTTTAATTTTATAAAGTCCACATTATCAACTATTTTTCTTTTGTTGATAGACTTTTGGTGTTGTGTGTTTAAAACGCATCACCAGACCCAAGGTCATGTAGATTTTCTTTCTTTTTTTAAAAATAAATTTATTTATTTATTTATTTATGGCTGTGTTGGGTCTTCGTTGCTGCACGCGGGCTTTCTCTAGTTGCGGCTAGCGGGGGCTACTCTTTGTTGCCATGTGTGGGCTTATCATTGCGGTGGCTTCTCTAGTTGTGGAGCATGGGCTCTAGGTGCGCGGGCTTCAATAGTTGTGGCATGTGGGTTCAGTAGTTGTGTGTGTGGGCTCTAGAGTGCAGGCTCTGTAGTTGTGGCACATGGGCTTAGTTGCTCTGTGGCATGTGGGGTCTTCCCGGACCAGGGCTCGAACCTGTGTCCCCTGCATTGGCAGGCAGATTCTTAACCACTGCACCACCAGGGAAGTCCTAGATTTTCTTTTTTTTTTCTAGAATTTTTATAGTTTGGTGATTTAAACTTGTCTATGGGCACTTTTGAGTGAATTTCGGTTTACATTGTAAAGTTTGTGTCTACATTCATTTCATTATGTATGGTTTCTAATTAATTGTTCCTTAACCATGTTTTGAGAAGATACAGAGAGATACTTGGCTCCATTTCAGTTTGGATTTCCAAACTTAGTATATACAGCAGAACAGCATTCTGGATGAGGCCTCTGGGTTTGTGAGTGTGGCGCTCCCGGCACTTCTCTGACGTCCCACAGGGGGCGCCGAACCCACCTGTCTGACCCTGGGGGCACAGGTGCATCCGGCCCACAGACTTTGCTCTGTGACAAGCAGACAGGAGCTTTGTCTCCTGTCAGGGCTTAGGTTTCTGGACCATGAGGCAGTGTCTACATTGACTGGAGCTGGCTTTTCTCAGGACCCACTGGTGAGGAGATGCCATGAGAGGAAAAAATGAGAAAGTGTAGAGAATCTTCCTGTGCAGCTGACTGCTGGGTGGGTGGGGTGCATCTTCAGGGGCCTCAGGAGAGAAAGGGTTTAATGTAGAATACTGTGTACTTTTAGTTAGTTTTATGTGCAGTGTAGATGGTGACCAGTGTTGTTCTTTGGAGCCTGGTGTCTAGTTTTCCTGGCACTGTTTGTTGATGGCTTTGGGTAGAATAAACATTTTAATAATAGTCATTCTTCTGATGCGTGAGCATGGAATATTGTTTTCTATTGTGTCTTCAATTTCTTTATCAATACTTTATAGTTTTCTGAGTATAGGTCTTTCATGTCCTTGGTTAAATTTATTCCTAAATAGTTTGTTCTTTTTGATGGAGTTGTAAATGGGGTTGTTTTCTTAATTTTTCTTTCTGATGGTTCGTTTTAAGTGTATAGAAACAAAACTGATTTGTGCGTAATGATTCCATATTTTGCAACTTTACTGAATTTATTTTTTTAACATTTTTTTGAAGTAATGTGAAAAATTGTAATGTTAAAATCTCACTGTTTCTACTGCATCCCAGGTAATCCGCAGGACCCAAGACATGGTAGCTACTAATATACTCCTCTCACGGTGCCTTTTTTTTTTTTTTAAATTTATTTTTGGCTGTGTTGGGTCTTCGTTGCTGTGCACAGGCTTTCTCTAGTTGTGGCAGCGGGAGCTACTCTTTGCTGCAGTACGCGGGCTTCTCATTGCAGTGGCTTCTCTTGTTGGGGAGCACGGGCTCTAGGCGCGCGGGCTCAGTAGTTGTGATGCATGGGCTTAGTTTCTCCGCGGCACGTGGGATCTTCCCAGACCAGGGGTTGAACCCATGTTCTCTGCACTGGCAGACGGATTCTTAACCACTGTCCCACCAGGGAAGTCCCTCCCACTGTACCTCTTAATGCCATGTGGACCCCTACAAAGGAAATAACAATCACAACTTTGGTTGAACTTTTTCTGGGTAAGTCTTGGCCTCTATAACAAAATTTGATGGCTGTCTTCTCTGATTTTCTGGCATGGTACTGACATGGTTGTTTTGAAAAGTAATTTACTTTCCAGTAATTTAAAATGTACAGAAAAGTTTCAATAATGGCAAAAGTACTCACATTTGCCACTTCACACAAAATGTTCAGTGTGTTTTACCCATAACAGGGACACTCTCCTTAGGGATCAGCACATAACCCCTAAATGAGGAAATCATGATGTCTACATTATAATTTAATACACAGGCCCACTTCAACTTTCGCCTGTTGTCCCAACTGTATGAAAATGTATTTTTCCATCCTGATCCAGTTTTCTTTTTCTGGAACCATTACTGAGTTTCCCCCTCATTTGGACAACCTTGATGGATTTAAAGCAGACAAGATGAGTATGGGATCTGGGTGGCCTTTTCTGTATGGCTTTTTTCACTAAGGATGTTTTTAATGTACATTTATGTTGTAAGAAATATCAGCACTACACTTTTTTTTCATTGTCATTAAAAATACAAAACATGACATTTACTATTTAATTCATATTACATATACACTTTTGTGGTATTGACTGCCTTCATATAGTTGCACAAACAAGTTAACTAACATGTGTACCACCTGTGTGCATGGGAGATACCCAGGAAATTGAGTAACACCCTGAAATGGCCCAAGACATCACCTTAAATACCGTCTTCATCTCAAAGGAAAAAAAAGGAAGGGTATGGTTGTTTCTGTCTACATTCATCTGATTGCGTATGGTTTCCAATTGATTGTCGTATAACTAGTTTTGGAGAAGTCATGGGATTGTTGGCTTCATTTCAGTTTGAATTTCCAAATTTAGTGGATTCTGCAGGCTTGATACAAGGTTTACAAACTTGATATTGGATCAGGACCTCCTATGGTGTAATCGGTATTAACGGTTTGTTCAACAATTAAAGTTCTGTGTGATATGAGTTCAGACTGGAGTAATCTTAGTTAGTTTCTATCTGTTATACATTTGTCCCAGGATGAAAGGACAAGAAAAACAAGGCCTACTTTATAAAAGTGCCTTCAAACTAATCGATGGTATAATCTCCACCTAATTTTTAAAAAATTTATTTCATTGAAGTATAGTTGACTTACAATGTTGTGTTAATTTCTGCTGTATAACAAAGTGATTGAGATATATATATATACACACACACACATACTGTTTGTTACATATATACATATGGTTTACTACAGGGTATTGAATATAGTTTCTTCTGCTGTACAGTAAGACCTTGTTGTTTATCCATCCTATATATAATAGTTTGCATCTGCTAATCCCAAACTCCCAATCCATCCCTCCCCCGTCTTCCCCTTGGCAACCACAAGTCTGTTTCCTATATCTGTGAGTTGGTTTCTGTTTTGTAGATTCATTTGTGTCTCATTTTAGATTTCACATATAAGTCATATCATATGGTATTTGTCGTTCTCTGTCTGACTTCACTTAGTATGAAAATTGCTAGGTCCATCCATGTAGATGCACATGACATTATTTCACTCTGTTTTATGGTTGAGTAATATCCCATTGTATATATTTATCACATTTTCTTTATCCATTCATCTGTTGATGGACATTCAGGTTGCTTTCATGTCTTGGCTATTGTGAATAGTGATGCTATGGATATAGTGGTGCATGTATCTTTTCGAATTATAGTTTTGTATGGATATATGCCCAGGAGTGGGATGGCTGGTTCATATGGCAATTCTATTTTTATTTTATTTATATTTTTATAAATTTATTTATTTTATTATTTATTTTTATTTTTGGCTGCGTTGGGTCTTCGTTGCTGTGTGCGAGCTTTCTCTGGTTATGGCGAGTGGGGGCTACTCTTCGTTGCGGTGTGCGGGCTTCTCATTGCGGTGGCTTCTCTTGTTGGGCGCACGGGTTCTGGGCACGTGGGCTTCAGTAGTTGTGGCATGCGGGCTCAGTAGTTGTGGCTCGTGGGCTCTAGAACACAGGCTCAGTAGTTGTCGCGCATGGGCTTAGTTACTCCACGGCATGTGAGAGCTTCCTGGGCCAGGGCTCGAACCCGTGTCCCTTGCATTGGCAGGCGGATTCTTTTTTTTTTATTTTTTTAATTTTTTTAATTTTTTAAACATCTTTATTGAAGTATAATTGCTTTACAATGGTGTGTTAGCTTCTGCTTTATAACAAAGTGAATCAGTTATACATATACATATGTTCCCATATCTCTTCCCTCTTGCATCTCCCTCCCTCCCACCCTCCCTATCCCACCCCTCTAGGTGGTCACAAAGCACCGAGCTGATCTCCCTGTGCTATGCGGCTGCTTCCCACTAGCTATCTATTTTACATTTGGTAGTGTATATATGTCCATGACACTCTCTCACCCTGTCACATCTCACCCCTCCCCCTCCCCATATCCTCAAGTCCATTCTCTAGTAGGTCTGTGTCTTTATTCCCATCTTGCCACTAGGTTCTTCATGACCTTTTCTTTTTTCCTTAGATTCCATATATATGTGTTAGCATACTGTATTTCTTTTTCTCTTTCTGACTTACTTCACTCTGTATGACAGACTCTAACTCCATCCACCTCATTACAAACACCTCCATTTCATTTCTTTTTATGGCTGAGTAATATTCCATTGTATATATGTGCCACATCTTCTTTATCCATTCATCTGATGATGGACACCTAGGTTGCTTCCATGTCCTGGCTATTGTAAACAGAGCTGCAATGAATATTTTGGTACATGACTCTTTCTGAATTATGGTTTTCTCAGGGTATATGCCCAGTAGTGGGATTGCTGGGTCGTATGGTAGTTCTATTTTTAGTTTTTTAAGGAACCTCCATACTGTTCTCCATAGTGGCTGTATCAATTTACATTCCCACCAACAGTGCAAGAGTGTTCCCTTTTCTCCACACCCTCTCCAGCATTTATTGTTTCTAGATTTTTTGATGATGGCCATTCTGACCGGTGTGAGATGATATCTCATTGTAGTTTTGATTTGCATTTCTCTAATGATTAATGGTGTTGAGCATTCTTTCATGTGTCTGTTGGCAATCTGTATATCTTCTTTGGAGAAATGTCTATTTAGGTCTTCTGGCAGGCGGATTCTTAACCACTGTGCCACCAGGGAAGCCCCGGCAACTCTAGTTTTAGTTTTTTGAGGAACCTCCATACTGTTTTTCATAGTGGCTGCACCAATCTACATTCTGACCAACAGCGTAGGAGGGTTTCCTTTTCTCCACACACCCGCCAGCGTTTATTTGTAGACTTTTTATTGATGGCTATTCTGACCACTATGAGGGGATACCTCACTGTAGTTTTGATTTGCATTGTTCTAATAATTAGCGACGTGGAGCATCTTTTCATGTGCCTATTGGCCATCTGTATGTCTTCTTTGGAGAAATGTCTATTTAGACCTTCTGCCCACTTTTTGATTTTTTTTTTTTGAGTTGTATGAGCTGTTTGTATATTTTAGAAATTAGGCCCTTGTTGGTCACATCATCTGCAAATATTTTCTCCCAAACAATTAGCACAGGTGCTGGGACAGCTGGATACCCACACGCAGAAGAATAAAGTTGGACCCTTACCTGCCCCCCCGTCCCATAAACAAAATCAACACAAAATGGATCAAAGGCCTAGATGTAAGAACCAAAATTATAAAACTCATAGAAGAAAACATGAGAGTAAATCTTCATGACCTTGGATTTGACTATGATTTCTTAGATCTGCTACCAAAAGCACAAGCAACAAAAGATAAAATAGATGAATTGGACTTCCTCAAAATGAAAAAAACATTGTTTATAAAAGGAGCAAGGAATAAGATAATCCACCATCCAAAATGGCACAAGATGTTTGCAAACCATGTATCTGATAAAGGACTGTAGCCCACCAGCCAAGCCCCTGGTGGTCCAGTGGAGTGTCTGTGTGGCCCATCCCATCCTAGGTGATCAGGAGATTTCAGGCCCCACAGCACCCAAGGGGTGGACACTGGTCATCCTCAGCACCCTCAAGGAGTGAGTGCCAGATTGTTTTGAGCCCATATTCCCTCCCATTACTGCCCTCAAAGGCTGAAGGCTTCAGCATGCCTCCAGAAGGACACAGAGTATTTGCAAGTCTTTGAGAACCAAGGGAAAAGTCTTCACTTTTCTGAAAAAGGCATCTTATTATTTCACAACATGAACATTTTCAATCTGGCTCCCAGTGGTGCCCTCCCACCTTCTTTATTTCTCTGAAAGTGGGCATGGTGGTTTGGCTGTCCCCAATCCCCACACCAGGTGACAAGGCCAGTGGGGCCAGCTCCTGGTTGTCCTTAGCTTCGTTGGAGATTAACCCAGACTCTCAGCCTGAGATTGAACATGGACGCCCTTGCTTCTCCCCATCACCAATTCTCATCTCCTGCCCTGTCTCTTTTCCTCTTGCTTTTCAGAATCAGATTTACCTGATGGTTACCACTCACCTGAATATAGCCTATTCAGGGCCTTAGGTGTATTCTCATGTCAGTTCCCTCAGAATCCAGAGATTTCTCCTCGAAGGAAAGGTTCTATAAAAATCAGACGGATAAATAAAGAATGCAGCTGATTCCGGCCTTGTGCTGATGCCCAAGAGGGTGATGAGAATGAGTGTTTTCATTAGAATTTTAAATCCTCCAAGTAATAGATCATTGGGGGGGGGCATCCTGTGTCTTCCTGCTCATTCTAATAATGTCATTCCTGAATTTTAATGTGGCAAATAATTTATATTATAAATATGCCGAGGGGGAGATCCATTTAAAAAATGTTAAAGGTAACGCCAAGGGTTTTACAACAAACAAGGACACAGAACCGTGTCCAGACACCGGCTGAGTGATTCCTACCCTGAGCCGCAGTCCCCTGGAGGGCGGAGTGGCCATGACCCTCCTCCCGCAGGTCAGCCTACTCAGGCACATCCCACGTGGGACCACTGTATCGCAGAATCTTAGAGTGGCCAATGGCAGGCAGCTGGCTAGAGATGCGGACAAGAAAAAACTGCCCATCAGCCTGGGACAACCCCAGGGTGAGGCCTTAGTAAGGGCCAGTGTCATGTCATTAGTTAGGGCCAGCATCAGGGCCGAAGTTAAGACCATTGTCAGGGCATTAGTGAGGGATATAATTAGGGTGTTAGTTAGGTAAAGAGTCAGGTCATTAGTTACAGACAGTGGCAGGGCCTCAGGTAGAGTCTTCGTCAAGGCCTTAGTTAAGAAGAGCATCGGAGCTTCACCGATGTTAGGGACAGCGTCAGGACGTTAGTTAGGGCCAGCCACCAGGCCTTAGTTAGGGGTAGTGTCAGGACCTCAGAGAAAACTTGAGGGCCTTAATATAAGACAGTTCAGGCCGTTAGTTAGGGACACATCAGAGACTTTCTTAGGGACATATTCAGGGCCTTAGTAATGGTCAGGATCGGGGCGTTATTTAGTGACAGTAAATGCTATGAGGGACAGCTTCAGGGCCATAGTTAGGGACAGCGTCAGGGCCTCAGTTGGAGATAACTTAGGGCCTTAGTAAGAGAGAGTTCAGGCCGTTAGTTAGGGACATCGTAAGAGACTTTCTTAGGGACATATTCAGGGCCTTAGTTATGGACAGGATCAGGGCGATAGTGTCAGATATCTCAGTCTATTAGGGTCACCGTCAGGGACTTAGTTAGAAATAGTTCAGGCTGTTCCTTAGGTGTATTCTCATGGACTTAAATAATGCCAGAATCAGAACTGTAGGTAGGGCGAGCGTCAGGGTGTTACTGTGGGATGTCTGCAGCTATTAGGGACATCGTCAGGGTATTAGTTAGGGAAAGAGGCAGGCCATTATTGTAGACAGTGTCAGGGCCTTAGGTAGAGACAGCATCAAGGCCTTAGTTAGGAAGAGCATCAGGGCCTTAGGGACAGTGTCAGGACCTCAGAGAAAACTTGAGGGCCTTAGTAAGAGATAGTTAGGGACACCTCACTGACTTTTTAAGGGACATATTTAGGACCTTAGTAATGGACAGGATCAGGGCATTATTTAGTGACCACTTAGGCTCTGAGGGACAGTGTCAGGGCCTAAGTTAGGGAGAGTGTCAGGGTCCTAGGGACAGGGTTAGGGACTTTGTAAGTTCTAGTTCAGACCATTAGCTTGGGACAGCATCAGGGACTTCGTTAGGGAGAATGTCAAGGCTTCAGTTAGAGATAATTTGCTGACCTTAATTGGACACAGTTCAGGCTGTTACTTAGGGACATCTTCAGAGCCTCAGTTAGGGACAGCATCAGGGTGTTAGTTAGGGAAAGAGTCGGGCCATTATTATAGACAGTGTCAGTGCCTCAGGTAGAGAGCGCATCAGGGCCTTAGGGACAGCGTCAGAGACTTACTTAGGGACATATTCAGGGCCTTAGTTATAGACAGAATCAGGGCATTATTGAGAGGTATATGAGGCTATTAGGGACAGCATCACGGTGTTAGGGAAGGTGTTGGGGCATTATTATAGACAGTGTTAGTGCCTTAGGTAGAGGCATCATCACAACCTTAGTTAGGAAGAGGGTCAGGGCCTTGGTTAGGGACAGGGTCAGGCCAACAGTGAGGGCATCTAAGGCTATGAGGGACATCGTCAAGGCCTTAGACTGGGTCAGCATCAGGGCTGTTGTGTTGACCAGTGTCAGGGCATTAATGAAGGACAAAATTAGGGTGTTAGTTAGGGAAAGAGTCAGGTCATTAGTTACAGGCAGTTTTAGGGCCTCAGGTAGAATCAGCATCAAGGCCTCAGTTAGGAAGAGCATCAGGGCCCCAATTAGGTTCAGCATCAGGACGTTAGTTAGGGCCAGCAACAGGGCCTTAGTTAGGGACAGTGTTGTCAGGACCTCAGAAATAACTTGAGGGCTTTAGTAACAGACAGTTCAGGCCGTTAGTTAGGGACACTTCAGAGACTTTCTTAGGGACATATTCAGGGCTTTAGTAATGGACAGGATCAGGGTGTTAATTAGTGACAGCCTGGTCTATGACGGAAAGCGTCAGGGCCCAAGTTAGGGAGAGTGTCAAGGTCTTAGGGACAGGGTTTGGGTCTTCACAAGTTATAGCTCAGGCCATTAGCTTGGGATGGCATCAGGGGCTTGGTTACGGAGAATGTCAAGCCTTCAGTTAGAGAAAACTTGAGGGACTTAATTAGACACAGTTCAGGCTGTTACTTAGGGACATTGTCAGGGCCTTAGTTAGGACTAGTGTCAGGGTGTTAGGGATAAAGTTAGGGTGTTACTTAGGGAAAGAGTCAGGTAATTAGTTACAGATAATGTTAGTGCCTTAGGTAGACATAGCATCAAGTCCTTAGGAAGAGCGTCAGGGCCTCAGTTAGGGACACTGTCAGGACATTAATAGGGCCAGCCTCAGAGTGTTAGGTAGGGCCATTGTCAGGACATTAGTTAGGGGCAGATTCAGGGCCTTAGTTAGGGACAGCATCAGGGCCTCTGTTAGAGAAAACTTGAGACCCCTAGGAAGAGACAGTACAGTGGTTAGTTAGGGACATTGTCAGGGCCTTAATTAGGGACAGTGTCAGGGACTTAGGGATAGCGTCAGGACCTTAGTTATTGACAGTGTCAGGGCCTACGTTAGGGACAGTGTCAGCGTCTATTTAGGGACATGTCAGGGCCATAGGGACAGTGTCAGGGCCTTTGTTAGTGCCAGTGTCATAGCATAATTAGGGAAAAAGTTAGGCCATTATTTAAAGACAGACTTAGGGAATTAGAGACAGCGTCATGGCCTTAGTTAGGACCAGCGTCAGGACATTAGCTAGGGATAGTGTCAGGACCTTAGTTATTGACAGCATCAGGGCCTACGTTAGGGACAGCATCAGCGTCTAGTTAGGACCAGCGTCAGGGCCTTAGTTAGGGGAAGCACCTCAGGCATTATGAGAGTAAAATATTATGTTGTTTATAAACAAAGAAGTCTCTGGTATTTCATTTTAGCAGCCAAAGAGCTGGCCGAGGATAAATATCTCTGAACTTGAATACCTATCAAGAGAAACCTTCAAGTCTCAAAAGAAAAGAAAATGGGCTGGAAAGAAACCAACAGAACGAAATAATCAATAATTGTGGAACAACGAAAAATGCTATGACATATATATAATGGGTATAGCAAGAGAAGAATAAAGATAGAAAACAGAAAATATTTTTCTCTTTGTGTCCTTTTCCATGTAGGTTATTACAGAGTGTTGAGTAGACCACTCTTGGTATTCCATAGGTCTTTGGGGATTATATATTTTATATGTATTAGTATATGTTTGTTAACCCCAATATCCTAATTTATCCATTCCTCACACCTTTTCTTTGGCTTAACCATAAGTTTGTCTTCTCAATCTGAGATTGTCTTTCTCTATGGAAATATGTTCATTTTTATGAATTTTCAGATAACATAAGTGATATCATAGGACAATTGTCTTTCGCATTCTGACTTACCTCATGTTGTGTGATTATCTCTAGGCTCATCTGTGGTGCTGCATATGGCATTCTTTTATTTTTTTTTCATGGCTAATATTCCATTCTGTACAGATACCACTTTTTCTTTGTCCATTCATCTCTTTATAGACCTTTTTTTTGCTTCCATGTCTTGGGTATTTCAATATAGCTGCAGTGCACATTTGCCTGCCTCTGTCTTTCCGATTCTGGTGGTCTTAGGTTATAGGCCCACAAGGTGCCCTGCCGCATCATATGGTAGCTCAATTTGTACCTTTTAAAGCAGCTCCATTCAGTTTTCATTAGTGCTGTTACCACTTTACATCCCACCAGCAGCTAGAAGGTACACAGTTCCCTAAAACCTCTTCAGCATTTATAGTTTGTAGACTTTTTGCTGATGGTCATTTGACTGGTGTGAGCTGACCTTTGTGGACGTTGGATTTGCATGCAGCTAATAATTCCTTATACTGAGCTTTAGGCATGTCCTTTTATTTCTTTTCCTTTTTTTTTAAAGGGTGAGTACAACTTCCCTCTTCATATTGACTTCTTGAAAACTTTGTCATGTGTTGAATTTTCTTGCCTATTCCCTACTCCAGGACATTTTTTGAGGGCAGGTGTCACTTACAGCCCTGCAGTCCTTGTGACTATTAAGCGACCATTAGCACTGGGTTTAAAGCTGCTGTTGTGGCAAACAGCCACAAGGCGGCAGCATTATTACGTTCTCAACTCTTGTTACTAGGGCAACAGAGTCTTCATGGACTTTGTGTTCCTCGGTTGTAAATTAGAGTGGAATGTGCTGGGACAAGCCCCCAGAAGTTCATGTCTCCTTACTTATGTTCGTTTTTTAAATTTCATTTATATTTCTTATCGGAGGAAATTTGATTAGAGTGTTGTGATTGGCTGGTTGTACAGAATCTGGTCAATGCTTCATACATATGTCTGTTCATCTTCGGATCCTGTTACCATGTATGTTATTAAAGAATGTTGAGTAGACCTCCCTTGGTATTTGGTAGGTGTTTTGTCATTATATATTTTATAAGTATTGGTGATTATATAATTCATATAGTTTATATGTTTATATACATTTAACATACATTAGTATATGTATGCTACCCCCATAATCCTAATTTATCCATCCTCCCACCTTTCATTTTGGTTAACCCTTAGTTTGTTTTATAAGTCTGTGAGTGTGTTTTTCTGTGGAAATATGTTCATTGGTAGCAATCTTAGGATAACATGTATAAATGATATCATAGGATATTTGTCATTCCCTTTTGACTTACTTAACCTAATATGATTATTTCTAGGCTCTATGATTATTTGTAGTCCTGAAAACGGCATTGTTCAATTTTTTCCAAGGCTACCATTCCATTCGGTATGTATACCACTTTTTCTTTGTCCATTTATCTGTTGATGGACATTTTGTTTGCTTGCATGGCTTGGCTATTGTAAATATTGCTGCAGTGCATGTTTGCCTGTCTGTGCCTCTCCGATTCTGGTCTTCTTAGGGTATAGGCCCATTAGGGGATCGGCCGCATGATATGGTAGCTCAATTTTTACCTTTTAAATGCAGCTCCATTCTGTTCTCATGATTAGCTGTTACCAGTTTACATCCAAGCAACAGCATAGTGCGTATGCATTTCTCCACCAACCCATCAGCATTCATTGGTTGTAGACGTTTTACGGATGGCATTTTGAATATTAGGTGGCGAAATCTTTTTGTAGTTTGGATTTGCATCCAACCAATAATTCCTGATATTGAGCTTTTATCCATGTTCTTCTTTTTTTTTAAATAACAGAGTGAGTAACACTTACTGCTTCAAACTCTTTTCTTGAAAAATTTTCTGTGTTGTGAACTTTTTTGGCCATTACCTACCCAAGGACATTTTTTGAGGACACGTGTCATTTAAAACCCTACAATTACTGTGAATCTTAAGTGACCGTTAGCCCAGTGTTTAATGCTGCTGTTGTGGGAAACGGCCACAAGGCGGCAGCATTTCTCCATTCCCAAATCTGGTTACTAGGGCAGCAGAGGCTTCTTGAAAGTCGTGTTCCTAGGTTGTAAATTAGAATGGAATGGGCCAGGGACAAGCCCAATGACTTTATGTCTCATTAATTGCTGTTCGTGGTTTTAATTTTTTAAATTGGGGTAATGAGTAGAATAGTGTTTGTTCTGGGTGTACTCAGTCATGTTCAATTGAACATTATATATATCTATTCATGTACAGATCCTCTTCCCATGTAAATTACTATTTTTTTAAAATAAATTTATTTATTTATTTATTTTTGGCTGAGTTGGATCTTCGTTGCTGCATGTGGGCTTTCTCTAGTTGCAGTGAGCGGGGGCTACTCTCCATTGCGGTGCACGGGCTTCTCACTGCAGTGGCTTCTCTTGCTGCGGAGCATGGGCTCTAGGCATGCAGGCTTCAGTAGTTGTGGCACATGGGCTCAGTAGTTATGTCTCATGGGCTCCAGAGCGTAGGCTCATTAGTTGTGGTGCACGGGCTTAGTTGCTCTGCTGCATGTGGGATCTTCCTGAACCAGGGATCGAACCTGTGTCCCCTGCATTGGCAGGCGGATTCTTTTTTCTTTTGAAATTTATTTTATTTTATTATTTTTTTATGGCTGTGTTGGGTCTTAGTTTCTGTGTGAGGGCTTTCTCTAGTTGCGGCAAGTGGGGGCCACTCTTCATCGCGGTGCGTGGACCTCTCATTACCACGGCCTCTCTTGTTGCAGAGCACAGGCTCCAGACGCGCAGGCTCAGTAACTGTGGCTCATGGGCCTAGTTGCTCCGCGGCATGTGGGATCTTCCCAGACCAGAGCTCGAACCCGTATCCCCTGCATTGGCAGGCAGATTCTCAACCACTGCACCACCAGGGAAGCCCAGCAGATGGATTCTTAACCACGGTGCCACCAGGCAAGCCGCCATGTAAATTATTACAGAGCGTTCAGTAGACCTCCCTTGGTATATGGTCGGTCTTTTTGATACATGTGTTTAATATGTATTTGTATACGTACGGTAACCCTAATCTTAATGTATCCATTCCTCCCACCTTTCCTTTTAGATAACCATAGTTTGTTTTCTAAGTCTGTGAGAGTCTTTCTCTGTGGAAATATGTTCATACGTGTCAGTTGTTAGGTAACAGCTAGGAGTGATATCACAGGTTATTTGTCGTCTGCTTTCCGACTTACCTCATGTTCTGTGATTATCTCTAGGCTCATCTATGGTGCTGCAAAGAGCAGTGTTTCATCCTTTTCCATGGCGAATATTCCATTGTGTACATGGACCACTTCTTTGTGCATTCATCTGTGGCTGGACATTTTGGTTACTTCCAAGTCTTGGCTATACTAAATATTGATGCAGTGCAGGATTGCCAGCCTGTGTCTTTTGGATTCTGGTCTTCTCAGGGGTTAGGCCCAGCAGTGGGCCTACTAGATCATATGGTAGTTCAATTTTTACCTCTCAGCGCACCTCCATTCTGTTCTCACTACTGGCTTTTACCAGTTTACATCCCACCAGCAACTAGAGGGTACACAGATCTCTAAAACCCCTTCAGCATTTATTGTTTGTTGACCTTTTACTGATGGCATTTTGAGTGTTGGGTGGTGATACCTTTTTGTAGTTTTGATTTGCATGCGTCTAATAATTCCCGATATTGAGCTTTTATCTACGTCCGTTTTCTTTTTTTTTTTTTTAAGTAAAACAGAGAAACTTACCTCTTCAAATTGTTTCCTTGAAAAATGTGCCATGTTCTGAATTCCTGTGGCCATTACCTGCACCAGGACATTTTTTGAGGGCAGGTGTCGTATACAGCCCTGTAGTAATTGTGAATATCACATGACCATTAGTTCTGCGTTTAAAGCTGCTGTTGTAGGAAACGGCCACAAGGGGGCAGCATTTCTATATTCCCAACTCTGGTTACTAGGGCAACAGAGCCTTCCTGGAAGTCCTGTTTCTAGGCTGTAAAGTAGAGTGGAATGTGCCAGGACAAACCCCCAAAAACGATGTCTACTTATTTGTTGTTGATATTCTCAGTTTAATTTTCATTTTTCTCAGAGCAAATTTGATTGCAATGTTGTGTTTGTTCTAGGTGTACAGAATGTCTTTCATTGATTCTTATATCTTTTCATGTTTGGATCCTGTTCCATATAGGTTATTACAGAATGTTGTGTAGACCTCTCTTGGTATTCGGTATGTCTGATGATTATATATTTTATAAGTATTAGCATATGTCTGTTAAACCCAATATCCTCCGTTATACATTCCTCACACCTTTCCATTTGGTTAACCACAAGCTTGTTTTCTGAACACGTGAGTGTCCTTCTCTGTGGAAATAGGTTCATTCCTATCAATTTTTAGATAAGACCTATACGTGATATCATAGGATATGTGTCTCTCGCTTTCTGACTTACTTCAAGTTGTGTGATTGTCTGTAGCCTCATCTATGGTGCTGCAAACGGCATTGTTTCATTCTTTTTTGTGTCTAATATTGCATTGTGTCCATGGACCACTTTTTCGTCCATTCATCTGATGATGGACATTTTTGTGGCTTCCATGTCTTGGCTATTGTAAATACTGCTGCAATACACGATTTTCCATCGTGTGTCTTTTTGATTCTGGCTTTCACAGGTGACAGGCCCAATAGTGGGCCTTCCGGATCATATGGTGACTCAATTTTTACCTTTAAACGCACTGCCACTCTGTTCCTATTATTGGCTGTTACCAGTTTACATCCCACTTAGACCGAGAGGTTACGCTATTCTCCACAACTTCTTCAACATCTGTCGTTATTTGACTTTTTGCTGATGGTCATTCTGACTGGTGTGAGGTGATACGTTTGTGTAGATTGGATGTGCATGCGTCTAATAATTCCTGATGTTTTGCGTTTATCAATGTCCTTTTCATTTTTTTTTAAGTTTCAGCTAAACTTACAACTTCAAATTGCCTTCTTGAAAAATTTGCCGTGTTTGGATTTTTTTGGCCATTCCCTACCCCAGGACAGTTTTTGAGGGCAGGAGTCATTTACAGCCCTGCAGTCCTTGTGAATATTAGTGACCAGTAGCAGTGGATTTAAAGCTGCTGTTTGAGGAAACGGCCTTAGGGTGGCAGCATTTCAACGTTGCCAACTCTGCTTGCTAGGGAAACAGAACCTTGCTGCAAGTTGTGCTTTTAGCTTGCAGATTAGAGTGGAATGTGTCAGGACAAACCCCCATAAGTTTTAGCCTCCTTAATTCTTGTTTGTGTCTTTAAGTTTTAATTTTTATCAGAGCAAATTTGATTTTAAAATGTCTTTTGTTCTAGGTGCAGAGAATCTTGCTCATGTACACATATACATATATCTATTGATCTTTGTGTCCTTTTCCATGTAGGTTATTACAGAGTGTTGAGTAGACCACTCTTGGTATTCCGTAGGTCTTTGGGGATGATATATTTTATATGTATTAGTACATGTTTGTTAACCCCAATATCCTAATTTATCCATTCCTCACACCTTTTCTTTGGCTTAACCATAAGTTTGTCTTCTCAATCTGAGATTGTCTTTCTCTATGGAAATATGTTCATTTTTATGAATTTTCAGATAACGTAAGTGATGTCATAGGACATTTGTCTTTCGCATTCTGACTTACTTCACGTTGTGTGATTATCTCTAGGCTCATCTGTGGTGCTGCATATGCCATTCGTTTATTTTTTTTCGTGGCTAATATTCCATTCTGTACATATACCACTTCTTCTTTGTCCATTCATCTGTTTATGGACCTTTTTTTTGCTTCCATGTCTTGGCTATTTCAGTATTGCTGCAGTGCACATTTGCCTGCCTCTGTCTTTCCGATTCTGGTGGTCTTAGGTTATAGGCAAAGAAGGTGCCCTGCCGCATCATATGGTAGCTCAATTTGTACCTTTTAAAGCAGCTCCATTCAGTTTTCATTAGTACTGTTACCACTTTACATCCCACCAGCAGCTAGAAGGTACACAGTTCCCTAAAACCTCTTCAGCATTTATAGTTTGTAGACTTTTTGCTGATGGTCATTTGACTGGTGTGAACTGAAACCTTTGTGGACGTTGGATTTGCATGCGGCTACTAATTCCTTATACTGAGCTTTACGCATGTCCTTTTTTTTTCTTTACCTTTTTTTTTTAAAGAGTGAGTACAACTTCCCTCTTCATATTGACTTCTTGAAAACTTTGTCATGTGTTGAATTTCTTTGCCTATTCCCTACCCCAGGACATTTTTTGAGGGCAGGCGTCATTTACAGCCCTGCAGTCCTTGTGACTATTAAGCGACCATTAGCACTGGGTTTAAAGCTGCTGTTGTGGCAAACAGCCACAAGGCGGCAGCATTATTACGTTCTCAACTCTTGTTACTAGGGCAACAGAGTCTTCATGGACGTCGTGTTCCTCTGTTGTAAATTAGAGTGGAATGTGCTGGGACAAGCCCCCAGAAGTTTATGTCTCCTTACTTATGTTCGTTTTTTAAATTTAATTTATATTTCTTATCGGAGGAAATTTGATTAGAGTGTTGTGATTGTCTGGCTGTTCAGAATCTGGTCAATGATTCACACATATGTCTGTTCATCTTCGGATCCTGTTACCATGTATGTTATTAAAGAATGTTGAGTAGACCTCCCTTGGTATTTGGTAGGTGTTTTGTCATTATATATTTTATAAGTATTGGTGATTATATAATTCATACAGTTTATATGTTATATGTTTCTATACATTTAACATACATTAGTATATGTATGCTACCCCCATAATCCTAATTTATCCATCCTCCCACCTTTCATTTTGGTTAACCCTTCGTTTGTTTTATAAGTCTGTGAGTGGGTTTTTCTGTGGAAATATGTTCATTGGTAGCAATCTTAGGATAACATGTATAAATGATATCATAGGATATTTGTCATTCGTTTTTGACTTACTTAACATAATATGATTATTTCTAGGCTCATGTGTAGTCCTGAAAACGGCATTGTTCATTTTTTTTCCGAGGTTACGATTCCATTCGGTACGTATACCACTTCTTCTTTGTCCATTTATCTGTTGATGGACATTTTGTTTGCTTGCATGGCTTGGCTACTGTAAATATTGCTGCAGTGCATGTTTGCCTGTCTGTGCCTTTCCGATTCTGGTCCTCTTAGGGTATAGGCCCATTAGAGGATCGGCCGCATGATATGGTAGCTCAATTTTTACCTTTTAAATGCAGCTCCATTCTGTTCTCATGATTAGCTGTTACCAGTTTACATCCAACCAACAGCATAGTGGGTATGTATTTCTCCACCAACCCGTCAGCATTCATTGTTTGTAGACTTTTACGGATGGCATTTTGAATATTGGGTGGCGAAATCTTTTTGTAGTTTGGATTTGTATCCAACCAATAATTCCTGATATTGAGCTTTTATCCATGTTCTTTTTTGAAAACAACAGAGTGAGTAACACTTGCGTCTTCAAACTGTTTTCTTGAAAAATTTTCCGTGTTGTGAACTTTTTTGGCCATTACCTACCCCAGGATAATTTTTGAGGACACGTGTCATTTATGGCCCTACAATTACTGTGAATCTCAAGTGACCCTTAGCCCTGTGTTTAAAGCTGCTGTTGTGGGAAACGGCCACAAGGTGGCAGCATTTCTGCATTCCCAAATCTGGTTACTAGGGCAGCAGAGCCTTCCTGAAAGTTGTGTTCCTAGGTTGTAAATTAGAATGGGATGTGCCAGGGAAAACCCCAATAACTTTCTGTCTCATTAATTGTTGTTCGTGGTTGTAATTTTTTAAATTGGGGTAATGAGTAGAATAGTGTTTGTTTTGGGTGTACACAATCAGGTTCAATTGAACATTATATATATCTGTTCATGTACAGATCCTCTTCCCATGTAAATTACTATTATATTTTTTAATAAATTTATTTTATTTATTTATTTATTTTCGGCTGAGTTGGATCTTCGTTGCTGCATGTGGGCTTTCTCCAGTTGCGGTGAGCGGGGGCTACTCTCCGTTGCGGTGCACCGGCTTCTCACTGCAGTGGCTTCTCTTGTTGCGGAGCACGGGCTCTAGGCGTGCGGGCTTGAGTAGTTGTGGTGCATGGGCTCAGTAGTTATGGCTCATGGGCTCCAGGGCGTAGGCTCATTAGTTGTGGTGCACGGGCTTAGTTGCTCTGCTGCATGTGGGATCTTCCCGATCCAGGGATCGAACCTGTGTCCCCTGCATTGGCAGGCGGATTCTTAACCACGGTGCCACCAGGCAAGCCCCCGTGTAAATTATTACAGAGCATTCAGTAGACCTCCTTTGGTATATGGTTGGTCTTTTTGATACATGTGTTTAATATGTATTTGTATTCATATGGTAACCCTAATCTTAATGTATCCATTCCTCCCACCTTTCCTTTTAGATAACCATAGTTTGTTTTCTAAGTCTGTGAGAGTCTTTCTCTGTGGAAATATGTTCATACGTGTCAGTTGTTAGGTAACAGCTAGGAATGATATCACAGGTTATTTGTCGTCTGCTTTCCGACTTACCTCATGTTCTGTGATTATCTCTAGGCTCATCTATGGTGCTGCAAAGAGCAGTGTTTCATCCTTTTCCATGGCGAATATTCCATTGTGTACATGGACCACTTCTTCTTTGTGCATTCATCCGTGGATGGACATTTTGGTTACTTCCAAGTCTTGGCTATACTAAATATTGATGCAGTGCAGGATTGTCAGCCTGTGTCTTTTGGATTCTGGTCTTCTCAGGGGTTAGGCCCAGCAGTGGGCCTACTAGATCATATGGTAGTTCAATTTTTGCCTTTCAGCGCACCTCCATTCTGTTCTCACTACTGGCTTTTACCAGTTTACATCCCACCAGCAACTAGAGGGTACACAGATCTCTAAAACCCCTTCAGCATTTATTGTTTGTAGACTTTTTACTGATGGCATTTTGAGTGTTGGGTGGTTATACCTTTTTGTAGTTTTGATTTGCATGCGTCTAATAATTCCCGATATTGAGCTTTTATCTACGTCCGTTTTCTTTTTTTTTTTTAAGTAAAACAGAGAAACTTACCTCTTCAAATTGTTTCCTTGAAAAATGTGCCATGTTCTGAATTCCTGTGGCCATTACCTGCACCAGGACATTTTTTGAGGGCAGGTGTCGTATACAGCCCTGTAGTAATTGTGAATATCACATGACCATTAGTTCTGCGTTTAAAGCTGCTGTTGTAGGAAACGGCCACAAGGGGGCAGCATTTCTATATTCCCAACTCTGGTTACTAGGGCAACAGAGCCTTCCTGGAAGTCCTGTTTGTAGGTTGTAAAGTAGAGTGGAATGTGCCAGGACAAACCCCCAAAAACGATGTCTACTTATTTGTTGTTGATATTCTCAGTTTAATTTTCAATTTTCTCAGAGCAAATTTGATTGCAATGTTGTGTTTGTTCTAGGTGTACAGAATGTCTTTCATTGATTCTTATATCTTTTCATGTTTGGATCCTGTTCCATATAGGTTATTACAGAATGTTGTGTAGACCTCTCTTGGTATTCGGTATGTCTGATGATTATATATTTTATAAGTATTAGCATATGTCTGTTAAACCCAATATCCTCCGTTATACATTCCTCACACCTTTCCATTTGGTTAACCACAAGCTTGTTTTCTGAACACGTGAGTGTCCTTCTCTGTGGAAATAGGTTCATTCCTATCAATTTTTAGATAAGACCTATACGTGATATCATAGGATATGTGTCTCTCGCTTTCTGACTTACTTCAAGTTGTGTGATTGTCTGTAGCCTCATCTATGGTGCTGCAAATGGCATTGTTTCATTCTTTTTTGTGTCTAATATTGCATTGTGTCCATGGACCACTTTTTCGTCCATTCATCTGATGATGGACATTTTTGTGGCTTCCATGTCTTGGCTATTGTAAATACTGCTGCAATACACGATTTTCCATCGTGTGTCTTTTTGATTCTGGCTTTCACAGGTGACAGGCCCAATAGTGGGCCTTCCGGATCATATGGTGACTCAATTTTTACCTTTCAACGCACTGCCATTCTGTTCCTATTATTGGCTGTTACCAGTTTACATCCCACTTAGACCGAGAGGTTACGCTATTCTCCACAACTTCTTCAACATCTGTCGTTATTTGACTTTTTGCTGATGGTCATTCTGACTGGTGTGAGGTGATACGTTTGTGTAGATTGGATGTGCATGCGTCTAATAATTCCTGATGTTTTGCGTTTATCAATGTCCTTTTCATTGTTTTTTAGGATTCAGCTAAACTTACAACTTCAAATTGCCTTCTTGAAAAATTTGCCGTGTTTGGATTTTTTTGGCCATTCCCTACCCCAGGACAGTTTTTGAGGGCAGGAGTCATTTACAGCCCTGCAGTCCTTGTGAATATTAGTGACCAGTAGCAGTGGATTTAAAGCTGCTGTTTGAGGAAACGGCCTTAGGGTGGCAGCATTTCTACGTTGGCAACTCTGCTTGCTAGGGAAACAGAACCTTGCTGCAAGTTGTGCTTTTAGCTTGCAGATTAGAGTGGAATGTGTCAGGACAAACCCCCATAAGTTTTAGCCTCCTTAATTCTTGTTTGTGTCTTTAAGTTTTAATTTTTATCAGAGCAAATTTGATTTTAGAATGTCTTTTGTTCTAGGTGTACAGAATCTTGTTCATGTACACATATACATATATCTATTGATCTTTGTGTCCTTTTCCATGTAGGTTATTACAGTGTTGAGTAGACCACTCTTGGTATTCCGTAGGTCTTTGGGGATGATATATTTTATATGTATTAGTACATGTTTGTTAACCCCAATATCCTAATTTATCCATTCCTCACACCTTTTCTTTGGCTTAACCATAAGTTTGTCTTCTCAATCTGAGATTGTCTTTCTCTATGGAAATATGTTCATTTTTATGAATTTTCAGATAACGTAAGTGATGTCATAGGACATTTGTCTTTCGCATTCTGACTTACTTCACGTTGTGTGATTATCTCTAGGCTCATCTGTGGTGCTGCATATGCCATTCGTTTATTTTTTTTCGTGGCTAATATTCCATTCTGTACATATACCACTTCTTCTTTGTCCATTCATCTGTTTATGGACCTTTTTTTTGCTTCCATGTCTTGGCTATTTCAGTATTGCTGCAGTGCACATTTGCCGGCCTCTGTCTTTCCGATTCTGGTGGTCTTAGGTTATAGGCAAAGAAGGTGCCCTGCCGCATCATATGGTAGCTCAATTTGTACCTTTGAAAGCAGCTCCGTTCAGTTTTCATTAGTGCTGTTACCACTTTACATCCCACCAGCAGCTAGAAGGTACACAGTTCCCTAAAACCTCTTCAGCATTTATACTTTGTAGACTTTTTGCTGATGGTCATTTGACTGGTGTGAGCTGAAACCTTTGTGGATGTTGGATTTGCATGCAGCTAATAATTCCTTATACTGAGCTTTAGGCATGTCCTTTTTTTTTCTTTACTTTTTTTTTTTAAGAGTGAGTACAACTTCCCTCTTCATATTGACTTCTTGAAAACTTTGTCATGTGTTGAATTTCTTTGCCTATTCCCTACCCCAGGACATTTTTTGAGGCAGGCGTCATTTACAGCCCTGCAGTCCTTGTGACTATTAAGGGACCATTAGCACTGGGTTTAAAGCTGCTGTTGAGGCAAACAGCCACAAGGCGGCAGCATTATTACGATCTCAACTCTTGTTACTAGGGCAACAGAGTCTTCATGGACATCGTGTTCTTCGGTTGTAAATTAGAGTGGAATGTGCTGGGACAAGCCCCCAGAAGTTTATGTCTCCTTACTTATGTTCGTTTTTTAAATTTAATTTATATTTCTTATCGGAGGAAATTTGATTAGAGTGTTGTGATTGTCTGGCTGTGCAGAATCTGGTCAATGATTCATACATATGTCTGTTCATCTTCGGATCCTGTTACCATGTATGTTATTACAGAATGTTGAGTAGACCTCCCTTGGTATTTGGTAGGTGTTTTGTCATGATATATTTTATAAGTATTGGTGATTATATAATTCATACAGTTTATATGTTATATGTTTCTATACATTTAACATACATTAGTATATGTATGCTACCCCCATAATCCTAATTTATCCATCCTCCCACCTTTCATTTTGGTTAACCCTTCGTTTGTTTTATAAGTCTGTGAGTGGGTTTTTCTGTGGAAATATGTTCATTGGTAGCAATCTTAGGATAACATGTATAAATGATATCATAGGATATTTGTCATTCCCTTTTGACTTACTTAACATAATATGATTATTTCTAGGCTCATGTGTAGTCCTGAAAACGGCATTGTTCATTTTTTTTCCGAGGTTACGATTCCATTCGGTACGTATACCACTTCTTCTTGTCTATTTATCTGTTGATGGACAGTTCGTTTGCTTGCATGGCTTGGCTATTGTAAATATTGCTGCAGTGCATGTTTGCCTGTCTGTGCCTTTCCGATTCTGGTCCTCTTAGGGTATAGGCCCATTAGGGGATCGGCTGCATCATAGCTGCAACCAGCAAGACAGGAACACAAACCCACCCATTAGCAGAGAGGCTGCCTAAAATCATAATAAGTTTACAGACATCACAAGACACACCACTGGACATGGTCCTGCCCAGAAGAAAGACAAGATCCAGCCGCATCCATCAGAACAGAGGCACCAGTCCCTTCCGCCAGGAAGCCTACGCAACCCACTGAACCAACTCTGTGGGCAGACACCAAGTACAACGGGAAGTACAAACCTGCAGCCTGAGAAAAGGAGACCACAAACACGGTAAATCAAGCAAAATGAGAAGACAGAGAAATATGCGGCAGATGAACGAGCAAGGTAAAAACCCACCAGGCCAATCTAATGAAGAGGAAATAGACAGTCTACCTGAAAAAGAATTCAGAGTAATGATAGTAAAGATGATCCAAAATCTTGGAAATAGAATGGAGAACACACAAGAAACGTTTAACAAGGACCTAGAAGAACTAAAGAGCAAACGAACAATGATGAACAACACAATAAATGAAATTTAAAATTCTCTAGAAGGATTCAATAGCAGAATAACTGAGGCAGAAGAGCGGATAAGTGACCTGGAAGAAAAAATAGTGGAAATAACTAAGACAGAGCAGCATAAAGAAAAAAGAATGATAAGAATTGAGGACAGTCTCAGAGACCTTTGGGACAACATTAAACACACCAACATTCGAACTATAGTGGTCCCAGAAGAAGAAGTGAAAAAGAAAGAGACTGAGAAAACATTTCAAGAGATTATAGTTGGAAACTTCCCTAATATGGGAAATGAAATAGTCAATAAATTCCAGGAAGCACAGAGAGTCCCATAAAGGATAAATCCAAGGAGAATCACGCCAAGACCCATATTATTCAAACTATGAAAAATTAAATACAAAGAAAAAATATTAAAAGCAGCAAGGGAAAAGCAACAAATACCATACAAAGGAATCCCCATAAGGTTAACAGCTGATCTTTCAGCAGAAACTCTGCAAGCCAGAAGGGTGTGGCAGGACATATTTAAAGTGATGAAAGGGAAAAAACCTACAACCAAGATTACTCTACCCAGCAAGGATCTCATTCAGATTTGATGGAGAAATTAAAACCTTTACAGACAAGCAAAAGCTAAGAGAATGCAGCACCACATAATCAGCTTTACAACAAATGCTAAAGGAACTTCTCTAGGCAGGAACCACAAGAGAAGGAAAAGACCTACAATAACAAACCCAAAACAATGAAGAAAATGGTAATAGGAACATACATATCGATAATTACCTTAAATGAAATGGATTAAGTGTTCCAACCAAAAGACATAGACTGGCTGACTGGACACAAAAACAAGACCCATATATATGCTGTCTACAAGAGACCCACTTCAGACCTAGGGACACATACAGACTGAAAGTGTGTTGATGGAAAAACATATTCCATGCAAATGGAAATCAAAAGAAAGTTGGAGTAGCAATTCTCATATCAGACAAAATAGACTTTAAAATAAAGACTATTACAAGAAACAAAGAAGGACACTACATAATGATGAAGGGATCAATCCACAAAGAAGATATAACAATTGTAAATATTTATGCACCCAACAAAGGAGCACCTCAATACATAAGGCAAATGCTAACAGCCACAAAAGGGGAAATTGACAGTAACACAATCATAGTGGGGGACTTTAACACCCCACTTTCACCAATGGACAATTCATCCAAAAGGAAAATAAATAAGGAAACACAAGCTTTAAATGATACATTAAACAAGATGGACTTAATTGGTATTTATAGGACATTCCATCCAAAAACAACAGAATACACTTTGTTCTCAAGTGTGCATGGAACATCCTCCAGGATAGATCTTATCTTGGGTCACAAATCAAGCCTTGGTAAATTTAAGAAAATTTAAATCGTATCATGTATCTTTTCCGACCACAACGCTATCAGACTAGATATGAATTACAGGAAAAAATCTGTAAAAAAATACAAACACATGGACGCTGAACAATACACTACTTAATAACCAGAGATCACTGAAGAAATCAAAAAGGAAATAAAAAAATACCTAGAAACAACTGACAATGAAAACACAATGACCCAAAATCTAAGGGATGCAGCAAAAGCAGTTCTAAGAGGGAAGTTTATAGCAATACAATCCTACCTCAAGAAAAAAGAAAAATCTCAAATAAACGACCTAAACTTACACCTAAAGCAATTAAAGAAAGAATAATAAAAAAACCCCCAAAGTTAGCAGAAGGAAAGAAATCATAAAGATGAAATCAGAAATAAATGAAAAAGAAATGAAGGAGGGCTTCCCTGGTGGCACAGTGGTTGAGAATCTGCCTGCCAATGCAGGGGACACGGGTTCGAGCCCTGGTCTGGAAAGATCCACATGCCGTGGAGCAGCTAGGCCCGTGAGCCACAACTACTGAGCCTGCGCGTCTGGAGCCTGTGCTCCACAACAAGAGAGGCCGTGATAGTGAAGAGGCCCATGCACCGCGATGAAGAGTGGCCCCTGCTTGCCGCATCTAGAGAAAGCCCTCGCACAGAAACGAAGACCCAAAACAGCCAAAAATAAATATAAAAATTTAAAAAAAAGTTAAAAAAAAAGAAATTAATAAAACAGTGCATAAAGGCTGGATAGGGTGTGGAGAAAAGGGAACCCTCCTGCACTGTTGGTGGGAATGTAAACGGATACAGCCATTATGGAGAACAGTATGGAGGTTCCTTAAAAGCTAAAAATAGAACTACCATATGACCCAGCAATTCCGCTACTGGGCATATACCTGGAGAAAACCATAATTCAAAAAGATACATGTACCACAATGTTCACTGTAGCACTATTTACAATAGCCAGGACATAGATGCAACCTAAATGTCCATCGACAGATGAATATATAAAGAAGACGTGGCACATATACACAATGGAGTATTACTCAGCCATAAAAAGGAACAAAACTGAGTTATTTGTAGTGAGGTGGTTGGACCGAGAGTCTGTCATACAGAGTGAAGTAAGTCAGAAAGAGAAAAACATACCGTACGCTAACACATATATATGGAATCTAGAAAAATGGTACTGACGAACCTAGTGACAGGGCAGGAATAAAGACACAGATGTAGAGAATGGACTTAAGGACACAGGGGGGAAGGGGAGACAGGGACGTAGTGAGAGAGTAGCACTGACATATATACACTACCAAATGTAAAATAGCTAGTGGTAAGCTGCCGCATAACACAGGGAGATCAACTCGGTGCTTTATGTCCCCCAGAGGGGTGGGATAGGGAGTGTGGGAGGGAGGCTCAAGAGGGGGGATATGGGGAATATATGTATACATATAGCTGATTCACTTTGTTGTAAAGCAGAAACTAATACAATGTTATAAAGCAATTATAGTCCAATAAACATGTATTTTAAAAACCCACAGCATTGTAAATCAACTACACTTGAAGATACTTCTTTACTGCAAAAAATTTTTTGAATGTAAGTTTTATTGTCTGTGTGTACCACAGGTTCAATATATATGAATTATGTCAAATTGATTACATTGCTTTTCAAAATAAAGTTTTTTTGATATTTTATATCAGCTTCATAATATAAATGCAGAAAAACTATATTATTTTTTTCTAAAGTTCAGAAATAGCCATTTTGCTCATTCGGTATACTATAAACCACTAACTTTATTAAAAAGGGATTTGTGACCGACCTCTTCCTTCCAAAGAAATATTTCTCCACTCACACAAGTTTAATAGAATGTTCCACCATGAACTGACTTCCCACCTTAGAGACACGAGATTTGCATCCTGAAATCTCTTTCTT
This sequence comes from Eubalaena glacialis, assembly GCF_028564815.1. Lineage (NCBI taxonomy): Eukaryota > Metazoa > Chordata > Mammalia > Artiodactyla > Balaenidae > Eubalaena > Eubalaena glacialis. The sequence continues at coordinate 222,039 of NC_083717.1, read as the reverse complement.
GCAAAAATGTCCAATTAGCATCCTAGCATTACAGAAAAGAAATGCTTTTTTTCCAGATCTCAAATTCCATACAACTTTAGTCAAGACATCATGTATTTTTTTCACACACACACACTGTATTTTATTTTTGCAAGAGATAAATCAACTGACACCAAGCACTATAAATGGATGACCACAACAAAAGCAACAATCATTGCAATTACCAAACATGAAACACACTCATACTATGTCATAATATTGACATTCAGTCCAGTAATCCTCCACTGTAACAGGTCCTTTACTTTGCAATGAAAGACATCATGTATTTTTAAATTATCAGCACTCACCCGAGGTCTTTAAAAATCAACAAAAACATAATTTTGTGTTCGCTTTCATTTATTCTGGTTCTAAGTGGTCATTTCTAAACGAAAGTATTTAAGTATGTTAACGTCATCTTATAACATCATATTTCCAATGACTACCGTGTCTACAAAGATGAAATATGAGGAACTCATAATTAGGCTCTCCAAAGTTTTACTCTCTGAATCTGTATGACCCTTCTGCTGAACTCCACACTGTTCATTATTCTCTGAGAATATTCTTTTTCTTGTATGGCCATCTCACATGCTCTTTCATTTCATGAAGTTTTTTTCCTACAATTTTATGCCTAGTTTATTTCTGAGAAAATGCATTATTTCAGAGTGATATTTATAGACACAAAGACTTCTCTATAATTCCCTGAGAGTTTCAAGAACTCCTTCTTCTTTTTTTTTAATACCTAGATTCTGAAGCTCTCCACAAAGCATTACTAAAATTACATTTACATAAGTATCTACATATTAACCACACATTAATGCATTTACAATTGTATTATGATTTATTGTTAATTTTGGAGCATAAACGTAGCTGTCTTATTTACCACCCTCTTGGAAATCACTTTAATATTTGCACTTAGGACTTGAAAGAGAATGGATAAATAAAAACCTGAACAATATGCAGATCCAATTTATATATTTCTCATAAAATTAGGTGATTATCTAAACTTTATCCAGGAAAAAGAAGAGCCCAGATACTCTGCAGGCATGATACTCGAGAATGTATGGTCTTCTAGCAGGAAAACATGCAGTAATCCATGTGGCAGAGTTTACCTGTGACCAGCTGCGGTTAGTGACCTATGCATTACTTACATGCAACATATCAGGAGTGGAAAAAGGGAATCTGTCATTTGTGGCAATAAGTATAATGAAGTTTTGTAGCAGGTCATGCTCATATATTCAACACAGGTACAATCAAAATTTTGCTCAATTCTGATATATCTAAGTCTGTATCTGTTACCATGTCTTTAAAGAGGAAATGTCAGAACTGACTTACCAAAAAAAAAAAAGTGTTTTGTTTGTTTGTTTTAATTACAGTCACAGTGAGTAAGACAGAGCTCAGAACAGCTAATGTGACTTAGTGATTCTCTCATCAGGAAATACAGTTTCTACTTCCTTGTTTATTCTCCACATCCTGTAGTAAGTAAAGTTTCAATGAAAGATAAATCTACACGGCGAAAAGAAAACTTACATTTGTTGATAAGATAATTTTGACAGGTTGTACCACGTATGTCAGTGTTTCTGGGGATGGACACAAGCCAGAGCTCCCTACTCTGACATTTTCACTGATGTCATTCCCCTGATCCTCAATTTGAAAGTGGATAAAAATGTTTTCTATGTTTTCTTATTTAAGAAATTAAATAAAGAATGCTTTCTAGACATGATTCTCTAATGATTTTCAGTCAGTGGTCATCAACAGAGGAAAAGCACAGAATCTCATCCCCACAGAAGGGTGACATTCAGTCAGGTAAGAAAATTCTCCCCGAAATCAGAGCTTCATCTTTAACATGCAATCAAAGGCTTTCACAGGTTCTTCATCACTCTGCACTCAGCCCTACCATATGGGATTGGCTCTGAGAATCTCACATCAGATGACTGACAAACATGTCATAGTACACTGATCTGGTACCAGATCCTGCCTCTCTTAATGATCTCCTGCAGGGACATTGGAATATTCTAGGATATTTCCTGGAGCCCTCTACTCTATACAGGTACACTTCCAAGTAGAAACAGAAGCTTGGATTCTCACTGGGACCCCTGCTCTGTCCAACCAACCTCTCTAGAAATATGATGTTCTAATCTCTCCTGATTAGAACATTTCAAGGTCTCTCCCTGTGCTACTTTAGTAAAGGTAAAAGAGAAACAAGAAAGAGCAAACTACGCAGGGAGCAATATATAAGATTCCTTTACTTAATGTATTTACCTGATATACCCAAATATTGAGAAATATAGATTCATTTCATAATGGTCAAGAAAAGAGGAGGAGGAACCTCCATGCCAACAGTATACATAAAATGGAATCAATATTGCATAAGCTCCAGCTTAAGCTTAGCTACGAGGTACTAACTCTTCTCATAAAGAAGCAATAGTTCTCCATCATTTGAAGCACACTGAGGACTCAGACAGCTGGACACTGAGGGTGTAGTCTCCTCACTCGAATTCTGTACCTGCATCACAGAGCCATGAAATATTCCCAAAGAATTATTAAGGATGAGGGGGGGGAGCTGAAATAGATGAATCCATAGTCTGTCCTGCCATCTGTTCTGCTGGATATTACCACCATCTTGGCCCAATATGACCTTCCTACTTCTCTCTGGGCCTCCCTACTTTCCACCTCCATCCTCTCATTATATCTTACCTACACTTGGAAACGACTCTAGTTGTTCCACTTATCTTTATCAACAAGTAATCCAAATAGCAACTGTGTATATAACTCCTTAGAAACCTCAGGTCTGACTCACTAACACATGACCTTCGAAGTCCAAAGTTTTCCTAATTCCCTTTATTATTTTTTTTCTAATTTCCATGTACTTACACTCTCAGGACCTTCACTGTTCTCAAGTTCGTCTTCCCTGCAAAATCTGTCAACCTAGACATAGACTTAAGTACCACCCTCTAATTATCTCCTAGGGAATCCAGTTTTTAAAAAAGCCTCAGCAAGCCTTATGGACTTTATTAAAGACTCTTTAAGATAACCCATGGGAGATAGCAGTGTACACATAGATATCTATTTAATACACCCTCAGAGTAATTTTTTTTTAATAAAGTCTCTTCTGGCCAATGAAGACTCTCAGCTCTTCTTCTTCAACATATGCAGTGTCTCACCCTTCTGATTACTCTCTGCTCTATCCCAGGTCCACTCCCTTTCCTGATATTACATTCTTTCCCAATTGTGTATGTTGGTAAAATCAAATAACATAAAATATAACATGTTAATTATTATAAAGTGCACCATTCAGTGATATTAAATACATTCATATTATTGGGCGATCAACATCACCATTTATCTTTCTAATTCTTTTCTACGTTTTAAAACTGTAACTCTGTATCCTTTAAACATAACTTTCCTTTTTGTTCCGTAACCACCTGAAAAGCATCATTACCCTCCTAATTTCTATGGTTTTGACTACACTAAGTACCCCATATAATTGAAATAAGTAGTTGTATTGTTATGACTCACTAAAAGTCACCAAAATGGCATTTTTGGTAGCTAAATTTCCTCAAGATTCATCCATGTTGTAGCATATTCTTAGATCTTTTCCTTCTTAAGACTGAATAATATTGTATTATATGGGTATACCACACTTTGCTTATCCAGGAACTAGTGGATGAACACTTAGGTTGCTTTCATATTTTAGCTACTGTGATTATTACTGCTCTAAACACTGGAGTACAAATATTTCTTTAAGACCCTGATTTCAATTCCTTTGGGTATACCTCATAGTAAAATTCCTGGATCATGTAGTAATTCTATTTTTCAATATCTGAAAAATTGCCATACTCTTTTGCAAAGCAGCTGTATCATTCTACATTCCCACTGACATAGCACAATGGTTCCAACTCCCTCACATCCTCACCAATACTTGTTTTCTGCTTGTGTATGTGTGTGTGTGCTTGTGTGTGTATGTATGCACACAAATATATAAACATGCATTTAGTGATATGGAGCATCTATTCAAGTGCTTAGTCATTTGTACATCTTTTTGAAGAACCATCTATTCAAGTCTTTCATCCATTTTTGAATCAGGGTGTTTGCTTTTTCTTGAAGTGTAGGAGTTCTCTGTATATTCTGAATAGAAATCTCTTGTCAGATAGATGGCTTTCAAATATTTTCTCCCATCTTGTGGGTTGCCATTTTATTCTGTTTACATTTCTTTGATACACATTTTTAAAAAAAATTATGTACCGCAAATTGTTAGTTTTTTTGTTAGCTGTACCTTTGTTGTTCCTTCGTTTCATATTGAGGAAAACACTGCCAAATCCAATGTCGTGAAGCTCTTGTCCTGTGTCTTCTTCTAAGACTTTTTATTTTATTAGGTCTCATATTTAGTTTCTTGATACGTTTTCATTAATTTTTGCATATGATGTTAGGTAAGGGTCCATCTTCCTACTTTTGCATGTTGACAACATGACTTCTCAGCACCATTTGTTGAAAATACTATCCTTTCTACTTTGAAAAGTCTTGGCAACTTGACAAAAATCATTTGGCCATATATCAGGGTTTATTTCTGGGTGTTCTATTCTATTCTATTGATCTTGAATAAGGGAGAAAATAGTATAACCTATCCAGGTTGATGAAGAACATAAAGAAATACCAGGACTGAGAATTAGGAGGGCAATATAAAACAGCAGGGAGTAAAAGACAGTGTGAGAGAAGATCTTGTATTTGCGAGTTCATGGAAATAGGATCATGCTAAAACCAGTAAACACCTGACTTTGAACAATACGGTAAATGTGCTAGCAAGAAACATAACACTTACCCATCTCTGGGAAATATAGTATGGGCATAAAGATAAACTACACACAAATATATTAAACAGGGAAGGGTTTTCATGGTGTGAAAATGTTGTGGGATTTGAAATACAATTTACTTCTGTTCTACCATTGTCTCTATAATTTATCAAAGTGTATATACAAGCAATTCCAATTCTGGTAATGTGCTTGACAGGTTTATATATGAACTTCAGCAGACCAGTAAATGTACATTCATAGTAGGACTGTTCCCTAAACCAAAAAACAAAACTCAAAAACTGGAAAGACTAGAGTTCACTTTGTCAACACACATACAGATGCAATGATGGTTACCGGTCCAAAAACAGAAAGTGAGCATGGGTGCAAGAGGTTAATCCCCAGGCTGCGGTGGGGTGCAGAGTTTGAGGTTAACACAGGTAGAAAAGGCTTTTGTCCTACCCTTGATTTTTGAGGTATGGAAATTCGCAGGTCACTACCTTCATTTCAAAATGAATGAATGCACTATTCAATTTCTTTAAACAGGCGAAGTAAACATGAGTGATAATAAATTTCAAACTGTCGCTAATCAAATAAGATACTAAGAAAACTTAAATAATATGATTTAAGAATGAAGTGGACAGATTGTCCAAAATGGTAGCATTCAAAGACCCAGAGCTTGATGCCTCTCACGGGCACACCAAAGTCACAACGGTTTACAGAACAGCAATTGATGAAAAAGGCTGGGACCTGCCGTAAAAGATGTTTTACAGCTAAAGACATAAGGAATGCACCTCGAAAAGACAGGAAGGAAGGGCAAAATCTCAATAGAGTCAAGACCCATACCACCAGGTGGGTGGCCCACAAATGGGAGAATTACAATTTCAGAGGTGGTCCCAGGTAGCAAGGTGTATGAACCCAACATCAGGCTCCCAAGCCCAGGGATCCTGTGCTGGAAGGAAGAGTTCCTAAAAAGTTGGGCTTTGAAGACCAGTAGTGCTTATTTTCCAGAGAGCCAGAGGGTTGTGGGAAATAGAGATTCCACTCTTAAAAGATGCTCACAAAATCCCACATGATGTGAGAATCAGAACAGAAGCAGTCATTTGAAAGGATCCCGGGTCACACCTACCTCCTGATCTTGGAGAGTCTCCCAGAGAGGCAAGAGGCAACTACAGCACAGCCTCAGGGACATAGACACTGGCAGCAGCCATTCGGGGGAGCTCCTTCTACCTCATGGACACTGGTACCAGCAAGCATAATTTCAGAATCCTCCCTCTATCTCTTTAGCCTCAGGACCTAGCCCTACCCATTTCCACCAGACTATAGACACAAGTACTAGGATGCTGCAGGCCAAACAACTACCTGAGCAGGGGCATAGCCCCACCCACCAGCAAACAGGCTGCCTTCAGACCCTCTCAATGCACAGCTGCCCCTGGACATGGGCCCAGCCACCAAAAGCCCCAAGACCAGCCTCCACACCTCAGTGGACAGGCACCAGCCCCAGAGTCCCTGGCTCCTCTGACATGTGAGCCTACTCGGGCCTTGGAGTCATCCTCACCATCGGCAGGTGATAACTGCACAGGGACTGGATGGAGCTTGGACCTACCCAACAGCAAACCTGCTCGAGCATTGGGATCAGCCTCATACACCAACAGGCACACACCAGCTCCAGGAATACCACAGCCCAGCAGCCTGTATAACCAGAACACTCACTTGCAGGCCAGAAGCAGCTATGGACTCAGCTGGGACCTGACCCTGCCCATCAGAATGCCAACACAAGATTAGGGATACCCCAGACCCTGCAGATAGCTGTGTCAGGAACAGTGATCCAACACCAACTCTGCGACTCCTGGGACCTGCAGCCAGAACTCAGGACCTGTCTCTTCCTCCCAGTAGCCAGCATAGCCCCAGGACCAGTGACTGGGCACTAGCCCTGATATCACCTGGACTGCAGTTCTACCCATAAGTGAACCAGCACTAGATTTGCTGTCCCCCAGAATTGTGCAGCCAGCTGCCTTATGATTTAGTCTCACCAAGCAGCACAGACATCCTCCACACAAGGCAGAGCCTGGCAAACAAGCAGTCTGGGGGCAGCCAAGCCTACCAGACCACCCACAGTAGTCAGCCCACCACAGCAGAAGAGCCCAAGCAGCCCACATAGGGGGTACACCTTGAACATATAGTTCTAGTGACCAGGGGACAGTGGGCTGCTGGGACACATAGGACCTCTCCTACAAAAGGCCACTTCTCCAGGGTCAGGAAATGTAACGAACCTACTACACACATAGCAATAAAAACAGCAAGTTAAGAAAAATGAGGTGACACAGAAACACGATCCAAATGAAGGAACAAGATTAGAATTCAGAAGAAGATCTAAGTGAAGTGGAGATAGCCAATCTACTCAAGAAAGAGTTCAAGGTAATGACTGTAAAGATGAGTAAAGAACTCAGGAGAAGAATGGACGACCAGAGCGAGAAGTTAGAAGTTTTTAAAAAAGAGTTAGACCGGCCGCGCTCACCGCGGTGCGGCCTGGTGTTGGGCACGGCCGGAGAAAGTCCGTGTGAGCCGGAGCGCCGGGCTGCCGGAGCACTTCCTGATGCAGGCCGGACCGGGCCGGCGCCCGCAGATCATTCTGTGATGAAAGCAGTTATCAAAAAAGTTCTCCAGATGGAAGGAGTGCCAAGTCAGAGGCTCAAAGATTTGGAAAGAGATAGTTTAACAGAAAAGGAATGCGTGAAGGAGAAATGGAATCTCTTCCTGAATTTCTGCAGACAGAAATAAAGAATCAGTTGGGGCTTCCCTGGTGGCGCAGTGGTTGAGACTCTGCCTGCCAATGCAGGGGACACGGGTTCGAGCCCTGGTCTGGGAAGATCCCACATGCCGTGGAGCAACTAGGCCCGTGAGCCACAAATACTGAGCCTGCGCATCTGGAGCCTGTGCTCCGCAACAAGAGAGGCCGCGCACCGCGATGAAGAGTGGCCCCCACTTGCCGCAACTAGAGAAAAGCCCTCGCACAGAAATGAAGACCCAGCACAGCCATAAATAAATAAATAAATAAATAAATAAAATTAAAAAAAAAAAAGAGACCATTAAAGAACAACAAAACAGAGATGAGGAATGCAATAACTGAAATGAAAAATACACTAAAAGGAAACTACTGTAGACTAAATGATACAGAGGAATGAATCAGAAAACTGAAGGACAGAGTACTGGCAATCACTGAAGATGAACGGTAAAACAATAGATTAAAATGAAATGAGGAAAGTTGAACAGACTTGTGAAACAACATCAAGTGTACTAATATTTGCATTATACTGGTCCCGGAAGCAAAAAGGGAAGAGAAAGCAGTGTAGAACATACCTGAAGACATACGAGCTGAACACTTCCCTAACCTGGGAAAGAAAACAGACATCCAAGTCCAGTAAACACAGCAAGGCCAAAACAGCATCAACACAAAGAGGACCACACCAAGACTCACTGTAATTAAAATGGCAAAAAAAAAATAAAGATAAAAAGACACTATTAAAAGGAGCAAAGGAAAAGCAACAAGTTACAAACATGGGAACTTGCATGAAGTTATCAGCTGACTTTTCAGGATAACCTCTGCATGCCAGAAGGGAGTGGCATGGTATATTTAAAGTCATGAAAGGGAAAAGCCCATAACCAAAAATACTCTACCCAACAAGGCTCTCCTTCAGATTTGATGGTGAGATCTAAAGTTTTACAGAGAAGCAAAACTAAAGGAGCTCAGCATCACCAAACCAGCTTTATGAGAAAACTTAAAGGGGCTTTTCTAAGTGAAAAAGAAAAGGCCACGACTGAAACATAAAAATCAGGAAAGGAAACTTACTAAAGGAAAAACCTCATTGGTTAAGGCAAATATTCAACAAAGGTAGTAAATCAACCATGTACACAGCTAATAGGAAGGATGAAAGAAAACAGTAATAAAATCATCTATATTCACAATAAGAAGCTAAGGGACACACAAAACAAGTAGATGTAAAATATAAGGTCAAATTCAGTAATTGTGGGGGAGGAGAGTAACAATGTAGGGTTGGTAGTGTCCATGTGAAATTAAGAGCTCAGCAACTTAAATAATCACACACACACACTCACACAAAGCTGAAAGAAATCCAAACATAATATTAAAGATAGTCCTCACATCACAGATGAAGGGAATAAAAGGGGAAGAAAAGAACACTGAAGAAATTAAAGAGGGATTCTAAAAATACCCAAGACAAATGAAAATGAACACACAATGATCCAAAATCTATGGGACACAGCCAACGCAGTTCACGGGGGGAAGTTATAGTGACACAAGCTTATTCTTAGGAAACAAGAAAAATATCAAATAAACAACCTAACATTACACCTGAAGGAATTAGAAAAAGAAGAAAAAACAAAACCCAAAGCTGTCAGAAAGAAAAATTAAGAAAACTATAACATATGCAATCACATCAAAAAGAATCAGATACCTAGGAATAAACACACCTAAGCAGGTAAAAGACATGTGCTCAGAAATCTATCAGCCATTGGTGAAAGAAGTTGAAGGCAACACAAAAAGATGGAAAAACATAGCATGTGCATGGACTGGAAGAATTAATACTCTTAAAATAACCATACTCCCAAAAACAATCTACAGATTTAATGCAATCCCTATCAGAATACCAAAGCATTTGCACAGAACTTGAAAAAGTAATTTTAAAATTTGTATAGGAACACAAAGACCCCAAATAGCCAAACAATCTTGAGAAAGAACAGAGCTGGAGGCATCACGCACCTTGCCTTCAGACTATACTGCAAAGCGACAGTAATCAGAGAGAATCGTACCGGAGCAAAAACAGACACAAAGATCACTGGAAGAGAATAGAGATCCCAGAAATAAGCCCACACACTTATATTTAATTGATTTATGACAAAGCAGGCAATATGGAGAAAAAACTGTCTCTTCAATAAGTGGTACTTGGAAAACTGGTCAGCTACATGGAAAAGAATAAAATTAGATTATTTTAGCACACCATATATAAAATAAATGCAAAACTGAATAAACACCTAAATGTAGGACCAGAAACCATAAAACCCCTAGAGGAAAATATAGAACATTCTTCAACATAAATGATAGCAACAGTTTTAGGTTCAGTCTACTAAGGCAAATGAAACAAAAGCAAAAATAAACAAATGGGACTTCACTAAACTTAAAAGATTTTGCACAGCAAAGGAAACCAAAGACAAAATGAAAAGACAACCTGCTGAAGGAGAGAAAATATTTGCACATGATAAGAGGTTAACACCAAAAAGATGACTAAGCAAGGGTTAATAGCTAAACTACAGAAACAGCACATACAACTCAATATCAAAAAAACACCCAAAATCTTTTTTTAAAAAAATGAGAAGACCTAAATAGACATTTTTCCAAGGAAAAACTACAGATAGACAGCCGGAACTCACAAAGATGCTAAACATAGCTAATCGGCAGTAAAATGCAAATCAAAACTATGAGATATATCACCTCAGTCTTGTCAGAATGGCTGTCATCAAAAAGATCACAAATAACAAAGGTTAGTGAGGATGTGGAGAAAGGGAAACTCTTGTACACTCTTGATGTGAATGTGAAGTAGTGCAGCTACTGTGGAAAGCAGAATGGAGGTTCCACAAAAAACTAAAAATAGAACTACCATAATAGCCAGCAATTTCACTGTTGGGTATATCAGAAGAAAACAAAAACACTATTTCAAAAAAAATAACTGCACCCCAATGTTCATAACAGTGTTATTTGCCATAGCCACGATATAGAGTCAAACTAAGTGTTCATCAATAGGTTAGTGGATAAAAAAGATTTTTGATGATGACTTCAGCAAAAAATGAAATTTTGCCATTTGCAAGAACATGGATGGACTTGGAGGGTATTATGTTTAGTAAAATAAGCCGCAGAGAAAACATGCATGGTATGTTATCACTCACACGTGGCATCTGAAAAATTGAATACAACAACAACAATAAAAAAAACAAGACTCACAGATTAAAGAACAGACTAGTGGTTACCAGCAGGGAGAGATAGGGTGGAGGAGCAAAATAGTAGTAGGAGATTTTCAGGTACAATCCACTATGTATAAAATCAATGATCTACAGTGGTGTACTGTATAGCATGGGGAATATAGCCACTCTTTTATAATAACAATAAATGGAGAAGAACCTAAACATTTGTGAATCACTATGTTGTACCTCTGAAACTAATATAATAATGTAAATTAACTATAGATCAATAAAATATAAAGTAAGAAACAATAAAGGGGAGACACCGATTATTAGATAGAAATCAATTAAATAAACACAAGTTTTGGAAATCAAGGAATTAAAACACAACATGTAAGACACAACATTGGCATTTAAAGTGTACAATCTATTCATTTAAAAGAAATCATTTAAGTGGTAAAAAATGGTACCCATTCTCACAATTGTGTATATCTAGGATAAATTATTATCTACAAAAATATGTTACAAATATTCACTCAAAAAGAAAGAGAAAATTTGGGTAAGCCCATTTTAGTATACAAATTTAATATCAAAGTCTCTATGTAAAATTGATTTGAATAAGTTCTGTTAGCCACTTCTAGTTTCTTTGTGATGTAAAATCTTTTAAAGCATAAAAATCAGCCTTTCTACATTATTCAGACAAGGGGTGCCACAACTCCAGCCGGGGCTCTGCACTTCCCCCTCCCTGATTCTCCAGAAGAGCAGGTGGCCCCCCTCTGAGGGCAGGGGCAAGACCACGGACCAAGTCCCCCTGCACTAAGGCGCTACTGGAAGCTCTTCCTGAACAGCAGTGCTGGCTTGGAGCGAACCCGTGCACCGCCAAAGTTGGTCTCGTCCTGCAGCTGAGGGACGCAGGCTTTAAGTCAGCTGCCTTGGCTTTAAATCAATCAGTCCCCCCTTTAAGTCAGGTGACCCGACTTTAAATCACTGTGTGCCCCTCAAGCCTGCAACTTCAAAAGTTGGGAACTTCACTTTGATCCCAGCACCTCACACAGCTGAATGCACACTGTAATCACCCCCAAGCCTGGCTTAGAGGCAGGATATAAGGTAAGGGGATGGGCTGCACACATGGTGATGAGGCTGCACTTCATGTACCAGAAGGGTCCAGGTACTCTGGGTACAGCAAGCAGTGCACGATACAGCAGCTCCCTGGCAAAGCTGGTGATGCACAGGGGGAGCAGGCACACCCAGGCATGCAGAGGTTCCAGGGCGGGAGCTGGGGCACAGCCAGCCGGGAGGGTGTGAAAGCGGAGGATCTGAGCCTTCTTGAGAAAGGCAGACACAGAGGATGGATGAGAAACGAAGACCAGATGAAACATGGATTTGAAAAACACACCCTGCTCTTGAAATTGGGGTGGGGGCACCCCAGATTTGAGTCTTCTTACTCCCCAGTACCTAGTGCTTTGGCATTTGCCCAATTACTTATAAAATGTGACTGATAATATCTAACCCATAGAATACTGCATTTGGAGTGGTTTTGCGTGTTTATGTTTCTATAGTGGAATAATATTTTCTACAAGAAAAATGTACACAATCTGAAATAAATTAAAACCCCTATTTAAAAAGTACTGTATCGGACTTCCCTGGTGGCACAGTGGTTAAGAATCTGCCTGCCAAGGCAGGGGACATGGGTTCAAGCCCTGGTCAGGGAAGATCCCACATGCCGCGGAGCAGCTAAGCCCATGCGCCACAACTACTGAGCCTGCAGGCCACAACTACTGAAGCCCGCGCGCCTAGAGCCGGTGCTCCACAACAAGCGCAGCAAGAGAAGCCACCGCAATGAGAAGCCCGCGCACCGCAACAAAGAGTAGCCCCCGCTTGCTGCAACTAGAGAAAGCCTGCGCATAGCAACGAAGACCCAACGCAGCCAAAAACAAATTAATTAATTAATTAGTTAACTATTTTTAAAAAGTACTATATCCTTCTGTACAACTTGTCTGGGAAGAACAGAGAGATGGCGTAGGAGAGTGAGAAAGACCAATATTTAGTGCACATCTCTCATGCAGGTGCTCTGCTGGCTCAGATAGATTTATCCCCACTTTACAAAGGAGGAAATAATGTCAGAGAGCTTTAGTAATTTTCCCAAAGCCAAACAGCTATTGAGTGGCAGAACCAAGATCTGAACCAAGTCTGTTACCTTCAAAGCCTAAGTCCTCATCACAACAAAACTCAATTAATATTTACGTTTATCGAATTACATTGCAACCTGGGAAGTTCTTGGCACAATCCTGAATAAGAGTGAGAAAGAAAGAAATAGCCTTGTTCCTACAGTCAACCAAAATTTTTGGAGCAGCTGCTAGATTCCTGGCCCTTTTTGGGGTTCAGCAGTGATCAAGACAGGAAGAGTCCTGCTTTCATGAACCATGTAGTGGGGAGGAGAGACGGGTGCAACTTGGGTGAGGGATTTCACCTTGCTGGACCTCTGTTTTCTCATCTGGAAAATGGGGTGAGTGTTCCTGGTTTTCTGGGATTGTCCAGCCCTCACATTCTCTGATTCCATAAGAAGCATTTGTTTTCCTGTTTCTTTAAAATTCATTCAGGCCGTGAGCTGTGATGAATGTTGTTAGCTCCTCCCCAAATCACTCTTTTCCCACCCATTTCCTGTGATCAGGTGTTTCCCGAAACATGACTCACAGTCAGTCAAGTCACAGAACCTAAGGGGCACCCAGCAGAAAAATTCCAACCCTTGCTTCCCAGGAGCTCTGCGGTCTACCTGCCAGGTAAACTTAACTCACCTGGCACAAGGTGGCCATCCCTGGTTTCACATCAACATGATCTCAGGCACAAACCTCCTTGTTTTTCCATTTTGTCTTTAAGTTACTTGTTGAAACAACTGCACAAATATGACAAAGATATAAAATCAGGCATCTTCTGCCCCCAGTGCCTACTAATAAATGATTTTCTGCCACTTTAATGATAAAGGTAGAACATTTCAACATTCTGCTGCCCTTATTATTTGTCATTTTTGTTGATATTTCTATTGAATACATCTTTCAATATTTTAACAATGGAACATTTATTTAGGTTGTTCCACACCCAGTCTTTAGTGGTAAAGGTTTTGTTGTTATATTTCTATGATGTTTCCTTTAAAAATCATTATCCTATTTAAATGGATTAAGTCAATTCTATAGGCATTTATCTTATGATATTGATGAAATTGATACATAGAGGGCAGTAGTACAAGTTGATTGGACTTGAGAACCTCTATTAGCACAGTTAAGTATAAATATTATCTATATGTAAACCAAAGTACATGCCGAGTGAGATTCTCTGACTCTTTTTCACTCTCTGCCCCTCAAGCCTGTGAGAAATGGAATATTTCTTGCCGTATCAGTAAAAAAAGGCAGTAAAAAAAGGATGTCGCAGTCATCAGCACTTGCAGCCCTCCAATGTGAGCCGGCGGGCCCTGAGGCACTCAGGATATGCAAATACAGAATGCTGGCCCCAGAGAGCTGAGGTGCATATCAAAGGAAGGATGTCAGTGAGCCCAGTCTCTTGCATCTTCCCATACAAAGAAAAGCGCTCCATTCCTCACCTTGGGAGAGCTGGTTTTCCTTAGTTAACAATCACCTTTTGATGTTCCCCATTACCTGCGCCAGTCCCCTGCCCTGTCCCCTCCCCCCGGTACTTTAGCTCAGGGAGGAGGAAGCGCAGAGAGACTCGGCTGAACAAGGGGCCTGCGCGCCTCGGGAGGAGTTTTCAGCCGCTTTCCCCGCAGTCGGGAGGAGGGGCGCTGACGCTGCAGCCGGACCCTGTGCCTCCCTTGCCCCGTTTCCCCTCAGGACGCTCAGGCCGACCCCCTCCCCACGCCCACCAGGCCCCGCGAGCCAGGCCGAGGGCAGGGGCGAGAGGAGGGACCGAAGTTCCCCGGGACCAGACGCTGGGGGCCGCTCTTTCTGCACAGCAGCGGCGGGTGGCAGCGAACCCCTGCCCCTCAGAAGCTGGTCTTGCGCTGCCGCCCGGGCACAGGACCAGGCCCACTTACCCGGCCCGCCGTCCCCACGACTGTCGCGGCTTCGGCCGCCGGGGCCCCTCCAGAGCCAGCAGCCTCAGTGAGGCCGCCCTCCCCTCGGGCTCCGGGGCAGTTCCGTGACGGCGGAGGGAAGAGACCCCGAGCCGGGAGTCCCAGCTCTGCGGAAACGCGGGCTCCGTTCTGGGCGCAGGGGGTGGGACCGCTCTGTCCCGAGGCCTTCCGGAAGGGAGGGGGGCGCCGGGGGAGGAGCCGCCAGGAGCGCAGGGCCCCGTCGGGGGTCCTGGAGGGGCGGCCCGGCCTGGGGGCCACGCCCACTGTGGCCGCAACCCAGGCCTTTTTCCTGGAATCCTACACAAAAAAGTTAGAAAGATACACGGTCTATAGTAAATATTCAGAAATGATTGTTGCTGCTGTGCTTACTATTCTATTAAAGGTGTAAAATCCATAAAACACTTTCAGTTCAAAATTAAATATGAATTTTTACCTTTCTAATTATGTCTCTGCTATTCACAGTTGTGGTTAATGAATCAGAGACTGTGGCATCACTAGTTAAAAATGAGCTTGTTAAAAAAATAGAACTCAGGCCCACCGGACCTACTGAATCACAATCTGCACTTTACAATCTCCCCAGTGTACTTGTGTACCCATGAATAGTTGAAAGGTACATTTCTACCTCGACATGTCTTTTCTGTCTGAGAAATACACACATTTTATCCAGTTTGATATAAATAAAACACTCAAAAATGCATATGCCTGTGTTGAAACCATCATTTTATCATTTCTTTTCCAGACAAGTATAGTCTCTATACATGTGGATCACATGCCATACTCTTTTCTTGTAGTTAGAAATGAGGTAGAGAAAGTTACTTTGTAAAAAAAAAAAAAAAAAAAAAAAAAAAATATATATATATATATATATATATATATATATATATTAGTGGATAATTGAAGACACTCTTCTAAATTAAAACCAGTTCTCTTAACTTGCTGTTTTCTTCTTGGGTCACATTATGAACTCTTCCCGTGGCCACATGGCATGTGTACTTTTAATTTCAGGGACTGCTGACATTCCCGGGTGTGGCCATAGATTTCTCTCAAGAGGAGTGAGAAGCCCTGGACCAAGATCAATGGGAATTGTACAGGGATGTGATGTTAGAGAAGTATAGGAACCTGCTCTCCTTGGGTGAGGATACCTTCCTTCCAGAATTCCTTACCCAACCACAGGGTTTAGAGTCCTTCATTTGTAGAATGTCTCCTGGAATCTTCTGCTTCCTACAATAGGGTTTCAGATTGCAACGTTTCAGGAAAGATTGGGAGTTTGTGGGTATAATTTATCTTATTCTTTTAAAATTGCAGCCTCCCTTTTAATATACTTTGTAACTGCTTTTGATGTGTCTATATGAACTGTGTACTATATGCTTCTGTTATAGTCCTTACAATATTTTATTGTTTTATTTTCTGTAACAATTTTCCAAGGATTCTTTGGGCTTAAGGTATATTAAAAGGGAGACTGCAATTCTGGGACTTCCCTACTGATGCAGTGGTTAAGAATTCGCCTGCCAATGCAGGGGACCTGGTTCGATCCCCGGTCCGGGAAGATCCCACGTGTCACGGGGCAACTAAGCCAGTGGGCCACAACTACTGAGTCTGCGCACCACAAGTACTGAAGCCGGTGTGCCTTGAGCCCGTGCGCCATTTATTTTTTGGAGAATAAAACCGCCTCCGAGTGATTAAAATTTAGACCAGCTAGTCAAAATGCTTTATCACCTGTTCTTCTAAAACACTGATCAACGGAAAAAGTTTTACTAGGGGTAACAGTGTAATTGTATTCTGGAGTTCATATGGGCAATATGGTTTATGACCTTGATGCTGGATCACGACATTTCAATGGTATAACTGCTATTAATTGTCTGTTTGTTCAACAATTAAAGTCTCACGTGATCTGAGTTCAGACTGGAGTCATCCTGGTTGGTTTCTGTCTATTGCAGATTTCTTCCAGTATGAAAGGACAAGAGCAATTCGGCTTACTTTACAAAATGTCTTCAAACTAAATGATGATATAATCTACATTCAATTAATTTATACATACCCAGTGTAGAACAGGGTTTGCTACGGTGGCAGAGCCCGGTAATTATGTAAAACTGAAACCTTTATCTGCACTGGTTCAAGTCCTCTTCCTAAGAATATGTTTATAATCAACATTCTTTCACAAATTACCCAATTTAATTCACCACAGCATTCCTCATATTAACTAAATGGAGAATCCTAGGCTATATACAAATCCAGAAAGGGCCAAAAGTCATCAGCCCCTACGGATTATTACAACCCATTACTGAGGCATTCAAATTACTTATTAAAGAACCACTATGTCCATCAACATCATCAATCTATATATTATTGCCCCAATGCTAGCCTTAACCCTGGCTCTCACAACATGAATTCCTCTTCCCATATCTTATCCACTAATTAATACAAATGTAGGCATATTATTTATATTAGCCATATCACACCTAGCCATTTATTCCATCCTCAGATCTGGATGAGCTTCAGATTCAAAATACTCACTCACCGGAGCTCTAGGGACAGCAGCACAGACAATCTCATATGAAGTAATGTAACAGTTATTCTATTCTTAGTCTTACTGATAAATGGATCATTTACACTTTCAACAGTAATTATTACACAAGAACACCTATGACTAACTTTCTCCTGACCCCTACCCAGAATTTGATTATCTCCGCAGTAGCAGAAATCCAATGAAGCCCCACTTGATTTAACAGAAGTAGAATCAAAACCTGTATATGTCTTCAATGTAGAAAATGTAGCAGGCCCATTCACCCCGTCCTTCCTAGAGAATATGTCAATTTCCCTATAATCAACATTTCCACCACAATCTATTTTTAGGAGCATTTGACAATCCCTAGGTGCCAGAATTATAGATTCTTTCATCTTGTGAATATAGATTTTTAAAAAATAATTTTTATAGTTTTACTAACTTTAAACAAAATGTACTCCATTGCTGTGGAATATTCCTTCATAGGAGCGTGCATGGTTCATTTCTGCATCCGCCTGTGTTGGCCTTCAGGTTCTTTCAGGTTTGGCTCCTGTGGCTGCAGAGTCCATGTCCCTGTGTCCTGGTGCAGGGCTGGTGGGTTTGTGTTCAACTGGGAGGAGCACTGTGGGTCTGTGTGCACGGACTTCGCTATCGGAGGCCCGATTGATTCAGAAGTGGTTGCACCCCCCGCTGTGTACCAGGCTTTCCATTGCTCCACATCCTGCTGATATTTGATACTATGTCTTTCATGTCTGCCATTCTGGTAGGTGTATGCACAGTATTTTTCTTATGGCTTTAATCCCTTGGTTGTTAGTGAAGTTGTTCATCTTGTGGTATTCATGGACTATTTCCTGTTGTTTTTTAAAAAGTTTTAAAAATTGTGGTCAAATACACATAACATAAACTTTACTATCTTAACCATTTTTAAGTGCACATTTCAGGGTCAAGAAGTAATTCCCACTGTTGTGCAAACTTGACCGCCATTGTCCTCCAGAACTTTTTCATCTTGCAAAATTGAAACAGTCCCCATTAAACACTCACTCCCCATTGTGCCTCCCTCAGCCTCTGGCACTCAACATCCTACTTTATGTCTCTATGTTTCCGACTGCTCTAGGGGTCTTGTATGAGTGGATCAAGCACTGTTTGTTTTTTTGTG
This sequence comes from Eubalaena glacialis, assembly GCF_028564815.1. NCBI lineage: Eukaryota > Metazoa > Chordata > Mammalia > Artiodactyla > Balaenidae > Eubalaena > Eubalaena glacialis. The sequence goes on along the minus strand of NC_083717.1, from coordinate 203,521 downwards.
TCTAGCTTACATCACTGAGCATAATGCCCTCAAGGTTCATCCCTGCTGCAGCCTGTGTCAGAATTGCCTTCCTTTTTAGGCTGAATAACATTCCCTTGTATTGATGGACCGTGTTTTTCTTCTCCATTCATCCATTAGTGGACACATGTAATATCTACATTCATTTCTCCTGTCATAATATTTGTGGAATAATGTCAGAAAGTCCTATGACTCAAAAGTCATTTGCCATTAACTTTTTTCTTAAACTTTTTATTGTGAAAAACATCAAAGCTAAGAAAAAGGGAAGAATACATGTCAGCTTCACTTGTGTTCAGGAATTAATGCTTTACGGATTCACTTTATTCCCTGTGTGTGTGCTATGCGTGGGCAGGTGCCTGTTTGCATACATATGCTGTGCATGTGCATAGGTATGTGCACTTGCACACGTGAGTGTGTGCATGGGCATATGCGTGCGTGTTCATTATTCCCTGTGTGTGTGCTATGCGTGTGCATGTGCCTGTTTGCATACATGTGCATAGGTATGTGCACTTGTACACGTTAGTGTGTGCATGGGCATATGCGTGCGTGTTCATTATTCCCTGTGTGTGTGCTATGCGTGTGCATGTGCCTGTTTGCATACATGTGCATAGGTATGTGCATTTGCACACGTTAGTGTGTGCATGGGCATATGCGTGCGTGTTCATTATTCCCTGTGTGTGTGCTATGCGTGGGCAGGTGCCTGTTTGCGTACATATGCTGTGCATGTGCATAGGTATGTGCACTTGCACACGTGAGTGTGTGCATGGGCATATGCGTGCATGTGTGTTCACGTGCTAGTGTGTGAATATATTTGTGCTGTGCGTGTGCATAGGTATGTGCACTTGCACACGTGAGTGTGTGCATGGGCATAGGCGTGCATGTGTGTTCACATGCTAGTGTGTGAATATATTTGTGCTGTGCACGTGCATATGTTTGTGTGTGTGCTGTGCCTGCCTGGGCGCACACCTGTGTGTTTGCTGGAAACACTTGCAAGTTGGTTGCAGACTGAATTGTGCCCCAGATATATCCGCACGCAGCTGCTCCAACAATCCTGCGTAGCCACGTAAAGGTCACAGATCTCAGGGATTTAAATGGATGGAGCAGGATGTCCTGACACAGAGTTTGTCCTCCAATGACTGTCACTGTCTCAGTAACATCCTTCACACCTTCTTTAAACCCCATTCAGGGTCCAGTTTAGACCCCCATTACATTCAGTCACCTGCCCCAGGTCCCCTAAAGCAACAATGTCACAGTTGGGGAGCCCGGCCAAGGATGGGGGTGCCCCTCCTGTTGGCCTGGCCTCCAGGCCCTGCACTTGGCTCCTGTGTTCCCATCTCTCAGCCAGGCCCCGACTTGGATGGGGCCGCCACCTCTTTCCTCACAGGGTCCCATCGCCCAGTCAAGGGGGTTCATTCTCCCCAAACACAGTATCAGGAGTGTGGGGGGGGGTGACAGTCCCCACTGGGTTTCCTTCATGTGAGACCCTGTGCTGTTGAAAGACCAGGCACCATGCCCTCGGGGGTGGGGGGCTGGGGGGTGACATGCGGCCCACGATGGGCAGTCGGGTCCCCGGGTGGGGCGAGCCAGTGTGCAAGGAGTTCCGCTGTAAGTTCTCCTCTCCAACGGCTTCTGTGTCGCTACCTCTCCCCGTGCCTCCCCTCGAAGACAGCGCGGTGCCCGGGACGGGAGCCATGGGAGCCGTCAGCCACCGCCCCCTCTACACACACACACACACACACATGCACACACACACGCTGCAGGGAAGCAGGACCTGAGTGCAGGGCTCTCAGCGGCCCTGAGTGCCCCGCCCGGAATCGGCCAGCCGAATGGACAGAACGGATCTCCCGGCCCGGACCATGCAGGACTCTCCTGCCTGGGCTTCCGGTGTGGCCGCCTCCTTCTGGAAGCCTGGGAGGCTGGAATCAGGCCACTTCTTGTCTGTCCTGGCAGCAGACTGGGCTGCACTCTAAGAAGTTCGTGACTCACCCGTGGATCCTGACCATCAGGTGGCCAGAGAAATTGGGAACATTTCTGTTTTGCCTGTTGAAATGTTTAATGACAAAGATTTTGTTCAGTTTCCTGATGTGGGTGTCCAAAGATGAGAGACCCATGTGTGTGACCTGTACCTCCTATGAGATCAGCCCTAAGCTAGTTTAAACATGGTCAAGTTCTGTCTACACGGTAGATTTAGACCTCTGCATGTCCTGTCTACTGATTATGTTTAGAGCTGACCATGTGCTGTCTATAGTAAGAAGATTTAGACCTGACCATGTTCTGTATACGATAGGACTATGGGGACCTGGGTAGAGACCTGGCCTGGCCTCAGTACTGGGAAGCTCCGTGCCTGCATCTGAATGTCAGTGCTTAGATGTCTGGGGTCTGGAGCTGAGGTGGGCTTGTCTATGTAACAGCCTCTCTTCTGAGTGTGGTCCTCCCAAAGGTCAGTGCTATGGTCGGGGCCTTAGTCTTAATCCCTGCAAGGTTCACCTTCCCTGGGGCTCGTGGAGAATCCTCAGGGGGGCTACCTGGCAATAATTCCAATTTACCAGCACGTGCATGGTGCGTAGGGAGGCAGGTTTAGCTGGTGAATTGATTGCAGGGCACGCAGGTCGGGCAAAAGGCCGATGGGTAACAGGTGAGGCTGCTGCTGAGATCTCCTTCCAGTCTACCGTCCCTACTCAGCAGAGTCCAGAGCTGCCCCTCGGCTTTCAGCCCTGCTGTCCTGTGAGTTTTCTTAACATGTAAGTGAGACGAGAAAGGACTGAACCTGCCAGCACCAAGGTCGTGTGTTCAACTCTAGCATGAAAGCTTTAAAAACAGTTAAAATCACACAGAACCAAAGTGAGAAGTGGAGGACTCCTCTGGGACAAGTGTGGGGAGAGGAGACCCACCTAACACTTTTTCCCATCCCAGGAGATCCCAGGGACCCAGCTTGTTTCCACATTAGGGGAGCCCCCTGCAGAGCCATGGTGTCCTGACCAAGGGGACGTGTGATCCCAGGTGCAGGGTCTGGGGAGGTGAGGTCACCCTGGGACTGTGGACATGTGACCCAGGTGGAGGGGTCTGAGGAGGAGGGGTCACCTGGTGAGAGAGAACGTGTGACTTTAGGTGCAGGGTCTGGGGAGGCGGGTCACCCTGGTGGGTGTGGATGTGTGACCCCAGGTATAGGATGCGGGGACTGTGTGGGTCTCACCACACCTGCATGGGTCAGGATCACATGTACGGGGAGACCGCATATGCGCTCTTTGCCTGCAGTGTCCTGTCCCCTTTGAGGTTTCCAACCTCTGCATTAAGGGTGTTGCCCTGATTAACCTGTGGTTCCTTTTCTTCTTTTAATCTTGTCACAATCATATGAGGTCAGGTATGTTTGAGTGGGTTGCTGCTCTGTGTTCTGGTGAGTGACAACACTTGGTGGTATCATATTAATATCATAGCATATCATATGTCTCATCTATGGGGGTCACCGCTGCCTGGGTCCCCCTGACAGAGGTCAGGTGAGCACAGACTAGCCCCCCCTAAGAATGGTCTCCCACGTACTCTGTGAGGGTACCGTGATGGCCCCTAAGGTAGGGGACTGTGTCTGGGCCTCCGACATTTGTGATGAAGGGGAGTCGAAATGGAATCTCAATTAACAAGACATTATTTTAAGAATTTATTTTAAGTGAAATAAAACACACATCACATACCCTTTACCATCATCACCATTTTAAGTGCACGTTTCTGAGGCATCAGATATATTCACTTTCTCGTGGAGCCATCACCACCATCCCTAGAACTTTTCATCTTGCAAAACCAAAATTCCACAACCATGAAAGTCTCACTCCCCATTCCCTCCGACTGCCCCTGGCACCGATATCCACTTCAGTCCCTGAGTTGTCGACTCCAGAGCACCCACTGGAGTGGAATCCTGCAGTGTTTGCTGACGGGTCATTTTGGAAGAGCTGACTTTCAGTCTGAAGCTCTGCCTGTTTGCATCTGAAGAATCTGCATTTAAGGAGAGGGTGTATGAGGAAGGGGGTGTATGAGGGACAAAGGTGTCCGGGGTGCAGATGAGCCAGGACCTGACCAGCAGCCTTTTGGGTCCTCTGGTCCCATCTCTTGGTCTGTGCCTCATCTGCATCATCACTCTCCCCGCTGGCACCCCTGGGGTGTTGTTGTCTGAGTGAGATTCCCCTGGTGCCCCTGCTCTCCTCCCCTCCTCCTGCTGGTTGGGGAGGGAACTGCTTGCTGTGTGGTCTCTACTCCTGAGGCAGGAAGGACCCTGTAGCATGGACCTGCAGAGTGTGGGGTGTGGTCCCAAAAGCATGGGGCCCACATAGGACACAACATCGGGGCGTGACAAGCGCTAGGGCTGCCTCATCACTGACAGGGAATTTTGCCCAGATCCTGCTCGGCAGGGTGTGGTGGGTGGCCTGGGACCCTAGAGGCCCCATTCCTATCCTGGAGCTTGGAGAGTGCATCTCCATGGGCTCCAGATTCACCCCATATCTCAGCCATATCCCTCTGTCCTGTCATTGAACTCAGGAAAACGAGCTCTCTTGTCCACAACAGAGGCCTGGTCCTGTTGGTATTAGGATTCTTTAAGTTAGGCGTCCTGGGATAGCAGCTCTTTTTAGGCCTGAGAAGGAACAACTCAGGAGTGTACAACAATTTCAGATGAAACTAATATTCAATGACTATCTCTAACTACTCGGCTGTTGACTTCTATTAGTCATTATTCTCCTGGTTTTAGCTCTGATGTGAGGATTACAGAGGAGTCAACATTTAAATCTTCATAATCTGTGTATTTGTAGCTTCAGTGTCATTACTGACCCATAGTTTTTTATGGTTTGGGAAGAGTTATTGATTTCATGTCTCATGTAAAAGATTCACAATGATGATAGGGCAATTAAGATTACAATAGTGGCTAGTAAATTGTTCACATTTTCTCTACCTGTGCATCTATTTTATGCATATGAGTTAGTTTAGATGTCAATATTAGTGAAATGATATAGAGGACTAGAGAACTTATTTTAAAAATCACTATTAATGTGTGATGATGAAAATGTAAAAGTTCTTCCATAATCGGTGATGTTGTATCTTGAGAGCCTAGATGAAATGGATATGCCTTAGTGATATACAGGATTTTAGCCTATGATTTAACTTTGACAAAGCTACATCACTTTTTACTTTTATCTCATTTATTGAGAAAGACATAATTGTTATGGTGTTGGCTTGAAACTGGTTGAAAAGGACTTGAGTCCTTCCTTATTTTACGTTAACATAGGTAGGCTCTTGAAACATAGGATATGGTGGAGGGCATTCGTGTAACCGTTCTAGGTTAGGAGTAGCAGTTTCCACTGGTAAGACTTCTTGTTTAGACGCAAATGCTTTTCAAAGTATGAAGATTATTAGCATTACTGCTGCTACTGAGATGAATGAGCCTAAAGACAAAATATTTCATGTTGTGTGTGCCTCAGGGTACTCAGACTAACGTAGTGACATCCCTGAGAGGCCAGGAAAGTGCTGCAGGAAGTCATATTTACTACTACAGATATACTTGTGAAGTGAATCTTTGCTCATGCTGAGTTAGCTGTGTAACCTGAGAAGAGTGGGAATCAGTGTAGGAAGCCTCCTATAATAGTGAAGACTGCTCCCATGGACATTAGGTCATGGAAGTGTGCTACTACATAGTATGTATCCTGGAGGACAGTGTCTGGGGATGAGTTGGCTAAGATGATTCCTGTCAAACCACCTACTGTAAAAAGAAAAACTAAAGCCTAAAACTCATAATATAGTGGGAGGTCATATAATACTACCTCCGTGAACAGTTGCTAACCAGGAACTTCCCTGATGGCACAGTGGTTAAGAATTCGCCTGCCAATGCAGGGGACACGGGTTCGAGCCCTCGTCTGGGAAGATTCCACATGCCGCGGAGCAAAAAGCCCGTGCGCCACAACTACTGAGCCTGCCCTCTAGAGCCCGCAAGCCACAACTACTGAAGCCCACGCGCCTAGAGGCCGTGCTCTGCAACAAGAGAAGCCACCGCAATGAAAAGGCCGCGCACCACAACGAAGAGTAGCTGCCGCTCACCGCAACCAGAGAAAGCCCACGTGCAGCAAACAAGACCCAACGCAGCCAAAAAAAAAAAAGAAAAGAAAAAGAAAAATTAAATAAAGAGTTGCTTATCAGCTAGATACTTTTACTCCTGTAGGGATAGAAGTAATTACGGTAGCTGATGCAAAGTATGCTCCTGAGTCGACAGCTATCCCTATGGTAAACATATGATGGGCCCACAAGAGAAATCCTAAAAAGCCAGTGGACATGACTCATACTATTCCCAAATAGCTGAAAGGCACTTTTTGTCCTAAATAGTATGTAATGATATGTGAGTTTATAACAAACCCTGGTAGGCCATGAATACAGACTTCAGGGGGAGCAAAGAATCACAATAGGTGTTGGTGTAGGATTCGGTCTCCTCCTGCAGGGTCAAAGGAAGTAGTGTCTAGATTTCTATCTCTTAACAGTATGGCAATTCTGGCTGCTCGGACTGAGATTGGCAATTATAGTAATATGGCTATAGTTGGGGAAGATTAAACAAATAGTGGTGTTTGGTATTGGGATATGACTGCTGGTTTTGTATTAAAGACTATAGTAATAAAAGTAATAACACCAAGAATTGAAGAGACACCTGCTAAATGTAAGGAGAAAACAGTTAGGTCGACAGAGGCTCCTGCATGGGCCAGATTGCAGGCTAGAGCTGAATACACGGTTCCACTGGTACCAGAACCAGCTTCTACTATTGGTGACATGAGTAGGAGTAAGAATGATGGGGGAAGTAGTCAAAAGTTTATATGATTTATTTGGGGAAATGCTACTTCAGGTGTCCGAGTTATTAGTGGCCCAAGTCAGTTTTCAAACCCTGCAATCATAATGGGTACAACTATAAAGAAAATTATTACAAGTGCAGGGACTGTTATGACTACCTTACAGATTTGGGCATCTCCAAGTAGCGCTCCAGGTCAGCATAGCTCAGCCTGGATTAATATACTTAAGGTGCTGCCTGCTACTGCAGCTCAAGCACCAAATAGTAAAGATAAAATGCCGATATCTTTGTGATTTGTTGAAAATAATCAGCAGTGTATGAACAGAGGTAAAATGACTGAGTTAGCATTAGACTGTAAATCTAAAGACAGAGATTGAGCCCTCTTTCTGGCAAACCCTGTGCTGAATCAACAAATTGAATTGTAACTTCAGAGAAGCAGCTTCAATTCTGCCGGTGATTTTCCTGCCTTTTTTTTTCTTTTTTTCTTTCTCACATGAAGGAGAAGTAGACTGAAGCCAGTTGACTAGAGGATTTACCTGTTAACTAAAGTTTCCTGGGGTTAAAACTCATCAATCTCGTAAAGATTTGACTTAAATACAGTGTTTGCTTTACATTCAATTGATGTAGAATAAAGTCTTGCAATCCTTATTTTTAGGAATTAAGTAAATTTTACTTGTTTAGGGTTTTGAAAGCTCTTGGTCTGAACTAACCTAAATTCCTAGTCCAGCACCGATAGAATGGGTGTTGTGTGTAGTAATCGTGTGGGTATTATGATTGGTAATGATAGGAAGGTTATTTCTTTGTATGTTCAAATTGTTTTGTGTTTGTGTTGTTTAATGAAGGGAATATAGTTAGTGATGTGGAGTATGTTAGCTGCAAGTAGAAATACACACTGAGGACTGCTATGATGGCTATTAGTGTTGGTAGAATGATGTTGTCATTTTTGTTATCTCTTGGATAATTATTCATTTGGGTAAAAACCCTGATAGTGATGGGCGATGTCCTAATGATACTATAATGGTGAGGAAAAGGATTGTGATGGGAGGTGTTTTATCTCATGTGTGTGATAATGATACTCTTGTAGTACATGATCTGGGCATAAATAAGAAGATAGTGTTGTTATGATATAAATTAGTATGTTTAGGATTGTTATAATCTGAATATACATTATACTAGCTGTTATTCATCCTATATGGGCAATTGATGAGGAGGGTGTAATATTTTCCAGGTGAGTATGGCGAAGTCTGCCTCAGCCTCCAGCTATGACTTATAATATCGCTATGATTTATAATATCACTATGATTAATAGTATATTTAGGTTGATGGATGGTGACATGTGGCATAAAACTGATGGGGTGCAATTTTGTCATGTTGATAGCATCAGGTCTGCTGTTCATGGGATGCCTTGTGTGACTTCAGGCACTCAGAAGTGAAATGGGGAAAGTCCTACTTTTGTGGATCGGGCGATTGTCATGAGGGTGGATGCTGCTGGATTAAAGATTTTTGTTATTCATTGTGTTCTTTGACCAGAGTATATTAGATTAATGATAATAGCCATTATAAGTAGTATTGATGTGGTGGATTGTTTTAGGAAATATTTGTTGGATGCTTCTGTAGCTTATGGGTTCATGTTTTTTATTAGAATGGGGATACCATTAACCAGTGTGAGCTTGTTATACAATTATATTTCCTGAGAAAATGGTCAGTAGAGTGATAGTAAAAACAATGAGAGTTTATTAGCACAGGAAGGATATACAAAAACATTTTGAGGGTATGGGTCTGAAGCTTACTTAGAGAACCTTACTATATAGCATGTGGTGTAATGTGGTAGCATGGAGAATGTAAAATTCTTAGGAAGAATTCAATTCCAGGAATAAGAGCATTGAAACCTCTATGATTTACTCTATCAAAGTAACTCTTTTGTCAGACATATTTCTTAAGTTTGTGGTGGGTTGCCTGGTATGATGACAAGCAGTGAAAACGCTCATATACATAGGGTTAATGTTAGTAGTAAAAAAACTTTTTATAAGAGATGTATGCATTGATCATATCAAAATTGTGGGTAGGATGTTCATATTCATAGAAAGGAGATTGTTAGATGTGTTTTAATGATGACTTGGGCTGTATATAATTCTGGCACCTAGGGATTGTCGAATGCTCCTAAAAATAGATTGTTGTGGAAATGTTGATTATAGGGAAATTGACATATTCTCTAGGAAGGACGGGATGAATGGGCCTGCTACATTTTCTACATTGACGACATATACAGGTTTTGATTCTACTTCTGTTAAATCAAGTGGGGCTTCATTGGATTTCTGCTACTGCGGAGATAATCAAATTCTGGGTAGGGGTCAGGAGAAAATTAGTCATAGGTGTTCTTGTGTAATAATTACTGTTGAAAGTGTAAATGATCCATTTATCAGTAAGACTGAGAATAGAATAACTGCTACATTACTTCATGTGAGATTGTCTGTGCTGCTGTCCCTAGAGCTCCGGTGAGTGAGTATTTTGAACGTGAAGCTCATCCAGATCTGAGGATGGACTAAATGGCTAGGTGTGATATGGCTAATATAAATAATATGCCTACATTTATATTAATTAGTGGATAAGATATGGGAAGAGGAATTCATGTTGTGAGAGCCAGGGTTAAGGCTAGCATTGGGGCAATAATATATAAATTGATGATGTTGATGGACATAGTGGTTCTTTAATAAGTAATTTGAATGCCTCAGTAATGGGTTGTAATAATCCGTAGGGGCTGATGACTTTTGGCCCTTTCTGGATTTGTATATAGCCTAGGATTTTCCATTTAGTTAATATGAGGAATGCTATGGTGAATTAAATTGGGTAATTTGTGAAAGAATGTTGATTATAAACATATTCTTAGGAAGAGGACTTGAACCAGTGCAGAAAACGTTTCAGTTTTACATAATTACCGGGCTCTGCCACCGTAACAAACCCTGTTCTACAGTAGGGTATGTATAAGTTAATTGAATGTAGATTATATCATCATTTAGTTTGAAGACATTTTGTAAAGTAAGCCGAATTGCTCTTGTCCTTTCATACTGGAAGAAATCTGCAATAGACAGAAATCAACCAGGATGACTCCAGTCTGAACTCAGATCACATGAGACTTTAATCGTTGAACAAACAGACAATTAATAGCAGTTATACCATTGAAATGTCGTGATCCAGCATCAAGGTCATAAACCATATTGCCCATATGAACTCCAGAATACAATTACACTGTTATCCCTAGTAAAACTTGTTCCGTTGATCAGTGTTTTAGAAGAACAGGTGATAAAGCATTTTGACTAGCTGGTCTAAATTTTAATCACTCAAAGGTGGTTTTATTCTCCAAAAAATAAATGGCTCACCGGCTCAAGGCACACCGGCTTCAGTAGTTGTGGCACGCAGGCTCAGTAGTTGTGGCCCACTGGCTTAGTTGCTCCGTGGCACGTGGGATCTTCCCGGACCAGGGATCGAACCAGGTCCCCTGCATTGGCAGGCGAATTCTTAATCACTGCATCACCAGGGAAGTCCCAGAATTGCAGTCTCCCTTTTAATACACCTTAAGCCCAAAGAATCCATGGAAAATTGTTACAGAGAATAAGACAATAAAATATTGTAAGGACTATAACAGAAGCATATAGTACACAGTTCATATAGACACATCCCAAGCAGTTACAAAGTATATTAAAAGGGAGGCTGCAATTTTAAAAGAATAAGATAAATTATACCCACAAACTCCCAATCTTTCCTGAAACGTTGCAATCTGAAACCCTATTGTAGGAAGCAGAAGATTCCAGGAGACATTCTACAAATGAAGGACTCTAAACCCTGTGGTTGGATAAGGAATTCTGGAAGGAAGGTATCCTCACCCAAGGAGAGCAGGTTCCTATACTTCTCTAACATCACATCCCTGTACAATTCCCATTGATCTTGGTCCAGGCCTTCTCACTCTTCTTGAGAGAAATCTATGGCCACATCCTGGAATGTCAGCAGTCCCTGAAATTAAAAGTACACATGCCATGTGGCCACGGGAAGAGTTCATAATGTGACCCAAGAAGAAAACAGCAAGTTAAGAGAACTGGTTTTAATTTAGAAGACTGTCTTCAATTATCCACTAATATATATATATATATATATATATATATATATATATATATATATATATATATATATATATATTACAAAGTAACTTTCTCTACCTTATTTCTAACTACAAGAAAAGAGTATGGCATGTGTTCCACAAAACCAGTATGGAGACTATACTTGTCTGGAAAAGAAATGATAAAATGATGGTTTCAACACAGGCATATGCATTTTTGAGTGTTTTATTTATATCAAACTGGATAAAATGTGTGTATTTCTCAGACAGAAAAGACATGTCGAGGTAGAAATGTACCTTTCAACTATTCATGGGTACACAAGTACACTGGGGAGATGGTAAAAGTGCAGATTGTGATTCAGTAGGTCCGGTGGGCCTGAGTTCTACTTTTTTAACAAGCTCATTTTTAACTAGTGATGCCACAGTCTCTGATTCATTAACCACAGTTGGGAATAGCAGAGACATAATTAGAAAGGTAAAAATTCATATTTAATCTTGAACTTAAAGTGTTTTATGGATTTTACACCTTTTATAGAATAGTAAGCACAGCAGCAACAATCATTCGTGAATATTTACTATAGACCGTGTATCTTTCTAACTATTTTGTGTAGGATTCCAGGAAAAAGGCCTGGGCTGCGGCCACAGTGGGCGTGGCCCCCAGGCCGGGCCGCCCTTCCAGGACCCCCGACGGGGCCCTGCGCTCCTGGCGGCTCCTCCCCCGGCGCCCCCCTCCCTCCCGGAAGGCCTCGGGACAGAGCGGTCCCACCCCCTGCGCCCAGAGCGGAGCCCGCGTTTCCGCAGAGCTGGGACTCCCGGCTCGGGGTCTCTTCCCTCCGCCGTCACGGAACTGCCCCGGAGCCCGAGGGGAGGGCGGCCTCACTGAGGCTGCCGGCTCCAGAGGGGCCCCGGCGGCCGAAGCCGCGACAGTCGTGGGGACGGCGGGCCGGGTAAGTGGGCCTGGTCCTGTGCCCGGGCGGCAGCGCAAGACCAGCTTCTGAGGGGCAGGGGTTCGCTGCCACCCGCCGCTGCTGTGCAGAAAGAGCGGCCCCCAGCGTCTGGTCCCGGGGAACTTCGGTCCCTCCTCTCGCCCCTGCCCTCGGCCTGGCTCGCGGGGCCTGGTGGGCGTGGGGAGGGGGTCGGCCTGAGCGTCCTGAGGGGAAACGGGGCAAGGGAGGCGCAGGGTCCGGCTGCAGCGTCAGCGCCCCTCCTCCCGACTGCGGGGAAAGCGGCTGAAAACTCCTCCCGAGGCGCGCAGGCCCCTTGTTCAGCCGAGTCTCTCTGCGCTTCCTCCTCCCTGAGCTAAAGTACCGGGGGGAGGGGACAGGGCAGGGGACTGGCGCAGGTAATGGGGAACATCAAAAGGTGATTGTTAACTAAGGAAAACCAGCTCTCCCAAGGTGAGGAATGGAGCGCTTTTCTTTGTATGGGAAGATGCAAGAGTCTGGGCTCACTGACATCCTTCCTTTGATATGCACCTCAGCTCTCTGGGGCCAGCATTCTGTATTTGCATATCCTGAGTGCCTCAGGGCCCGCCGGCTCACATTGGAGGGCTGCAAGTGCTGATGACTGCGACATCCTTTTTTTACTGATACGGCAAGAAATATTCCATTTCTCACAGGCTTGAGGGGCAGAGAGTGAAAAAGAGTCAGAGAATCTCACTCGGCATGTACTTTGGTTTACATATAGATAATATTTATACTTAACTGTGCTAATAGAGGTTCTCAAGTCCAATCAACTTGTACTACTGCCCTCTATGTATCAATTTCATCAATATCATAAGATAAATGCCTATAGAATTGACTTAATCCATTTAAATAGGATAATGATTTTTAAAGGAAACAATAGAAATATAACAACAAAACCTTTACCACTAAAGGCTGGGTCTGGAACAACCTAAATAAATGTTCCATTGTTAAAATATTGAAAGATGTATTCAATAGAAATATCAACAAAAATGACAAATAATAAGGGCAGCAGAATGTTGAAATGTTCTACCTTTATCATTAAAGTGGCAGAAAATCATTTATTAGTAGGCACTGGGGGCAGAAGATGCCTGATTTTATATCTTTGTCATATTTGTGCAGTTGTTTCAACAAGTAACTTAAAGACACAATGGAAAAACAAGGAGGTTTGTGCCTGAGATCATGATGATGTGAAACCAGGGATGGCCACCTTGTGCCAGGTGAATTAAGTTTACCTGAGGTAGACCACAGAGCTCCTGGGAAGCAAGGGTTGGAATTTTTCTGCTGGGTGCCCCTTAGCTTTTGTGACTTGATTGAGTGTGAGTCATGTTTCAGGAAAGACCTGATCACAGGAAAAGGGTGGGAATAGAATGATTTGGGGAGCAGCTAACAACATTCATCAGAGCTTACGGCCTGAATGAATTTTAAAGAAACAGGAAAACAAATGCTTCTTATGGAATCAGAGAATGTGAGGGCTGGACAATCCCAGAAAATGAGGAACACTCATCCCATTTTCCAGATGAGAAAACAGAGGTCCAGCAAGGTGAAATCCCTCACCCAAGTTGCACCCGTCTCTCCTCCCCACTACGTGGTTCATGAAAGCAGGACTCTTCCTGTCTTGATCACTGCTGAACCCCAAAAAGGGCCAAGAATCTAGCAGCTGCTCCAAAAATTTTGGTTGACTGTAGGAACAAGGCTATTTCTTTCTTTCTCACTCTTATTCAGGATTGTGCCAAGAACTTCCCAGGTTGCAATGTAATTCGATAAACGTAAATATTAATTGAGTTTTGTTGTGATGAGGACTTAGGCTTTGAAGGTAACAGACTTGGTTCAGATCTTGGTTCTGCCACTCAATAGCTGTTTGGCTTTGGGAAAATTACTAAACCTCTCTGAGATTATTTCCTCCTTTGTAAAGTGGGGATAAATCTATCTGAGCCAGCAGAGCACCTGCATGAGAGATGTGCACTAAATATTGGTCTTTCTCACTCTCCTACGGCATCTCTCTGTTCTTCCCAGAGAAGTTGTACAGAAGGATATAGTACTTTTTAAAAATAGTTAACTAATTAATTAATTAATTTGTTTTTGGCTGCGTTGGGTCTTCGTTGCTATGCGCAGGCTTTCTCTAGTTGCAGCAAGCGGCGGCTACTCTTTGTTGTGGTGCACGGGCTTCTCATTGCGGTGGCTTCTCTTGCTGCGCTTGTTGTGGAGCACCGGCTCTAGGCGTGCGGGCTTCAGTAGTTGTGGCCTGCAGGCTCAGTAGTTGTGGCGCATGGGCTTAGCTGCTCCACGGCATGTGGGATCTTCTCTGACCAGGGCTCGAACCCATGTGCCCTGCCTTGGCAGGCAGATTCTTAACCACTGCGCCACCAGGGAAGTCCGATATAGTACTTTTTAAAGAGGGGTTTTAATTTATTTCAGATTGTGTACATTTTTCTTGTAGAAAAGATTATTCCACTATAGAAACATAAACATGCAAAACCACTCCAAATGCAGTATTGTATGTGTTTGATATTATCAGTCACATTTTATAAGTAATTTGGCAAATGCCAAAGCACTAGGTACTGGGGAGTAAGAAGACTCAAATCTGGGGTGCCCCCACCCCAATTTCAAGAGCAGGGTGTGTTTTTCAAATCCATGTTTCATCTGGTCTTTGTTTCTCATCCATCCTCTGTGTCTGCCTTTCTCAAGAAGGCTCAGATCCTCCGCTTTCACACCCTCCCGGCTGGCTGTGCCCCAGCTCCCGCCCTGGAACCTCTGCATGCCTGGGTGTGCCTGCTCCCCCTGTGCATCACCAGCTTTGCCAGGGAGCTGTTGTATCGTGCACTGCTTGCTGTACCCAGAGTACCTGGACCCTTCTGGTACATGAAGTGCAGCCTCATCACCATGTGTGCACGCCCATCCCCTTACCTTATATCCTGCCTCTAAGCCAGGCTTGGGGGTGACTACAGTGTGCATTCAGCTGTGTGAGGTGCTGGGATCAAAGTGAAGTTCCCAACTTTTGAAGTTGCAGGCTTGAGGGGCACACAGTGATTTAAAGTCGGGTCACCTGACTTAAAGGGGGGACTGATTGATTTAAAGCCAAGGCAGCTGACTTAAAGCCTGCATCCCTCAGCTGCAGGATGAGACCAGCTTTGGCGGTGCACGGGTTCGCTCCAAGCCAGCACTGCTGTTCAGGAAGAGCTTCCAGTAGCGCCTTAGTGCAGGGGGACTTGGTCCGTGGTCTTGCCCCTGCCCTCAGAGGGGGGCCACCTGCTCTTCTGGAGAATCAGGGAGGGGGAAGCGCAGAGCCCCGGCTGGAGTTGCGGCATCCCTTGTCTGAATAATGTAGAAAGGCTGATTTTTATGCTTTAAAAGATTTTACATCACAAAGAAACTAGAAGTGGCTAACAGAACTTATTCAAATCAATTTTACATAGAGACTTTGATATTAAATTTGTATACTAAAATGGGCTTATCCAAATTTTCTCTTTATTTTTGAGTGAATATTTGTAACATATTTTTGTAGATAATAATTTATCCTAGATATACAAAATTGTGGGAATGGGTACCATTATTTACCACTTAAATGATTTCTTTTAAATGAATAGATTGTACACTTTAAATGCCAGGGCTGTGTCTTACATGTTGTTTTTTAATTCCTTGATTTCCAAAACTTATGTTTATTTAATTGATTTCTATCTAATAATCTGTCTCCCCTTTATTGTTTCTTACTTTATATTTTATTGATCTATAGTTAATTTACATTATTATATTAATTTCAGAGGTACAACATAGTGATTCATAAATGTTTAGGTTCTTCTCCATTTATAGTTATTATAAAAGAGTGGCTATATTCCCCATGCTATATAGTACATCACTGTAGATTATTGATTCTATACATAGTGGATTGTACCTGAAAATCTCCTACCACTATTTTGCTCTCCACCCTATCTCTCCCTGCTGGTAACCACTAGTCTGTTCTTTAATATGTGAGTCTGTTTTGTTTTTGTTGTTGTTGTTGTATTCAATTTTTTAGATGCCACGTGTAAGTGATAACATACCATGCTTGTTTTCTCATAACATACCATGCTTGTTATCTCTGCAGCTTATTTTACTAAACATAATACCCTCGAAGTCCATCCATGTTCTTGCAAATGGCAAAATTTCATTTTTTGCTGAAGTCATCATCAAAAATCTTTTTTATCCACTAACCTATTGATGAACACTTAGTTTGACTCTATATCTTGGCTATGGCAAATAACACTGTTATGAACATTGGGGTGCAGTTATTTTTTTTGAAATAGTGTTTTTGTTTTCTTCTGATATACCCAAGAGTGAAATTGCTGGCTATTATGGTAGTTCTATTTTTAGTTTTTTGTGGAACCTCCATTCTGCTTTCCACAGTAGCTGCACTACTTCACATTCACATCAAGAGTGTACAAGAGTTTCCCTTTCTCCACATCCTCACTAACTTTTATTATTTGTGATCTTTTTGATGACAGCCATTCTGACAAGACTGAGGTGATATATCTCATAGTTTTGATTTGCATTTTACTGCCGATTAGCTATGTTTAGCATCTTTGTGAGTTCCGGCTGTCTATCTGTAGTTTTTCCTTGGAAAAATGTCTATTTAGGTCTTCTCATTTTTTAAAAAAAAAGATTTTGGGTGTTTTTTGGTATTGAGTTGTATGTGCTGTTTCTGTAGTTTAGCTATGAACCCTTGCTTAGTCATCTTTTTGGTGTTAACCTCTTATCATGTGCAAATATTTTCTCTCCTTCAGCAGGTTGTCTTTTCATTTTGTCTTTGGTTTCCTTTGCTGTGCAAAATCTTTTAAGTTTAGTGAAGTCCCATTTGTTTATTTTTGCTTTTGTTTCATTTGCCTTAGTAGACTGAACCTAAAACTGTTGCTATCATTTATGTTGAAGAATGTTCTATATTTTCCTCTAGGGGTTTTATGGTTTCTGGTCCTACATTTAGGTGTTTATTCAGTTTTGCATTTATTTTATATATGGTGTGCTAAAATAATCTAATTTTATTCTTTTCCATGTAGCTGACCAGTTTTCCAAGTACCACTTATTGAAGAGACAGTTTTTTCTCCATATTGCCTGCTTTGTCATAAATCAATTAAATATAAGTGTGTGGGCTTATTTCCGGGATCTCTATTCTATTCCAGTGATCTTTGTGTCTGTTTTTGCTCTGGTACCTTTCTCTTTGATTACTGTCGCTTTGCAGTATAGTCTGAAGGCAAGGTGCGTGATGCCTCCAGCTCTGTTCTTTCTCAAGATTGTTTGGCTATTTGGGGTCTTTGTGTTCCTATACAAATTTTAAAATTACTTTTTCAAGTTCTGTGCAAATGCTTTGGTATTCTGATAGGGATTGCATTAAATCTGTAGATTGTCTTTGGGAGTATGTTTATTTTAAGAGTATTAATTCTTCCAGTCCATGCACATGCTATATTTTTCCATCTTTTTGTGTTGCCTTCAGCTTCTTTCACCAATGGCTGATAGATTTCTGAGCACATGTCTTTTACCTGCTTAGGTGTGTTTATTCCTAGGTATCTGATTCTTTTTGATGTGATTGCATATGTTATAGTTTTCTTAATTTTTCTTTCTGACAGCTTTGAGTTTTGTTTTTTCTTCTTTTTCTAATTCCTTCAGGTGTAATGTTAGGTTGTTTATTTGATATTTTTCTTGATTCCTAAGAATAAGCTTGTATCACTATAACTTCCCCCCGTGAACTGCGTTGGCTGTGTCCCATAGATTTTGGATCATTGTGTGTTCATTTTCATTTGTCTTGGGTATTTTTAGAATCCCTCTTTAATTTCTTCAGTGTTCCTTTCTTCCCCTTTTATTCCCTTCATCTGTGATGTGAGGACTATCTTTAATATTATGTTTGGATTTCTTTCAGTTTTGTGTGAGTGTGTGTGTGTGTGATTATTTAAGTTGCTGAGCTCTTAATTTCACATGGACACTACCAACCCTGCATTGTTACTCTCCTCCCCCACAGTTACTGAATTTGTCCTTATAATTTACACCTACTTGTTTTGTGTGTCCCTTAACTTCTTATTGTGAATATAGATGATTTTATTACTGTTTTCTTTCATCCTTCCTATTAGCTGTGTACATGGTTGATTTACTACCTTTGTTGAATATTTGCCTTAACCAATGAGGTTTTTCCTTTAGTAAGTTTCCTTTCCTAATTTTTATGTTTCAGTCGTGACCTTTTCTTTTTCACTTAGAAAAGCCCCTTTAAGATTTCTCATAAAGCTGGTTTGGCGATGCTGAGCTCCTTTAGTTTTGCTTCTCTGTAAAACTTTAGATCTCACCATCAAATCTGAAGGAGAGCCTTGCTGGGTAGAGTATTTTTGGTTATAGGCTTTTCCCTTTCATGACTTTAAATATACCATGCCACTCCCTTCTGGCATGCAGAGGTTATCCTGAAAAGTGAGCAGATAACTTTATGCAATTTCCCATGTTTGTAACTTGTTGCTTTTCCTTTGCTCCTTTTAATAGTGTCTTTTTATCTTTATTTTTTTTTTCCATTTTAATTACAATTAGTCTTGGTGTGGTCCTCTTTGGGTTGATCCTGTTTTGGCCTTACTGTGTTTACTGGACTTGGATGTCTGTTTTCTTTCCCAGGTTAGGGAAGTTTTCAGCTCGTATGTCTTCAGGTATGTTCTACGCTGCTTTCTCTTCCCTTTTTGCTTCTGGGACCAGTATAATGCAAATATAAGTACACTTGATGTTGTTTCACAAGTCTGTTCAACTTTCCTCATTTCATTTTAATCTATTGTTTTACCGTTCATCTTCAGTGATTGCCAGTACTCTGTCCTTCAGTTTTCTGATTCATTCCTCTGTATCATTTAGTCTACAGTAGTTTCCTTAATGTATTTTTCATTTCAGTTATTGTATTCCTCATCTCTGTTTTGTTGTTCTTTAATGGTCTAACTCTTTAAAAAAATTCTAACTTCTTGCCCTGGTCGTCCGTTCTTCTCCTTAGTTCTTTGATCATCTTTACAGTCATTACCTTGAACTCTTTCTTGAGTAGATTGGCTATCTCCAGTTCACTTAGATCTTCTTCTGAGTTCTTATCTTGTTCCTTCATTTGGATCGTGTTTCTGTGTCACCTCATTTTTCTTAACTTGCTGTTTTTATTGCTATGTATGTAGTAGGTTCATTACATTTCCTGACCTTGGAGAAGTGGCCTTTTGTAGGAGAGGTCCTATGTGTCCCAGCAGCCCACTGTCCCCTGGTCACTAGAACTATATCTTCTAGGTGTACCCCCTATGTGGGCTGCTTGGGCTCTTCTGTTGTGGTGGGCTGACTACTGTGGGTGGTCTGGTAGGCTTGGCTGCCCCCAGACTGCTTGTTTGCCAGGCTCTGCCTTGCATGGAGGCTCTCTGTGCTGCTTGGTGAGACTAAATCATAAGGCAGCTGGCTGCACAACTCTGGGGGACACCAAATCTAGTGCTGGTTCACTTATGGGTAGAACTGCAGTCCAGGTGATATCAGGGCTAGTGCCCAGTCACTGGTCCTGGGGCTATATTGGCTACTGGGAGGAAGAGACAGGTCCTGAGTTCTGGCTGCAGGGCCCAGGAGTCGCAGAGTTGGTGTTGGATCACTGTTCCTGACACAGCTATCTGCAGGGTCTGGGGTATCCCTAATCTTGTGTTGGCATTCTGATGGGCAGGGTCAGGTCCCAGCTGAGTCCATGGCTGCGTCTGGCTTGCAATTAAGTGGCCTGGTTATACAGGCTGCTGGGCTGTGGTATTCCTGGAGCTGGTGTGTGCCTGTTGATGTATGAGGCTGATCCCAATGCTCGAGCAGGTTTGCTGTTGGGTAGGTCCAAGCTCCATCCAGTCCCTGTGCAGTTATCACCTGCCGATGGTGAGGCTGACTCCAAGGCCCGAGTAGGCTCACGTGTCAGAGGGGCCAGGGACTCTGGGGCTGGTGCCTGTCCACTGAGGTGTGGAGGCTGGTCTTGGGGCTTTTGGTGGCTGGGCCCATGTCCAGGGGCAGCTGTGCATTGAGAGGGTCTGAAGGCAGCCTGTTTGCTGGTGGGTGGGGCTATGCCCCTGCTCAGTTAGTTGTTTGGCCTGCAGCATCCTAGTACTTGTGTCTATAGTCTGGTGGAAATGGGTAGGGCTAGGTCCTGAGGCTAAAGAGATAGAGGGAGGATTCTGAAATTATGCTTGCTGGTACCAGTGTCCACGAGGTAGAAGGAGCTCCCCCAAATGGCTGCTGCCAGTGTCTATGTCCCTGAGGCTGTGCTGTAGTTGCCTCTCGCCTCTCTGAGAGAGTCTCCAAGATCAGGAGGTAGGTGTGACCCGGGATCCTTTCAAATGACTGCTTCTGTTCTGATTCTCGGATCATGTGGGATTTTGTGAGCATCTTTTAAGAGTGGAGTCTCTATTTCCCACAACCCTCTGGCTCTCTGGAAAATAAGCACTACTGGTCTTCAAAGCCCAACTTTCTAGGGACTCTTCTTTCCAGCACAGGATCCCTGGGCTTGGGAGCCTGATGTTGGCTTCATACCCCTTGCTACCTGGGAACACCTCTGAAATTGTAATTATTCTCCCATTTGTGGGCCACCCACCTGGTGGTATGGGTCTTGACTCTATTGAGATTTTGCCCTTCCTTTCTGTCTTGTCGAGGTGCCTTCTTTATATCTTTAGCTGTAAAACATCTTTTATGGTAGGTCCTGGCCTTTTTCATCAATAGCTGTTCTGTAAACAGTTGTGACTTTGGTGTGCCCATGAGAGGCATCAAGCTCTGGGTCTTTGAATGCTACCGTTTTGGACAATCTCTCTACTTCATTCTTAAATCATATTATTTAAGTTTTCTTAGTATCTTATTTGATTAGCGACAGTTTGAAATTTATTATCACTCATGTTTACTTCGCCTGTTTAAAAAAATTGAATAGTGCATTCATTCAGTTTGAAATGAAGGTAGTGACCTGTGAATTTCCATACCTCAAAAATCCAGGATAGGACAAAAGCCTTTTCTACCTGTGTTACCCTCAAACTCTGCACCCCACCCCAGCCTGGGGATTAACCTCTTGCACCCATGCTCACCTTCTGTTTTCAGACCATTAACCATCATTGCATCTGTATGTGTGTTGACAAAGTGAACTCTAGTCTTTGCAGTTTTTGTGTTTTGTTTTTTGGTTTAGGGAACAGTCCTACTATGAATGTACATTTACTGCTCTGCTGAAGTTCATATATAAACTTGTCAAGCACATTACCAGAATTGGAATTGCTTGTATATACACTTTGATACATTTTAGAGACGATGGTAGAACAGAAGTAAATTGTATTTCAAATCCCACAGTATTCTCACACCATGAAAACCCTTCCCTGTTTAATATATTTGTGTGTAGTTTATCTTTATGCCCATACTATATTTCCCAGAGATGGGTAAGTGTTACGTTTCTTGCTGGCACATTTACCGTATTGTTCAAAGTCAGGCGTTTAGTGGTTTTAGCATGATCCTATTTCCATGAACTCGCAAATACAAGATGTTCTCTCACACGGTCTTTTACTCCCTGCTGTTTTATATTGCCCTCCTAATTCTCAGTCCTGGTCTTTCTTTATGTTCTTCATCAACCTGGATAGGTTATACTATTTCTCCCTTATTCAAGACCAATAGAATAGAATAGAACACCCAGAAATAAACCCTGATATATGGCCAAATGATTTTTGCCAAGTTGCCAAGACTTTTCAAAGTAGAAAGGATAGTATTTTCAACAAATGGTGCTGAGAAGTCTTGTGGTCAACATGCAAAAGAAGGAAGATGGACCCTTACCTAACATCATATGCAAAAATTAATGAAAACGTATCACGAAACTAAATATGAGACCCAATAAAATAAAAAGTCTTAGAAGAAGACACAGGACAAGAGCTTCATGACATTGGATTTGGCAGCATTTTCCTCAATATGAAACGAAGGAACAACAAAGGTACATCTAACAAAAAAATAAACAATTTGCAGTACATAATTAAAAAAAAATGTGTATGAAAGAAATGTAAACAGAATAAAATTGCAACCCACAAGATGGGAGAAAATATTTGAAAGCCATGTATCTGACAAGAGATTTCTATTCAGAATATACAGAGAACTCCTACACTTCAAGAAAAAGCAAACACCCTGATTCAAAAATGGATGAAAGACTTGAATAGATGGTGCTTCAAAAAGATGTACAAATGACTAAGCACTTGAATAGATGCTCCATATCACTAAATGCATGTTTATATATTTGTGTGCATGCATACACACACAAGCACACACACACATACACAAGCAGAAAACAAGTATTGGTGAGGATGTGAGGGAGTTGGAACCATTGTGCTATGTCAGTGGGAATGTAGAATGATACAGCTGCTTTGCAAAAGAGTATGGCAATTTTTCAGATATTGAAAAATAGAATTACTACATGATCCAGGAATTTTACTATGAGGTATACCCAAAGGAATTGAAATCAGGGTCTTAAAGAAATATTTGTACTCCAGTGTTTAGAGCAGTAATAATCACAGTAGCTAAAATATGAAAGCAACCTAAGTGTTCATCCACTAGTTCCTGGATAAGCAAAGTGTGGTATACCCATATAATACAATATTATTCAGTCTTAAGAAGGAAAAGATCTAAGAATATGCTACAACATGGATGAATCTTGAGGAAATTTAGCTACCAAAAATGCCATTTTGGTGACTTTTAGTGAGTCATAACAATACAACTACTTATTTCAATTATATGGGGGTACTTAGTGTAGTCAAAACCATAGAAATTAGGAGGGTAATGATGTTTTTCAGGTGGTTACGGAACAAAAAGGAAAGTTATGTTTAAAGGATACAGAGTTACAGTTTTAAAACGTAGAAAAGAATTAGAAAGATAAATGGTGATGTTGATCGCCCAATAATATGAATGTATTTAATATCACTGAACGGTGCACTTTATAATAATTAACATGTTATATTTTATGTTATTTGATTTTACCAACATACACAATTGGGAAAGAATGTAATATCAGGAAAGGGAGTGGACCTGGGATAGAGCAGAGAGTAATCAGAAGGGTGAGACACTGCATATGTTGAAGAAGAAGAGCTGAGAGTCTTCATTGGCCAGAAGAGATTTTATAAAAAAAAATTACTCTGAGGGTGTATTAAATAGATATCTATGTGTACACTGCTATCTCCCATGGGTTATCTTAAAGAGTCTTTAATAAAGTCCATAAGGCTTGCTGAGGCTTTTTAAAAAACTGAATTCCCTAGGAGATAATTAGAGGGTGGTACTTAAGTCTATGTCTAGGTTGACAGATTTTGCAGGGAAGACGAACTTGAGAACAGTGAAGGTCCTGAGAGTGTAAGTACATGGAAATTAGAAAAAAAATAATAAAGGGAATTAGGAAAACTTTGGACTTCGAAGGTCATGTGTTAGTGAGTCAGACCTGAGGTTTCTAAGGAGTTATATACACAGTTGCTATTTGGATTACTTGTTGATAAAGATAAGTGGAAAAACTAGAGTCGTTTCCAAGTGTAGGTAAGATATAATGAGAGGATGGAGGTGGAAAGTAGGGAGGCCCAGAGAGAAGTAGGAAGGTCATATTGGGCCAAGATGGTGGTAATATCCAGCAGAACAGATGGCAGGACAGACTTTGGATTCATCTCTTTTATTTCGGCTCCCCCCCTCATCCTTAATAATTCTTTGGGAATATTTCATGGCTCTGTGACGCAGGTACAGAATTCGAGTGAGGAGACTACACCCTCAGTGTCCAGCTGTCTGAGTCCTCAGTGTGCTTCAAATGATGGAGAACTATTGCTTCTTTATGAGAAGAGTTAGTACCTCGTAGCTAAGCTTAAGCTGGAGCTTATGCAATATTGATTCCATTTTATGTATACTGTTGGCATGGAGGTTCCTCCTCCTCTTTTCTTGACCATTATGAAATGAATCTATATTTCACAATATTTGGGTATATCAGATAAATACATTAAGTAAAGGAATCTTATATATTGCTCCCTGCATAGTTTGCTCTTTCTTGTTTCTCTTTTACCTTTACTAAATTAGCACAGGGAGAGACCTTGAAGTGTTCTAACCAGGAGAGATTAGAACATCATATTTCTAGAGAGGTTGGTTGGACAGAGCAGGGGTCCCAGTGAAAATCAAAGCTTCTGTTTCTACTTGGAAGTGTACCTGTATAGAGTAGAGGGCTCCAGGAAATATCCTAGAATATTCCAATGTCCCTGCAGGAGATCATTAAGAGAGGCAGGATCTGGTACCAGATCAGTGTACTATGACATGTTTGTCAGTCATCTGATGTGAGATTCTCAGAGCCAATCCCATATGGTAGGGCTGAGTGCAGAGTGATGAAGAACCTGTGAAAGCCTTTGATTGCATGTTAAAGATGAAGCTCTGATTTCGGGGGGAGATTTTCTTACCTGACTGAATGTCACCCTTCTGTGGGGATGAGATTCTGTGCTTTTCCTCTGTTGATGACCACTGACTGAAAATCATTAGAGGATCATGTCTAGAAAGCATTCTTTATTTAATTTCTTAAATAAGAAAACATAGAAAACATTTTTATCCACTTTCAAATTGAGGATCAAGGGGATGACATCAGTGAAAATGTCAGAGTAGGGAGCTCTGGCTTGTGTCCATCCCCAGAAACACTGACATACGTGGTAAAACCTGTCAAAATGATCTTATCAACACATGTAAGTTTTCTCTTCTTTTCACCCTGTAGATTTATCTTTCATTGAAACTTTACTTACTACAGGATGTGGAGAATAAACAAGGAAGTAGAAACTGTATTTCCTGATGAGAGAATCACTAAGTCACATTAGCTGTTCTGAGCTCTGTCTTACTCATCGTGACTCTAATTAAAACAAACAAACAAACAAAACACTTTTTTTTTGTAAGTCATTTCTGACATTTCCTCGTTAAAGACAAAGTAACAGATACAGACTTAGATCTACCAGAATTGAGCAAACTTTTGATTGTACCTGTGTTGAATATATGAGCATGACCTGCTACAAATCTTCATTATACTTATTGCCACAACTGACAAATTCCCTTTTTCCACTCCTGATATGTTGCATGTAAGGAATGCATAGGTCACTAACCCCAGCTGGTCACAGGTAAACTCTGCCACATGGATTACTGCATGTTTTCCTGCTGGAAGACCACACATTCTCCAGTATCATGCCTGCAGAGTATCTGGGCTCTTCTTTTTTTCTGGATAAAGGTTAGATAATCACCTAATTTTATGAGAAATATATAAATTGTATTTGCATATTGTTCAGGTTTTTATTTATCCATTCTCTTTCAAGTTCTAAGTGCAAATATTAAAGTGATTTCCAAGAGGGTGGTAAATAAGACAGCTACGTTTATGCTCCAAAATTAGCAATAAATCATAATACAATTGTAAATGCATTAATGTGTGATTAATATGTAGATACTTATGTAAATGCAAGTTTAGTAATGCTTTGTGGAGAGCTTCAGAATCTAGGTATTAAAAAAAAAAGAAGAAGGAGTTCTTGAAACTCTGAGGGAATTATAAAGAAGTCTTTGTGTCTATAAATATCATTCTGAAATAATGCATATTCTCAGAAATAAACTAGGCATAATATTGTAGGAAAAAACTTCATGAAATGAAAGAGCATGTGAGATGACCATACAAGGAAAAGAATATTCTCAGAGAATAATGAAGAGTGTGGAGTTCAGGAGAAGGGTCATACACATTCAGAGAGCAAAACTTTGGAGAGCCTAATTGTGAGTTCCTCATATTTCATCTTTGGAGACACGGTAGTCATTTGAAATATGATGTTATAAGATGACTTTAACATACTTAAATACTTTCGTTTAGAAATGACCACTTAGAAGCAGAATAAATGAAAGAGAGCACAAAATTATGTTTATGTTGATTTTTAAAGATCTCAGGTGAGTGCTGATTATTTAAAAATACCTGATGTCTTTCACTGCAAAGTTAAGGAGCTGTTACAGTGGAGGATTACTGGACTGAATGTCAATATTATGACATAGTATGAGTGTCTTTCGTGTTTGGTAATTGCAATGATTGTTGCTTTTGTTGTGGTCATCCATTTACAATGCTTGGTGTCAGTTGATTTATCTCTTGTAAAAATAAAATACAGTCTGTGTGTGTGAAAAAAAAATACATGATGTCTTGACTAAAGTTGTATGGAATTTGAGATCTGGAAAAAAGCATTTCCTTTCTGTAATGCTGGGATGCTAATTGGACATTTTTGCAAGAAAGAGATTTCAGGATGCAAATCTCGTGTCTCTAAGGTGGGAAGTCAGTTCATGGCGGAACATTCTATTAAACTTGTGTGAGTGGAGAAATATTTCTTTGGAAGGAAGAGGTCACAAATCCCTTTTTAATAGTTAGTGGTTTATAGTATACCGAATGAGCAAAATGGCTATTTCTGAACTTTAGAAAAAAATAATATAGTTTTTCTGCATTTATACTATGAAGCTGATGTAAAATATCAAAAATTCTTTATTTTGAAAAGCAATGTAATCAATTTGACATAATTCATATATATTGAACCTGTGGTACACACACACAATAAAACTTACATTCAGAAAATTTTTTGCACTTAAGAAATAGTTTCAAGTGTAGTTGATTTACAATGTTGTGGGTTTTTTAAATACATGTTTATTGGAGTATAATTGCTTTATAACACTGTATTAGTTTCTGCTTTACAACAAAGTGAATCAGCTATATGTATACATATATTCCCCATATCCCCCCCTCTTGAGCCTCCCTCCCTCACTCCCTATCCCACCCCTCTGGGGGACATAAAGCACCGAGCTGATCTCCCTGTGCTATGTGGCAGCTTACCACTAGCTATTTTACATTTCGTAGTGTATATATGTCAGTGCTACTCTCTCACTACGTCCCTGTCTCCCCTTCCCCCCTGTGTCCTTAAGTCCGTTCTCTACATCTGTGTCTCTATTCCTGCCCTGTCACTAGGTTCGTCAGTACCATTTTTCAAGATTCCATATATATGTGTTAGCGTACGGTATTTGTTTTTCTCTTTCTGACTTACTTCACTCTGTATGACAGACTCTAGGTCCAACCACCTCACTACAAATAACTCAATTTTGTTCCTTTTTATGGCTGAGTAATACTCCAGTGTATAAATGTGCCACATCTTCTTTATATATTCATCTGTTGATGGACATTTAGGTTGCTTCTATGTCCTGGCTATTGTAAATAATGCTACAGTGAACATTGTGGTACATGTATCTTTTTGAATTACGGTTTTCTCCGGGTATATGCCCAGTAGTGGGATTGCTGGGTCATATGGTAGTTCTGTTTTTAGCTTTTAAGGAATCTCTATACTGTTCTCCGTAGTAGCTGTATCAGTTTACATTCCCACCAACAGTTCAGGAGGGTTCCCTTTTCTCCACACCCCCTGCAGCCTTTATACATTGTTGTATTAATTTCTGCTGTGCAGCAAAGTGATTCAGTTTTATATATATAGATATAGATAGATAGATATCTATATCTATCTATCTATCTCTATATATCTATATATCTATATATATGTATATCTATATATCTCTATATATTCTTTTCCATTATGGTTTATCACAAGATATTGAATATAGTTTCCTGTGCTATACAGTAGGTCTTTGTGGGTTGTCCATCCTATGTAGAATAGTTTGCTTCTGCTATTCCAAAACTCCCAATCTTTCCTTCACTCTCTCCTTGGCAACCACAACTCTGTTTTCTATATCTGTGTGTTTGTTTCTATTTCACTGACATGTTCATTTGTGTCCTGTTTTCGATTCCACATATAAGTGATATTATATGGTATTTGTCTTTCTCTCTCTGACTTACTTCACTTAGTATCATTATCTCTAGGTCCATCCATGTTGCTGCAAATGGCATTATTTCATTCTTTTTTATGTTTGAGTAATATCTATTGTATACGTATACCACACCTTCTTTATACATTCATTTTTCAATGAACATTTAGGTTGTTTCCATGTCTTGGCTATTATAAATAGTGTTGCTATGAACATAGGGTTTCATGTATCTTTTTGAATTATAGTTTTGTCTAGATATATGTCCACAAGTGGGATTGCTAGATCATATGGCAACTCTCTTTATAGTTTTTTTGAGGAACCTCCATACTGTTTTCCATAGTGGCTGCACCAACTTACATGGCCACCGACAGTGTAGAAGGGTTCCCTTTTCTCCATACCCCCTCCAGCATTTGTTAACTGTAGATTTTTTTTAATGATGGCCATTCTGATCAGTGTGAAGTGATACCTCATTGTAATTTGGATTTGCGTTTCTCTAATAATTAGTGATGATGAGCATCTTTTCATGTGCCTATTGGCTATCTGTATGTCTTCTTTGGAGAAATGTTTATTTAGATCTTCTACCCATTTTTCCATTGAGTTATTTGTTATTTTGTTATTGAGTTGTATGAGCAGTTTGTATAGTTTGGAAATTAAGTCCTTGTCAGTCTCATCATTTGCTAATATTTTCTCCCAGTCCATAGGTTGTATTTTCATTTTGATTATGGTTTCCTTTGATGTGCAAAAGCTTATAAGTTTGATTAGTTCCTGTTTCTTTTTTGCTTTTACAGTAAGTCCCCTACATATGAACAAGTTCTGTTCCAAGAGTGCGTTTGTAAGTCCAATTTGTTTGTAAGTCCAACAAAGTTCGCCTAGGTACCCAACTTACACAGTCGGCTATATGGTATGGTACCGTAATAGGTTTATAATACTTTTCACGCAAACAATACATAAAAAACAAGCACAAAAACAAAGAAAACATTTTTAATCTTACAGTACAGTAACTTGAAAAGTACAGTAATACAGTACAACAGCTGGGATACTCGGGCTGGCATCGAGGGAACAGGAGAGAAGAGTTACTGATTGGAGGAGGGAGAGGAGGTGGGAGATGGTAGAGGTGAAGGATTATCAGCAGTAGGAGACAGAGGGCAAGCTGCAATTTCACTCATACCTGACGTTGATGGCAAAGGTTCTGCTTCCTTGCTGGATTTAATTCTATCTACCCTCTTGAAAGAATGATCCATTGATGTCTGGGCAGTAGCTCTTTTTTTCTCATCATAGATGACAAGGTAGCACTGGATTGCATTCTGAATGGCTGCTGCCACCTTTGGGTTCCATTCTAGGTTCGGGTCCTGTGCCTCAAAAGCTAACAGTGCTTCCTCAAATAACGAAGATTCGCTTGCCATTTTCTGTGTCGTGAATCTCTTCAGTTCTTCAGTTACTTCTTCTTCCTCCTGTCCCTCTTCATCCTTTCTCTGGGCCTCCAATTCCGTCAGCAAGCTCCTCATGTTGCACAGCAAGGAGTTCAATGAAATCGTCCTCTTGCAGATCTAGCTCCAGCTTCTCGCTGAGGGTCACTACGTTGCTGAAGACCTCTTCAGACTTCTGATCTACCTTCTCAAATCCACAAAAATCATGAACAAACTGTGGGCAAAGGTTCTTCCAAACCCCATTCATGGTGACCGCCATACCCTCACACCATGCAAAGTCAATGTTTTTTATGGTCTTGTAGATGTTATAGTCCTTCCAAAGTTGTCCCTAGGTTGTTCCTGATTTGTCACTTACCTTTACTGCCTGACAAAAAGTGTGACATAAATAATATTTCTTGAAAGTCGCTATAACTCCCTGGTCCATAGGTTGGATGAGCAACGTAGTATTCGGTGACAGATGCAGTACTTTGACGTTGGGATGAAAGTCATCCATGAATGGGGGGTGGCCCAGAGCATAGTCGAGCAGCAATAGAATGTTTTGCTGGAACGTCCTTCTCCAAGCAATATTTCTCTACATCTGGGATAAAGTGGTGGCAAAACCAGTCCTGGAACGTGGCCTGTGTAATCCAGGATTTGGGGTTACGCTTCCACACAACAGGAAGAGAGCCCTTGGCTATGTTTTTAAGGGTTCTTGGGTTCTGTGAATGATAAACTAAGAGAGGTTTCAGCTTCAATTCACCGGAAGCATTGCCACCAAACAACAGTTAGCCTATCCTTTGCTGCTTTACAGCCCGGCATCAACTTTTCCTCCTTACTGATGTAACTTCGGTCTGGCATCCTCTTCCAGTACAGTTGTGTCTCATCCACATTAAAAACCTGGTTGGGTAAATATACACTATCATCAATAATTTCTCTTGGGCTTCCCTGGTGGTGCAGTGGGTGAGAATCCTCCTGCCAATGCAGGGGACACGGGTTCGAGCCCTGGTCTGGGAAGATCCCACATGCCGCGGAGCAACTAGGCCCGTGAGCCACAATTACTGAGCCTGCGCGTCTGGAGCCTGTGCTCCGCAACAAGAGAGGCCGCGATAGTGAGAGGCCCGCGCACCGCGATGAAGAGTGGCCCCCGCTTGCCGCAACTAGAGAAAGCCCTCACACAGAAACGAAGACCCAACACAGCCATAAATAAATAAATAAAAAAAAAAATTAAAAAAATAATTTCTCAAAGTGTTTCCGGAAGTTCCTGGACAGCTACCCTATCTGCACTTGCTGCCTCTCCACTTACTTTTACATTGTGAATGTTGGTTCTAGCCTTGAACCGATGAAACCAGCCATGGCTGGCATTAAAAGATGTGCCCTCTGATTCTTTGCCTTGTTTCTTCTTCAAGTCTTCATAAAGGCTTTTAGCTTTCTCTTGAATCAGCGTTAAGCTGAGCAGGACTCAGCGCTGATGTTGATCCTGCATCCGCACACTGAGAAGTTTCTCCATCTCCTCCATCACTTTCCCATGCTTCTTCAATATTTTGTCAACATCGTCGGCACAGCAGACTTCACATGTTCCATGATCTTGTCCTTGTTCTTTAGATTCGTGCCAATGATTGAATGATTCATGTTATAAGAATGAGCGATGTCTAACATCTTTTTGCCTCGCTCCACTCTCTCAATTACTTTCACTTTTGTTTCCATCATTATCGCTTGGCGCTTCTTAACAGTACCAGCTACATCACCTCTGCTTTTACGCTTGCTTCCAGACATCTTGGGCTTGAAATAAAGGTACTGTACTACTGTACTCTATACAGTACTGTAAAGTACACAAAAGCACAACCACATATAGAGGAAGCACGCACGTGACAATGTATGCCAGACACGTGAGCTAACATACATGATAGGACAGGCGAATGGACGTTTGCATCTTTGAAAGTTTGCAACTTGAATGTTCGTATGTAGGTGACTTACTGTATTTGTACTGCCTAAGGAGAACTACCTAGGAAAACTTTGGTATGACTTATGTCAGAGAATGTTTTGCTTATGTTGTCTTCTAGGAGTTATAAGGTGTCCTATCTTATATTTAAGCATATAAGCCATTTTGAGTTTATTTTTGTGTATGGTGTGGGGGTATGTTCTGACTTCACTGATTTGCATACGGCTCTCCAACTTTCAAAACACCACTTGCTGAAGAGACTATCTTTTCCCCATTGTATATTCTTGCCTCCTCTGTCGAAGGTTAATTGACCATAGGTGTGTGGGTTTATTTCTTAGCTCTCTATTCTATTCCATTGATCCATTGATCCATGTATCTCTTTCTATGCCAATACCATGCAGCTTTGATTACTGTAACTTTGTAGTATTGTCTGAAGTTTAGGAGGGTTATGCCTCCTGCTTTGTTCTTTTTCCTGGGGATTGTGTTGACATTTCTGACTTTTTATGGTTCCAGATACATTTTAGGATTATTTGGTCTAGTTCTGGGGAAAATGTCATGGGTAATTTGATAGGGATCACATTAAATCTGTAGATTGCTTTGGGTAGTATAGCCATTTTAACAGTATTAATTCTTCCCATCCAAGAGCGTGGGATGTCTTTCCATTCCTTTGAATCATCTTCAGTTTCCTTTACTAATGTTTTGTAGTTCTCAGCATATAAATCTTTCACCTCCTTGGTGAGGTTTATTCCTAAGCATTTTATTTTCTTGATGCCATTTAAAAAAGGATTGCTTGTTTACATTTCCTTTCTGATATTTCATTGTTAGTGTAAAGAAATGCAACCAGGGACTTCCCTGGTGGCTCTGTGGTTGAGAATCCGCCTGCCAATACAGGGGACACGGGTTTGAGCCCTGGTGCAGGAAGATCTCACATGCCATGGAGCAACTAAACCTGTGTGCCACAACTACTTAGCCTGCACTCTAGAGCCTGTGAGCCACAACTACTGAGCCCATGTGCCACAACTACTTAAGCCCACATACCTAGAGCCCGTGCTCCGCAACAAGAGAAGCCACTGCAATGAGAAGCCTGTGCACCACAATGAAGACTAGCTCCCACTGGCCACAACTAGAGAAAGCCCGTGCACAGCAATGAAGACCCAATGCAGCCAAAATAAATTAAAAAAAAAAAAAGAAAACCCAAGAAATACAACCAATTTTTGTATGTTAATCTTGTATCCTGCTACTTTGCTGAACTTGTTTATCAGTTCTAATAGTGTTTGTGTGGAATTTTTAGGGTTTCCTTTATATATATTAGCATGTCATCTGCATATAATGACAACTTTACCTCTTTCCTTCCAATTTGGTTAGATTTTATTTCTTTTTCTTGTCTGATTGTTGTGGCTAGGACTTCCAATACTATGTTGAAGAGAAGAGGTGAGAATGGGCATCCTTGTCTTGTTCCAGATTTTAGTGGGAAGGCTTTCAGCTTATGAACATTGAGTATTATATTGGCTGTGGGTTTGTCATAAATAGCTTTTATTATGTTGAGATATGTTTCCTCTATACCCACTTTGGTAAGTGTTTTTATCATGAATGGATGTTGAAGTTTTTCAAATGCTTTTTCGGCATCTATTGAGATGATCATTTGTTTTGTGTTTTTCCTTTGTTGATAGGGTGTATCATGTTGATTGATTTGCATATGTTGAAACAACTTTGTGACACCGGGGTGAATCAAATTTGGTCATGGGGTATGATCCTCTTATGTGTTGTCAGATTCGGTTTTCTAATATTCAGTTGAGAATTTTTGCATCTATATTTATGAAAGATATTGGCCTGCAGTTTTCTTTTTTGGTAGTGTCTTTCTCTGTGTTTTTTTTTAAAGTCTTTATTGAATTTGTTCCAATAATGCTTCTGTTTTATGTTTTGGTTTCTTGTTTGTGAGGCGTGTGGGATCTTAGCTCCACCACCAGGGATCGAACCCGCACCCCCTGCACTGGAAGGCGAAATCTTAACTGCTGGACCACCAGAAAAGTCCCCATCTGTTTTATTTTGTTTTTTTTTTAAAGTAAATTTCTTTCTTTCTTTCTTTTTGGATGCATTGGGCGTTCGTTGCTGTGCTCAGGCTCTCTCTAGTTGCGGCGAACGGGGGCTACTCTTCATTGTGGTATGCAGGCTGTTCATTGCGGTGGCTTCTTTTGTTGCAGATCATGGGCTCTAGGTGCGCGGGCTTCAGCAGTTGTGGCTATCAGGCTCAGTAGCTGTGGCTCATGGGCTGTAGAGCGCAGGCTCAGTAGTTGTGGCACACAGGCTTAGTTGCTCCGCGGCATGTGGGATCTTCCTGGACCAGGGCTCGAACCTATGTCCCCTGCATTGGCAGATGGATTCTTAACCACTGTGTCACCAGGGAAGTACCCCCCCATCTGTTTTTGATATCGGGGTGATGGTGGCGTCATAGAATGTCTTTGGAAGTATTCCTTACTCTTCAATCTTTTGAAGAGTTTGAGAAGAATCAGTGTAAGTTCTGCTTTGTATATTTGGTAGAATTTGCCTGTGAAACCATCTGATCCTGGACTTTTGTTGGTAGGGAGTTTTTTTTAAATTACAGATTCTATTTTTTTTAAAATTTTATTTATTTATTTATTTATTTATTTTTGGCTGTGTTGGGTCTTCGTTTCTGTGTGAGGGCTTTCTCTAGTTGCGGCGAGTGGGG
This sequence comes from Eubalaena glacialis, assembly GCF_028564815.1. Taxonomy (NCBI): domain Eukaryota; kingdom Metazoa; phylum Chordata; class Mammalia; order Artiodactyla; family Balaenidae; genus Eubalaena; species Eubalaena glacialis. The sequence goes on along the minus strand of NC_083717.1, from coordinate 169,766 downwards.
GCCACTCTTCATCGCAGTGCATGGGCCTCTCACTATCGTGGCCTGTCTTGTTGCGGAGCACGGGCTCCAGACGCGCAGGCTCATTAGTTGTGGCTCACGGGTGCAGTTGCTCCATGGCATGTGGGATCTTCCCAGACCAGGGCTCGAACCCGTGTCCCCTGCATTAGCAGGCAGATTCTCAACCACTGCGCCACCAGGGAAGCCCTCTATTTTGCTTTTAGTGATCAGTATGTTCAGATTATCTATTTCTTCTTGATTCAGTTTTGTTCGGCTGTAAAAAAACAACATATATTTTTAGGTTATGATAGCACGTAAATACTTACCATGTATTAGACCACAAAAGAGCGAAGAAAAAAATATTAAAATATTTTTTTCAAATAGAAAAAGTATTGAAATATTTTTAAGAAATTGGGATGATATACTAATTACAATAATGACAAATTGTTCTGAACTTAAAGACTACTTTATCTAAGATGCATATTATATGCTTATTGTTTTATTGTTTTTAAATACATGGAATATTTTCTCCTTTCTAATGTAATTCTTTTATTTTACCTGTATATTGTGAAAAAAGTTTAGTTGCACATAATATAAAAAATTACACTTTAATAGGAGATATTAATCCATTTACATTTACTATAGTACTGAAAATACTTAGGTTTAGAGTTACCATGTCATTGAGTGCTCTTGTTTATTTATTTTTAAAAGAGATTTAATTTGGGGGGCATAAATTATTTATTTATTTATTTTTAACATCTTTATTGGACTATAATTGCTTTACAATGGTGTGTTAGTTTCTGCTTTATAACAAAGTGAATCAGATATACATATCCATATATCCCCATATCTCCTCCCTCTTGAGTCTCCCTCCCACCCTCCCTATCCCACCCCTCTAAGTGGTCACAAAGCACTGAGCTGATCTCCCTCTGCTATGCAGCTGTTTCCTACTAGCTATCTATTTTACATTTGGTAGTATATATGTCCATGCCACTCTCTCACTTCGTCCCAGCTTACCCTTCCCCCTCCCCACGTCCTCAAGTCCATTCTCTATGTTTGCGTCTTTATTCCTGTCCTGTCCCTAGGTTCTTCCCAACCATTTTTTTTCTTTTTTTTTAGATTCCATATATATGTGTTAGCATACAGTATTTGTTTTTCTCTTTCTGGCTTACTTCACTCTGTATGACAGACTCTAGGTCCATCCACCTCACTACAAATAACTCAATTTCATTACTTCTGTGGCTGAGTAATATTCCATTTTATATTGAAGATGCGCAATATCTTCTTTATCCATTCATCAGTTGATGGACACTTAGGTTGCTTCCATGTCCTGGCTATTGCAAATAGAGCTGCAATGAACATTGTGGAACATGACTCCTTTTGAATTATAGTTTTCTCCAGGTATATGCCCAGTAGTGGGATTGCTGTGTCATATGGTAGTTCTATTTTTAGTTTTTTAAGGAACCTCCATACTGTTCTCGATAGTGGCTGTATCAATTTACACTCCCACCAATGGTGCAAGAGGGTTCCCTTTTCTCCACACCTCTGCAGCATTTATTCTTTGTAGATTTTTTTGATGATGGCCATTCTTACCTGTGTGTGGTGATACCTCATAGTAATTTTGATTTGCATTTCTCTAATGATCAGTGATGTTGAGCATTCTTTCATGTGTTTGTTGGCAATCTGTATATCTTCTTTGGAGAAATGTCTATTTAGGTCTTCTGCCCATTTATGGATTGAGTTGTTTTTTTTGATATTGATCTGCATGGGCTGCTTGTAAAGTTTGGAGATTAATCCTTTGTCAGTTGCTTCGTTGGCAAATATTTTCTCCCATTCTGAGGGTTGTCTTTTCATTTTGTTTACGTTTTCCTTTGCTGTGCAAAAGCTTTTAAGTCTCCTTAGGTCTCATTTGTTTATGTTTTTTTAAAATTTCCATTTCTCTAGGAGGTGGGTCAAAAAGGATCTTGCTGTGATTGATGTCATAGAGTGTTCTGCCTATGTTTTCCTCTAAGAGTTTTATAGTGTCTGGCCTTACATTTAGGTCTTTAATCCATTTTGAGTTTATTTTTGTGTATGGTGTTAGGGATTCTTCTAATTTCATTCTTCTACCTGTAGCTGTCCAGTTTTCCCAGCACCACTTATTGAAGAGGCTGTGATTTCTGCATTGTATATTCTTGCCTCCTTTATCAAAAATATGGTGACCATATGTGTATGGGTTTATGTCTGGGCTTTCTCTCCTGTTCCACTGATCTATATTTCTGTTTTTGTGCCAGTACCATACTGTCTTGACTACTGTAGCTTTGTAGTATTGTCTGAAGTCAGGGAGCCTGATGCCTCCAGCTCTGTTTTTCTTCTCAAGATTGCTTTGGCTGTTCGGGGTCTTTTGTGTTTCCATACAAATAGTGAAATTTTTTTGTTCTAGTTCTCTGAAAAATTCCATTGGTAGTTTGATAGGGATTGCATTGAATCTGTAGATTGCTTTGGGTAGTAGAGTCATTTTCACAATGTTTATTCTTCCAATCCAAGAACATGGTATATCTCTCTATCTGTTTGTGTCATCTTTGATTTCTTTCATCAGTGTCTTATAGTTTGTTGAGTAAACGTCTTTTGTCTCCTTAGGTAGGTTTATTCCTAGGCATTTTATTCTTTTTGTTGCAGTGGTAAGTGGGAGTGTTTCCTTAATTTCTCTTTCAGATTTTTCATCTTTAGTGTATAGGAATGAAAGTGATATCTGTACATTAATTTTGTATCCTGCAACCTTACCAGATTCATTGATTAACTCTAGTAGGTTTCTGGTAGCATCTTTAGGATTCTCTATGTATAGTATCATGTCATCTGCAAACAGTGAGAGCTTAACTTCTTCTTTTCCGATTTGGATTCCTTTTATTTCTTTTTCTTCTCTGATTGCTGTAGCTAAAAATTCCAAAATTGTGTGGAATAAAAATGGTGAGAGTGGGCAACCTTGTCTTGTTCCTGATCTTGGTGGAAATAGTTTCACTTTTTCACCATTGAGAACGATGTTGGCTGTAGGTTTGTCATATATGGCCTTTATTATGTTGAGGAAAGTTCCCTCTATGCCGACTTTCTGGAGGGTTTTTATCATAAATGGGTGTTTAATATTGTTGGAAGCATTTTCTGCATCTATTGAGATGACCATATGGTTTTTATCCTTCAGTTTTTTAATATGGTGTATCACATTGATTTGCATGCATTGAAGAATCCTTGCATCTCTGGGATAAACCCCACTTGATCATGGTGTATGATCCTTTTAAGGCGCTGTTGGATTCTGTTTGCTAGTATTATGCAGTGGATTTTTGCAGCTATGTTCATCAGTGATATTGTCCTGTAGTTTTCTTTCTTTGTGACATCTTTGTCTGGTTTTGGTGTCAGGGAGATGGTGGTCTCATAGAATAAGTTTGGGAGAGTTCCTCCCTCTGCTATATTTTGGAAGAGTTTGAGAAGGATAGGTGTTAACTCTTCTCTAAATGTTTGATAGAATTTGCCTGTGAAGCCATCTGGTCCTGGGCTTTTGTTTGTTGGAAGATTTTTAATCACAGTCTCAATTTCAGTGCTTGGGATTGGTTTGTTTATAGTTTCTATTTCTTCCTGGTTCAGTCTTGGAAGGTTGTGCTTTTCTAAGAATTTGTCCATTTCTTCCAGGTTGTCCATTTTATTGGCATATAGTTGCTTGCAGTAATCTCTCATGATCCTTTGTATTTCTGCAGTGTCAGTTGTTACTTCTCCTTTTTCATTTGTAATTCTATTGATTTGAGTCTTCTTCTTTTTTTTCTTGATGAGTCTGGCTAATGGTTTATCAATTTTGTTTATCTTCTCAAAGAACCAGCTTTTAGTTTTTTTGATCTTTGCTGTTGTTTCCTTCATTTCTTTTTCATTTATTTCTGATCTGATCTTTATGATTTCTTTCCTCTGCTGACTTTAGGTTTTTTTTTTCTTTCTCTAATTGCTTTAGGTGTAAGGTTAACTTGTTTATTTGAGATGTTTCTTGTTTCTTGAGGTAGGATTGTATTGCTATTAACTTCCCTCTTAGAACTGCTTTTGCTGCATCCCATAGGTTTTGGGTCTTCATGTTTTCATTGTCATTTGTTTCTAGGTACTTTTTTTATTTCCTCTTTGATTTCTTCAGTGATGTCTTGGTTATTAAGTAGTGTATTGTTTAGCGTCCATGTGTTTGTATTTTTTTACAGATTTTTTCCTGTAATTGATATCTAGTCTGATAGCGTTGTGGTTGGAAAAGATACTTGATATGATTTCAATTTTCTTAAATTTGCCAAGGCTTGATTTGTGACCCAAGATATGATCTATCCTGGAGAATGTTCCACGAGCACTTGAGAAAAAGTGTATTTTGTTGTTTTTGGATGGAATGTCCTATAAATATCAATTAAGTCCATCTTGTTTAATGTATCATTTAAAGCTTGTGTTTCCTTATTTATTTTCATTTTGGATGATCTGTTCATTGGTGAAAGAGGGGTGCTAAAGTCCCCTACTATGATTGTGTTACTGTCGATTTCCCCTTTCATGGCTGTTAGCATTTGCCTTATGTATTGAGGTGCTCCTATGTTGGGTGCATAAATATGTACAATTGTTATATCTTCTCCTTGGATTGATCCCTTGATCATTATGTAGTGTCCTTCTTTGTCTCCTGTAATAGTCTTTATTTTAAAGTCTTTTTTGTCTGATATGAGAATTGCTACTATAGCTTTCTTTTGATTTCCATTTGCATGGAATATCTTATTCCATCCCCTCACTTTCCGTCTGTATGTATCCCTAGGTCTGAAGTGGGTCTCTTGTAGACCGCATATATACCGGTCGTGTTTTTGGATCCATTCAGCCAGTCTATGTCTTTTGGTTGGAACATTTAATCCATTTACATTTAAGGTAATTATTGATATGTATGTTCTTATTACCATTTTCTTAATTGTTTTGGGTTTGTTATTGTAGGTCTTTTCCTTCTCTTGTGTTTCCTGCCCAAAGAAGTTCCTTTAGCCTTTGTTGTAAAGCGGGTTTGGTGGTGCTGAATTCTCTTAGCTTTTGCTTGTCTGTAAAGGTTTTAATTTCTCTGTCGAATCTGAAAGAGATCCTTGGTGGTTCGAGTGATCTTGGTTGTAGCTTTTCCCCTTTCATCACTTTAAATATGTCCTGCCAGTCCCTTCTGGCTTGCAGAGTTTCTGCTGAAAGATCAGCTGTTAACCTTATGGGGATTCCCTTGTATGTTATTTGTTGTTTTTCCCTTGTTGCTTTTAATATTTTTTCTTTGTATTTAATTTTTGATAGTTTGATTAATATATGTTTTGGCATGTTTCTCCTTGGGTTTATCTTGTATGGGACTCTCTGCACTTCCTGGACTTGATTAACGATTTCCTTTCCCATATTAGGGAAGTTTTCAACTATAATCTCTTCAAATATTTTCTCAGTCTCTTTCTTTTTCTCTTCTACTTCTGGGACCCCTATATTCGAATGTTGGTGCATTTAATGTGGTCCCAGAGGTGTCTCAGATTGTCCTCAATTCTTTTTATTCGTTTTTCTTTATTCTGCTCTGCAGTAGTTATTTCCACTATTTTATCTTCCAGGTCCTTTATCCATTCTTCTGCCTCAGTTATTCTGCTATTGTTTCCTTCTAGAGAATTTTTAATTCCATTTATTGTGTTGTTCATCATTGTTTGTTTGCTCTTTAGTTCTTCTAGGTCCTTGTTAAACGTTTCCTGTCTATTCTCCATTCCAGTTCCAAGATTTAGGATCATCTTTACTATCATTACTCTGAATTCTTTTTCAGGTAGACTACCTATTTCCTCTACATTTGTTTGGTCTGGTGGGTTTTTACCTTGCTCCTTCATCTGCTGTGTGTTTCTGTGTCTTCTTATTTGGCTTTGGGGACTGTGTTTGGGGTCTCCTTTTCGCAGGCTGCAGATTCGTAGTTCCCATTGTTTTTGGTGTCTGCCCCCAGTGGCTAAGGTTGGTTCAGTGGGTTGTGTAGGCTTTCTGGTGGAGGGGACTGGTGCCTGTGTTCTGGTGGGTGTGTCTGGATCTTGTCTTTCTGGTGGACAGGTCCACATCTGGTGGTGTGTTTTGGGGTGTCTGTGACCTTATTATGATTTTAGGCAGCCTCTCTGCTAATGGGTGGGCCTGCATTCCTGTCTTGTTAGTTGTTTGGCATGGGATGTCCAGCACTGGATCTTGCTGGTCTCTGAGTGGAGCTGGGTCTTAGCGTTGAGACAGATCTCTCTGGGAGAGCTTTCACCGTTTGATATTACAAGGTGCCGGAGGTCTCTGGTAGACCAATGTCCTGAACTCGGATCTCCCACCTCAGAGGCACAGGCTTGACTCCCGGCTGGAGCACCAAGACCCTGTCAGCCACACGGCTGGGGGTGAGAGCAAGAGGTAGCTTTGGTACATCTCAAAGACCACCAATGAGATTCACTGACCATTTTCTCTCCAGAAGTGAAGAAAACAAAATTCAGACTTTGGCTAGTCAGCCACTTTGATAGCCAGCCTCCAAGATGGCCCTAATTATCCCCTAATTATCCCCCAGTCTTCATGTACATGTGTGGCTTCTCGCACTTGAAAAGGGTTAACTGTTTAACTAATAAGAAATTGCAGAAATGACAAAGTGCAGTTTCCAAAGTTATAAAAGACATTGCAACTTCTGCTTTGGTTTCTGCTAGATCACTCATCCTGGGGTAAGCCAGCTGCCATGTCATGAGGACACTCAAGCAGCCCTAAGGAGAGATCCATGTGGCAAGGAACTGAGGCCTCTTACCTACAGCCACGTGAGTAAGTCATCTCAGAAGTCAAAAGATTTAATTTTATTTATTTTTGGTTGCATTGGGTCTTCATTGCTGCACAGGGTTTCTCTAGTTGTGTCAAGCAGGGGTTACTCATTGTTGTGGTGCACGGGCTTCTCCTTGCGGTGGTTTCTCTTCTTGTGGAGTATGGGCTCTAGGTGCATGGGCTTCAGTAGTTGTGTCATGCAGGCTCAATAGTTGTTGCTTGCAGGCTCTAGAACGCAGGCTCAGTAGTTGTGGCACACGGGCTTAGTTGCTCTGCGGCATGTGGGATCTTCCCAGACCAGGGATTGAACCCCTGTTCCCTGCATTGGCAGGCAAATTCTTACCCACTGTGCCACCAGGGAAATCCAGTGTGCTCTTTTTTAAACCTAGTCTGTTTTCATTATTTTCTATCTTAACGATTCTGTATTAAAGAAAAAAAAATAATACTCATTTCTACTTCTCCTTTTTGAGGATTATATATGAAGAAGTATGTCTTATTTATTAATCTCAAATTTTCACCTTACTTTTAAGAAGTTATCACAATGTCAAGTATTTAATACCTTTCACTTCTACCTTGAAAGGCATGGATATTAAAGTGCTAATATAATTACCTTCCCTAGTCTATCTTTTTTACTTTTTGTTATGTATAAAAAACAACTAAAAACACGCATGGTTTGTAAGGAAATGACAAATTTCAGAAAATTCAGCATCTGAATACACTCTATACATAGCTTCTAGATAAAGACACAGAAAATTGCCAGATACTCAGAGGCTCCCCCTGGTCCCATTCTAGTGACTCCCCTTAAGGTTTAATATTGTTCTGGTATCTAACAAAAAGATCACTTTACCTGTATTTTGTATTTTATACAAATGTTAAGGCACAGTAAAATCACTTTTGGATTGGGCTTTTTTATTTTATGTTGTTTGTGAATATGCCTATATGGTTGCCTGTTGTGATCATGCATTGCCACTGTTGCATAGGATTCCATAGTGTAAATATTTAACTATTAATTAATTTATTCCAATGTGTATTACAATATGAGTGATTTTCAGTTTGTGTCTATTGAGAACAGCACTGGTGTATAAATTCTAGAACTTGAGCTTTGGTGGTGTGTGTATAAATTATTGTTCAGTATACATGTAGTAGTAAAATTTTCGAGTCATAGCTTTTATGTGTTTATCTTTTTAGATATTTCTAAATATTTTCAAAACATTTGTATGATTTTTCATCCTCAGCAGCAGTGAATGAGATTCAAGGATTATACACATTATCGTCAAACTTGATAATACTTGTCATTTTCATTTGAACTTTCTGGTTGGTGAGTGATAATTCCAGGTATCACGTTTTTGCATTTAATTGACTACTAAGAAGCCAAGCATCTTTTGATATGTTTACTTAACATTCTGTACTCTCTTTTTTGAAATATCTTTTGGTATATTTCCCCCATTTTGCTATTCCATTATCTTCTTATTGAAGACTTCCTTTTTTTTAACATCTGAAGACTTCTTATTTAAGAGTTTTTAATATATGCTTGATATGAGTTCTTCTCTCTTTCTGTCTCTCCTCTTTCTTTAGATGAGTGTCAGTTTTTAATGTTAATAACATCTAATTTGTTATTTTCCTCTTTATTTATTTATTTTAGTCTTATTTCTATTTATTTATGTAGTCTTCTTATCTGTAGCAGAACACATTATTTATTCTAAACCACAAATATGTTTTCGTTTCTTTAATAAATCTAATTATTAAGCTTTAAAATTAAGTTAACTTTCTAAACTAAATATGTTGTATCATAGTGAGTATTAATTTTTCTATGACAGCTGAAAGGTTACATTTATTCAGAAAATGTTGTATTCAGCTTTCTTCTCATTTGCTCCTACTTCTCATTGATTCACAGTGGTAAACATCACTTCATCCTTGGATCTGACTTTTCTCTGATTTCTCATGGTCATTCTCACTAATTCGTCTTGCCTCCTGAAATCTTTAGCAATCCCATTATTCCACAGAAGCAAAAACCTTCCTTGGGCCTTTTTCCTCAGAAGATTGATTATTCCCACATTTTAAATGGGAGATTGCAATAAGTTAGGAGAAAATGCCACAAGGGTCTCTCATTTTTTTTTTCACATCTTGTATCAGCCTCTGCTTGCACTCTCTGTTCAAAGATTTTTGTACAACACACTGATGGAAGATGCCAGTTGTTTCTCTCCTTGGGGAAATGACAGATTAATTACCTGACAAATAAAATAAAGAGAGTGTCTTGCTCTGTTCAAATGTTGGACAGGATTGCTTGCATCCTAATTTAAATGTTTCAGGTGACTGAAGCTTAAGATTCCTAAGCTTTAACCCATACTTGCACCATGCACAGCATCCAACAGGAGTGCTTTACATAACCCCATGAGACACTTGTGTGCAAGTGGAACAAATAAAAATATAAAACTATTGCTGTCTTTTTGTGTCATAAAAATGATTTTTTGTCTCATTTAAAATATTTTTTTCTAAAATCCAAAAACGTGTCAGGCTAAAATATTGTTATTTCAAATATGGTAAAATCGAAGACCCTTCAAATTTCTTTCCAGTTTTATTGATGATGGAATGCCATCAGAGATATGACTTCATTAACACAATAGGTAAGATTCCTTCATAGACCTGATTGGGGAATATGAAAATAATCCCCAGAAAAATCTGGACATTTTCTAGTTCACAAATATTGGTTAAGATGGTAGAAAGGGCCCTTCATTGTCCTATATGTTAATGCAGATCAATTTTGAGAGGTGGGGATAAAACAAGCAGCCTAAATATCCTTTATGTTTGTTGTACTACTAGTAGAAAGAGGAAGGGTCAACATGTCACCATGGTTGATATAGCAAATAAGCTGCTTGAAACTACACAGAAATGTACCTGCTTGTATTTTCTGTGCAGTTACCCTCTCTTTTGGTGTGCCCTGATACCTCCCTCAACTTATGTACCAACTCCAGCAGCATTAAGCAGAAATCCAAAGAAATCTATTCTTTGGAATTATGAGGAAGGGAAGAGTCGAAAATTTTATAGCATGCTCTATACAAGGATACACGTCACCATCCTTATCTATGTCATGCCATGCATGGAGGGTCAGTAGGTTCAGGGGCTTCTGGAAGCACCAAGTTCTGTGGGGTTAATCACAGCTGCATTCATGGGCAGTAAAAGAGAAGGGCCTTATCGTGGTCACGTTCTCAATGCTAGTAGCTACAAAAAGAAGAGGACAGCAGACATCTTAGGGAGAAGAGCCAACATTAAATGAAATGTCCTAATTACTCTAGGCAACCTCTCATGATAGCCTCCCGTAGCTCCTCAAATCCCTACATACTTGCACAAGGGATAGTGTAATATTACTGGAGTGTCTGACTGCAGATTAACATTATTTTTGTTGAAAAAAATAAAAATAGGTTCAAGTGATAGGATTTGAAAAGGGTTCACAGTGCGAGGGAAACTGTTGTAACAATGTGGACAGGACCCTTTGGATGGATTCATCATTTTTTGTTTTTTTGGCTGCTTCAGAATCTGTAGTAGAGATTGGTGTGTTCCATGATGGATTCCCGCTTCTTATAAGTTTTAGATGGAATACCCCATTAGGAAGAAGTGCACGCAAGGAAGATTAGTGAGTCAAACTCCTCTGCCCTCTGTCAGCAGTGGGTGCAAAGGCATTTAGACCAAGTGCTTTCATCCTTTGATGTGCAAAGTTTTCACTATATGAATGATGTTTTGTTTGTTTGCAGGTCAGGAGCCTTGGTCTCAATATCCCTGTTTAAAAAGTGTTATCATGTGTCTGCCAGAAAGAATTGCTGATGATACTGGAAAAAATTGAGAGTTATCCTTAACAATTAAGGGTTTTGTAGCAACATGGATGGACCTAGAGATTGTTATACTAAGTGAAGAAAGTCAGACACAGAAAGACAGATATCATATGATATTGCTTATATGAGGAATCTAAAAAAGAAATAAAAGGTACAAATGAACTTATTTACACAACAGAAATAGAGTCATGGATATAGAAAACAAACTTATGGTTACCAGGGGATAAGTGGGGAAGGGATAAATTGGGAGATTGTGACTGACATATACACACTACTATATATAAAATAGATAAGTATTGATAAAGACCTGCTTTATAGCACAGGAAACTCTACTCAATGGTCTGTACTGGCGTATATGGAAAAAGAATCTTAAAAAAAAAACAAGGGTTTTGGGATTATATAATAAATGTAAATGTGCAAACCTTTAACATGAAAGAAAAAATCAGTTAACTCTGTTGTCCCTGTTATGGTGTAAATATTTTGTACCTCTAATTTTAAAATTTTGAAACCCAGCTCCCATATTGATGGTATTAGGAGGTGGGGCTTTTGGGAGGTGATTAGGTCATGAGGCCAGAGACCTCAAACATGGGATTAGTGACCTAATAAATGTAGCACACAGAAGATCTTATGCCCATTCTATGATTTCATTGCTGAGCGAGAAGACTCACATTATGAACCAGAAATTGGTCCCTCTCCAGACACTAAGTCAGCCGGCAACTTGTTCTCTTTTTTTTAAAAAATTAATTAGATAGTTAATTAATTTTTTGGCTGTGTTGGGTCTTTGTTGCGGTGCGCGGGCTTCTCATTGGGTGGCTTCTCTTGTTGCAGAGCACGGGCTCTAGGCGTGCGGGTTTCAGTAGTTGTGGCTCATGGGCTCAGTAGTTGTGACCTGTGGGCTCTAGAGCACAGGCTCAGTATTTGTGGTGCACAGGCTTAGCTGTTCCATGGCATGTGGGATCTTCCCGGACCAGGGCTCCAACCCTTGTCCCCTTTATTGGTAGGCAGATTCTTAACCACTGCACCACCAGGGAAGCCCCTGGTAACTTGTTCTTGAACTTTTCAGCCTCAGCAATTATGAGAAAACAAAAATATTCCGTTGTTTATAAAATACCAAGTCTCTCGTATTTTGTTTTAGCAGTCAAAGAGCTGGCTGAGGAGAAATATCTGTGAGCTTGAAGACATATCAAGAGAAACCTTTAAATCTCAAAAGAAAAGAGAAAATGGGCAGGAAAGAAATCAACAGAACAGAGTAATCAATAATTGTGGAACAATGAAAAATGCTGTGACCTATACATAACGGGTATAGCAGGAGGAGAATAAAGATAACAAAGAACAGAAAATATTTTTAAAAAATGACTGAGAATCTCCCCAAATGAATGTCTGTCACTAAATCCACAACATCCAAACTTAGAGGAACATATGAATAGTAAAGAAAACTGACCAATATCTCTCAGGAACATCAATGCAAAAATCCTCAACAAAATATTACCAAATCGAATCCAACAATATTTTGAGAGAATTTTGTATCATGAATGAGAGGGAATAATCCCAGGTATGCAAGCCTGGTTCAACATTCTAAAATCAAATAATTATATCCATCATATCAACACCCTAAAGACAATCATTAACATATCAATAGATTCAGAAGACCTTTGAAAAAATCTAACACCCATTCTTCATAAAAACTCTCAGTTAAAGAAATAGACTGGAGCTTTCTCAAGTTGATAACAAAGATGTACAGGAAACTTTTATCTTACATCATGATTAATGGTCAAAAACATGAAGCTTTTCCACTAAGTTCAGGTAAAAGCAAGGATGTCCCCTTTCATGACTCCTTTTCCATATTTTACTCCAAGTCCTTGCTAATGCAATAAGGCACGAAAATAAATAAAACAAATACAGATTGGGTAGAAAAAAATGAAAACAACCTAAATAAAATGTGGACCAATATACTTTATGGACACCTCACCAAAGAATATAGACACTATGCATATAAGTATACAGAAGAATAATCCAGATTACATGCTGCCATGAAAAAGCAAATTAAAAATACAATTACATACCACTATGTAACACTTAGAATGGCTAAAATGTGAACAATGACAAGAACAAATTCTGTAGGAGATGTGGAACAATAGGAAATGTCATTTGTTATTGGTGGAAATGAAAAATAATACAGCTATTTTGGTAGTCTGATTGACACTTGCTATAATATTGAACATTCCCTTACTGTACAATCTGGCAAGTGTTTTCATGGATATTTACTGAAAGTAGTTTAAAACATACTTCCAGACGAAAACCTGCATGTGGATATTTATAGCACCTAATTCAATATTGCCAAAATGTGAATGAAACTAAGGTGTCCTCCAATAGGTGAATGAAATGATATAGTATTAATATATTCTGGGAATGGGATAATATTGAGCACTAAAAAAGTAAGCTATCAAGCCATAAAAATAGATGGGAATTCTTTTTTTTTCTTTTGAAATATAAGTGATTTTCTTTATTTTGTAATTTAAATTTTATTGGAGTATAGTTGATTTACAATGTTGTGTTCATTTCAGCTGTACAGCAAGTGATTCAGTTACACATATGCATACATTCATTCTTTTTCAGATTCTTTTCTGATAAGGTATTCCCAGAATATTGAGTAGAGTTCCCTGTGCTATACAGTAGGTCCTTGTTGCTTATCTATGTTATATATAGTAGTATTCGTATGTTTACCTCAAGTTCCTGATTTATCCCTACCCCCCACCTTTCCCCTTTGGTAACCATAAGTTTGTTTTCCAAGTCTGTGAGTCCGCCTCTGTTTTGTAAGTTAGTTCATTTGTATCAATTTTTAGCTTCCACCTAGAAGTGATATCATACAATATTTGTCTTACTCTGTCTGACTGACTTCACTTAGTACAATCATCTCTAGGTCCATCCATGTTACTGCAATTGGCATTATTTTCTTCTATTTTATGGCTGAGTCATATTCCATTATATATATGTATCACATATTCTTTACCTATATTCATATGTTGATGGACATTTTGGTTGCTTCCATGTCTTCGCTATTGTAAAGAGTGTTGCAGTGAACATTGGGGAAGATGTGTCTTTTCGATTTATGCTTTCCTCCAGATATGCGCACAGGAGTGAACTTGCTGGATCATCTGGTAGCTCTATTTTATTTTATTTTATTTCATTTCATTTCAATTTCAATTTTTTTGGAGTATAGTTGACTTACAATGTTGTGTTACTTTCTGCTGCACAGCGGAGTGAAGCAGTTATACATATATCCAATCCTTTTTGGATTCCTTTCCCATACAGGTCATTACAGAGTATTGAGTAGAGTTCCCTGTGCTATACAGTAAGCCCTTATTTGTTATCTCTTTTATATATAGTGGTGTGTATATGTCAATCCCAATTTCCAATTTATCCCTCCCGCCTCCCCTTACTCTGGTAACCTCCATTCTGTGCTCCGTAGTGGCTGTTACCAATTGGCGTTGCCACCGATAGCATAGTATTGGTGGTGCAGTGGTTAAGAATCTGCCTGCCAGTTCAGGGGACACAGGTTCGAGCCCTGGCCTGGGAAGATCTCACATGCCACAGAGCAAGTAAGCCTGTGCACCACAACTACTGAGTCTGTGATCTAGAGCCCACGAGCCACAACTACTGAAGCCTGTGTACCTAGAGCCTGTGCTCCACAACAAGAGAAGCCACCGCAAAGAGAAGGCTTCGTACCACAACGATGAGTAGCCCCCACTTGCTGCAGCTAGAGAAAAGCCACGTGCAGCAATGAAGACCCAACGCAGATTAAAAATAATAATAATAAGTAGTAGGTTTCTCTTTTTCTCACACCATCTGAAGCATTTCGTGTTTGTAGACATTGTGATGATGGCTATTCTGAGTGGTTCCAGGTGATACTTCTTTGTACATCTGATTTGCATTTGTCTAACATAAAGCAATGGTGAGCATCTTCATATGTGCTTTCTTTTTTTTTTGAACAGTGTGAGTAAAATTTACCCCTTGAAAAAGGGTTATTGAAAGGTTGCCATGTTTTGAAGTCTATTTCGTTTACCTACCCCAAGACATTTTTTGAGGGCTGTTGTCATTTACAGCTCCCCAGGCATTGTGAATATGAAGTGCCTATAAGGTCCAGTTTTTAGAGTTGTTGTTATGGGAAACAGAAGGCGGCAGGATTTCTACTGTCCCTGTCTGGTTACTGACACAACCTTAGATGTAGGGCAAGTCCTGTTCCTGTGTTTTAAATTAGAGTGGAATGTGCCTGACCAAACATGTAAGGGCTTCTGTCCCATTCCTTCTCCCCCCTTACCCTTCATCCCCCGAACAAATACAAACCCCTGCAAAATCACCTGTTGAGGGTGCTGTCTTGCAGAGTGGGATGACCCTAATGAAGAAGTCTGGAGGTCGGAACCCAAACACCAGGATATGTTGAGAGCAGGTGATTTTCCAAATGTCATCCGGCCCAGAGAGTCCAGCATCCTTTGGGTGTCAGAGGGTTGGTTTAGTAGTATGAGGGCACACTTAGATCTGGAGATTGTGATCCCATGCAGAGGGGACCAGGTATTACAGGTTCAAGAGGGGCGAATTAGCTGGCATATACTCCCGAGGTCCTCAGGCCCACAACCGTCCAGCCTTGGGACCAAATTGGGTCTGTGTCCAGGGATGTGACACTAGCACGTTCACTGCGACTAAACAAATTTAGTGATCATTTTTCTTTTCTGTAATTTAATTTTAAATTTATAATGGAGTATAGTTGATTTACCATGTTGTGTTCATTTTTGATGTACACCAACATGATTCATTTATACAGAGCTGACTATATATTCTTTTTAGAATTATTTTCCCATTGAGGTTACTAAAGGGTGTTGAGAAGAGTTCCAAGTGCTCTACAGCAGGTCCATGCTGATTACAAGTTTTCTCTCTGTAAATATGTATATACTAACTCCAACCTCATGATTTATGCCTCCAACACACCTTTCCAGTTTGGTAACCATAAGTTTGTGTTCTAAGTCTGGGACTCTGTTTCTGTGTTTTAGGATAGTACCTTTGTATCAATTTTTAGATTCCAGCAATAAGTAATATCATATGATAGTTATCATTGTCTGATTTATTACACTTAGTATGAATGTATAAAGGTCCTTCCAAGTGGCTGCAAATGGCCTTATTTCATTCATTTCATGGCTGAGTAATATTCCCTGGTACATATGCACCATAATTTCTTTATCCAGTTTTCCTTCCAAGGACTTTTAGGTAGCTTCCAAGTAGAGGCTCTTGTAAACAGGGCTGCATAAAGGTTGGAGTGCCTGGGTTCTGTCAGTGTATGTTTTTTCCAAGATACAGGCCCAGGAGTGGAAGCGCCATATGCTCTGAAGCTCTGTTTTTTAGATTTTTAAGGAATCACCGTCCACTTCTCCAGAGTGGCTGTTAGCAATTTACATTCCCACCGTCAGCTTGTCAGGGTTCCCTTTTCTCCACGCCCTGTCCTGCATTTCAGGTTTTACACTTTGTGAGGTTGGCCATTCTGACTGGTGCGAATTGATACCTCTTTGTAGTACTGATTTGCATTGCCTGCTTGTTTTGTTGGCCCAAAAGCGAGTAAGGGTTTTTCCTGAATATATTAAGGAATAACGCATACGACCTTTTTGGCCAACTGCATCATTGGCGATGTTCAGCAGCTTTGCATGTGCTTTAATGGCGAGTGCAAACTACCTCTTGAAATCCCTTTCCTGCAATTCTGCCTTGCTTACAAGTCCTTTAGGAATACTTGGCTGAAAAAATGACTCCATTAGAGGTGTCAATTACAACACTGCATGTCTGTGAATTGCAGTGCCCCTGAGCACCGGTTTTCACCTTGTTGTTTAGGGAAGCAGCCACAAAGGGGCAGGATTTCTACAGACCCATTCCGGTTACTGGGGCACCTGAAGGATAGGGAAATTCTTCTTCCAGATTGGGAAACTAGAGTGGCATACGCCTGTCCAAACATCTAGGGCTTGTGTCTCATTCCATCCCCCCATTCCCCTTCTTCACCCGGAAAATTCCAAGCTGTGCAAAACTGGCTGTTGAATGTGCTGCCTTCCCAAAGTGGGGGAGACTCTAAGGAAAGGAGTTGGAGGGGGGACCCGAATACCAGGAGACGTGGAGATGAGGTGACTTTTCCAAACTCTTTCCGATCAGAAGGTGTACCATCCTCTGGATGTGCCATGCATGTTTTAGCTGTAGGAAGGGTCCCCTGCACCTGGAGATATGGGACCCATGGAATGGGGGCCAGGCAGTATTACTCTAAAAGGGCTGCATTTGCTGTCCCATGCTCACCAAGCCTCCCAGACCGAAGAGTGTAGAGCCTTAGGTCCCATCCAGCTGTGTATCTAGATGTGGTCAGTCCAGGTTGCATCACAGCCCCTGAACAAATTTTGTAAGAATTTCTCTCTCTCTCACTGTCTTTTTTTTTGTTCTTGTTATTTAATTTTATAATGGGGTATAGCTGATTTTCAATACTGTGTTTCTTGCTGCTCTACTTCTATTCAGTTGACTCACTTAAAGAGAGACATCAATAAATTCTTTTACAGATTCTTACCAGTCTTATATATTCTTTTCCAGTGACAACAGTATGCTGAGTCCAGCTCTTTGAGCTATACAGTAGGTCCGGTCGAATACCTATTTTGTTTATGGAACTGTATCTATGCTAATTTCAACCTACTGGTTTATGCATCAGCCCACCCCACCTTTCTCCTTTAGCAGCCATAAGTATGTTTTCTAAATGTGTGACTCTGTTTCTGTTTTGTAACTGAGTTCATGTGTAGCCATTTTTAGATACTATCTATAAGTGATACCTTATGATAAGTCTCTTTTTATGTCTGACTTATGTCACTTAGAATGATCGTACCTCAGTCTCCACGAGTTGCTGCAACTGGCCTTATTTCATTGATTTAATTGCTGAGTAATATTCCATTGTACATAAGTACCACATCTTCTTTATCCATTTTTTCCTTCCAAGGCCATGTAAGTTGTACACAAATTCAGGCATTTCTAAACAGAGCAGCACTAAACGTAGGTGTGCCTGTGTCCAGTCGATTTTTGGTTTTCCCAAGATATACGCCCAAGAGTGGAAGTGATGTATGCTCTGTAGCTCTGTATTTTAGATGTTTTAGGCAACACCATACACTTCTCCAGAGTGGCCGTTGTCTATTTACATCCGCGCTATCAGCGGAACAAGGCACCCATTTCTCCTTGGCCTGTCCTGCATTTCTGGTTTTTACACTTTTCAAGGATGGCCTTTTGACGAATGCGAAGTGAGGCTTCTTTGTAGTTCTGATTAGCATTGCCCGCTTGTTTGGATAGCCAAAAATGGCGTATGCGTTTTTTCTGAATATATTTATTTTTATAATGGGGTTGAGCTGATTTTCACTGCTGCGTTTATGCCGCTTTACACCCACTTGATTCACTTACAGAGAGATATCAATAAATATTTTTAAGATTATTACTACTCAGATATATTATTCTCCGGTGAATAGGATGTGTTGAGTATAGTTCACTGAGCAATGAGTAGGTCTTCACTATTACATATTTGGTTTTTGGAACGGTATCTGAGGTAATTTAATGCCCTTGTTTTATGAATCACCCCACCTCACCTTTACACTTAAGGAGCCATAAGTGTGCTTTCTAAATGTGTGGCTCTGTTCTGTTTTGTAATTCAGTTCATATGTAGCGATTTTTACATTCCCTCTAAAACTCGTATCTTATGATAAATTTCTTTTTCTATGTGACTCATTTCACTTAGAACCATCGTCCCTAAATCCAGTCATTATGCTGCTACAAGCCTTATGACATTGATTTCATGGCTGAGGGATATTCCATTGTGCATAAGAACCACAACATCTGTATCCATTTTTCTCTTTCCTGGGATATTTAAGGTGTACGAAAGTGGAGGTTCTTGGAAACAGAGCAGCCCTAAACTTTGGAGTGCCTGTGTCTTGTTGATTTTTAGGTTTCCCGATTTATACGCCCGTGAGTGGAAGTGCCCTATGCTCTCTAAGCTGTGCTTATTACATGTTTCAGGACACACCGTACACTTCTCCAGAGTGGCTGTTGGCAATTTACATCCCGCCCATCAGCGTAGCAAGGCTCCCATGTCTCCATGGCCTGTCCTGCATTTCTGGTTTTTACACTTTTTTCAGCATGGCCCTTCTGACCGATGGGAAGCGAGACTTCTTTGTAGCGCTGATTTGCCTTTCCGGCTTGCTTGGTTGGCCAAAAAGGGCGTATGCGTTTTTTCCTGAATATATTCAGGAAAAAAGGCATACGCCCTTTTTGGCCAAGGGCATCATTGTCAACGCTTTGCCGCTTTTCATGTGCTTTCAAGGCGAGTCGAGTCTGCCTCCTGAAACCTGTTTCCTGCAATTCTGCCTTGCTTTCAAATCCTCCTCGTTGCCTTCCCTCAATATATTTGTGGACGAGAGTTATCATTTATAAGTCTGCAGGTTTGTGAGTTGCAGTGCCCCTGAGCTCCATTTGTCAACTCGCTTTTTTGGGAGCTGGCCGCCAAAGCGCAGGATTGCTTCAGCCCGTATTCTGGTTCCGGGGGGCAGGCTGAGCCTGTGGTTCATTCTTCTTCCTGATGGGAAAATAGAGTGACCTGTGCCTGTCCCAACACCTAGAGCTAGTCTCTCATTGGTTCCCCCTCTTCCCGTTCATCCTCAGGCCAAATGGCGACCTGTACGAAACAGGAGGTTAAAGGTGCTGATTCTCCAAGTAGGGAGATTGTTAGTAGAGCGGCTGGAATGGCGAACCCGAGCACAAGGAGAGGAGAAATGAGGTGCGTTTGAGAAAACTTTCCCCATCACACGGTGTACCATCTTCTGGGTTTCCCATGCATGTTTTCGATGTAGGAAGATGCCCTTGAACCTGGAGATTTGGGACCCACGGCATGGGTCCCACGCAGTATGACTTTAAAGGGTCTGCGTTTGCTCACCCAAGCTCACCAATCCTCTCAGCCCCAAGAGTGTCCAGCCTTATGTCTCATCCAGCTGTGGGTCTAGATATGGTCAATCCAGGTTGCATCAGAGCCCCTGAGCGGATTTTGTAAGCATTTCTCTCTCTTTCACTGTCTTTGTTTTATGGGGATTTTTTTAAAGTAATCTATTTTTATAATGGGGTTTAGCTGCTTTTCACTGCTGTGTTTATGCCGCTTTACACCCTCTTGATTCCCTTCCAGAGAGAGATCAATACATAGGTTTTAAGACTCTTACTAGTCAGATATATTCTTGGGCGGTGAATAGGGGCTGTTGAGTCCAGTTCACTGAGCAGGGAGTAGGTCTTGTCTATTACATATTTGGCTTGTGGAACGGTATCTGAGCTAATTTCAAACCCTTGTTTTATGCATCACCCCACCTCACCTTTCCCGTTAAGCAGCCATAGTGTGTTTTCTAAATGTGTGACTCTGTTCTGTTTTGTAATTCAGTTCAAGTGTAGCGATTTTGACATTCCCTCTATAAGTGATATCTTAGGATAAGTGTCTTTTTCTCTGTGACTTATTTCACTGAGAGTCATCGTACCTAAATCCACTCATCCTGCTGCTACTAGCCTTATGACATTGATTTCATGGCTGAGTGATATTCCATTGTGCCTAAGTACCACAACTTCTTTATCCATTTTTCGCTTTCCTGGGATATTGAAGGTGTACCGAAGTGGAGGTTCTTGGAAACAGAGCAGCCCTAAACTTTGGGGTGCCTGTGTCTTGTTGATTTTTAGGTTTCCCGATGTATACGCCCATGAGTGGAAGTGCCCTATGCTCTCTAAGCTGTGCTTATTACATGTTTCAGGACACACCGTACACTTCTCCAGAGTGGCTGTTGGCAATTTACAGCCCGCCCATCAGCGTAGCAAGGCTCCCATGTCTCCATGGCCTGTCCTGCATTTCTGGTTTTTACACTTTTTTCAGCATGGCCCTTTTGACCGATGGCAAGCGAGACTTCTCTGTAGCGCTGATTTGCCTTTCCGGCTTGCCTGGTTGGCCAAAAAGGGCGTATGCGTTTTTTCCTGAATATATTCAGGAAAAAACGCATACGCCCTTTTTGGCCAAGGGCATCGTTGTCAACGCTTTGCCGCTTTTCCTGTGCTTTCAAGGCGAGTCGAGTCTGCCTCCTGAAACCTGTTTCCTGCAATTCTGCCTTGCTTTCAAATCCTCCTCGTTGCCTTCCCTCAATATATTTGTGGACGAGAGTTATCATTTATAACTCTGCAGGTTTGTGAGTTGCAGTGCCCCTGAGCTCCATTTGTCAAGTCGCTTTTTTGGGAGCTGGCCGCCAGAGCGCAGGATTGCTTCAGCCCGTATTCTGGTTCCGGGGGGCAGGCTGAGCCTGTGGTTCATTCTTCTTCCTGATGGGAAAATAGAGTGACCTGTGCCTGTCCCAACACCTAGAGCTAGTCTCTCATTGGTTCCCCCTCTTCCCGTTCATCCTCAGGCCAAATGGCGACCTGTACGAAACAGGAGGTTAAAGGTGCTGATTCTCCAAGTAGGGAGATTGTTAGTAGAGCGGCTGGAATGGCGAACCCGAGCACAAGGAGAGGAGAAATGAGGTGCGTTTGAGAAAACTTTCCCCATCACACGGTGTACCATCTTTTGGGTTTCCCATGCATGTTTTCGATGTAGGAAGATGCCCTTGAACCTGGAGATTTGGGACCCACGGCATGGGTCCCACGCAGTATGACTTTAAAGGGTCTGCGTTTGCTCACCCAAGCTCACCAATCCTCTCAGCCCCAAGAGTGTCCAGCCTTATGTCTCATCCAGCTGTGGGTCTAGATATGGTCAATCCAGGTTGCATCAGAGCCCCTGAGCGGATTTTGTAAGCATTTCTCTCTCTTTCACTGTCTTTGTTTTATGGGGATTTTTTTAAAGTAATCTATTTTTATAATGGGGTTTAGCTGCTTTTCACTGCTGTGTTTATGCCGCTTTACACCCTCTTGATTCCCTTCCAGAGAGAGATCAATACATAGGTTTTAAGACTCTTACTAGTCAGATATATTCTTGGGCGGTGAATAGGGGCTGTTGAGTCCAGTTCACTGAGCAGGGAGTAGGTCTTGTCTATTACATATTTGGCTTGTGGAACGGTAGCTGAGCTAATTTCAAACCCTTGTTTTATGCATCACCCCACCTCACCTTTCCCGTTAAGCAGCCATAGTGTGTTTTCTAAATGTGTGACTGTGTTCTGTTTTGTAATTCAGTTCAAGTGTAGCGATTTTGACATTCCCTCTATAAGTGATATCTTAGGATAAGTGTCTTTTTCTCTGTGACTTATTTCACTGAGAGTCATCGTACCTAAATCCACTCATCCTGCTGCTACTAGCCTTATGACATTGATTTCATGGCTGAGTGATATTCCATTGTGCCTAAGTACCACGACTTCTTTATCCATTTTTCGCTTTCCTGGGATATTGAAGGTGTACCGAAGTGGAGGTTCTTGGAAACAGAGCAGCCCTAAACTTTGGGGTGCCTGTGTCTTGTTGATTTTTAGGTTTCCCGATGTATACGCCCATGAGTGGAAGTGCCCTATGCTCTCTAAGCTGTGCTTATTACATGTTTCAGGACACACCGTACACTTCTCCAGAGTGGCTGTTGGCAATTTACAGCCCGCCCATCAGCGTAGCAAGGCTCCCATGTCTCCATGGCCTGTCCTGCATTTCTGGTTTTTACACTTTTTTCAGCATGGCCCTTCTGACCGATGGGAAGCGAGACTTCTTTGTAGCGCTGATTTGCCTTTCCGGCTTGCTTGGTTGGCCAAAAAGGGCGTATGCGTTTTTTCCTGAATATATTCAGGAAAAAAGGCATACGCCCTTTTTGGCCAAGGGCATCATTGTCAACGCTTTGCCGCTTTTCATGTGCTTTCAAGGCGAGTCGAGTCTGCCTCCTGAAACCTGTTTCCTGCAATTCTGCCTTGCTTTCAAATCCTCCTCGTTGCCTTCCCTCAATATATTTGTGGACGAGAGTTATCATTTATAAGTCTGCAGGTTTGTGAGTTGCAGTGCCCCTGAGCTCCATTTGTCAACTCGCTTTTTTGGGAGCTGGCCGCCAAAGCGCAGGATTGCTTCAGCCCGTATTCTGGTTCCGGGGGGCAGGCTGAGCCTGTGGTTCATTCTTCTTCCTGATGGGAAAATAGAGTGACCTGTGCCTGTCCCAACACCTAGAGCTAGTCTCTCATTGGTTCCCCCTCTTCCCGTTCATCCTCAGGCCAAATGGCGACCTGTACGAAACAGGAGGTTAAAGGTGCTGATTCTCCAAGTAGGGAGATTGTTAGTAGAGCGGCTGGAATGGCGAACCCGAGCACAAGGAGAGGAGAAATGAGGTGCGTTTGAGAAAACTTTCCCCATCACACGGTGTACCATCTTCTGGGTTTCCCATGCATGTTTTCGATGTAGGAAGATGCCCTTGAACCTGGAGATTTGGGACCCACGGCATGGGTCCCACGCAGTATGACTTTAAAGGGTCTGCGTTTGCTCACCCAAGCTCACCAATCCTCTCAGCCCCAAGAGTGTCCAGCCTTATGTCTCATCCAGCTGTGGGTCTAGATATGGTCAATCCAGGTTGCATCAGAGCCCCTGAGCGGATTTTGTAAGCATTTCTCTCTCTTTCACTGTCTTTGTTTTATGGGGATTTTTTTAAAGTAATCTATTTTTATAATGGGGTTTAGCTGCTTTTCACTGCTGTGTTTATGCCGCTTTACACCCTCTTGATTCCCTTCCAGAGAGAGATCAATACATAGGTTTTAAGACTCTTACTAGTCAGATATATTCTTGGGCGGTGAATAGGGGCTGTTGAGTCCAGTTCACTGAGCAGGGAGTAGGTCTTGTCTATTACATATTTGGCTTGTGGAACGGTATCTGAGCTAATTTCAAACCCTTGTTTTATGCATCACCCCACCTCACCTTTCCCGTTAAGCAGCCATAGTGTGTTTTCTAAATGTGTGACTCTGTTCTGTTTTGTAATTCAGTTCAAGTGTAGCGATTTTGACATTCCCTCTATAAGTGATATCTTAGGATAAGTGTCTTTTTCTCTGTGACTTATTTCACTGAGAGTCATCGTACCTAAATCCACTCATCCTGCTGCTACTAGCCTTATGACATTGATTTCATGGCTGAGTGATATTCCATTGTGCCTAAGTACCACAACTTCTTTATCCATTTTTCGCTTTCCTGGGATATTGAAGGTGTACCGAAGTGGAGGTTCTTGGAAACAGAGCAGCCCTAAACTTTGGGGTGCCTGTGTCTTGTTGATTTTTAGGTTTCCCGATGTATACGCCCATGAGTGGAAGTGCCCTATGCTCTCTAAGCTGTGCTTATTACATGTTTCAGGACACACCGTACACTTCTCCAGAGTGGCTGTTGGCAATTTACAGCCCGCCCATCAGCGTAGCAAGGCTCCCATGTCTCCATGGCCTGTCCTGCATTTCTGGTTTTTACACTTTTTTCAGCATGGCCCTTTTGACCGATGGCAAGCGAGACTTCTCTGTAGCGCTGATTTGCCTTTCCGGCTTGCCTGGTTGGCCAAAAAGGGCGTATGCGTTTTTTCCTGAATATATTCAGGAAAAAACGCATACGCCCTTTTTGGCCAAGGGCATCGTTGTCAACGCTTTGCCGCTTTTCATGTGCTTTCAAGGCGAGTCGAGTCTGCCTCCTGAAACCTGTTTCCTGCAATTCTGCCTTGCTTTCAAATCCTCCTCGTTGCCTTCCCTCAATATATTTGTGGACGAGAGTTATCATTTATAACTCTGCAGGTTTGTGAGTTGCAGTGCCCCTGAGCTCCATTTGTCAAGTCGCTTTTTTGGGAGCTGGCCGCCAGAGCGCAGGATTGCTTCAGCCCGTATTCTGGTTCCGGGGGGCAGGCTGAGCCTGTGGTTCATTCTTCTTCCTGATGGGAAAATAGAGTGACCTGTGCCTGTCCCAACACCTAGAGCTAGTCTCTCACTGGTTCCCCCTCTTCCCGTTCATCCTCAGGCCAAATGGCGACCTGTACGAAACAGGAGGTTAAAGGTGCTGATTCTCCAAGTAGGGAGATTGTTAGTAGAGCGGCTGGAATGGCGAACCCGAGCACAAGGAGAGGAGAAATGAGGTGCGTTTGAGAAAACTTTCCCCATCACACGGTGTACCATCTTTTGGGTTTCCCATGCATGTTTTCGATGTAGGAAGATGCCCTTGAACCTGGAGATTTGGGACCCACGGCATGGGTCCCACGCAGTATGACTTTAAAGGGTCTGCGTTTGCTCACCCAAGCTCACCAATCCTCTCAGCCCCAAGAGTGTCCAGCCTTATGTCTCATCCAGCTGTGGGTCTAGATATGGTCAATCCAGGTTGCATCAGAGCCCCTGAGCGGATTTTGTAAGCATTTCTCTCTCTTTCACTGTCTTTGTTTTATGGGGATTTTTTTAAAGTAATCTATTTTTATAATGGGGTTTAGCTGCTTTTCACTGCTGTGTTTATGCCGCTTTACACCCTCTTGATTCCCTTCCAGAGAGAGATCAATACATAGGTTTTAAGACTCTTACTAGTCAGATATATTCTTGGGCGGTGAATAGGGGCTGTTGAGTCCAGTTCACTGAGCAGGGAGTAGGTCTTGTCTATTACATATTTGGCTTGTGGAACGGTATCTGAGCTAATTTCAAACCCTTGTTTTATGCATCACCCCACCTCACCTTTCCCGTTAAGCAGCCATAGTGTGTTTTCTAAATGTGTGACTCTGTTCTGTTTTGTAATTCAGTTCAAGTGTAGCGATTTTGACATTCCCTCTATAAGTGATATCTTAGGATAAGTGTCTTTTTCTCTGTGACTTATTTCACTGAGAGTCATCGTACCTAAATCCACTCATCCTGCTGCTACTAGCCTTATGACATTGATTTCATGGCTGAGTGATATTCCATTGTGCCTAAGTACCACAACTTCTTTATCCATTTTTCGCTTTCCTGGGATATTGAAGGTGTACCGAAGTGGAGGTTCTTGGAAACAGAGCAGCCCTAAACTTTGGGGTGCCTGTGTCTTGTTGATTTTTAGGTTTCCCGATGTATACGCCCATGAGTGGAAGTGCCCTATGCTCTCTAAGCTGTGCTTATTACATGTTTCAGGACACACCGTACACTTCTCCAGAGTGGCTGTTGGCAATTTACAGCCCGCCCATCAGCGTAGCAAGGCTCCCATGTCTCCATGGCCTGTCCTGCATTTCTGGTTTTTACACTTTTTTCAGCATGGCCCTTTTGACCGATGGCAAGCGAGACTTCTCTGTAGCGCTGATTTGCCTTTCCGGCTTGCCTGGTTGGCCAAAAAGGGCGTATGCGTTTTTTCCTGAATATATTCAGGAAAAAACGCATACGCCCTTTCTGGCCAAGGGCATCGTTGTCAACGCTTTGCCGCTTTTCATGTGCTTTCAAGGCGAGTCGAGTCTGCCTCCTGAAACCTGTTTCCTGCAATTCTGCCTTGCTTTCAAATCCTCCTCGTTGCCTTCCCTCAATATATTTGTGGACGAGAGTTATCATTTATAAGTCTGCAGGTTTGTGAGTTGCAGTGCCCCTGAGCTCCATTTGTCAACTCGCTTTTTTGGGAGCTGGCCGCCAGAGCGCAGGATTGCTTCAGGCCCTATTCTGGTTCCGGGGGGCAGGCTGAGCCTGTGGTTCATTCTTCTTCCTGATGGGAAAATAGAGTGACCTGTGCCTGTCCCAACACCTAGAGCTAGTCTCTCATTGGTTCCCCTCTTCCCGTTCATCCTCAGGCCAAATTGCGACCTGTCCGAAACAGGAGGTTAAAGGTGCTGATTCTCCAAGTAGGGAGATTGTTAGTAGAGCGGCTGGAATGGCGAACCCGAGCACAAGGAGAGGAGGAATGAGGTGCGTTTGAGAAACCTTTCCCGATCACACGGTGTACCATCTTCTGGGTTTCCCACGCATGTTTTCGATGTAGGAAGATGCCCTTGAACCTGGAGATTTGGGACCCACGGCATGGGTCCCACGCAGTATGACTTTAAAGGGTCTGCGTTTGCTCACCCAAGCTCACCAATCCTCTCAGCCCCAAGAGTGTCCAGCCTTATGTCTCATCCAGCTGTGGGTCTAGATATGGTCAATCCAGATTGCATCAGAGCCCCTGAGCGGATTTTGTAAGCATTTCTCTCTCTTTCACTGTCTTTGTTTTATGGGGTTTTTTTTTAAAGTAATCTATTTTTATAATGGGGTTTAGCTGCTTTTCACTGCTGTGTTTATGCCGCTTTACACCCTCTTGATTCCCTTCCAGAGAGAGATCAATACATAGGTTTTAAGACTCTTACTAGTCAGGTATATTCTTGGGCGGTGAATAGGGGCTGTTGAGTCCAGTTCACTGAGCAGGGAGTAGGTCTTGTCTATTACATATTTGGCTTGTGGAACGGTAGCTGAGCTAATTTCAAACCCTTGTTTTATGCATCACCCCACCTCACCTTTCCCGTTAAGCAGCCATAGTGTGTTTTCTAAATGTGTGACTCTGTTCTGTTTTGTAATTCAGTTCAAGTGTAGCGATTTTGACATTCCCTCTATAAGTGATATCTTAGGATAAGTGTCTTTTTCTCTGTGACTTATTTCACTGAGAGTCATCGTACCTAAATCCACTCATCCTGCTGCTACTAGCCTTATGACATTGATTTCATGGCTGAGTGATATTCCATTGTGCCTAAGTACCACAACTTCTTTATCCATTTTTCGCTTTCCTGGGATATTGAAGGTGTACCGAAGTGGAGGTTCTTGGAAACAGAGCAGCCCTAAACTTTGGGGTGCCTGTGTCTTGTTGATTTTTAGGTTTCCCGATGTATACGCCCGTGAGTGGAAGTGCCCTATGCTCTCTAAGCTGTGCTTATTACATGTTTCAGGACACACCGTACACTTCTCCAGAGTGGCTGTTGGCAATTTACAGCCCGCCCATCAGCGTAGCAAGGCTCCCATGTCTCCATGGCCTGTCCTGCATTTCTGGTTTTTACACTTTTTTCAGCATGGCCCTTTTGACCGATGGCAAGCGAGACTTCTCTGTAGCGCTGATTTGCCTTTCCGGCTTGCCTGGTTGGCCAAGAAGGGCGTATGCGTTTTTTCCTGAATATATTCAGGAAAAAACGCATACGCCCTTTCTGGCCAAGGGCATCGTTGTCAACGCTTTGCCGCTTTTCATGTGCTTTCAAGGCGAGTCGAGTCTGCCTCCTGAAACCTGTTTCCTGCAATTCTGCCTTGCTTTCAAATCCTCCTCGTTGCCTTCCCTCAATATATTTGTGGACGAGAGTTATCATTTATAAGTCTGCAGGTTTGTGAGTTGCAGTGCCCCTGAGCTCCATTTGTCAACTCGCTTTTTTGGGAGCTGGCCGCCAGAGCGCAGGATTGCTTCAGGCCCTATTCTGGTTCCGGGGGGCAGGCTGAGCCTGTGGTTCATTCTTCTTCCTGATGGGAAAATAGAGTGACCTGTGCCTGTCCCAACACCTAGAGCTAGTCTCTCATTGGTTCCCCCTCTTCCCGTTCATCCTCAGGCCAAATTGCGACCTGTCCGAAACAGGAGGTTAAAGGGGCTGATTCTCCAAGTAGGGAGATTGTTAGTAGAGCGGCTGGAATGGCGAACCCGAGCACAAGGAGAGGAGGAATGAGGTGCGTTTGAGAAACCTTTCCCGATCACACGGTGTACCATCTTCTGGGTTTCCCACGCATGTTTTCGATGTAGGAAGATGCCCTGGAACCTGGAGATTTGGGACCCACGGCATGGGTCCCACGCAGTATGACTTTAAAGGGTCTGCGTTTGCTCACCCAAGCTCACCAATCCTCTCAGCCCCAAGAGTGTCCAGCCTTATGTCTCATCCAGCTGTGGGTCTAGATATGGTCAATCCAGGTTGCATCAGAGCCCCTGAGCGGATTTTGTAAGCATTTCTCTCTCTTTCACTGTCTTTGTTTTATGGGGTTTTTTTTTTTTAAAGTAATCTATTTTTATAATGGGGTTTAGCTGCTTTTCACTGCTGTGTTTATGCCGCTTTACACCCTCTTGATTCCCTTCCAGAGAGAGATCAATACATAGGTTTTAAGACTCTTACTAGTCAGGTATATTCTTGGGCGGTGAATAGGGGCTGTTGAGTCCAGTTCACTGAGCAGGGCGTAGGTCTTGTCTATTACATATTTGGCTTGTGGAACGGTAGCTGAGCTAATTTCAAACCCTTGTTTTATGCATCACCCCACCTCACCTTTCCCGTTAAGCAGCCATAGTGTGTTTTCTAAATGTGTGACTCTGTTCTGTTTTGTAATTCAGTTCAAGTGTAGCGATTTTGACATTCCCTCTATAAGTGATATCTTAGGATAAGTGTCTTTTTCTCTGTGACTTATTTCACTGAGGGTCATCGTACCTAAATCCACTCATCCTGCTGCTACTAGCCTTATGACATTGATTTCATGGCTGAGTGATATTCCATTGTGCCTAAGTACCACAACTTCTTTATCCATTTTTCGCTTTCCTGGGCTATTGAAGGTGTAGCGAAGTGGAGGGTCTTGGAAACAGAGCAGCCCTAAACTTTGGGGTGCCTGTGTCTTGTTGATTTTTAGGTTTCCCGATGTATACGCCCGTGAGTGGAAGTGCCCTATGCTCTCTAAGCTGTGCTTATTACATGTTTCAGGACACACCGTACACTTCTCCAGAGTGGCTGCTGGCAATTTACAGCCCGCCCATCAGCGTAGCAAGGCTCCCATGTCTCCATGGCCTGTCCTGCATTTCTGGTTTTTACACTTTTTTCAGCATGGCCCTTTTGACCGATGGCAAGCGAGACTTCTCTGTAGCGCTGATTTGCCTTTCCGGCTTGCCTGGTTGGCCAGAAAGGGCGTATGCGTTTTTTCCTGAATATATTCAGGAAAAAACGCATACGCCCTTTCTGGCCAAGGGCATCGTTGTCAACGCTTTGCCGCTTTTCCTGTGCTTTCAAGGCGAGTCGAGTCTGCCTCCTGAAACCTGTTTCCTGCAATTCTGCCTTGCTTTCAAATCCTCCTCGTTGCCTTCCCTCAATATATTTGTGGACGAGAGTTATCATTTATAAGTCTGCAGGTTTGTGAGTTGCAGTGCCCCTGAGCTCCATTTGTCAACTCGCTTTTTTGGGAGCTGGCCGCCAGAGCGCAGGATTGCTTCAGGCCCTATTCTGGTTCCGGGGGGCAGGCTGAGCCTGTGGTTCATTCTTCTTCCTGATGGGAAAATAGAGTGACCTGTGCCTGTCCCAACACCTAGAGCTAGTCTCTCATTGGTTCCCCCTCTTCCCGTTCATCCTCAGGCCAAATTGCGACCTGTCCGAAACAGGAGGTTAAAGGGGCTGATTCTCCAAGTAGGGAGATTGTTAGTAGAGCGGCTGGAATGGCGAACCCGAGCACAAGGAGAGGAGGAATGAGGTGCGTTTGAGAAACCTTTCCCGATCACACGGTGTACCACCTTCTGGGTTTCCCACGCATGTTTTCGATGTAGGAAGATGCCCTGGAACCTGGAGATTTGGGACCCACGGCATGGGTCCCACGCAGTATGACTTTAAAGGGTCTGCGTTTGCTCACCCAAGCTCACCAATCCTCTCAGCCCCAAGAGTGTCCAGCCTTATGTCTCATCCAGCTGTGGGTCTAGATATGGTCAATCCAGGTTGCATCAGAGCCCCTGAGCGGATTTTGTAAGCATTTCTCTCTCTTTCACTGTCTTTGTTTTATGGGGTTTTTTTTTTTTAAAGTAATCTATTTTTATAATGGGGTTTAGCTGCTTTTCACTGCTGTGTTTATGCCGCTTTACACCCTCTTGATTCCCTTCCAGAGAGAGATCAATACATAGGTTTTAAGACTCTTACTAGTCAGGTATATTCTTGGGCGGTGAATAGGGGCTGTTGAGTCCAGTTCACTGAGCAGGGCGTAGGTCTTGTCTATTACATATTTGGCTTGTGGAACGGTAGCTGAGCTAATTTCAAACCCTTGTTTTATGCATCACCCCACCTCACCTTTCCCGTTAAGCAGCCATAGTGTGTTTTCTAAATGTGTGACTCTGTTCTGTTTTGTAATTCAGTTCAAGTGTAGCGATTTTGACATTCCCTCTATAAGTGATATCTTAGGATAAGTGTCTTTTTCTCTGTGACTTATTTCACTGAGGGTCATCGTACCTAAATCCACTCATCCTGCTGCTACTAGCCTTATGACATTGATTTCATGGCTGAGTGATATTCCATTGTGCCTAAGTACCACAACTTCTTTATCCATTTTTCGCTTTCCTGGGCTATTGAAGGTGTAGCGAAGTGGAGGGTCTTGGAAACAGAGCAGCCCTAAACTTTGGGGTGCCTGTGTCTTGTTGATTTTTAGGTTTCCCGATGTATACGCCCGTGAGTGGAAGTGCCCTATGCTCTCTAAGCTGTGCTTATTACATGTTTCAGGACACACCGTACACTTCTCCAGAGTGGCTGCTGGCAATTTACAGCCCGCCCATCAGCGTAGCAAGGCTCCCATGTCTCCATGGCCTGTCCTGCATTTCTGGTTTTTACACTTTTTTCAGCATGGCCCTTTTGACCGATGGCAAGCGAGACTTCTCTGTAGCGCTGATTTGCCTTTCCGGCTTGCCTGGTTGGCCAGAAAGGGCGTATGCGTTTTTTCCTGAATATATTCAGGAAAAAACGCATACGCCCTTTCTGGCCAAGGGCATCGTTGTCAACGCTTTGCCGCTTTTCCTGTGCTTTCAAGGCGAGTCGAGTCTGCCTCCTGAAACCTGTTTCCTGCAATTCTGCCTTGCTTTCAAATCCTCCTCGTTGCCTTCCCTCAATATATTTGTGGACGAGAGTTATCATTTATAAGTCTGCAGGTTTGTGAGTTGCAGTGCCCCTGAGCTCCATTTGTCAACTCGCTTTTTTGGGAGCTGGCCGCCAGAGCGCAGGATTGCTTCAGGCCCTATTCTGGTTCCGGGGGGCAGGCTGAGCCTGTGGTTCATTCTTCTTCCTGATGGGAAAATAGAGTGACCTGTGCCTGTCCCAACACCTAGAGCTAGTCTCTCATTGGTTCCCCCTCTTCCCGTTCATCCTCAGGCCAAATTGCGACCTGTCCGAAACAGGAGGTTAAAGGGGCTGATTCTCCAAGTAGGGAGATTGTTAGTAGAGCGGCTGGAATGGCGAACCCGAGCACAAGGAGAGGAGGAATGAGGTGCGTTTGAGAAACCTTTCCCGATCACACGGTGTACCACCTTCTGGGTTTCCCACGCATGTTTTCGATGTAGGAAGATGCCCTGGAACCTGGAGATTTGGGACCCACGGCATGGGTCCCACGCAGTATGACTTTAAAGGGTCTGCGTTTGCTCACCCAAGCTCACCAATCCTCTCAGCCCCAAGAGTGTCCAGCCTTATGTCTCATCCAGCTGTGGGTCTAGATATGGTCAATCCAGGTTGCATCAGAGCCCCTGAGCGGATTTTGTAAGCATTTCTCTCTCTTTCACTGTCTTTGTTTTATGGGGATTTTTTTAAAGTAATCTATTTTTATAATGGGGTTTAGCTGCTTTTCACTGCTGTGTTTATGCCGCTTTACACCCTCTTGATTCCCTTCCAGAGAGAGATCAATACATAGGTTTTAAGACTCTTACTAGTCAGATATATTCTTGGGCGGTGAATAGGGGCTGTTGAGTCCAGTTCACTGAGCAGGGAGTAGGTCTTGTCTATTACATATTTGGCTTGTGGAACGGTATCTGAGCTAATTTCAAACCCTTGTTTTATGCATCACCCCACCTCACCTTTCCCGTTAAGCAGCCATAGTGTGTTTTCTAAATGTGTGACTCTGTTCTGTTTTGTAATTCAGTTCAAGTGTAGCGATTTTGACATTCCCTCTATAAGTGATATCTTAGGATAAGTGTCTTTTTCTCTGTGACTTATTTCACTGAGAGTCATCGTACCTAAATCCACTCATCCTGCTGCTACTAGCCTTATGACATTGATTTCATGGCTGAGTGATATTCCATTGTGCCTAAGTACCACAACTTCTTTATCCATTTTTCGCTTTCCTGGGATATTGAAGGTGTACCGAAGTGGAGGTTCTTGGAAACAGAGCAGCCCTAAACTTTGGGGTGCCTGTGTCTTGTTGATTTTTAGGTTTCCCGATGTATACGCCCGTGAGTGGAAGTGCCCTATGCTCTCTAAGCTGTGCTTATTACATGTTTCAGGACACACCGTACACTTCTCCAGAGTGGCTGTTGGCAATTTACAGCCCGCCCATCAGCGTAGCAAGGCTCCCATGTCTCCATGGCCTGTCCTGCATTTCTGGTTTTTACACTTTTTTCAGCATGGCCCTTTTGACCGATGGCAAGCGAGACTTCTCTGTAGCGCTGATTTGCCTTTCCGGCTTGCCTGGTTGGCCAAAAAGGGCGTATGCGTTTTTTCCTGAATATATTCAGGAAAAAACGCATACGCCCTTTCTGGCCAAGGGCATCGTTGTCAACGCTTTGCCGCTTTTCATGTGCTTTCAAGGCGAGTCGAGTCTGCCTCCTGAAACCTGTTTCCTGCAATTCTGCCTTGCTTTCAAATCCTCCTCGTTGCCTTCCCTCAATATATTTGTGGACGAGAGTTATCATTTATAAGTCTGCAGGTTTGTGAGTTGCAGTGCCCCTGAGCTCCATTTGTCAACTCGCTTTTTTGGGAGCTGGCCGCCAGAGCGCAGGATTGCTTCAGGCCCTATTCTGGTTCCGGGGGGCAGGCTGAGCCTGTGGTTCATTCTTCTTCCTGATGGGAAAATAGAGTGACCTGTGCCTGTCCCAACACCTAGAGCTAGTCTCTCATTGGTTCCCCTCTTCCCGTTCATCCTCAGGCCAAATTGCGACCTGTCCGAAACAGGAGGTTAAAGGTGCTGATTCTCCAAGTAGGGAGATTGTTAGTAGAGCGGCTGGAATGGCGAACCCGAGCACAAGGAGAGGAGGAATGAGGTGCGTTTGAGAAACCTTTCCCGATCACACGGTGTACCATCTTCTGGGTTTCCCACGCATGTTTTCGATGTAGGAAGATGCCCTTGAACCTGGAGATTTGGGACCCACGGCATGGGTCCCACGCAGTATGACTTTAAAGGGTCTGCGTTTGCTCACCCAAGCTCACCAATCCTCTCAGCCCCAAGAGTGTCCAGCCTTATGTCTCATCCAGCTGTGGGTCTAGATATGGTCAATCCAGATTGCATCAGAGCCCCTGAGCGGATTTTGTAAGCATTTCTCTCTCTTTCACTGTCTTTGTTTTATGGGGTTTTTTTTTAAAGTAATCTATTTTTATAATGGGGTTTAGCTGCTTTTCACTGCTGTGTTTATGCCGCTTTACACCCTCTTGATTCCCTTCCAGAGAGAGATCAATACATAGGTTTTAAGACTCTTACTAGTCAGGTATATTCTTGGGCGGTGAATAGGGGCTGTTGAGTCCAGTTCACTGAGCAGGGAGTAGGTCTTGTCTATTACATATTTGGCTTGTGGAACGGTAGCTGAGCTAATTTCAAACCCTTGTTTTATGCATCACCCCACCTCACCTTTCCCGTTAAGCAGCCATAGTGTGTTTTCTAAATGTGTGACTCTGTTCTGTTTTGTAATTCAGTTCAAGTGTAGCGATTTTGACATTCCCTCTATAAGTGATATCTTAGGATAAGTGTCTTTTTCTCTGTGACTTATTTCACTGAGAGTCATCGTACCTAAATCCACTCATCCTGCTGCTACTAGCCTTATGACATTGATTTCATGGCTGAGTGATATTCCATTGTGCCTAAGTACCACAACTTCTTTATCCATTTTTCGCTTTCCTGGGATATTGAAGGTGTACCGAAGTGGAGGTTCTTGGAAACAGAGCAGCCCTAAACTTTGGGGTGCCTGTGTCTTGTTGATTTTTAGGTTTCCCGATGTATACGCCCGTGAGTGGAAGTGCCCTATGCTCTCTAAGCTGTGCTTATTACATGTTTCAGGACACACCGTACACTTCTCCAGAGTGGCTGTTGGCAATTTACAGCCCGCCCATCAGCGTAGCAAGGCTCCCATGTCTCCATGGCCTGTCCTGCATTTCTGGTTTTTACACTTTTTTCAGCATGGCCCTTTTGACCGATGGCAAGCGAGACTTCTCTGTAGCGCTGATTTGCCTTTCCGGCTTGCCTGGTTGGCCAAGAAGGGCGTATGCGTTTTTTCCTGAATATATTCAGGAAAAAACGCATACGCCCTTTCTGGCCAAGGGCATCGTTGTCAACGCTTTGCCGCTTTTCCTGTGCTTTCAAGGCGAGTCGAGTCTGCCTCCTGAAACCTGTTTCCTGCAATTCTGCCTTGCTTTCAAATCCTCCTCGTTGCCTTCCCTCAATATATTTGTGGACGAGAGTTATCATTTATAAGTCTGCAGGTTTGTGAGTTGCAGTGCCCCTGAGCTCCATTTGTCAACTCGCTTTTTTGGGAGCTGGCCGCCAGAGCGCAGGATTGCTTCAGGCCCTATTCTGGTTCCGGGGGGCAGGCTGAGCCTGTGGTTCATTCTTCTTCCTGATGGGAAAATAGAGTGACCTGTGCCTGTCCCAACACCTAGAGCTAGTCTCTCATTGGTTCCCCCTCTTCCCGTTCATCCTCAGGCCAAATTGCGACCTGTCCGAAACAGGAGGTTAAAGGGGCTGATTCTCCAAGTAGGGAGATTGTTAGTAGAGCGGCTGGAATGGCGAACCCGAGCACAAGGAGAGGAGGAATGAGGTGCGTTTGAGAAACCTTTCCCGATCACACGGTGTACCATCTTCTGGGTTTCCCACGCATGTTTTCGATGTAGGAAGATGCCCTGGAACCTGGAGATTTGGGACCCACGGCATGGGTCCCACGCAGTATGACTTTAAAGGGTCTGCGTTTGCTCACCCAAGCTCACCAATCCTCTCAGCCCCAAGAGTGTCCAGCCTTATGTCTCATCCAGCTGTGGGTCTAGATATGGTCAATCCAGGTTGCATCAGAGCCCCTGAGCGGATTTTGTAAGCATTTCTCTCTCTTTCACTGTCTTTGTTTTATGGGGTTTTTTTTTTTTAAAGTAATCTATTTTTATAATGGGGTTTAGCTGCTTTTCACTGCTGTGTTTATGCCGCTTTACACCCTCTTGATTCCCTTCCAGAGAGAGATCAATACATAGGTTTTAAGACTCTTACTAGTCAGGTATATTCTTGGGCGGTGAATAGGGGCTGTTGAGTCCAGTTCACTGAGCAGGGCGTAGGTCTTGTCTATTACATATTTGGCTTGTGGAACGGTAGCTGAGCTAATTTCAAACCCTTGTTTTATGCATCACCCCACCTCACCTTTCCCGTTAAGCAGCCATAGTGTGTTTTCTAAATGTGTGACTCTGTTCTGTTTTGTAATTCAGTTCAAGTGTAGCGATTTTGACATTCCCTCTATAAGTGATATCTTAGGATAAGTGTCTTTTTCTCTGTGACTTATTTCACTGAGGGTCATCGTACCTAAATCCACTCATCCTGCTGCTACTAGCCTTATGACATTGATTTCATGGCTGAGTGATATTCCATTGTGCCTAAGTACCACAACTTCTTTATCCATTTTTCGCTTTCCTGGGCTATTGAAGGTGTAGCGAAGTGGAGGGTCTTGGAAACAGAGCAGCCCTAAACTTTGGGGTGCCTGTGTCTTGTTGATTTTTAGGTTTCCCGATGTATACGCCCGTGAGTGGAAGTGCCCTATGCTCTCTAAGCTGTGCTTATTACATGTTTCAGGACACACCGTACACTTCTCCAGAGTGGCTGCTGGCAATTTACAGCCCGCCCATCAGCGTAGCAAGGCTCCCATGTCTCCATGGCCTGTCCTGCATTTCTGGTTTTTACACTTTTTTCAGCATGGCCCTTTTGACCGATGGCAAGCGAGACTTCTCTGTAGCGCTGATTTGCCTTTCCGGCTTGCCTGGTTGGCCAGAAAGGGCGTATGCGTTTTTTCCTGAATATATTCAGGAAAAAACGCATACGCCCTTTCTGGCCAAGGGCATCGTTGTCAACGCTTTGCCGCTTTTCCTGTGCTTTCAAGGCGAGTCGAGTCTGCCTCCTGAAACCTGTTTCCTGCAATTCTGCCTTGCTTTCAAATCCTCCTCGTTGCCTTCCCTCAATATATTTGTGGACGAGAGTTATCATTTATAAGTCTGCAGGTTTGTGAGTTGCAGTGCCCCTGAGCTCCATTTGTCAACTCGCTTTTTTGGGAGCTGGCCGCCAGAGCGCAGGATTGCTTCAGGCCCTATTCTGGTTCCGGGGGGCAGGCTGAGCCTGTGGTTCATTCTTCTTCCTGATGGGAAAATAGAGTGACCTGTGCCTGTCCCAACACCTAGAGCTAGTCTCTCATTGGTTCCCCCTCTTCCCGTTCATCCTCAGGCCAAATTGCGACCTGTCCGAAACAGGAGGTTAAAGGGGCTGATTCTCCAAGTAGGGAGATTGTTAGTAGAGCGGCTGGAATGGCGAACCCGAGCACAAGGAGAGGAGGAATGAGGTGCGTTTGAGAAACCTTTCCCGATCACACGGTGTACCACCTTCTGGGTTTCCCACGCATGTTTTCGATGTAGGAAGATGCCCTGGAACCTGGAGATTTGGGACCCACGGCATGGGTCCCACGCAGTATGACTTTAAAGGGTCTGCGTTTGCTCACCCAAGCTCACCAATCCTCTCAGCCCCAAGAGTGTCCAGCCTTATGTCTCATCCAGCTGTGGGTCTAGATATGGTCAATCCAGGTTGCATCAGAGCCCCTGAGCGGATTTTGTAAGCATTTCTCTCTCTTTCACTGTCTTTGTTTTATGGGGTTTTTTTTTTTTAAAGTAATCTATTTTTATAATGGGGTTTAGCTGCTTTTCACTGCTGTGTTTATGCCGCTTTACACCCTCTTGATTCCCTTCCAGAGAGAGATCAATACATAGGTTTTAAGACTCTTACTAGTCAGGTATATTCTTGGGCGGTGAATAGGGGCTGTTGAGTCCAGTTCACTGAGCAGGGCGTAGGTCTTGTCTATTACATATTTGGCTTGTGGAACGGTAGCTGAGCTAATTTCAAACCCTTGTTTTATGCATCACCCCACCTCACCTTTCCCGTTAAGCAGCCATAGTGTGTTTTCTAAATGTGTGACTCTGTTCTGTTTTGTAATTCAGTTCAAGTGTAGCGATTTTGACATTCCCTCTATAAGTGATATCTTAGGATAAGTGTCTTTTTCTCTGTGACTTATTTCACTGAGGGTCATCGTACCTAAATCCACTCATCCTGCTGCTACTAGCCTTATGACATTGATTTCATGGCTGAGTGATATTCCATTGTGCCTAAGTACCACAACTTCTTTATCCATTTTTCGCTTTCCTGGGCTATTGAAGGTGTAGCGAAGTGGAGGGTCTTGGAAACAGAGCAGCCCTAAACTTTGGGGTGCCTGTGTCTTGTTGATTTTTAGGTTTCCCGATGTATACGCCCGTGAGTGGAAGTGCCCTATGCTCTCTAAGCTGTGCTTATTACATGTTTCAGGACACACCGTACACTTCTCCAGAGTGGCTGCTGGCAATTTACAGCCCGCCCATCAGCGTAGCAAGGCTCCCATGTCTCCATGGCCTGTCCTGCATTTCTGGTTTTTACACTTTTTTCAGCATGGCCCTTTTGACCGATGGCAAGCGAGACTTCTCTGTAGCGCTGATTTGCCTTTCCGGCTTGCCTGGTTGGCCAGAAAGGGCGTATGCGTTTTTTCCTGAATATATTCAGGAAAAAACGCATACGCCCTTTCTGGCCAAGGGCATCGTTGTCAACGCTTTGCCGCTTTTCCTGTGCTTTCAAGGCGAGTCGAGTCTGCCTCCTGAAACCTGTTTCCTGCAATTCTGCCTTGCTTTCAAATCCTCCTCGTTGCCTTCCCTCAATATATTTGTGGACGAGAGTTATCATTTATAAGTCTGCAGGTTTGTGAGTTGCAGTGCCCCTGAGCTCCATTTGTCAACTCGCTTTTTTGGGAGCTGGCCGCC
Source organism: Eubalaena glacialis (assembly GCF_028564815.1). Classification (NCBI taxonomy): domain Eukaryota; kingdom Metazoa; phylum Chordata; class Mammalia; order Artiodactyla; family Balaenidae; genus Eubalaena; species Eubalaena glacialis. The sequence goes on along the minus strand of NC_083717.1, from coordinate 131,198 downwards.
AGAGCGCAGGATTGCTTCAGGCCCTATTCTGGTTCCGGGGGGCAGGCTGAGCCTGTGGTTCATTCTTCTTCCTGATGGGAAAATAGAGTGACCTGTGCCTGTCCCAACACCTAGAGCTAGTCTCTCATTGGTTCCCCCTCTTCCCGTTCATCCTCAGGCCAAATTGCGACCTGTCCGAAACAGGAGGTTAAAGGGGCTGATTCTCCAAGTAGGGAGATTGTTAGTAGAGCGGCTGGAATGGCGAACCCGAGCACAAGGAGAGGAGGAATGAGGTGCGTTTGAGAAACCTTTCCCGATCACACGGTGTACCACCTTCTGGGTTTCCCACGCATGTTTTCGATGTAGGAAGATGCCCTGGAACCTGGAGATTTGGGACCCACGGCATGGGTCCCACGCAGTATGACTTTAAAGGGTCTGCGTTTGCTCACCCAAGCTCACCAATCCTCTCAGCCCCAAGAGTGTCCAGCCTTATGTCTCATCCAGCTGTGGGTCTAGATATGGTCAATCCAGGTTGCATCAGAGCCCCTGAGCGGATTTTGTAAGCATTTCTCTCTCTTTCACTGTCTTTGTTTTATGGGGTTTTTTTTTTTTAAAGTAATCTATTTTTATAATGGGGTTTAGCTGCTTTTCACTGCTGTGTTTATGCCGCTTTACACCCTCTTGATTCCCTTCCAGAGAGAGATCAATACATAGGTTTTAAGACTCTTACTAGTCAGGTATATTCTTGGGCGGTGAATAGGGGCTGTTGAGTCCAGTTCACTGAGCAGGGCGTAGGTCTTGTCTATTACATATTTGGCTTGTGGAACGGTAGCTGAGCTAATTTCAAACCCTTGTTTTATGCATCACCCCACCTCACCTTTCCCGTTAAGCAGCCATAGTGTGTTTTCTAAATGTGTGACTCTGTTCTGTTTTGTAATTCAGTTCAAGTGTAGCGATTTTGACATTCCCTCTATAAGTGATATCTTAGGATAAGTGTCTTTTTCTCTGTGACTTATTTCACTGAGGGTCATCGTACCTAAATCCACTCATCCTGCTGCTACTAGCCTTATGACATTGATTTCATGGCTGAGTGATATTCCATTGTGCCTAAGTACCACAACTTCTTTATCCATTTTTCGCTTTCCTGGGCTATTGAAGGTGTAGCGAAGTGGAGGGTCTTGGAAACAGAGCAGCCCTAAACTTTGGGGTGCCTGTGTCTTGTTGATTTTTAGGTTTCCCGATGTATACGCCCGTGAGTGGAAGTGCCCTATGCTCTCTAAGCTGTGCTTATTACATGTTTCAGGACACACCGTACACTTCTCCAGAGTGGCTGCTGGCAATTTACAGCCCGCCCATCAGCGTAGCAAGGCTCCCATGTCTCCATGGCCTGTCCTGCATTTCTGGTTTTTACACTTTTTTCAGCATGGCCCTTTTGACCGATGGCAAGCGAGACTTCTCTGTAGCGCTGATTTGCCTTTCCGGCTTGCCTGGTTGGCCAGAAAGGGCGTATGCGTTTTTTCCTGAATATATTCAGGAAAAAACGCATACGCCCTTTCTGGCCAAGGGCATCGTTGTCAACGCTTTGCCGCTTTTCCTGTGCTTTCAAGGCGAGTCGAGTCTGCCTCCTGAAACCTGTTTCCTGCAATTCTGCCTTGCTTTCAAATCCTCCTCGTTGCCTTCCCTCAATATATTTGTGGACGAGAGTTATCATTTATAAGTCTGCAGGTTTGTGAGTTGCAGTGCCCCTGAGCTCCATTTGTCAACTCGCTTTTTTGGGAGCTGGCCGCCAGAGCGCAGGATTGCTTCAGGCCCTATTCTGGTTCCGGGGGGCAGGCTGAGCCTGTGGTTCATTCTTCTTCCTGATGGGAAAATAGAGTGACCTGTGCCTGTCCCAACACCTAGAGCTAGTCTCTCATTGGTTCCCCCTCTTCCCGTTCATCCTCAGGCCAAATTGCGACCTGTCCGAAACAGGAGGTTAAAGGGGCTGATTCTCCAAGTAGGGAGATTGTTAGTAGAGCGGCTGGAATGGCGAACCCGAGCACAAGGAGAGGAGGAATGAGGTGCGTTTGAGAAACCTTTCCCGATCACACGGTGTACCACCTTCTGGGTTTCCCACGCATGTTTTCGATGTAGGAAGATGCCCTGGAACCTGGAGATTTGGGACCCACGGCATGGGTCCCACGCAGTATGACTTTAAAGGGTCTGCGTTTGCTCACCCAAGCTCACCAATCCTCTCAGCCCCAAGAGTGTCCAGCCTTATGTCTCATCCAGCTGTGGGTCTAGATATGGTCAATCCAGGTTGCATCAGAGCCCCTGAGCGGATTTTGTAAGCATTTCTCTCTCTTTCACTGTCTTTGTTTTATGGGGTTTTTTTTTTTTAAAGTAATCTATTTTTATAATGGGGTTTAGCTGCTTTTCACTGCTGTGTTTATGCCGCTTTACACCCTCTTGATTCCCTTCCAGAGAGAGATCAATACATAGGTTTTAAGACTCTTACTAGTCAGGTATATTCTTGGGCGGTGAATAGGGGCTGTTGAGTCCAGTTCACTGAGCAGGGCGTAGGTCTTGTCTATTACATATTTGGCTTGTGGAACGGTAGCTGAGCTAATTTCAAACCCTTGTTTTATGCATCACCCCACCTCACCTTTCCCGTTAAGCAGCCATAGTGTGTTTTCTAAATGTGTGACTCTGTTCTGTTTTGTAATTCAGTTCAAGTGTAGCGATTTTGACATTCCCTCTATAAGTGATATCTTAGGATAAGTGTCTTTTTCTCTGTGACTTATTTCACTGAGGGTCATCGTACCTAAATCCACTCATCCTGCTGCTACTAGCCTTATGACATTGATTTCATGGCTGAGTGATATTCCATTGTGCCTAAGTACCACAACTTCTTTATCCATTTTTCGCTTTCCTGGGCTATTGAAGGTGTAGCGAAGTGGAGGGTCTTGGAAACAGAGCAGCCCTAAACTTTGGGGTGCCTGTGTCTTGTTGATTTTTAGGTTTCCCGATGTATACGCCCGTGAGTGGAAGTGCCCTATGCTCTCTAAGCTGTGCTTATTACATGTTTCAGGACACACCGTACACTTCTCCAGAGTGGCTGCTGGCAATTTACAGCCCGCCCATCAGCGTAGCAAGGCTCCCATGTCTCCATGGCCTGTCCTGCATTTCTGGTTTTTACACTTTTTTCAGCATGGCCCTTTTGACCGATGGCAAGCGAGACTTCTCTGTAGCGCTGATTTGCCTTTCCGGCTTGCCTGGTTGGCCAGAAAGGGCGTATGCGTTTTTTCCTGAATATATTCAGGAAAAAACGCATACGCCCTTTCTGGCCAAGGGCATCGTTGTCAACGCTTTGCCGCTTTTCCTGTGCTTTCAAGGCGAGTCGAGTCTGCCTCCTGAAACCTGTTTCCTGCAATTCTGCCTTGCTTTCAAATCCTCCTCGTTGCCTTCCCTCAATATATTTGTGGACGAGAGTTATCATTTATAAGTCTGCAGGTTTGTGAGTTGCAGTGCCCCTGAGCTCCATTTGTCAACTCGCTTTTTTGGGAGCTGGCCGCCAGAGCGCAGGATTGCTTCAGGCCCTATTCTGGTTCCGGGGGGCAGGCTGAGCCTGTGGTTCATTCTTCTTCCTGATGGGAAAATAGAGTGACCTGTGCCTGTCCCAACACCTAGAGCTAGTCTCTCATTGGTTCCCCCTCTTCCCGTTCATCCTCAGGCCAAATTGCGACCTGTCCGAAACAGGAGGTTAAAGGGGCTGATTCTCCAAGTAGGGAGATTGTTAGTAGAGCGGCTGGAATGGCGAACCCGAGCACAAGGAGAGGAGGAATGAGGTGCGTTTGAGAAACCTTTCCCGATCACACGGTGTACCACCTTCTGGGTTTCCCACGCATGTTTTCGATGTAGGAAGATGCCCTGGAACCTGGAGATTTGGGACCCACGGCATGGGTCCCACGCAGTATGACTTTAAAGGGTCTGCGTTTGCTCACCCAAGCTCACCAATCCTCTCAGCCCCAAGAGTGTCCAGCCTTATGTCTCATCCAGCTGTGGGTCTAGATATGGTCAATCCAGGTTGCATCAGAGCCCCTGAGCGGATTTTGTAAGCATTTCTCTCTCTTTCACTGTCTTTGTTTTATGGGGTTTTTTTTTTTTAAAGTAATCTATTTTTATAATGGGGTTTAGCTGCTTTTCACTGCTGTGTTTATGCCGCTTTACACCCTCTTGATTCCCTTCCAGAGAGAGATCAATACATAGGTTTTAAGACTCTTACTAGTCAGGTATATTCTTGGGCGGTGAATAGGGGCTGTTGAGTCCAGTTCACTGAGCAGGGCGTAGGTCTTGTCTATTACATATTTGGCTTGTGGAACGGTAGCTGAGCTAATTTCAAACCCTTGTTTTATGCATCACCCCACCTCACCTTTCCCGTTAAGCAGCCATAGTGTGTTTTGTAAATGTGTGACTCTGTTCTGTTTTGTAATTCAGTTCAAGTGTAGCGATTTTGACATTCCCTCTATAAGTGATATCTTAGGATAAGTGTCTTTTTCTCTGTGACTTATTTCACTGAGGGTCATCGTACCTAAATCCACTCATCCTGCTGCTACTAGCCTTATGACATTGATTTCATGGCTGAGTGATATTCCATTGTGCCTAAGTACCACAACTTCTTTATCCATTTTTCGCTTTCCTGGGCTATTGAAGGTGTAGCGAAGTGGAGGGTCTTGGAAACAGAGCAGCCCTAAACTTTGGGGTGCCTGTGTCTTGTTGATTTTTAGGTTTCCCGATGTATACGCCCGTGAGTGGAAGTGCCCTATGCTCTCTAAGCTGTGCTTATTACATGTTTCAGGACACACCGTACACTTCTCCAGAGTGGCTGCTGGCAATTTACAGCCCGCCCATCAGCGTAGCAAGGCTCCCATGTCTCCATGGCCTGTCCTGCATTTCTGGTTTTTACACTTTTTTCAGCATGGCCCTTTTGACCGATGGCAAGCGAGACTTCTCTGTAGCGCTGATTTGCCTTTCCGGCTTGCCTGGTTGGCCAGAAAGGGCGTATGCGTTTTTTCCTGAATATATTCAGGAAAAAACGCATACGCCCTTTCTGGCCAAGGGCATCGTTGTCAACGCTTTGCCGCTTTTCATGTGCTTTCAAGGCGAGTCGAGTCTGCCTCCTGAAACCTGTTTCCTGCAATTCTGCCTTGCTTTCAAATCCTCCTCGTTGCCTTCCCTCAATATATTTGTGGACGAGAGTTATCATTTATAACTCTGCAGGTTTGTGAGTTGCAGTGCCCCTGAGCTCCATTTGTCAAGTCGCTTTTTTGGGAGCTGGCCGCCAGAGCGCAGGATTGCTTCAGGCCCTATTCTGGTTCCGGGGGGCAGGCTGAGCCTGTGGTTCATTCTTCTTCCTGATGGGAAAATAGAGTGACCTGTGCCTGTCCCAACACCTAGAGCTAGTCTCTCATTGGTTCCCCCTCTTCCCGTTCATCCTCAGGCCAAATTGCGACCTGTCCGAAACAGGAGGTTAAAGGTGCTGATTCTCCAAGTAGGGAGATTGTTAGTAGAGCGGCTGGAATGGCGAACCCGAGCACAAGGAGAGGAGGAATGAGGTGCGTTTGAGAAACCTTTCCCGATCACACGGTGTACCATCTTCTGGGTTTCCCACGCATGTTTTCGATGTAGGAAGATGCCCTGGAACCTGGAGATTTGGGACCCACGGCATGGGTCCCACGCAGTATGACTTTAAAGGGTCTGCGTTTGCTCACCCAAGCTCACCAATCCTCTCAGCCCCAAGAGTGTCCAGCCTTATGTCTCATCCAGCTGTGGGTCTAGATATGGTCAATCCAGGTTGCATCAGAGCCCCTGAGCGGATTTTGTAAGCATTTCTCTCTCTTTCACTGTCTTTGTTTTATGGGGTTTTTTTTTAAAGTAATCTATTTTTATAATGGGGTTTAGCTGCTTTTCACTGCTGTGTTTATGCCGCTTTACACCCTCTTGATTCCCTTCCAGAGAGAGATCAATACATAGGTTTTAAGACTCTTACTAGTCAGGTATATTCTTGGGCGGTGAATAGGGGCTGTTGAGTCCAGTTCACTGAGCAGGGAGTAGGTCTTGTCTATTACATATTTGGCTTGTGGAACGGTATCTGAGCTAATTTCAAACCCTTGTTTTATGCATCACCCCACCTCACCTTTCCCGTTAAGCAGCCATAGTGTGTTTTGTAAATGTGTGACTCTGTTCTGTTTTGTAATTCAGTTCAAGTGTAGCGATTTTGACATTCCCTCTATAAGTGATATCTTAGGATAAGTGTCTTTTTCTCTGTGACTTATTTCACTGAGAGTCATCGTACCTAAATCCACTCATCCTGCTGCTACTAGCCTTATGACATTGATTTCATGGCTGAGTGATATTCCATTGTGCCTAAGTACCACAACTTCTTTATCCATTTTTCGCTTTCCTGGGATATTGAAGGTGTACCGAAGTGGAGGGTCTTGGAAACAGAGCAGCCCTAAACTTTGGGGTGCCTGTGTCTTGTTGATTTTTAGGTTTCCCGATGTATACGCCCGTGAGTGGAAGTGCCCTATGCTCTCTAAGCTGTGCTTATTACATGTTTCAGGACACACCGTACACTTCTCCAGAGTGGCTGTTGGCAATTTACAGCCCGCCCATCAGCGTAGCAAGGCTCCCATGTCTCCATGGCCTGTCCTGCATTTCTGGTTTTTACACTTTTTTCAGCATGGCCCTTTTGACCGATGGCAAGCGAGACTTCTCTGTAGCGCTGATTTGCCTTTCCGGCTTGCCTGGTTGGCCAGAAAGGGCGTATGCGTTTTTTCCTGAATATATTCAGGAAAAAACGCATACGCCCTTTCTGGCCAAGGGCATCGTTGTCAACGCTTTGCCGCTTTTCATGTGCTTTCAAGGCGAGTCGAGTCTGCCTCCTGAAACCTGTTTCCTGCAATTCTGCCTTGCTTTCAAATCCTCCTCGTTGCCTTCCCTCAATATATTTGTGGACGAGAGTTATCATTTATAAGTCTGCAGGTTTGTGAGTTGCAGTGCCCCTGAGCTCCATTTGTCAAGTCGCTTTTTTGGGAGCTGGCCGCCAGAGCGCAGGATTGCTTCAGGCCCTATTCTGGTTCCGGGGGGCAGGCTGAGCCTGTGGTTCATTCTTCTTCCTGATGGGAAAATAGAGTGACCTGTGCCTGTCCCAACACCTAGAGCTAGTCTCTCATTGGTTCCCCCTCTTCCCGTTCATCCTCAGGCCAAATTGCGACCTGTCCGAAACAGGAGGTTAAAGGTGCTGATTCTCCAAGTAGGGAGATTGTTAGTAGAGCGGCTGGAATGGCGAACCCGAGCACAAGGAGAGGAGGAATGAGGTGCGTTTGAGAAACCTTTCCCGATCACACGGTGTACCATCTTCTGGGTTTCCCACGCATGTTTTCGATGTAGGAAGATGCCCTGGAACCTGGAGATTTGGGACCCACGGCATGGGTCCCACGCAGTATGACTTTAAAGGGTCTGCGTTTGCTCACCCAAGCTCACCAATCCTCTCAGCCCCAAGAGTGTCCAGCCTTATGTCTCATCCAGCTGTGGGTCTAGATATGGTCAATCCAGGTTGCATCAGAGCCCCTGAGCGGATTTTGTAAGCATTTCTCTCTCTTTCACTGTCTTTGTTTTATGGGGTTTTTTTTTAAAGTAATCTATTTTTATAATGGGGTTTAGCTGCTTTTCACTGCTGTGTTTATGCCGCTTTACACCCTCTTGATTCCCTTCCAGAGAGAGATCAATACATAGGTTTTAAGACTCTTACTAGTCAGGTATATTCTTGGGCGGTGAATAGGGGCTGTTGAGTCCAGTTCACTGAGCAGGGAGTAGGTCTTGTCTATTACATATTTGGCTTGTGGAACGGTATCTGAGCTAATTTCAAACCCTTGTTTTATGCATCACCCCACCTCACCTTTCCCGTTAAGCAGCCATAGTGTGTTTTGTAAATGTGTGACTCTGTTCTGTTTTGTAATTCAGTTCAAGTGTAGCGATTTTGACATTCCCTCTATAAGTGATATCTTAGGATAAGTGTCTTTTTCTCTGTGACTTATTTCACTGAGAGTCATCGTACCTAAATCCACTCATCCTGCTGCTACTAGCCTTATGACATTGATTTCATGGCTGAGTGATATTCCATTGTGCCTAAGTACCACAACTTCTTTATCCATTTTTCGCTTTCCTGGGATATTGAAGGTGTACCGAAGTGGAGGGTCTTGGAAACAGAGCAGCCCTAAACTTTGGGGTGCCTGTGTCTTGTTGATTTTTAGGTTTCCCGATGTATACGCCCGTGAGTGGAAGTGCCCTATGCTCTCTAAGCTGTGCTTATTACATGTTTCAGGACACACCGTACACTTCTCCAGAGTGGCTGCTGGCAATTTACAGCCCGCCCATCAGCGTAGCAAGGCTCCCATGTCTCCATGGCCTGTCCTGCATTTCTGGTTTTTACACTTTTTTCAGCATGGCCCTTTTGACCGATGGCAAGCGAGACTTCTCTGTAGCGCTGATTTGCCTTTCCGGCTTGCCTGGTTGGCCAAAAAGGGCGTATGCGTTTTTTCCTGAATATATTCAGGAAAAAACGCATACGCCCTTTTTGGCCAAGGGCATCGTTGTCAACGCTTTGCCGCTTTTCCTGTGCTTTCAAGGCGAGTCGAGTCTGCCTCCTGAAACCTGTTTCCTGCAATTCTGCCTTGCTTTCAAATCCTCCTCGTTGCCTTCCCTCAATATATTTGTGGACGAGAGTTATCATTTATAAGTCTGCAGGTTTGTGAGTTGCAGTGCCCCTGAGCTCCATTTGTCAACTCGCTTTTTTGGGAGCTGGCCGCCAGAGCGCAGGATTGCTTCAGGCCCTATTCTGGTTCCGGGGGGCAGGCTGAGCCTGTGGTTCATTCTTCTTCCTGATGGGAAAATAGAGTGACCTGTGCCTGTCCCAACACCTAGAGCTAGTCTCTCATTGGTTCCCCCTCTTCCCGTTCATCCTCAGGCCAAATTGCGACCTGTCCGAAACAGGAGGTTAAAGGGGCTGATTCTCCAAGTAGGGAGATTGTTAGTAGAGCGGCTGGAATGGCGAACCCGAGCACAAGGAGAGGAGGAATGAGGTGCGTTTGAGAAACCTTTCCCGATCACACGGTGTACCACCTTCTGGGTTTCCCACGCATGTTTTCGATGTAGGAAGATGCCCTGGAACCTGGAGATTTGGGACCCACGGCATGGGTCCCACGCAGTATGACTTTAAAGGGTCTGCGTTTGCTCACCCAAGCTCACCAATCCTCTCAGCCCCAAGAGTGTCCAGCCTTATGTCTCATCCAGCTGTGGGTCTAGATATGGTCAATCCAGGTTGCATCAGAGCCCCTGAGCGGATTTTGTAAGCATTTCTCTCTCTTTCACTGTCTTTGTTTTATGGGGGTTTTTTTTTTTAAAGTAATCTATTTTTATAATGGGGTTTAGCTGCTTTTCACTGCTGTGTTTATGCCGCTTTACACCCTCTTGATTCCCTTCCAGAGAGAGATCAATACATAGGTTTTAAGACTCTTACTAGTCAGGTATATTCTTGGGCGGTGAATAGGGGCTGTTGAGTCCAGTTCACTGAGCAGGGCGTAGGTCTTGTCTATTACATATTTGGCTTGTGGAACGGTAGCTGAGCTAATTTCAAACCCTTGTTTTATGCATCACCCCACCTCACCTTTCCCGTTAAGCAGCCATAGTGTGTTTTCTAAATGTGTGACTCTGTTCTGTTTTGTAATTCAGTTCAAGTGTAGCGATTTTGACATTCCCTCTATAAGTGATATCTTAGGATAAGTGTCTTTTTCTCTGTGACTTATTTCACTGAGGGTCATCGTACCTAAATCCACTCATCCTGCTGCTACTAGCCTTATGACATTGATTTCATGGCTGAGTGATATTCCATTGTGCCTAAGTACCACAACTTCTTTATCCATTTTTCGCTTTCCTGGGCTATTGAAGGTGTACCGAAGTGGAGGGTCTTGGAAACAGAGCAGCCCTAAACTTTGGGGTGCCTGTGTCTTGTTGATTTTTAGGTTTCCCGATGTATACGCCCGTGAGTGGAAGTGCCCTATGCTCTCTAAGCTGTGCTTATTACATGTTTCAGGACACACCGTACACTTCTCCAGAGTGGCTGCTGGCAATTTACAGCCCGCCCATCAGCGTAGCAAGGCTCCCATGTCTCCATGGCCTGTCCTGCATTTCTGGTTTTTACACTTTTTTCAGCATGGCCCTTTTGACCGATGGCAAGCGAGACTTCTCTGTAGCGCTGATTTGCCTTTCCGGCTTGCCTGGTTGGCCAAAAAGGGCGTATGCGTTTTTTCCTGAATATATTCAGGAAAAAACGCATACGCCCTTTTTGGCCAAGGGCATCGTTGTCAACGCTTTGCCGCTTTTCCTGTGCTTTCAAGGCGAGTCGAGTCTGCCTCCTGAAACCTGTTTCCTGCAATTCTGCCTTGCTTTCAAATCCTCCTCGTTGCCTTCCCTCAATATATTTGTGGACGAGAGTTATCATTTATAAGTCTGCAGGTTTGTGAGTTGCAGTGCCCCTGAGCTCCATTTGTCAACTCGCTTTTTTGGGAGCTGGCCGCCAGAGCGCAGGATTGCTTCAGGCCCTATTCTGGTTCCGGGGGGCAGGCTGAGCCTGTGGTTCATTCTTCTTCCTGATGGGAAAATAGAGTGACCTGTGCCTGTCCCAACACCTAGAGCTAGTCTCTCATTGGTTCCCCCTCTTCCCGTTCATCCTCAGGCCAAATTGCGACCTGTCCGAAACAGGAGGTTAAAGGGGCTGATTCTCCAAGTAGGGAGATTGTTAGTAGAGCGGCTGGAATGGCGAACCCGAGCACAAGGAGAGGAGGAATGAGGTGCGTTTGAGAAACCTTTCCCGATCACACGGTGTACCACCTTCTGGGTTTCCCACGCATGTTTTCGATGTAGGAAGATGCCCTGGAACCTGGAGATTTGGGACCCACGGCATGGGTCCCACGCAGTATGACTTTAAAGGGTCTGCGTTTGCTCACCCAAGCTCACCAATCCTCTCAGCCCCAAGAGTGTCCAGCCTTATGTCTCATCCAGCTGTGGGTCTAGATATGGTCAATCCAGGTTGCATCAGAGCCCCTGAGCGGATTTTGTAAGCATTTCTCTCTCTTTCACTGTCTTTGTTTTATGGGGGTTTTTTTTTTTAAAGTAATCTATTTTTATAATGGGGTTTAGCTGCTTTTCACTGCTGTGTTTATGCCGCTTTACACCCTCTTGATTCCCTTCCAGAGAGAGATCAATACATAGGTTTTAAGACTCTTACTAGTCAGGTATATTCTTGGGCGGTGAATAGGGGCTGTTGAGTCCAGTTCACTGAGCAGGGCGTAGGTCTTGTCTATTACATATTTGGCTTGTGGAACGGTAGCTGAGCTAATTTCAAACCCTTGTTTTATGCATCACCCCACCTCACCTTTCCCGTTAAGCAGCCATAGTGTGTTTTCTAAATGTGTGACTCTGTTCTGTTTTGTAATTCAGTTCAAGTGTAGCGATTTTGACATTCCCTCTATAAGTGATATCTTAGGATAAGTGTCTTTTTCTCTGTGACTTATTTCACTGAGGGTCATCGTACCTAAATCCACTCATCCTGCTGCTACTAGCCTTATGACATTGATTTCATGGCTGAGTGATATTCCATTGTGCCTAAGTACCACAACTTCTTTATCCATTTTTCGCTTTCCTGGGCTATTGAAGGTGTACCGAAGTGGAGGGTCTTGGAAACAGAGCAGCCCTAAACTTTGGGGTGCCTGTGTCTTGTTGATTTTTAGGTTTCCCGATGTATACGCCCGTGAGTGGAAGTGCCCTATGCTCTCTAAGCTGTGCTTATTACATGTTTCAGGACACACCGTACACTTCTCCAGAGTGGCTGCTGGCAATTTACAGCCCGCCCATCAGCGTAGCAAGGCTCCCATGTCTCCATGGCCTGTCCTGCATTTCTGGTTTTTACACTTTTTTCAGCATGGCCCTTTTGACCGATGGCAAGCGAGACTTCTCTGTAGCGCTGATTTGCCTTTCCGGCTTGCCTGGTTGGCCAAAAAGGGCGTATGCGTTTTTTCCTGAATATATTCAGGAAAAAACGCATACGCCCTTTTTGGCCAAGGGCATCGTTGTCAACGCTTTGCCGCTTTTCCTGTGCTTTCAAGGCGAGTCGAGTCTGCCTCCTGAAACCTGTTTCCTGCAATTCTGCCTTGCTTTCAAATCCTCCTCGTTGCCTTCCCTCAATATATTTGTGGACGAGAGTTATCATTTATAAGTCTGCAGGTTTGTGAGTTGCAGTGCCCCTGAGCTCCATTTGTCAACTCGCTTTTTTGGGAGCTGGCCGCCAGAGCGCAGGATTGCTTCAGGCCCTATTCTGGTTCCGGGGGGCAGGCTGAGCCTGTGGTTCATTCTTCTTCCTGATGGGAAAATAGAGTGACCTGTGCCTGTCCCAACACCTAGAGCTAGTCTCTCATTGGTTCCCCCTCTTCCCGTTCATCCTCAGGCCAAATTGCGACCTGTCCGAAACAGGAGGTTAAAGGGGCTGATTCTCCAAGTAGGGAGATTGTTAGTAGAGCGGCTGGAATGGCGAACCCGAGCACAAGGAGAGGAGGAATGAGGTGCGTTTGAGAAACCTTTCCCGATCACACGGTGTACCACCTTCTGGGTTTCCCACGCATGTTTTCGATGTAGGAAGATGCCCTGGAACCTGGAGATTTGGGACCCACGGCATGGGTCCCACGCAGTATGACTTTAAAGGGTCTGCGTTTGCTCACCCAAGCTCACCAATCCTCTCAGCCCCAAGAGTGTCCAGCCTTATGTCTCATCCAGCTGTGGGTCTAGATATGGTCAATCCAGGTTGCATCAGAGCCCCTGAGCGGATTTTGTAAGCATTTCTCTCTCTTTCACTGTCTTTGTTTTATGGGGGTTTTTTTTTTTAAAGTAATCTATTTTTATAATGGGGTTTAGCTGCTTTTCACTGCTGTGTTTATGCCGCTTTACACCCTCTTGATTCCCTTCCAGAGAGAGATCAATACATAGGTTTTAAGACTCTTACTAGTCAGGTATATTCTTGGGCGGTGAATAGGGGCTGTTGAGTCCAGTTCACTGAGCAGGGCGTAGGTCTTGTCTATTACATATTTGGCTTGTGGAACGGTAGCTGAGCTAATTTCAAACCCTTGTTTTATGCATCACCCCACCTCACCTTTCCCGTTAAGCAGCCATAGTGTGTTTTCTAAATGTGTGACTCTGTTCTGTTTTGTAATTCAGTTCAAGTGTAGCGATTTTGACATTCCCTCTATAAGTGATATCTTAGGATAAGTGTCTTTTTCTCTGTGACTTATTTCACTGAGGGTCATCGTACCTAAATCCACTCATCCTGCTGCTACTAGCCTTATGACATTGATTTCATGGCTGAGTGATATTCCATTGTGCCTAAGTACCACAACTTCTTTATCCATTTTTCGCTTTCCTGGGCTATTGAAGGTGTACCGAAGTGGAGGGTCTTGGAAACAGAGCAGCCCTAAACTTTGGGGTGCCTGTGTCTTGTTGATTTTTAGGTTTCCCGATGTATACGCCCGTGAGTGGAAGTGCCCTATGCTCTCTAAGCTGTGCTTATTACATGTTTCAGGACACACCGTACACTTCTCCAGAGTGGCTGCTGGCAATTTACAGCCCGCCCATCAGCGTAGCAAGGCTCCCATGTCTCCATGGCCTGTCCTGCATTTCTGGTTTTTACACTTTTTTCAGCATGGCCCTTTTGACCGATGGCAAGCGAGACTTCTCTGTAGCGCTGATTTGCCTTTCCGGCTTGCCTGGTTGGCCAAAAAGGGCGTATGCGTTTTTTCCTGAATATATTCAGGAAAAAACGCATACGCCCTTTTTGGCCAAGGGCATCGTTGTCAACGCTTTGCCGCTTTTCCTGTGCTTTCAAGGCGAGTCGAGTCTGCCTCCTGAAACCTGTTTCCTGCAATTCTGCCTTGCTTTCAAATCCTCCTCGTTGCCTTCCCTCAATATATTTGTGGACGAGAGTTATCATTTATAAGTCTGCAGGTTTGTGAGTTGCAGTGCCCCTGAGCTCCATTTGGCAACTCGCTTTTTTGGGAGCTGGCCGCCAGAGCGCAGGATTGCTTCAGGCCCTATTCTGGTTCCGGGGGGCAGGCTGAGCCTGTGGTTCATTCTTCTTCCTGATGGGAAAATAGAGTGACCTGTGCCTGTCCCAACACCTAGAGCTAGTCTCTCATTGGTTCCCCCTCTTCCCGTTCATCCTCAGGCCAAATTGCGACCTGTCCGAAACAGGAGGTTAAAGGGGCTGATTCTCCAAGTAGGGAGATTGTTAGTAGAGCGGCTGGAATGGCGAACCCGAGCACAAGGAGAGGAGGAATGAGGTGCGTTTGAGAAACCTTTCCCGATCACACGGTGTACCACCTTCTGGGTTTCCCACGCATGTTTTCGATGTAGGAAGATGCCCTGGAACCTGGAGATTTGGGACCCACGGCATGGGTCCCACGCAGTATGACTTTAAAGGGTCTGCGTTTGCTCACCCAAGCTCACCAATCCTCTCAGCCCCAAGAGTGTCCAGCCTTATGTCTCATCCAGCTGTGGGTCTAGATATGGTCAATCCAGGTTGCATCAGAGCCCCTGAGCGGATTTTGTAAGCATTTCTCTCTCTTTCACTGTCTTTGTTTTATGGGGGTTTTTTTTTTTAAAGTAATCTATTTTTATAATGGGGTTTAGCTGCTTTTCACTGCTGTGTTTATGCCGCTTTACACCCTCTTGATTCCCTTCCAGAGAGAGATCAATACATAGGTTTTAAGACTCTTACTAGTCAGGTATATTCTTGGGCGGTGAATAGGGGCTGTTGAGTCCAGTTCACTGAGCAGGGCGTAGGTCTTGTCTATTACATATTTGGCTTGTGGAACGGTAGCTGAGCTAATTTCAAACCCTTGTTTTATGCATCACCCCACCTCACCTTTCCCGTTAAGCAGCCATAGTGTGTTTTCTAAATGTGTGACTCTGTTCTGTTTTGTAATTCAGTTCAAGTGTAGCGATTTTGACATTCCCTCTATAAGTGATATCTTAGGATAAGTGTCTTTTTCTCTGTGACTTATTTCACTGAGGGTCATCGTACCTAAATCCACTCATCCTGCTGCTACTAGCCTTATGACATTGATTTCATGGCTGAGTGATATTCCATTGTGCCTAAGTACCACAACTTCTTTATCCATTTTTCGCTTTCCTGGGCTATTGAAGGTGTACCGAAGTGGAGGGTCTTGGAAACAGAGCAGCCCTAAACTTTGGGGTGCCTGTGTCTTGTTGATTTTTAGGTTTCCCGATGTATACGCCCGTGAGTGGAAGTGCCCTATGCTCTCTAAGCTGTGCTTATTACATGTTTCAGGACACACCGTACACTTCTCCAGAGTGGCTGCTGGCAATTTACAGCCCGCCCATCAGCGTAGCAAGGCTCCCATGTCTCCATGGCCTGTCCTGCATTTCTGGTTTTTACACTTTTTTCAGCATGGCCCTTTTGACCGATGGCAAGCGAGACTTCTCTGTAGCGCTGATTTGCCTTTCCGGCTTGCCTGGTTGGCCAAAAAGGGCGTATGCGTTTTTTCCTGAATATATTCAGGAAAAAACGCATACGCCCTTTTTGGCCAAGGGCATCGTTGTCAACGCTTTGCCGCTTTTCCTGTGCTTTCAAGGCGAGTCGAGTCTGCCTCCTGAAACCTGTTTCCTGCAATTCTGCCTTGCTTTCAAATCCTCCTCGTTGCCTTCCCTCAATATATTTGTGGACGAGAGTTATCATTTATAAGTCTGCAGGTTTGTGAGTTGCAGTGCCCCTGAGCTCCATTTGGCAACTCGCTTTTTTGGGAGCTGGCCGCCAGAGCGCAGGATTGCTTCAGGCCCTATTCTGGTTCCGGGGGGCAGGCTGAGCCTGTGGTTCATTCTTCTTCCTGATGGGAAAATAGAGTGACCTGTGCCTGTCCCAACACCTAGAGCTAGTCTCTCATTGGTTCCCCCTCTTCCCGTTCATCCTCAGGCCAAATTGCGACCTGTCCGAAACAGGAGGTTAAAGGGGCTGATTCTCCAAGTAGGGAGATTGTTAGTAGAGCGGCTGGAATGGCGAACCCGAGCACAAGGAGAGGAGGAATGAGGTGCGTTTGAGAAACCTTTCCCGATCACACGGTGTACCACCTTCTGGGTTTCCCACGCATGTTTTCGATGTAGGAAGATGCCCTGGAACCTGGAGATTTGGGACCCACGGCATGGGTCCCACGCAGTATGACTTTAAAGGGTCTGCGTTTGCTCACCCAAGCTCACCAATCCTCTCAGCCCCAAGAGTGTCCAGCCTTATGTCTCATCCAGCTGTGGGTCTAGATATGGTCAATCCAGGTTGCATCAGAGCCCCTGAGCGGATTTTGTAAGCATTTCTCTCTCTTTCACTGTCTTTGTTTTATGGGGGTTTTTTTTTTTAAAGTAATCTATTTTTATAATGGGGTTTAGCTGCTTTTCACTGCTGTGTTTATGCCGCTTTACACCCTCTTGATTCCCTTCCAGAGAGAGATCAATACATAGGTTTTAAGACTCTTACTAGTCAGGTATATTCTTGGGCGGTGAATAGGGGCTGTTGAGTCCAGTTCACTGAGCAGGGCGTAGGTCTTGTCTATTACATATTTGGCTTGTGGAACGGTAGCTGAGCTAATTTCAAACCCTTGTTTTATGCATCACCCCACCTCACCTTTCCCGTTAAGCAGCCATAGTGTGTTTTCTAAATGTGTGACTCTGTTCTGTTTTGTAATTCAGTTCAAGTGTAGCGATTTTGACATTCCCTCTATAAGTGATATCTTAGGATAAGTGTCTTTTTCTCTGTGACTTATTTCACTGAGGGTCATCGTACCTAAATCCACTCATCCTGCTGCTACTAGCCTTATGACATTGATTTCATGGCTGAGTGATATTCCATTGTGCCTAAGTACCACAACTTCTTTATCCATTTTTCGCTTTCCTGGGCTATTGAAGGTGTACCGAAGTGGAGGGTCTTGGAAACAGAGCAGCCCTAAACTTTGGGGTGCCTGTGTCTTGTTGATTTTTAGGTTTCCCGATGTATACGCCCGTGAGTGGAAGTGCCCTATGCTCTCTAAGCTGTGCTTATTACATGTTTCAGGACACACCGTACACTTCTCCAGAGTGGCTGCTGGCAATTTACAGCCCGCCCATCAGCGTAGCAAGGCTCCCATGTCTCCATGGCCTGTCCTGCATTTCTGGTTTTTACACTTTTTTCAGCATGGCCCTTTTGACCGATGGCAAGCGAGACTTCTCTGTAGCGCTGATTTGCCTTTCCGGCTTGCCTGGTTGGCCAAAAAGGGCGTATGCGTTTTTTCCTGAATGTATTCAGGAAAAAACGCATACGCCCTTTTTGGCCAAGGGCATCGTTGTCAACGCTTTGCCGCTTTTCCTGTGCTTTCAAGGCGAGTCGAGTCTGCCTCCTGAAACCTGTTTCCTGCAATTCTGCCTTGCTTTCAAATCCTCCTCGTTGCCTTCCCTCAATATATTTGTGGACGAGAGTTATCATTTATAAGTCTGCAGGTTTGTGAGTTGCAGTGCCCCTGAGCTCCATTTGTCAACTCGCTTTTTTGGGAGCTGGCCGCCAGAGCGCAGGATTGCTTCAGGCCCTATTCTGGTTCCGGGGGGCAGGCTGAGCCTGTGGTTCATTCTTCTTCCTGATGGGAAAATAGAGTGACCTGTGCCTGTCCCAACACCTAGAGCTAGTCTCTCATTGGTTCCCCCTCTTCCCGTTCATCCTCAGGCCAAATTGCGACCTGTCCGAAACAGGAGGTTAAAGGGGCTGATTCTCCAAGTAGGGAGATTGTTAGTAGAGCGGCTGGAATGGCGAACCCGAGCACAAGGAGAGGAGGAATGAGGTGCGTTTGAGAAACCTTTCCCGATCACACGGTGTACCACCTTCTGGGTTTCCCACGCATGTTTTCGATGTAGGAAGATGCCCTGGAACCTGGAGATTTGGGACCCACGGCATGGGTCCCACGCAGTATGACTTTAAAGGGTCTGCGTTTGCTCACCCAAGCTCACCAATCCTCTCAGCCCCAAGAGTGTCCAGCCTTATGTCTCATCCAGCTGTGGGTCTAGATATGGTCAATCCAGGTTGCATCAGAGCCCCTGAGCGGATTTTGTAAGCATTTCTCTCTCTTTCACTGTCTTTGTTTTATGGGGTTTTTTTTTTTAAAGTAATCTATTTTTATAATGGGGTTTAGCTGCTTTTCACTGCTGTGTTTATGCCGCTTTACACCCTCTTGATTCCCTTCCAGAGAGAGATCAATACATAGGTTTTAAGACTCTTACTAGTCAGATATATTCTTGGGCGGTGAATAGGGGCTGTTGAGTCCAGTTCACTGAGCAGGGAGTAGGTCTTGTCTATTACATATTTGGCTTGTGGAACGGTAGCTGAGCTAATTTCAAACCCTTGTTTTATGCATCACCCCACCTCACCTTTCCCGTTAAGCAGCCATAGTGTGTTTTCTAAATGTGTGACTCTGTTCTGTTTTGTAATTCAGTTCAAGTGTAGCGATTTTGACATTCCCTCTATAAGTGATATCTTAGGATAAGTGTCTTTTTCTCTGTGACTTATTTCACTGAGGGTCATCGTACCTAAATCCACTCATCCTGCTGCTACTAGCCTTATGACATTGATTTCATGGCTGAGTGATATTCCATTGTGCCTAAGTACCACAACTTCTTTATCCATTTTTCGCTTTCCTGGGCTATTGAAGGTGTACCGAAGTGGAGGGTCTTGGAAACAGAGCAGCCCTAAACTTTGGGGTGCCTGTGTCTTGTTGATTTTTAGGTTTCCCGATGTATACGCCCGTGAGTGGAAGTGCCCTATGCTCTCTAAGCTGTGCTTATTACATGTTTCAGGACACACCGTACACTTCTCCAGAGTGGCTGCTGGCAATTTACAGCCCGCCCATCAGCGTAGCAAGGCTCCCATGTCTCCATGGCCTGTCCTGCATTTCTGGTTTTTACACTTTTTTCAGCATGGCCCTTTTGACCGATGGCAAGCGAGACTTCTCTGTAGCGCTGATTTGCCTTTCCGGCTTGCCTGGTTGGCCAAAAAGGGCGTATGCGTTTTTTCCTGAATATATTCAGGAAAAAACGCATACGCCCTTTTTGGCCAAGGGCATCGTTGTCAACGCTTTGCCGCTTTTCCTGTGCTTTCAAGGCGAGTCGAGTCTGCCTCCTGAAACCTGTTTCCTGCAATTCTGCCTTGCTTTCAAATCCTCCTCGTTGCCTTCCCTCAATATATTTGTGGACGAGAGTTATCATTTATAAGTCTGCAGGTTTGTGAGTTGCAGTGCCCCTGAGCTCCATTTGTCAACTCGCTTTTTTGGGAGCTGGCCGCCAGAGCGCAGGATTGCTTCAGGCCCTATTCTGGTTCCGGGGGGCAGGCTGAGCCTGTGGTTCATTCTTCTTCCTGATGGGAAAATAGAGTGACCTGTGCCTGTCCCAACACCTAGAGCTAGTCTCTCATTGGTTCCCCCTCTTCCCGTTCATCCTCAGGCCAAATTGCGACCTGTCCGAAACAGGAGGTTAAAGGGGCTGATTCTCCAAGTAGGGAGATTGTTAGTAGAGCGGCTGGAATGGCGAACCCGAGCACAAGGAGAGGAGGAATGAGGTGCGTTTGAGAAACCTTTCCCGATCACACGGTGTACCACCTTCTGGGTTTCCCACGCATGTTTTCGATGTAGGAAGATGCCCTGGAACCTGGAGATTTGGGACCCACGGCATGGGTCCCACGCAGTATGACTTTAAAGGGTCTGCGTTTGCTCACCCAAGCTCACCAATCCTCTCAGCCCCAAGAGTGTCCAGCCTTATGTCTCATCCAGCTGTGGGTCTAGATATGGTCAATCCAGGTTGCATCAGAGCCCCTGAGCGGATTTTGTAAGCATTTCTCTCTCTTTCACTGTCTTTGTTTTATGGGGTTTTTTTTTTTAAAGTAATCTATTTTTATAATGGGGTTTAGCTGCTTTTCACTGCTGTGTTTATGCCGCTTTACACCCTCTTGATTCCCTTCCAGAGAGAGATCAATACATAGGTTTTAAGACTCTTACTAGTCAGATATATTCTTGGGCGGTGAATAGGGGCTGTTGAGTCCAGTTCACTGAGCAGGGAGTAGGTCTTGTCTATTACATATTTGGCTTGTGGAACGGTAGCTGAGCTAATTTCAAACCCTTGTTTTATGCATCACCCCACCTCACCTTTCCCGTTAAGCAGCCATAGTGTGTTTTCTAAATGTGTGACTCTGTTCTGTTTTGTAATTCAGTTCAAGTGTAGCGATTTTGACATTCCCTCTATAAGTGATATCTTAGGATAAGTGTCTTTTTCTCTGTGACTTATTTCACTGAGGGTCATCGTACCTAAATCCACTCATCCTGCTGCTACTAGCCTTATGACATTGATTTCATGGCTGAGTGATATTCCATTGTGCCTAAGTACCACAACTTCTTTATCCATTTTTCGCTTTCCTGGGCTATTGAAGGTGTACCGAAGTGGAGGGTCTTGGAAACAGAGCAGCCCTAAACTTTGGGGTGCCTGTGTCTTGTTGATTTTTAGGTTTCCCGATGTATACGCCCGTGAGTGGAAGTGCCCTATGCTCTCTAAGCTGTGCTTATTACATGTTTCAGGACACACCGTACACTTCTCCAGAGTGGCTGCTGGCAATTTACAGCCCGCCCATCAGCGTAGCAAGGCTCCCATGTCTCCATGGCCTGTCCTGCATTTCTGGTTTTTACACTTTTTTCAGCATGGCCCTTTTGACCGATGGCAAGCGAGACTTCTCTGTAGCGCTGATTTGCCTTTCCGGCTTGCCTGGTTGGCCAAAAAGGGCGTATGCGTTTTTTCCTGAATATATTCAGGAAAAAACGCATACGCCCTTTTTGGCCAAGGGCATCGTTGTCAACGCTTTGCCGCTTTTCCTGTGCTTTCAAGGCGAGTCGAGTCTGCCTCCTGAAACCTGTTTCCTGCAATTCTGCCTTGCTTTCAAATCCTCCTCGTTGCCTTCCCTCAATATATTTGTGGACGAGAGTTATCATTTATAAGTCTGCAGGTTTGTGAGTTGCAGTGCCCCTGAGCTCCATTTGTCAACTCGCTTTTTTGGGAGCTGGCCGCCAGAGCGCAGGATTGCTTCAGGCCCTATTCTGGTTCCGGGGGGCAGGCTGAGCCTGTGGTTCATTCTTCTTCCTGATGGGAAAATAGAGTGACCTGTGCCTGTCCCAACACCTAGAGCTAGTCTCTCATTGGTTCCCCCTCTTCCCGTTCATCCTCAGGCCAAATTGCGACCTGTCCGAAACAGGAGGTTAAAGGGGCTGATTCTCCAAGTAGGGAGATTGTTAGTAGAGCGGCTGGAATGGCGAACCCGAGCACAAGGAGAGGAGGAATGAGGTGCGTTTGAGAAACCTTTCCCGATCACACGGTGTACCACCTTCTGGGTTTCCCACGCATGTTTTCGATGTAGGAAGATGCCCTGGAACCTGGAGATTTGGGACCCACGGCATGGGTCCCACGCAGTATGACTTTAAAGGGTCTGCGTTTGCTCACCCAAGCTCACCAATCCTCTCAGCCCCAAGAGTGTCCAGCCTTATGTCTCATCCAGCTGTGGGTCTAGATATGGTCAATCCAGGTTGCATCAGAGCCCCTGAGCGGATTTTGTAAGCATTTCTCTCTCTTTCACTGTCTTTGTTTTATGGGGTTTTTTTTTTTAAAGTAATCTATTTTTATAATGGGGTTTAGCTGCTTTTCACTGCTGTGTTTATGCCGCTTTACACCCTCTTGATTCCCTTCCAGAGAGAGATCAATACATAGGTTTTAAGACTCTTACTAGTCAGATATATTCTTGGGCGGTGAATAGGGGCTGTTGAGTCCAGTTCACTGAGCAGGGAGTAGGTCTTGTCTATTACATATTTGGCTTGTGGAACGGTAGCTGAGCTAATTTCAAACCCTTGTTTTATGCATCACCCCACCTCACCTTTCCCGTTAAGCAGCCATAGTGTGTTTTCTAAATGTGTGACTCTGTTCTGTTTTGTAATTCAGTTCAAGTGTAGCGATTTTGACATTCCCTCTATAAGTGATATCTTAGGATAAGTGTCTTTTTCTCTGTGACTTATTTCACTGAGGGTCATCGTACCTAAATCCACTCATCCTGCTGCTACTAGCCTTATGACATTGATTTCATGGCTGAGTGATATTCCATTGTGCCTAAGTACCACAACTTCTTTATCCATTTTTCGCTTTCCTGGGCTATTGAAGGTGTACCGAAGTGGAGGGTCTTGGAAACAGAGCAGCCCTAAACTTTGGGGTGCCTGTGTCTTGTTGATTTTTAGGTTTCCCGATGTATACGCCCGTGAGTGGAAGTGCCCTATGCTCTCTAAGCTGTGCTTATTACATGTTTCAGGACACACCGTACACTTCTCCAGAGTGGCTGCTGGCAATTTACAGCCCGCCCATCAGCGTAGCAAGGCTCCCATGTCTCCATGGCCTGTCCTGCATTTCTGGTTTTTACACTTTTTTCAGCATGGCCCTTTTGACCGATGGCAAGCGAGACTTCTCTGTAGCGCTGATTTGCCTTTCCGGCTTGCCTGGTTGGCCAGAAAGGGCGTATGCGTTTTTTCCTGAATATATTCAGGAAAAAACGCATACGCCCTTTTTGGCCAAGGGCATCGTTGTCAACGCTTTGCCGCTTTTCCTGTGCTTTCAAGGCGAGTCGAGTCTGCCTCCTGAAACCTGTTTCCTGCAATTCTGCCTTGCTTTCAAATCCTCCTCGTTGCCTTCCCTCAATATATTTGTGGACGAGAGTTATCATTTATAAGTCTGCAGGTTTGTGAGTTGCAGTGCCCCTGAGCTCCATTTGTCAACTCGCTTTTTTGGGAGCTGGCCGCCAGAGCGCAGGATTGCTTCAGGCCCTATTCTGGTTCCGGGGGGCAGGCTGAGCCTGTGGTTCATTCTTCTTCCTGATGGGAAAATAGAGTGACCTGTGCCTGTCCCAACACCTAGAGCTAGTCTCTCATTGGTTCCCCCTCTTCCCGTTCATCCTCAGGCCAAATTGCGACCTGTCCGAAACAGGAGGTTAAAGGGGCTGATTCTCCAAGTAGGGAGATTGTTAGTAGAGCGGCTGGAATGGCGAACCCGAGCACAAGGAGAGGAGGAATGAGGTGCGTTTGAGAAACCTTTCCCGATCACACGGTGTACCACCTTCTGGGTTTCCCACGCATGTTTTCGATGTAGGAAGATGCCCTGGAACCTGGAGATTTGGGACCCACGGCATGGGTCCCACGCAGTATGACTTTAAAGGGTCTGCGTTTGCTCACCCAAGCTCACCAATCCTCTCAGCCCCAAGAGTGCCCAGCCTTATGTCTCATCCAGCTGTGGGTCTAGATATGGTCAATCCAGGTTGCATCAGAGCCCCTGAGCGGATTTTGTAAGCATTTCTCTCTCTTTCACTGTCTTTGTTTTATGGGGTTTTTTTTTTTAAAGTAATCTATTTTTATAATGGGGTTTAGCTGCTTTTCACTGCTGTGTTTATGCCGCTTTACACCCTCTTGATTCCCTTCCAGAGAGAGATCAATACATAGGTTTTAAGACTCTTACTAGTCAGATATATTCTTGGGCGGTGAATAGGGGCTGTTGAGTCCAGTTCACTGAGCAGGGAGTAGGTCTTGTCTATTACATATTTGGCTTGTGGAACGGTAGCTGAGCTAATTTCAAACCCTTGTTTTATGCATCACCCCACCTCACCTTTCCCGTTAAGCAGCCATAGTGTGTTTTCTAAATGTGTGACTCTGTTCTGTTTTGTAATTCAGTTCAAGTGTAGCGATTTTGACATTCCCTCTATAAGTGATATCTTAGGATAAGTGTCTTTTTCTCTGTGACTTATTTCACTGAGGGTCATCGTACCTAAATCCACTCATCCTGCTGCTGCTAGCCTTATGACATTGATTTCATGGCTGAGTGATATTCCATTGTGCCTAAGTACCACAACTTCTTTATCCATTTTTCGCTTTCCTGGGCTATTGAAGGTGTAGCGAAGTGGAGGGTCTTGGAAACAGAGCAGCCCTAAACTTTGGGGTGCCT
This sequence comes from Eubalaena glacialis, assembly GCF_028564815.1. Taxonomy (NCBI): domain Eukaryota; kingdom Metazoa; phylum Chordata; class Mammalia; order Artiodactyla; family Balaenidae; genus Eubalaena; species Eubalaena glacialis. The sequence continues at coordinate 107,045 of NC_083717.1, read as the reverse complement.
GTGTCTTGTTGATTTTTAGGTTTCCCGATGTATACGCCCGTGAGTGGAAGTGCCCTATGCTCTCTAAGCTGTGCTTATTACATGTTTCAGGACACACCGTACACTTCTCCAGAGTGGCTGCTGGCAATTTACAGCCCGCCCATCAGCGTAGCAAGGCTCCCATGTCTCCATGGCCTGTCCTGCATTTCTGGTTTTTACACTTTTTTCAGCATGGCCCTTTTGACCGATGGCAAGCGAGACTTCTCTGTAGCGCTGATTTGCCTTTCCGGCTTGCCTGGTTGGCCAAAAAGGGCGTATGCGTTTTTTCCTGAATATATTCAGGAAAAAACGCATACGCCCTTTTTGGCCAAGGGCATCGTTGTCAACGCTTTGCCGCTTTTCCTGTGCTTTCAAGGCGAGTCGAGTCTGCCTCCTGAAACCTGTTTCCTGCAATTCTGCCTTGCTTTCAAATCCTCCTCGTTGCCTTCCCTCAATATATTTGTGGACGAGAGTTATCATTTATAAGTCTGCAGGTTTGTGAGTTGCAGTGCCCCTGAGCTCCATTTGTCAACTCGCTTTTTTGGGAGCTGGCCGCCAGAGCGCAGGATTGCTTCAGGCCCTATTCTGGTTCCGGGGGGCAGGCTGAGCCTGTGGTTCATTCTTCTTCCTGATGGGAAAATAGAGTGACCTGTGCCTGTCCCAACACCTAGAGCTAGTCTCTCATTGGTTCCCCCTCTTCCCGTTCATCCTCAGGCCAAATTGCGACCTGTCCGAAACAGGAGGTTAAAGGGGCTGATTCTCCAAGTAGGGAGATTGTTAGTAGAGCGGCTGGAATGGCGAACCCGAGCACAAGGAGAGGAGGAATGAGGTGCGTTTGAGAAACCTTTCCCGATCACACGGTGTACCACCTTCTGGGTTTCCCACGCATGTTTTCGATGTAGGAAGATGCCCTGGAACCTGGAGATTTGGGACCCACGGCATGGGTCCCACGCAGTATGACTTTAAAGGGTCTGCGTTTGCTCACCCAAGCTCACCAATCCTCTCAGCCCCAAGAGTGCCCAGCCTTATGTCTCATCCAGCTGTGGGTCTAGATATGGTCAATCCAGGTTGCATCAGAGCCCCTGAGCGGATTTTGTAAGCATTTCTCTCTCTTTCACTGTCTTTGTTTTATGGGGTTTTTTTTTTTAAAGTAATCTATTTTTATAATGGGGTTTAGCTGCTTTTCACTGCTGTGTTTATGCCGCTTTACACCCTCTTGATTCCCTTCCAGAGAGAGATCAATACATAGGTTTTAAGACTCTTACTAGTCAGATATATTCTTGGGCGGTGAATAGGGGCTGTTGAGTCCAGTTCACTGAGCAGGGAGTAGGTCTTGTCTATTACATATTTGGCTTGTGGAACGGTAGCTGAGCTAATTTCAAACCCTTGTTTTATGCATCACCCCACCTCACCTTTCCCGTTAAGCAGCCATAGTGTGTTTTCTAAATGTGTGACTCTGTTCTGTTTTGTAATTCAGTTCAAGTGTAGCGATTTTGACATTCCCTCTATAAGTGATATCTTAGGATAAGTGTCTTTTTCTCTGTGACTTATTTCACTGAGGGTCATCGTACCTAAATCCACTCATCCTGCTGCTACTAGCCTTATGACATTGATTTCATGGCTGAGTGATATTCCATTGTGCCTAAGTACCACAACTTCTTTATCCATTTTTCGCTTTCCTGGGCTATTGAAGGTGTACCGAAGTGGAGGGTCTTGGAAACAGAGCAGCCCTAAACTTTGGGGTGCCTGTGTCTTGTTGATTTTTAGGTTTCCCGATGTATACGCCCGTGAGTGGAAGTGCCCTATGCTCTCTAAGCTGTGCTTATTACATGTTTCAGGACACACCGTACACTTCTCCAGAGTGGCTGCTGGCAATTTACAGCCCGCCCATCAGCGTAGCAAGGCTCCCATGTCTCCATGGCCTGTCCTGCATTTCTGGTTTTTACACTTTTTTCAGCATGGCCCTTTTGACCGATGGCAAGCGAGACTTCTCTGTAGCGCTGATTTGCCTTTCCGGCTTGCCTGGTTGGCCAAAAAGGGCGTATGCGTTTTTTCCTGAATATATTCAGGAAAAAACGCATACGCCCTTTTTGGCCAAGGGCATCGTTGTCAACGCTTTGCCGCTTTTCCTGTGCTTTCAAGACGAGTCGAGTCTGCCTCCTGAAACCTGTTTCCTGCAATTCTGCCTTGCTTTCAAATCCTCCTCGTTGCCTTCCCTCAATATATTTGTGGACGAGAGTTATCATTTATAAGTCTGCAGGTTTGTGAGTTGCAGTGCCCCTGAGCTCCATTTGTCAACTCGCTTTTTTGGGAGCTGGCCGCCAGAGCGCAGGATTGCTTCAGGCCCTATTCTGGTTCCGGGGGGCAGGCTGAGCCTGTGGTTCATTCTTCTTCCTGATGGGAAAATAGAGTGACCTGTGCCTGTCCCAACACCTAGAGCTAGTCTCTCATTGGTTCCCCCTCTTCCCGTTCATCCTCAGGCCAAATTGCGACCTGTCCGAAACAGGAGGTTAAAGGGGCTGATTCTCCAAGTAGGGAGATTGTTAGTAGAGCGGCTGGAATGGCGAACCCGAGCACAAGGAGAGGAGGAATGAGGTGCGTTTGAGAAACCTTTCCCGATCACACGGTGTACCACCTTCTGGGTTTCCCACGCATGTTTTCGATGTAGGAAGATGCCCTGGAACCTGGAGATTTGGGACCCACGGCATGGGTCCCACGCAGTATGACTTTAAAGGGTCTGCGTTTGCTCACCCAAGCTCACCAATCCTCTCAGCCCCAAGAGTGTCCAGCCTTATGTCTCATCCAGCTGTGGGTCTAGATATGGTCAATCCAGGTTGCATCAGAGCCCCTGAGCGGATTTTGTAAGCATTTCTCTCTCTTTCACTGTCTTTGTTTTATGGGGATTTTTTTAAAGTAATCTATTTTTATAATGGGGTTTAGCTGCTTTTCACTGCTGTGTTTATGCCGCTTTACACCCTCTTGATTCCCTTCCAGAGAGAGATCAATACATAGGTTTTAAGACTCTTACTAGTCAGATATATTCTTGGGCGGTGAATAGGGGCTGTTGAGTCCAGTTCACTGAGCAGGGAGTAGGTCTTGTCTATTACATATTTGGCTTGTGGAACGGTATCTGAGCTAATTTCAAACCCTTGTTTTATGCATCACCCCACCTCACCTTTCCCGTTAAGCAGCCATAGTGTGTTTTCTAAATGTGTGACTCTGTTCTGTTTTGTAATTCAGTTCAAGTGTAGCGATTTTGACATTCCCTCTATAAGTGATATCTTAGGATAAGTGTCTTTTTCTCTGTGACTTATTTCACTGAGGGTCATCGTACCTAAATCCACTCATCCTGCTGCTGCTAGCCTTATGACATTGATTTCATGGCTGAGTGATATTCCATTGTGCCTAAGTACCACAACTTCTTTATCCATTTTTCGCTTTCCTGGGCTATTGAAGGTGTAGCGAAGTGGAGGGTCTTGGAAACAGAGCAGCCCTAAACTTTGGGGTGCCTGTGTCTTGTTGATTTTTAGGTTTCCCGATGTATACGCCCGTGAGTGGAAGTGCCCTATGCTCTCTAAGCTGTGCTTATTACATGTTTCAGGACACACCGTACACTTCTCCAGAGTGGCTGCTGGCAATTTACAGCCCGCCCATCAGCGTAGCAAGGCTCCCATGTCTCCATGGCCTGTCCTGCATTTCTGGTTTTTACACTTTTTTCAGCATGGCCCTTTTGACCGATGGCAAGCGAGACTTCTCTGTAGCGCTGATTTGCCTTTCCGGCTTGCCTGGTTGGCCAAAAAGGGCGTATGCGTTTTTTCCTGAATATATTCAGGAAAAAACGCATACGCCCTTTTTGGCCAAGGGCATCGTTGTCAACGCTTTGCCGCTTTTCCTGTGCTTTCAAGGCGAGTCGAGTCTGCCTCCTGAAACCTGTTTCCTGCAATTCTGCCTTGCTTTCAAATCCTCCTCGTTGCCTTCCCTCAATATATTTGTGGACGAGAGTTATCATTTATAAGTCTGCAGGTTTGTGAGTTGCAGTGCCCCTGAGCTCCATTTGTCAACTCGCTTTTTTGGGAGCTGGCCGCCAGAGCGCAGGATTGCTTCAGGCCCTATTCTGGTTCCGGGGGGCAGGCTGAGCCTGTGGTTCATTCTTCTTCCTGATGGGAAAATAGAGTGACCTGTGCCTGTCCCAACACCTAGAGCTAGTCTCTCATTGGTTCCCCCTCTTCCCGTTCATCCTCAGGCCAAATTGCGACCTGTCCGAAACAGGAGGTTAAAGGGGCTGATTCTCCAAGTAGGGAGATTGTTAGTAGAGCGGCTGGAATGGCGAACCCGAGCACAAGGAGAGGAGGAATGAGGTGCGTTTGAGAAACCTTTCCCGATCACACGGTGTACCACCTTCTGGGTTTCCCACGCATGTTTTCGATGTAGGAAGATGCCCTGGAACCTGGAGATTTGGGACCCACGGCATGGGTCCCACGCAGTATGACTTTAAAGGGTCTGCGTTTGCTCACCCAAGCTCACCAATCCTCTCAGCCCCAAGAGTGTCCAGCCTTATGTCTCATCCAGCTGTGGGTCTAGATATGGTCAATCCAGGTTGCATCAGAGCCCCTGAGCGGATTTTGTAAGCATTTCTCTCTCTTTCACTGTCTTTGTTTTATGGGGTTTTTTTTTTTAAAGTAATCTATTTTTATAATGGGGTTTAGCTGCTTTTCACTGCTGTGTTTATGCCGCTTTACACCCTCTTGATTCCCTTCCAGAGAGAGATCAATACATAGGTTTTAAGACTCTTACTAGTCAGATATATTCTTGGGCGGTGAATAGGGGCTGTTGAGTCCAGTTCACTGAGCAGGGAGTAGGTCTTGTCTATTACATATTTGGCTTGTGGAACGGTAGCTGAGCTAATTTCAAACCCTTGTTTTATGCATCACCCCACCTCACCTTTCCCGTTAAGCAGCCATAGTGTGTTTTCTAAATGTGTGACTCTGTTCTGTTTTGTAATTCAGTTCAAGTGTAGCGATTTTGACATTCCCTCTATAAGTGATATCTTAGGATAAGTGTCTTTTTCTCTGTGACTTATTTCACTGAGGGTCATCGTACCTAAATCCACTCATCCTGCTGCTACTAGCCTTATGACATTGATTTCATGGCTGAGTGATATTCCATTGTGCCTAAGTACCACAACTTCTTTATCCATTTTTCGCTTTCCTGGGCTATTGAAGGTGTAGCGAAGTGGAGGGTCTTGGAAACAGAGCAGCCCTAAACTTTGGGGTGCCTGTGTCTTGTTGATTTTTAGGTTTCCCGATGTATACGCCCGTGAGTGGAAGTGCCCTATGCTCTCTAAGCTGTGCTTATTACATGTTTCAGGACACACCGTACACTTCTCCAGAGTGGCTGCTGGCAATTTACAGCCCGCCCATCAGCGTAGCAAGGCTCCCATGTCTCCATGGCCTGTCCTGCATTTCTGGTTTTTACACTTTTTTCAGCATGGCCCTTTTGACCGATGGCAAGCGAGACTTCTCTGTAGCGCTGATTTGCCTTTCCGGCTTGCCTGGTTGGCCAAAAAGGGCGTATGCGTTTTTTCCTGAATATATTCAGGAAAAAACGCATACGCCCTTTTTGGCCAAGGGCATCGTTGTCAACGCTTTGCCGCTTTTCCTGTGCTTTCAAGGCGAGTCGAGTCTGCCTCCTGAAACCTGTTTCCTGCAATTCTGCCTTGCTTTCAAATCCTCCTCGTTGCCTTCCCTCAATATATTTGTGGACGAGAGTTATCATTTATAAGTCTGCAGGTTTGTGAGTTGCAGTGCCCCTGAGCTCCATTTGTCAACTCGCTTTTTTGGGAGCTGGCCGCCAGAGCGCAGGATTGCTTCAGGCCCTATTCTGGTTCCGGGGGGCAGGCTGAGCCTGTGGTTCATTCTTCTTCCTGATGGGAAAATAGAGTGACCTGTGCCTGTCCCAACACCTAGAGCTAGTCTCTCATTGGTTCCCCCTCTTCCCGTTCATCCTCAGGCCAAATTGCGACCTGTCCGAAACAGGAGGTTAAAGGGGCTGATTCTCCAAGTAGGGAGATTGTTAGTAGAGCGGCTGGAATGGCGAACCCGAGCACAAGGAGAGGAGGAATGAGGTGCGTTTGAGAAACCTTTCCCGATCACACGGTGTACCACCTTCTGGGTTTCCCACGCATGTTTTCGATGTAGGAAGATGCCCTGGAACCTGGAGATTTGGGACCCACGGCATGGGTCCCACGCAGTATGACTTTAAAGGGTCTGCGTTTGCTCACCCAAGCTCACCAATCCTCTCAGCCCCAAGAGTGTCCAGCCTTATGTCTCATCCAGCTGTGGGTCTAGATATGGTCAATCCAGGTTGCATCAGAGCCCCTGAGCGGATTTTGTAAGCATTTCTCTCTCTTTCACTGTCTTTGTTTTATGGGGTTTTTTTTTTTAAAGTAATCTATTTTTATAATGGGGTTTAGCTGCTTTTCACTGCTGTGTTTATGCCGCTTTACACCCTCTTGATTCCCTTCCAGAGAGAGATCAATACATAGGTTTTAAGACTCTTACTAGTCAGATATATTCTTGGGCGGTGAATAGGGGCTGTTGAGTCCAGTTCACTGAGCAGGGAGTAGGTCTTGTCTATTACATATTTGGCTTGTGGAACGGTAGCTGAGCTAATTTCAAACCCTTGTTTTATGCATCACCCCACCTCACCTTTCCCGTTAAGCAGCCATAGTGTGTTTTCTAAATGTGTGACTCTGTTCTGTTTTGTAATTCAGTTCAAGTGTAGCGATTTTGACATTCCCTCTATAAGTGATATCTTAGGATAAGTGTCTTTTTCTCTGTGACTTATTTCACTGAGGGTCATCGTACCTAAATCCACTCATCCTGCTGCTGCTAGCCTTATGACATTGATTTCATGGCTGAGTGATATTCCATTGTGCCTAAGTACCACAACTTCTTTATCCATTTTTCGCTTTCCTGGGCTATTGAAGGTGTAGCGAAGTGGAGGGTCTTGGAAACAGAGCAGCCCTAAACTTTGGGGTGCCTGTGTCTTGTTGATTTTTAGGTTTCCCGATGTATACGCCCGTGAGTGGAAGTGCCCTATGCTCTCTAAGCTGTGCTTATTACATGTTTCAGGACACACCGTACACTTCTCCAGAGTGGCTGCTGGCAATTTACAGCCCGCCCATCAGCGTAGCAAGGCTCCCATGTCTCCATGGCCTGTCCTGCATTTCTGGTTTTTACACTTTTTTCAGCATGGCCCTTTTGACCGATGGCAAGCGAGACTTCTCTGTAGCGCTGATTTGCCTTTCCGGCTTGCCTGGTTGGCCAAAAAGGGCGTATGCGTTTTTTCCTGAATATATTCAGGAAAAAACGCATACGCCCTTTTTGGCCAAGGGCATCGTTGTCAACGCTTTGCCGCTTTTCCTGTGCTTTCAAGGCGAGTCGAGTCTGCCTCCTGAAACCTGTTTCCTGCAATTCTGCCTTGCTTTCAAATCCTCCTCGTTGCCTTCCCTCAATATATTTGTGGACGAGAGTTATCATTTATAAGTCTGCAGGTTTGTGAGTTGCAGTGCCCCTGAGCTCCATTTGGCAACTCGCTTTTTTGGGAGCTGGCCGCCAGAGCGCAGGATTGCTTCAGGCCCTATTCTGGTTCCGGGGGGCAGGCTGAGCCTGTGGTTCATTCTTCTTCCTGATGGGAAAATAGAGTGACCTGTGCCTGTCCCAACACCTAGAGCTAGTCTCTCATTGGTTCCCCCTCTTCCCGTTCATCCTCAGGCCAAATTGCGACCTGTCCGAAACAGGAGGTTAAAGGGGCTGATTCTCCAAGTAGGGAGATTGTTAGTAGAGCGGCTGGAATGGCGAACCCGAGCACAAGGAGAGGAGGAATGAGGTGCGTTTGAGAAACCTTTCCCGATCACACGGTGTACCACCTTCTGGGTTTCCCACGCATGTTTTCGATGTAGGAAGATGCCCTGGAACCTGGAGATTTGGGACCCACGGCATGGGTCCCACGCAGTATGACTTTAAAGGGTCTGCGTTTGCTCACCCAAGCTCACCAATCCTCTCAGCCCCAAGAGTGTCCAGCCTTATGTCTCATCCAGCTGTGGGTCTAGATATGGTCAATCCAGGTTGCATCAGAGCCCCTGAGCGGATTTTGTAAGCATTTCTCTCTCTTTCACTGTCTTTGTTTTATGGGGTTTTTTTTTTTAAAGTAATCTATTTTTATAATGGGGTTTAGCTGCTTTTCACTGCTGTGTTTATGCCGCTTTACACCCTCTTGATTCCCTTCCAGAGAGAGATCAATACATAGGTTTTAAGACTCTTACTAGTCAGATATATTCTTGGGCGGTGAATAGGGGCTGTTGAGTCCAGTTCACTGAGCAGGGAGTAGGTCTTGTCTATTACATATTTGGCTTGTGGAACGGTAGCTGAGCTAATTTCAAACCCTTGTTTTATGCATCACCCCACCTCACCTTTCCCGTTAAGCAGCCATAGTGTGTTTTCTAAATGTGTGACTCTGTTCTGTTTTGTAATTCAGTTCAAGTGTAGCGATTTTGACATTCCCTCTATAAGTGATATCTTAGGATAAGTGTCTTTTTCTCTGTGACTTATTTCACTGAGGGTCATCGTACCTAAATCCACTCATCCTGCTGCTGCTAGCCTTATGACATTGATTTCATGGCTGAGTGATATTCCATTGTGCCTAAGTACCACAACTTCTTTATCCATTTTTCGCTTTCCTGGGCTATTGAAGGTGTAGCGAAGTGGAGGGTCTTGGAAACAGAGCAGCCCTAAACTTTGGGGTGCCTGTGTCTTGTTGATTTTTAGGTTTCCCGATGTATACGCCCGTGAGTGGAAGTGCCCTATGCTCTCTAAGCTGTGCTTATTACATGTTTCAGGACACACCGTACACTTCTCCAGAGTGGCTGCTGGCAATTTACAGCCCGCCCATCAGCGTAGCAAGGCTCCCATGTCTCCATGGCCTGTCCTGCATTTCTGGTTTTTACACTTTTTTCAGCATGGCCCTTTTGACCGATGGCAAGCGAGACTTCTCTGTAGCGCTGATTTGCCTTTCCGGCTTGCCTGGTTGGCCAAAAAGGGCGTATGCGTTTTTTCCTGAATATATTCAGGAAAAAACGCATACGCCCTTTTTGGCCAAGGGCATCGTTGTCAACGCTTTGCCGCTTTTCCTGTGCTTTCAAGGCGAGTCGAGTCTGCCTCCTGAAACCTGTTTCCTGCAATTCTGCCTTGCTTTCAAATCCTCCTCGTTGCCTTCCCTCAATATATTTGTGGACGAGAGTTATCATTTATAAGTCTGCAGGTTTGTGAGTTGCAGTGCCCCTGAGCTCCATTTGGCAACTCGCTTTTTTGGGAGCTGGCCGCCAGAGCGCAGGATTGCTTCAGGCCCTATTCTGGTTCCGGGGGGCAGGCTGAGCCTGTGGTTCATTCTTCTTCCTGATGGGAAAATAGAGTGACCTGTGCCTGTCCCAACACCTAGAGCTAGTCTCTCATTGGTTCCCCCTCTTCCCGTTCATCCTCAGGCCAAATTGCGACCTGTCCGAAACAGGAGGTTAAAGGTGCTGATTCTCCAAGTAGGGAGATTGTTAGTAGAGCGGCTGGAATGGCGAACCCGAGCACAAGGAGAGGAGGAATGAGGTGCGTTTGAGAAACCTTTCCCGATCACACGGTGTACCACCTTCTGGGTTTCCCACGCATGTTTTCGATGTAGGAAGATGCCCTGGAACCTGGAGATTTGGGACCCACGGCATGGGTCCCACGCAGTATGACTTTAAAGGGTCTGCGTTTGCTCACCCAAGCTCACCAATCCTCTCAGCCCCAAGAGTGTCCAGCCTTATGTCTCATCCAGCTGTGGGTCTAGATATGGTCAATCCAGGTTGCATCAGAGCCCCTGAGCGGATTTTGTAAGCATTTCTCTCTCTTTCACTGTCTTTGTTTTATGGGGTTTTTTTTTTTTTAAGTAATCTATTTTTATAATGGGGTTTAGCTGCTTTTCACTGCTGTGTTTATGCCGCTTTACACCCTCTTGATTCCCTTCCAGAGAGAGATCAATACATAGGTTTTAAGACTCTTACTAGTCAGATATATTCTTGGGCGGTGAATAGGGGCTGTTGAGTCCAGTTCACTGAGCAGGGAGTAGGTCTTGTCTATTACATATTTGGCTTGTGGAACGGTAGCTGAGCTAATTTCAAACCCTTGTTTTATGCATCACCCCACCTCACCTTTCCCGTTAAGCAGCCATAGTGTGTTTTCTAAATGTGTGACTCTGTTCTGTTTTGTAATTCAGTTCAAGTGTAGCGATTTTGACATTCCCTCTATAAGTGATATCTTAGGATAAGTGTCTTTTTCTCTGTGACTTATTTCACTGAGGGTCATCGTACCTAAATCCACTCATCCTGCTGCTACTAGCCTTATGACATTGATTTCATGGCTGAGTGATATTCCATTGTGCCTAAGTACCACAACTTCTTTATCCATTTTTCGCTTTCCTGGGCTATTGAAGGTGTAGCGAAGTGGAGGTTCTTGGAAACAGAGCAGCCCTAAACTTTGGGGTGCCTGTGTCTTGTTGATTTTTAGGTTTCCCGATGTATACGCCCGTGAGTGGAAGTGCCCTATGCTCTCTAAGCTGTGCTTATTACATGTTTCAGGACACACCGTACACTTCTCCAGAGTGGCTGCTGGCAATTTACAGCCCGCCCATCAGCGTAGCAAGGCTCCCATGTCTCCATGGCCTGTCCTGCATTTCTGGTTTTTACACTTTTTTCAGCATGGCCCTTTTGACCGATGGCAAGCGAGACTTCTCTGTAGCGCTGATTTGCCTTTCCGGCTTGCCTGGTTGGCCAAAAAGGGCGTATGCGTTTTTTCCTGAATATATTCAGGAAAAAACGCATACGCCCTTTTTGGCCAAGGGCATCGTTGTCAACGCTTTGCCGCTTTTCCTGTGCTTTCAAGGCGAGTCGAGTCTGCCTCCTGAAACCTGTTTCCTGCAATTCTGCCTTGCTTTCAAATCCTCCTCGTTGCCTTCCCTCAATATATTTGTGGACGAGAGTTATCATTTATAAGTCTGCAGGTTTGTGAGTTGCAGTGCCCCTGAGCTCCATTTGGCAACTCGCTTTTTTGGGAGCTGGCCGCCAGAGCGCAGGATTGCTTCAGGCCCTATTCTGGTTCCGGGGGGCAGGCTGAGCCTGTGGTTCATTCTTCTTCCTGATGGGAAAATAGAGTGACCTGTGCCTGTCCCAACACCTAGAGCTAGTCTCTCATTGGTTCCCCCTCTTCCCGTTCATCCTCAGGCCAAATTGCGACCTGTCCGAAACAGGAGGTTAAAGGTGCTGATTCTCCAAGTAGGGAGATTGTTAGTAGAGCGGCTGGAATGGCGAACCCGAGCACAAGGAGAGGAGGAATGAGGTGCGTTTGAGAAACCTTTCCCGATCACACGGTGTACCACCTTCTGGGTTTCCCACGCATGTTTTCGATGTAGGAAGATGCCCTGGAACCTGGAGATTTGGGACCCACGGCATGGGTCCCACGCAGTATGACTTTAAAGGGTCTGCGTTTGCTCACCCAAGCTCACCAATCCTCTCAGCCCCAAGAGTGTCCAGCCTTATGTCTCATCCAGCTGTGGGTCTAGATATGGTCAATCCAGGTTGCATCAGAGCCCCTGAGCGGATTTTGTAAGCATTTCTCTCTCTTTCACTGTCTTTGTTTTATGGGGTTTTTTTTTTTTTAAGTAATCTATTTTTATAATGGGGTTTAGCTGCTTTTCACTGCTGTGTTTATGCCGCTTTACACCCTCTTGATTCCCTTCCAGAGAGAGATCAATACATAGGTTTTAAGACTCTTACTAGTCAGATATATTCTTGGGCGGTGAATAGGGGCTGTTGAGTCCAGTTCACTGAGCAGGGAGTAGGTCTTGTCTATTACATATTTGGCTTGTGGAACGGTAGCTGAGCTAATTTCAAACCCTTGTTTTATGCATCACCCCACCTCACCTTTCCCGTTAAGCAGCCATAGTGTGTTTTCTAAATGTGTGACTCTGTTCTGTTTTGTAATTCAGTTCAAGTGTAGCGATTTTGACATTCCCTCTATAAGTGATATCTTAGGATAAGTGTCTTTTTCTCTGTGACTTATTTCACTGAGGGTCATCGTACCTAAATCCACTCATCCTGCTGCTACTAGCCTTATGACATTGATTTCATGGCTGAGTGATATTCCATTGTGCCTAAGTACCACAACTTCTTTATCCATTTTTCGCTTTCCTGGGCTATTGAAGGTGTAGCGAAGTGGAGGTTCTTGGAAACAGAGCAGCCCTAAACTTTGGGGTGCCTGTGTCTTGTTGATTTTTAGGTTTCCCGATGTATACGCCCGTGAGTGGAAGTGCCCTATGCTCTCTAAGCTGTGCTTATTACATGTTTCAGGACACACCGTACACTTCTCCAGAGTGGCTGCTGGCAATTTACAGCCCGCCCATCAGCGTAGCAAGGCTCCCATGTCTCCATGGCCTGTCCTGCATTTCTGGTTTTTACACTTTTTTCAGCATGGCCCTTTTGACCGATGGCAAGCGAGACTTCTCTGTAGCGCTGATTTGCCTTTCCGGCTTGCCTGGTTGGCCAAAAAGGGCGTATGCGTTTTTTCCTGAATATATTCAGGAAAAAACGCATACGCCCTTTTTGGCCAAGGGCATCGTTGTCAACGCTTTGCCGCTTTTCCTGTGCTTTCAAGGCGAGTCGAGTCTGCCTCCTGAAACCTGTTTCCTGCAATTCTGCCTTGCTTTCAAATCCTCCTCGTTGCCTTCCCTCAATATATTTGTGGACGAGAGTTATCATTTATAAGTCTGCAGGTTTGTGAGTTGCAGTGCCCCTGAGCTCCATTTGGCAACTCGCTTTTTTGGGAGCTGGCCGCCAGAGCGCAGGATTGCTTCAGGCCCTATTCTGGTTCCGGGGGGCAGGCTGAGCCTGTGGTTCATTCTTCTTCCTGATGGGAAAATAGAGTGACCTGTGCCTGTCCCAACACCTAGAGCTAGTCTCTCATTGGTTCCCCCTCTTCCCGTTCATCCTCAGGCCAAATTGCGACCTGTCCGAAACAGGAGGTTAAAGGGGCTGATTCTCCAAGTAGGGAGATTGTTAGTAGAGCGGCTGGAATGGCGAACCCGAGCACAAGGAGAGGAGGAATGAGGTGCGTTTGAGAAACCTTTCCCGATCACACGGTGTACCACCTTCTGGGTTTCCCACGCATGTTTTCGATGTAGGAAGATGCCCTGGAACCTGGAGATTTGGGACCCACGGCATGGGTCCCACGCAGTATGACTTTAAAGGGTCTGCGTTTGCTCACCCAAGCTCACCAATCCTCTCAGCCCCAAGAGTGTCCAGCCTTATGTCTCATCCAGCTGTGGGTCTAGATATGGTCAATCCAGGTTGCATCAGAGCCCCTGAGCGGATTTTGTAAGCATTTCTCTCTCTTTCACTGTCTTTGTTTTATGGGGGTTTTTTTTTTTAAAGTAATCTATTTTTATAATGGGGTTTAGCTGCTTTTCACTGCTGTGTTTATGCCGCTTTACACCCTCTTGATTCCCTTCCAGAGAGAGATCAATACATAGGTTTTAAGACTCTTACTAGTCAGATATATTCTTGGGCGGTGAATAGGGGCTGTTGAGTCCAGTTCACTGAGCAGGGAGTAGGTCTTGTCTATTACATATTTGGCTTGTGGAACGGTAGCTGAGCTAATTTCAAACCCTTGTTTTATGCATCACCCCACCTCACCTTTCCCGTTAAGCAGCCATAGTGTGTTTTCTAAATGTGTGACTCTGTTCTGTTTTGTAATTCAGTTCAAGTGTAGCGATTTTGACATTCCCTCTATAAGTGATATCTTAGGATAAGTGTCTTTTTCTCTGTGACTTATTTCACTGAGGGTCATCGTACCTAAATCCACTCATCCTGCTGCTACTAGCCTTATGACATTGATTTCATGGCTGAGTGATATTCCATTGTGCCTAAGTACCACAACTTCTTTATCCATTTTTCGCTTTCCTGGGCTATTGAAGGTGTAGCGAAGTGGAGGGTCTTGGAAACAGAGCAGCCCTAAACTTTGGGGTGCCTGTGTCTTGTTGATTTTTAGGTTTCCCGATGTATACGCCCGTGAGTGGAAGTGCCCTATGCTCTCTAAGCTGTGCTTATTACATGTTTCAGGACACACCGTACACTTCTCCAGAGTGGCTGCTGGCAATTTACAGCCCGCCCATCAGCGTAGCAAGGCTCCCATGTCTCCATGGCCTGTCCTGCATTTCTGGTTTTTACACTTTTTTCAGCATGGCCCTTTTGACCGATGGCAAGCGAGACTTCTCTGTAGCGCTGATTTGCCTTTCCGGCTTGCCTGGTTGGCCAAAAAGGGCGTATGCGTTTTTTCCTGAATATATTCAGGAAAAAACGCATACGCCCTTTTTGGCCAAGGGCATCGTTGTCAACGCTTTGCCGCTTTTCCTGTGCTTTCAAGGCGAGTCGAGTCTGCCTCCTGAAACCTGTTTCCTGCAATTCTGCCTTGCTTTCAAATCCTCCTCGTTGCCTTCCCTCAATATATTTGTGGACGAGAGTTATCATTTATAAGTCTGCAGGTTTGTGAGTTGCAGTGCCCCTGAGCTCCATTTGGCAACTCGCTTTTTTGGGAGCTGGCCGCCAGAGCGCAGGATTGCTTCAGGCCCTATTCTGGTTCCGGGGGGCAGGCTGAGCCTGTGGTTCATTCTTCTTCCTGATGGGAAAATAGAGTGACCTGTGCCTGTCCCAACACCTAGAGCTAGTCTCTCATTGGTTCCCCCTCTTCCCGTTCATCCTCAGGCCAAATTGCGACCTGTCCGAAACAGGAGGTTAAAGGGGCTGATTCTCCAAGTAGGGAGATTGTTAGTAGAGCGGCTGGAATGGCGAACCCGAGCACAAGGAGAGGAGGAATGAGGTGCGTTTGAGAAACCTTTCCCGATCACACGGTGTACCACCTTCTGGGTTTCCCACGCATGTTTTCGATGTAGGAAGATGCCCTGGAACCTGGAGATTTGGGACCCACGGCATGGGTCCCACGCAGTATGACTTTAAAGGGTCTGCGTTTGCTCACCCAAGCTCACCAATCCTCTCAGCCCCAAGAGTGTCCAGCCTTATGTCTCATCCAGCTGTGGGTCTAGATATGGTCAATCCAGGTTGCATCAGAGCCCCTGAGCGGATTTTGTAAGCATTTCTCTCTCTTTCACTGTCTTTGTTTTATGGGGGTTTTTTTTTTTAAAGTAATCTATTTTTATAATGGGGTTTAGCTGCTTTTCACTGCTGTGTTTATGCCGCTTTACACCCTCTTGATTCCCTTCCAGAGAGAGATCAATACATAGGTTTTAAGACTCTTACTAGTCAGATATATTCTTGGGCGGTGAATAGGGGCTGTTGAGTCCAGTTCACTGAGCAGGGAGTAGGTCTTGTCTATTACATATTTGGCTTGTGGAACGGTAGCTGAGCTAATTTCAAACCCTTGTTTTATGCATCACCCCACCTCACCTTTCCCGTTAAGCAGCCATAGTGTGTTTTCTAAATGTGTGACTCTGTTCTGTTTTGTAATTCAGTTCAAGTGTAGCGATTTTGACATTCCCTCTATAAGTGATATCTTAGGATAAGTGTCTTTTTCTCTGTGACTTATTTCACTGAGGGTCATCGTACCTAAATCCACTCATCCTGCTGCTACTAGCCTTATGACATTGATTTCATGGCTGAGTGATATTCCATTGTGCCTAAGTACCACAACTTCTTTATCCATTTTTCGCTTTCCTGGGCTATTGAAGGTGTAGCGAAGTGGAGGGTCTTGGAAACAGAGCAGCCCTAAACTTTGGGGTGCCTGTGTCTTGTTGATTTTTAGGTTTCCCGATGTATACGCCCGTGAGTGGAAGTGCCCTATGCTCTCTAAGCTGTGCTTATTACATGTTTCAGGACACACCGTACACTTCTCCAGAGTGGCTGCTGGCAATTTACAGCCCGCCCATCAGCGTAGCAAGGCTCCCATGTCTCCATGGCCTGTCCTGCATTTCTGGTTTTTACACTTTTTTCAGCATGGCCCTTTTGACCGATGGCAAGCGAGACTTCTCTGTAGCGCTGATTTGCCTTTCCGGCTTGCCTGGTTGGCCAAAAAGGGCGTATGCGTTTTTTCCTGAATGTATTCAGGAAAAAACGCATACGCCCTTTTTGGCCAAGGGCATCGTTGTCAACGCTTTGCCGCTTTTCCTGTGCTTTCAAGGCGAGTCGAGTCTGCCTCCTGAAACCTGTTTCCTGCAATTCTGCCTTGCTTTCAAATCCTCCTCGTTGCCTTCCCTCAATATATTTGTGGACGAGAGTTATCATTTATAAGTCTGCAGGTTTGTGAGTTGCAGTGCCCCTGAGCTCCATTTGGCAACTCGCTTTTTTGGGAGCTGGCCGCCAGAGCGCAGGATTGCTTCAGGCCCTATTCTGGTTCCGGGGGGCAGGCTGAGCCTGTGGTTCATTCTTCTTCCTGATGGGAAAATAGAGTGACCTGTGCCTGTCCCAACACCTAGAGCTAGTCTCTCATTGGTTCCCCCTCTTCCCGTTCATCCTCAGGCCAAATTGCGACCTGTCCGAAACAGGAGGTTAAAGGTGCTGATTCTCCAAGTAGGGAGATTGTTAGTAGAGCGGCTGGAATGGCGAACCCGAGCACAAGGAGAGGAGGAATGAGGTGCGTTTGAGAAACCTTTCCCGATCACACGGTGTACCACCTTCTGGGTTTCCCACGCATGTTTTCGATGTAGGAAGATGCCCTGGAACCTGGAGATTTGGGACCCACGGCATGGGTCCCACGCAGTATGACTTTAAAGGGTCTGCGTTTGCTCACCCAAGCTCACCAATCCTCTCAGCCCCAAGAGTGTCCAGCCTTATGTCTCATCCAGCTGTGGGTCTAGATATGGTCAATCCAGGTTGCATCAGAGCCCCTGAGCGGATTTTGTAAGCATTTCTCTCTCTTTCACTGTCTTTGTTTTATGGGGTTTTTTTTTTTAAAGTAATCTATTTTTATAATGGGGTTTAGCTGCTTTTCACTGCTGTGTTTATGCCGCTTTACACCCTCTTGATTCCCTTCCAGAGAGAGATCAATACATAGGTTTTAAGACTCTTACTAGTCAGATATATTCTTGGGCGGTGAATAGGGGCTGTTGAGTCCAGTTCACTGAGCAGGGAGTAGGTCTTGTCTATTACATATTTGGCTTGTGGAACGGTAGCTGAGCTAATTTCAAACCCTTGTTTTATGCATCACCCCACCTCACCTTTCCCGTTAAGCAGCCATAGTGTGTTTTCTAAATGTGTGACTCTGTTCTGTTTTGTAATTCAGTTCAAGTGTAGCGATTTTGACATTCCCTCTATAAGTGATGTCTTAGGATAAGTGTCTTTTTCTCTGTGACTTATTTCACTGAGGGTCATCGTACCTAAATCCACTCATCCTGCTGCTACTAGCCTTATGACATTGATTTCATGGCTGAGTGATATTCCATTGTGCCTAAGTACCACAACTTCTTTATCCATTTTTCGCTTTCCTGGGCTATTGAAGGTGTAGCGAAGTGGAGGTTCTTGGAAACAGAGCAGCCCTAAACTTTGGGGTGCCTGTGTCTTGTTGATTTTTAGGTTTCCCGATGTATACGCCCGTGAGTGGAAGTGCCCTATGCTCTCTAAGCTGTGCTTATTACATGTTTCAGGACACACCGTACACTTCTCCAGAGTGGCTGCTGGCAATTTACAGCCCGCCCATCAGCGTAGCAAGGCTCCCATGTCTCCATGGCCTGTCCTGCATTTCTGGTTTTTACACTTTTTTCAGCATGGCCCTTTTGACCGATGGCAAGCGAGACTTCTCTGTAGCGCTGATTTGCCTTTCCGGCTTGCCTGGTTGGCCAAAAAGGGCGTATGCGTTTTTTCCTGAATGTATTCAGGAAAAAACGCATACGCCCTTTTTGGCCAAGGGCATCGTTGTCAACGCTTTGCCGCTTTTCCTGTGCTTTCAAGGCGAGTCGAGTCTGCCTCCTGAAACCTGTTTCCTGCAATTCTGCCTTGCTTTCAAATCCTCCTCGTTGCCTTCCCTCAATATATTTGTGGACGAGAGTTATCATTTATAAGTCTGCAGGTTTGTGAGTTGCAGTGCCCCTGAGCTCCATTTGTCAACTCGCTTTTTTGGGAGCTGGCCGCCAGAGCGCAGGATTGCTTCAGGCCCTATTCTGGTTCCGGGGGGCAGGCTGAGCCTGTGGTTCATTCTTCTTCCTGATGGGAAAATAGAGTGACCTGTGCCTGTCCCAACACCTAGAGCTAGTCTCTCATTGGTTCCCCCTCTTCCCGTTCATCCTCAGGCCAAATTGCGACCTGTCCGAAACAGGAGGTTAAAGGTGCTGATTCTCCAAGTAGGGAGATTGTTAGTAGAGCGGCTGGAATGGCGAACCCGAGCACAAGGAGAGGAGGAATGAGGTGTGTTTGAGAAACCTTTCCCGATCACACGGTGTACCACCTTCTGGGTTTCCCACGCATGTTTTCGATGTAGGAAGATGCCCTGGAACCTGGAGATTTGGGACCCACGGCATGGGTCCCACGCAGTATGACTTTAAAGGGTCTGCGTTTGCTCACCCAAGCTCACCAATCCTCTCAGCCCCAAGAGTGTCCAGCCTTATGTCTCATCCAGCTGTGGGTCTAGATATGGTCAATCCAGGTTGCATCAGAGCCCCTGAGCGGATTTTGTAAGCATTTCTCTCTCTTTCACTGTCTTTGTTTTATGGGGTTTTTTTTTTTAAAGTAATCTATTTTTATAATGGGGTTTAGCTGCTTTTCACTGCTGTGTTTATGCCGCTTTACACCCTCTTGATTCCCTTCCAGAGAGAGATCAATACATAGGTTTTAAGACTCTTACTAGTCAGATATATTCTTGGGCGGTGAATAGGGGCTGTTGAGTCCAGTTCACTGAGCAGGGAGTAGGTCTTGTCTATTACATATTTGGCTTGTGGAACGGTAGCTGAGCTAATTTCAAACCCTTGTTTTATGCATCACCCCACCTCACCTTTCCCGTTAAGCAGCCATAGTGTGTTTTCTAAATGTGTGACTCTGTTCTGTTTTGTAATTCAGTTCAAGTGTAGCGATTTTGACATTCCCTCTATAAGTGATATCTTAGGATAAGTGTCTTTTTCTCTGTGACTTATTTCACTGAGGGTCATCGTACCTAAATCCACTCATCCTGCTGCTACTAGCCTTATGACATTGATTTCATGGCTGAGTGATATTCCATTGTGCCTAAGTACCACAACTTCTTTATCCATTTTTCGCTTTCCTGGGCTATTGAAGGTGTAGCGAAGTGGAGGTTCTTGGAAACAGAGCAGCCCTAAACTTTGGGGTGCCTGTGTCTTGTTGATTTTTAGGTTTCCCGATGTATACGCCCGTGAGTGGAAGTGCCCTATGCTCTCTAAGCTGTGCTTATTACATGTTTCAGGACACACCGTACACTTCTCCAGAGTGGCTGCTGGCAATTTACAGCCCGCCCATCAGCGTAGCAAGGCTCCCATGTCTCCATGGCCTGTCCTGCATTTCTGGTTTTTACACTTTTTTCAGCATGGCCCTTTTGACCGATGGCAAGCGAGACTTCTCTGTAGCGCTGATTTGCCTTTCCGGCTTGCCTGGTTGGCCAAAAAGGGCGTATGCGTTTTTTCCTGAATATATTCAGGAAAAAACGCATACGCCCTTTTTGGCCAAGGGCATCGTTGTCAACGCTTTGCCGCTTTTCCTGTGCTTTCAAGGCGAGTCGAGTCTGCCTCCTGAAACCTGTTTCCTGCAATTCTGCCTTGCTTTCAAATCCTCCTCGTTGCCTTCCCTCAATATATTTGTGGACGAGAGTTATCATTTATAAGTCTGCAGGTTTGTGAGTTGCAGTGCCCCTGAGCTCCATTTGGCAACTCGCTTTTTTGGGAGCTGGCCGCCAGAGCGCAGGATTGCTTCAGGCCCTATTCTGGTTCCGGGGGGCAGGCTGAGCCTGTGGTTCATTCTTCTTCCTGATGGGAAAATAGAGTGACCTGTGCCTGTCCCAACACCTAGAGCTAGTCTCTCATTGGTTCCCCCTCTTCCCGTTCATCCTCAGGCCAAATTGCGACCTGTCCGAAACAGGAGGTTAAAGGTGCTGATTCTCCAAGTAGGGAGATTGTTAGTAGAGCGGCTGGAATGGCGAACCCGAGCACAAGGAGAGGAGGAATGAGGTGCGTTTGAGAAACCTTTCCCGATCACACGGTGTACCACCTTCTGGGTTTCCCACGCATGTTTTCGATGTAGGAAGATGCCCTGGAACCTGGAGATTTGGGACCCACGGCATGGGTCCCACGCAGTATGACTTTAAAGGGTCTGCGTTTGCTCACCCAAGCTCACCAATCCTCTCAGCCCCAAGAGTGTCCAGCCTTATGTCTCATCCAGCTGTGGGTCTAGATATGGTCAATCCAGGTTGCATCAGAGCCCCTGAGCGGATTTTGTAAGCATTTCTCTCTCTTTCACTGTCTTTGTTTTATGGGGTTTTTTTTTTTAAAGTAATCTATTTTTATAATGGGGTTTAGCTGCTTTTCACTGCTGTGTTTATGCCGCTTTACACCCTCTTGATTCCCTTCCAGAGAGAGATCAATACATAGGTTTTAAGACTCTTACTAGTCAGATATATTCTTGGGCGGTGAATAGGGGCTGTTGAGTCCAGTTCACTGAGCAGGGAGTAGGTCTTGTCTATTACATATTTGGCTTGTGGAACGGTAGCTGAGCTAATTTCAAACCCTTGTTTTATGCATCACCCCACCTCACCTTTCCCGTTAAGCAGCCATAGTGTGTTTTCTAAATGTGTGACTCTGTTCTGTTTTGTAATTCAGTTCAAGTGTAGCGATTTTGACATTCCCTCTATAAGTGATGTCTTAGGATAAGTGTCTTTTTCTCTGTGACTTATTTCACTGAGGGTCATCGTACCTAAATCCACTCATCCTGCTGCTACTAGCCTTATGACATTGATTTCATGGCTGAGTGATATTCCATTGTGCCTAAGTACCACAACTTCTTTATCCATTTTTCGCTTTCCTGGGCTATTGAAGGTGTAGCGAAGTGGAGGGTCTTGGAAACAGAGCAGCCCTAAACTTTGGGGTGCCTGTGTCTTGTTGATTTTTAGGTTTCCCGATGTATACGCCCGTGAGTGGAAGTGCCCTATGCTCTCTAAGCTGTGCTTATTACATGTTTCAGGACACACCGTACACTTCTCCAGAGTGGCTGCTGGCAATTTACAGCCCGCCCATCAGCGTAGCAAGGCTCCCATGTCTCCATGGCCTGTCCTGCATTTCTGGTTTTTACACTTTTTTCAGCATGGCCCTTTTGACCGATGGCAAGCGAGACTTCTCTGTAGCGCTGATTTGCCTTTCCGGCTTGCCTGGTTGGCCAAAAAGGGCGTATGCGTTTTTTCCTGAATGTATTCAGGAAAAAACGCATACGCCCTTTTTGGCCAAGGGCATCGTTGTCAACGCTTTGCCGCTTTTCCTGTGCTTTCAAGGCGAGTCGAGTCTGCCTCCTGAAACCTGTTTCCTGCAATTCTGCCTTGCTTTCAAATCCTCCTCGTTGCCTTCCCTCAATATATTTGTGGACGAGAGTTATCATTTATAAGTCTGCAGGTTTGTGAGTTGCAGTGCCCCTGAGCTCCATTTGGCAACTCGCTTTTTTGGGAGCTGGCCGCCAGAGCGCAGGATTGCTTCAGGCCCTATTCTGGTTCCGGGGGGCAGGCTGAGCCTGTGGTTCATTCTTCTTCCTGATGGGAAAATAGAGTGACCTGTGCCTGTCCCAACACCTAGAGCTAGTCTCTCATTGGTTCCCCCTCTTCCCGTTCATCCTCAGGCCAAATTGCGACCTGTCCGAAACAGGAGGTTAAAGGTGCTGATTCTCCAAGTAGGGAGATTGTTAGTAGAGCGGCTGGAATGGCGAACCCGAGCACAAGGAGAGGAGGAATGAGGTGCGTTTGAGAAACCTTTCCCGATCACACGGTGTACCACCTTCTGGGTTTCCCACGCATGTTTTCGATGTAGGAAGATGCCCTGGAACCTGGAGATTTGGGACCCACGGCATGGGTCCCACGCAGTATGACTTTAAAGGGTCTGCGTTTGCTCACCCAAGCTCACCAATCCTCTCAGCCCCAAGAGTGTCCAGCCTTATGTCTCATCCAGCTGTGGGTCTAGATATGGTCAATCCAGGTTGCATCAGAGCCCCTGAGCGGATTTTGTAAGCATTTCTCTCTCTTTCACTGTCTTTGTTTTATGGGGGTTTTTTTTTTTAAAGTAATCTATTTTTATAATGGGGTTTAGCTGCTTTTCACTGCTGTGTTTATGCCGCTTTACACCCTCTTGATTCCCTTCCAGAGAGAGATCAATACATAGGTTTTAAGACTCTTACTAGTCAGATATATTCTTGGGCGGTGAATAGGGGCTGTTGAGTCCAGTTCACTGAGCAGGGAGTAGGTCTTGTCTATTACATATTTGGCTTGTGGAACGGTAGCTGAGCTAATTTCAAACCCTTGTTTTATGCATCACCCCACCTCACCTTTCCCGTTAAGCAGCCATAGTGTGTTTTCTAAATGTGTGACTCTGTTCTGTTTTGTAATTCAGTTCAAGTGTAGCGATTTTGACATTCCCTCTATAAGTGATGTCTTAGGATAAGTGTCTTTTTCTCTGTGACTTATTTCACTGAGGGTCATCGTACCTAAATCCACTCATCCTGCTGCTACTAGCCTTATGACATTGATTTCATGGCTGAGTGATATTCCATTGTGCCTAAGTACCACAACTTCTTTATCCATTTTTCGCTTTCCTGGGCTATTGAAGGTGTAGCGAAGTGGAGGGTCTTGGAAACAGAGCAGCCCTAAACTTTGGGGTGCCTGTGTCTTGTTGATTTTTAGGTTTCCCGATGTATACGCCCGTGAGTGGAAGTGCCCTATGCTCTCTAAGCTGTGCTTATTACATGTTTCAGGACACACCGTACACTTCTCCAGAGTGGCTGCTGGCAATTTACAGCCCGCCCATCAGCGTAGCAAGGCTCCCATGTCTCCATGGCCTGTCCTGCATTTCTGGTTTTTACACTTTTTTCAGCATGGCCCTTTTGACCGATGGCAAGCGAGACTTCTCTGTAGCGCTGATTTGCCTTTCCGGCTTGCCTGGTTGGCCAAAAAGGGCGTATGCGTTTTTTCCTGAATGTATTCAGGAAAAAACGCATACGCCCTTTTTGGCCAAGGGCATCGTTGTCAACGCTTTGCCGCTTTTCCTGTGCTTTCAAGGCGAGTCGAGTCTGCCTCCTGAAACCTGTTTCCTGCAATTCTGCCTTGCTTTCAAATCCTCCTCGTTGCCTTCCCTCAATATATTTGTGGACGAGAGTTATCATTTATAAGTCTGCAGGTTTGTGAGTTGCAGTGCCCCTGAGCTCCATTTGGCAACTCGCTTTTTTGGGAGCTGGCCGCCAGAGCGCAGGATTGCTTCAGGCCCTATTCTGGTTCCGGGGGGCAGGCTGAGCCTGTGGTTCATTCTTCTTCCTGATGGGAAAATAGAGTGACCTGTGCCTGTCCCAACACCTAGAGCTAGTCTCTCATTGGTTCCCCCTCTTCCCGTTCATCCTCAGGCCAAATTGCGACCTGTCCGAAACAGGAGGTTAAAGGTGCTGATTCTCCAAGTAGGGAGATTGTTAGTAGAGCGGCTGGAATGGCGAACCCGAGCACAAGGAGAGGAGGAATGAGGTGCGTTTGAGAAACCTTTCCCGATCACACGGTGTACCACCTTCTGGGTTTCCCACGCATGTTTTCGATGTAGGAAGATGCCCTGGAACCTGGAGATTTGGGACCCACGGCATGGGTCCCACGCAGTATGACTTTAAAGGGTCTGCGTTTGCTCACCCAAGCTCACCAATCCTCTCAGCCCCAAGAGTGTCCAGCCTTATGTCTCATCCAGCTGTGGGTCTAGATATGGTCAATCCAGGTTGCATCAGAGCCCCTGAGCGGATTTTGTAAGCATTTCTCTCTCTTTCACTGTCTTTGTTTTATGGGGGTTTTTTTTTTTAAAGTAATCTATTTTTATAATGGGGTTTAGCTGCTTTTCACTGCTGTGTTTATGCCGCTTTACACCCTCTTGATTCCCTTCCAGAGAGAGATCAATACATAGGTTTTAAGACTCTTACTAGTCAGATATATTCTTGGGCGGTGAATAGGGGCTGTTGAGTCCAGTTCACTGAGCAGGGAGTAGGTCTTGTCTATTACATATTTGGCTTGTGGAACGGTAGCTGAGCTAATTTCAAACCCTTGTTTTATGCATCACCCCACCTCACCTTTCCCGTTAAGCAGCCATAGTGTGTTTTCTAAATGTGTGACTCTGTTCTGTTTTGTAATTCAGTTCAAGTGTAGCGATTTTGACATTCCCTCTATAAGTGATGTCTTAGGATAAGTGTCTTTTTCTCTGTGACTTATTTCACTGAGGGTCATCGTACCTAAATCCACTCATCCTGCTGCTACTAGCCTTATGACATTGATTTCATGGCTGAGTGATATTCCATTGTGCCTAAGTACCACAACTTCTTTATCCATTTTTCGCTTTCCTGGGCTATTGAAGGTGTAGCGAAGTGGAGGTTCTTGGAAACAGAGCAGCCCTAAACTTTGGGGTGCCTGTGTCTTGTTGATTTTTAGGTTTCCCGATGTATACGCCCGTGAGTGGAAGTGCCCTATGCTCTCTAAGCTGTGCTTATTACATGTTTCAGGACACACCGTACACTTCTCCAGAGTGGCTGCTGGCAATTTACAGCCCGCCCATCAGCGTAGCAAGGCTCCCATGTCTCCATGGCCTGTCCTGCATTTCTGGTTTTTACACTTTTTTCAGCATGGCCCTTTTGACCGATGGCAAGCGAGACTTCTCTGTAGCGCTGATTTGCCTTTCCGGCTTGCCTGGTTGGCCAAAAAGGGCGTATGCGTTTTTTCCTGAATGTATTCAGGAAAAAACGCATACGCCCTTTTTGGCCAAGGGCATCGTTGTCAACGCTTTGCCGCTTTTCCTGTGCTTTCAAGGCGAGTCGAGTCTGCCTCCTGAAACCTGTTTCCTGCAATTCTGCCTTGCTTTCAAATCCTCCTCGTTGCCTTCCCTCAATATATTTGTGGACGAGAGTTATCATTTATAAGTCTGCAGGTTTGTGAGTTGCAGTGCCCCTGAGCTCCATTTGGCAACTCGCTTTTTTGGGAGCTGGCCGCCAGAGCGCAGGATTGCTTCAGGCCCTATTCTGGTTCCGGGGGGCAGGCTGAGCCTGTGGTTCATTCTTCTTCCTGATGGGAAAATAGAGTGACCTGTGCCTGTCCCAACACCTAGAGCTAGTCTCTCATTGGTTCCCCCTCTTCCCGTTCATCCTCAGGCCAAATTGCGACCTGTCCGAAACAGGAGGTTAAAGGTGCTGATTCTCCAAGTAGGGAGATTGTTAGTAGAGCGGCTGGAATGGCGAACCCGAGCACAAGGAGAGGAGGAATGAGGTGCGTTTGAGAAACCTTTCCCGATCACACGGTGTACCACCTTCTGGGTTTCCCACGCATGTTTTCGATGTAGGAAGATGCCCTGGAACCTGGAGATTTGGGACCCACGGCATGGGTCCCACGCAGTATGACTTTAAAGGGTCTGCGTTTGCTCACCCAAGCTCACCAATCCTCTCAGCCCCAAGAGTGTCCAGCCTTATGTCTCATCCAGCTGTGGGTCTAGATATGGTCAATCCAGGTTGCATCAGAGCCCCTGAGCGGATTTTGTAAGCATTTCTCTCTCTTTCACTGTCTTTGTTTTATGGGGTTTTTTTTTTTAAAGTAATCTATTTTTATAATGGGGTTTAGCTGCTTTTCACTGCTGTGTTTATGCCGCTTTACACCCTCTTGATTCCCTTCCAGAGAGAGATCAATACATAGGTTTTAAGACTCTTACTAGTCAGATATATTCTTGGGCGGTGAATAGGGGCTGTTGAGTCCAGTTCACTGAGCAGGGAGTAGGTCTTGTCTATTACATATTTGGCTTGTGGAACGGTAGCTGAGCTAATTTCAAACCCTTGTTTTATGCATCACCCCACCTCACCTTTCCCGTTAAGCAGCCATAGTGTGTTTTCTAAATGTGTGACTCTGTTCTGTTTTGTAATTCAGTTCAAGTGTAGCGATTTTGACATTCCCTCTATAAGTGATGTCTTAGGATAAGTGTCTTTTTCTCTGTGACTTATTTCACTGAGGGTCATCGTACCTAAATCCACTCATCCTGCTGCTACTAGCCTTATGACATTGATTTCATGGCTGAGTGATATTCCATTGTGCCTAAGTACCACAACTTCTTTATCCATTTTTCGCTTTCCTGGGCTATTGAAGGTGTAGCGAAGTGGAGGTTCTTGGAAACAGAGCAGCCCTAAACTTTGGGGTGCCTGTGTCTTGTTGATTTTTAGGTTTCCCGATGTATACGCCCGTGAGTGGAAGTGCCCTATGCTCTCTAAGCTGTGCTTATTACATGTTTCAGGACACACCGTACACTTCTCCAGAGTGGCTGCTGGCAATTTACAGCCCGCCCATCAGCGTAGCAAGGCTCCCATGTCTCCATGGCCTGTCCTGCATTTCTGGTTTTTACACTTTTTTCAGCATGGCCCTTTTGACCGATGGCAAGCGAGACTTCTCTGTAGCGCTGATTTGCCTTTCCGGCTTGCCTGGTTGGCCAAAAAGGGCGTATGCGTTTTTTCCTGAATATATTCAGGAAAAAACGCATACGCCCTTTTTGGCCAAGGGCATCGTTGTCAACGCTTTGCCGCTTTTCCTGTGCTTTCAAGGCGAGTCGAGTCTGCCTCCTGAAACCTGTTTCCTGCAATTCTGCCTTGCTTTCAAATCCTCCTCGTTGCCTTCCCTCAATATATTTGTGGACGAGAGTTATCATTTATAAGTCTGCAGGTTTGTGAGTTGCAGTGCCCCTGAGCTCCATTTGTCAACTCGCTTTTTTGGGAGCTGGCCGCCAGAGCGCAGGATTGCTTCAGGCCCTATTCTGGTTCCGGGGGGCAGGCTGAGCCTGTGGTTCATTCTTCTTCCTGATGGGAAAATAGAGTGACCTGTGCCTGTCCCAACACCTAGAGCTAGTCTCTCATTGGTTCCCCCTCTTCCCGTTCATCCTCAGGCCAAATTGCGACCTGTCCGAAACAGGAGGTTAAAGGTGCTGATTCTCCAAGTAGGGAGATTGTTAGTAGAGCGGCTGGAATGGCGAACCCGAGCACAAGGAGAGGAGGAATGAGGTGCGTTTGAGAAACCTTTCCCGATCACACGGTGTACCACCTTCTGGGTTTCCCACGCATGTTTTCGATGTAGGAAGATGCCCTGGAACCTGGAGATTTGGGACCCACGGCATGGGTCCCACGCAGTATGACTTTAAAGGGTCTGCGTTTGCTCACCCAAGCTCACCAATCCTCTCAGCCCCAAGAGTGTCCAGCCTTATGTCTCATCCAGCTGTGGGTCTAGATATGGTCAATCCAGGTTGCATCAGAGCCCCTGAGCGGATTTTGTAAGCATTTCTCTCTCTTTCACTGTCTTTGTTTTATGGGGGTTTTTTTTTTTAAAGTAATCTATTTTTATAATGGGGTTTAGCTGCTTTTCACTGCTGTGTTTATGCCGCTTTACACCCTCTTGATTCCCTTCCAGAGAGAGATCAATACATAGGTTTTAAGACTCTTACTAGTCAGATATATTCTTGGGCGGTGAATAGGGGCTGTTGAGTCCAGTTCACTGAGCAGGGAGTAGGTCTTGTCTATTACATATTTGGCTTGTGGAACGGTAGCTGAGCTAATTTCAAACCCTTGTTTTATGCATCACCCCACCTCACCTTTCCCGTTAAGCAGCCATAGTGTGTTTTCTAAATGTGTGACTCTGTTCTGTTTTGTAATTCAGTTCAAGTGTAGCGATTTTGACATTCCCTCTATAAGTGATGTCTTAGGATAAGTGTCTTTTTCTCTGTGACTTATTTCACTGAGGGTCATCGTACCTAAATCCACTCATCCTGCTGCTACTAGCCTTATGACATTGATTTCATGGCTGAGTGATATTCCATTGTGCCTAAGTACCACAACTTCTTTATCCATTTTTCGCTTTCCTGGGCTATTGAAGGTGTAGCGAAGTGGAGGGTCTTGGAAACAGAGCAGCCCTAAACTTTGGGGTGCCTGTGTCTTGTTGATTTTTAGGGTTCCCGATGTATACGCCCGTGAGTGGAAGTGCCCTATGCTCTCTAAGCTGTGCTTATTACATGTTTCAGGACACACCGTACACTTCTCCAGAGTGGCTGCTGGCAATTTACAGCCCGCCCATCAGCGTAGCAAGGCTCCCATGTCTCCATGGCCTGTCCTGCATTTCTGGTTTTTACACTTTTTTCAGCATGGCCCTTTTGACCGATGGCAAGCGAGACTTCTCTGTAGCGCTGATTTGCCTTTCCGGCTTGCCTGGTTGGCCAAAAAGGGCGTATGCGTTTTTTCCTGAATGTATTCAGGAAAAAACGCATACGCCCTTTTTGGCCAAGGGCATCGTTGTCAACGCTTTGCCGCTTTTCCTGTGCTTTCAAGGCGAGTCGAGTCTGCCTCCTGAAACCTGTTTCCTGCAATTCTGCCTTGCTTTCAAATCCTCCTCGTTGCCTTCCCTCAATATATTTGTGGACGAGAGTTATCATTTATAAGTCTGCAGGTTTGTGAGTTGCAGTGCCCCTGAGCTCCATTTGGCAACTCGCTTTTTTGGGAGCTGGCCGCCAGAGCGCAGGATTGCTTCAGGCCCTATTCTGGTTCCGGGGGGCAGGCTGAGCCTGTGGTTCATTCTTCTTCCTGATGGGAAAATAGAGTGACCTGTGCCTGTCCCAACACCTAGAGCTAGTCTCTCATTGGTTCCCCCTCTTCCCGTTCATCCTCAGGCCAAATTGCGACCTGTCCGAAACAGGAGGTTAAAGGTGCTGATTCTCCAAGTAGGGAGATTGTTAGTAGAGCGGCTGGAATGGCGAACCCGAGCACAAGGAGAGGAGGAATGAGGTGCGTTTGAGAAACCTTTCCCGATCACACGGTGTACCACCTTCTGGGTTTCCCACGCATGTTTTCGATGTAGGAAGATGCCCTGGAACCTGGAGATTTGGGACCCACGGCATGGGTCCCACGCAGTATGACTTTAAAGGGTCTGCGTTTGCTCACCCAAGCTCACCAATCCTCTCAGCCCCAAGAGTGTCCAGCCTTATGTCTCATCCAGCTGTGGGTCTAGATATGGTCAATCCAGGTTGCATCAGAGCCCCTGAGCGGATTTTGTAAGCATTTCTCTCTCTTTCACTGTCTTTGTTTTATGGGGGTTTTTTTTTTTAAAGTAATCTATTTTTATAATGGGGTTTAGCTGCTTTTCACTGCTGTGTTTATGCCGCTTTACACCCTCTTGATTCCCTTCCAGAGAGAGATCAATACATAGGTTTTAAGACTCTTACTAGTCAGATATATTCTTGGGCGGTGAATAGGGGCTGTTGAGTCCAGTTCACTGAGCAGGGAGTAGGTCTTGTCTATTACATATTTGGCTTGTGGAACGGTAGCTGAGCTAATTTCAAACCCTTGTTTTATGCATCACCCCACCTCACCTTTCCCGTTAAGCAGCCATAGTGTGTTTTCTAAATGTGTGACTCTGTTCTGTTTTGTAATTCAGTTCAAGTGTAGCGATTTTGACATTCCCTCTATAAGTGATGTCTTAGGATAAGTGTCTTTTTCTCTGTGACTTATTTCACTGAGGGTCATCGTACCTAAATCCACTCATCCTGCTGCTACTAGCCTTATGACATTGATTTCATGGCTGAGTGATATTCCATTGTGCCTAAGTACCACAACTTCTTTATCCATTTTTCGCTTTCCTGGGCTATTGAAGGTGTACCGAAGTGGAGGGTCTTGGAAACAGAGCAGCCCTAAACTTTGGGGTGCCTGTGTCTTGTTGATTTTTAGGTTTCCCGATGTATACGCCCGTGAGTGGAAGTGCCCTATGCTCTCTAAGCTGTGCTTATTACATGTTTCAGGACACACCGTACACTTCTCCAGAGTGGCTGCTGGCAATTTACAGCCCGCCCATCAGCGTAGCAAGGCTCCCATGTCTCCATGGCCTGTCCTGCATTTCTGGTTTTTACACTTTTTTCAGCATGGCCCTTTTGACCGATGGCAAGCGAGACTTCTCTGTAGCGCTGATTTGCCTTTCCGGCTTGCCTGGTTGGCCAAAAAGGGCGTATGCGTTTTTTCCTGAATGTATTCAGGAAAAAACGCATACGCCCTTTTTGGCCAAGGGCATCGTTGTCAACGCTTTGCCGCTTTTCCTGTGCTTTCAAGGCGAGTCGAGTCTGCCTCCTGAAACCTGTTTCCTGCAATTCTGCCTTGCTTTCAAATCCTCCTCGTTGCCTTCCCTCAATATATTTGTGGACGAGAGTTATCATTTATAAGTCTGCAGGTTTGTGAGTTGCAGTGCCCCTGAGCTCCATTTGTCAACTCGCTTTTTTGGGAGCTGGCCGCCAGAGCGCAGGATTGCTTCAGGCCCTATTCTGGTTCCAGGGGGCAGGCTGAGCCTGTGGTTCATTCTTCTTCCTGATGGGAAAATAGAGTGACCTGTGCCTGTCCCAACACCTAGAGCTAGTCTCTCATTGGTTCCCCCTCTTCCCGTTCATCCTCAGGCCAAATTGCGACCTGTCCGAAACAGGAGGTTAAAGGTGCTGATTCTCCAAGTAGGGAGATTGTTAGTAGAGCGGCTGGAATGGCGAACCCGAGCACAAGGAGAGGAGGAATGAGGTGCGTTTGAGAAACCTTTCCCGATCACACGGTGTACCACCTTCTGGGTTTCCCACGCATGTTTTCGATGTAGGAAGATGCCCTGGAACCTGGAGATTTGGGACCCACGGCATGGGTCCCACGCAGTATGACTTTAAAGGGTCTGCGTTTGCTCACCCAAGCTCACCAATCCTCTCAGCCCCAAGAGTGTCCAGCCTTATGTCTCATCCAGCTGTGGGTCTAGATATGGTCAATCCAGGTTGCATCAGAGCCCCTGAGCGGATTTTGTAAGCATTTCTCTCTCTTTCACTGTCTTTGTTTTATGGGGTTTTTTTTTTTAAAGTAATCTATTTTTATAATGGGGTTTAGCTGCTTTTCACTGCTGTGTTTATGCCGCTTTACACCCTCTTGATTCCCTTCCAGAGAGAGATCAATACATAGGTTTTAAGACTCTTACTAGTCAGATATATTCTTGGGCGGTGAATAGGGGCTGTTGAGTCCAGTTCACTGAGCAGGGAGTAGGTCTTGTCTATTACATATTTGGCTTGTGGAACGGTAGCTGAGCTAATTTCAAACCCTTGTTTTATGCATCACCCCACCTCACCTTTCCCGTTAAGCAGCCATAGTGTGTTTTCTAAATGTGTGACTCTGTTCTGTTTTGTAATTCAGTTCAAGTGTAGCGATTTTGACATTCCCTCTATAAGTGATGTCTTAGGATAAGTGTCTTTTTCTCTGTGACTTATTTCACTGAGGGTCATCGTACCTAAATCCACTCATCCTGCTGCTACTAGCCTTATGACATTGATTTCATGGCTGAGTGATATTCCATTGTGCCTAAGTACCACAACTTCTTTATCCATTTTTCGCTTTCCTGGGCTATTGAAGGTGTAGCGAAGTGGAGGGTCTTGGAAACAGAGCAGCCCTAAACTTTGGGGTGCCTGTGTCTTGTTGATTTTTAGGTTTCCCGATGTATACGCCCGTGAGTGGAAGTGCCCTATGCTCTCTAAGCTGTGCTTATTACATGTTTCAGGACACACCGTACACTTCTCCAGAGTGGCTGCTGGCAATTTACAGCCCGCCCATCAGCGTAGCAAGGCTCCCATGTCTCCATGGCCTGTCCTGCATTTCTGGTTTTTACACTTTTTTCAGCATGGCCCTTTTGACCGATGGCAAGCGAGACTTCTCTGTAGCGCTGATTTGCCTTTCCGGCTTGCCTGGTTGGCCAAAAAGGGCGTATGCGTTTTTTCCTGAATGTATTCAGGAAAAAACGCATACGCCCTTTTTGGCCAAGGGCATCGTTGTCAACGCTTTGCCGCTTTTCCTGTGCTTTCAAGGCGAGTCGAGTCTGCCTCCTGAAACCTGTTTCCTGCAATTCTGCCTTGCTTTCAAATCCTCCTCGTTGCCTTCCCTCAATATATTTGTGGACGAGAGTTATCATTTATAAGTCTGCAGGTTTGTGAGTTGCAGTGCCCCTGAGCTCCATTTGTCAACGCGCTTTTTTGGGAGCTGGCCGCCAGAGCGCAGGATTGCTTCAGGCCCTATTCTGGTTCCGGGGGGCAGGCTGAGCCTGTGGTTCATTCTTCTTCCTGATGGGAAAATAGAGTGACCTGTGCCTGTCCCAACACCTAGAGCTAGTCTCTCATTGGTTCCCCCTCTTCCCGTTCATCCTCAGGCCAAATTGCGACCTGTCCGAAACAGGAGGTTAAAGGTGCTGATTCTCCAAGTAGGGAGATTGTTAGTAGAGCGGCTGGAATGGCGAACCCGAGCACAAGGAGAGGAGGAATGAGGTGCGTTTGAGAAACCTTTCCCGATCACACGGTGTACCATCTTCTGGGTTTCCCACGCATGTTTTCGATGTAGGAAGATGCCCTGGAACCTGGAGATTTGGGACCCACGGCATGGGTCCCACGCAGTATGACTTTAAAGGGTCTGCGTTTGCTCACCCAAGCTCACCAATCCCCTCAGCCCCAAGAGTGTCCAGCCTTATGTCTCATCCAGCTGTGGGTCTAGATATGGTCAATCCAGGTTGCATCAGAGCCCCTGAGCGGATTTTGTAAGCATTTCTCTCTCTTTCACTGTCTTTGTTTTATGGGTTTTTTTTTTTTAAAGTAATCTATTTTTATAATGGGGTTTAGCTGCTTTTCACTGCTGTGTTTATGCCGCTTTACACCCTCTTGATTCCCTTCCAGAGAGAGATCAATACATAGGTTTTAAGACTCTTACTAGTCAGATATATTCTTGGGCGGTGAATAGGGGCTGTTGAGTCCAGTTCACTGAGCAGGGAGTAGGTCTTGTCTATTACATATTTGGCTTGTGGAACGGTAGCTGAGCTAATTTCAAACCCTTGTTTTATGCATCACCCCACCTCACCTTTCCCGTTAAGCAGCCATAGTGTGTTTTCTAAATGTGTGACTCTGTTCTGTTTTGTAATTCAGTTCAAGTGTAGCGATTTTGACATTCCCTCTATAAGTGATGTCTTAGGATAAGTGTCTTTTTCTCTGTGACTTATTTCACTGAGGGTCATCGTACCTAAATCCACTCATCCTGCTGCTACTAGCCTTATGACATTGATTTCATGGCTGAGTGATATTCCATTGTGCCTAAGTACCACAACTTCTTTATCCATTTTTCGCTTTCCTGGGCTATTGAAGGTGTAGCGAAGTGGAGGTTCTTGGAATCAGAGCAGCCCTAAACTTTGGGGTGCCTGTGTCTTGTTGATTTTTAGGGTTCCCGATGTATACGCCCGTGAGTGGAAGTGCCCTATGCTCTCTAAGCTGTGCTTATTACATGTTTCAGGACACACCGTACACTTCTCCAGAGTGGCTGCTGGCAATTTACAGCCCGCCCATCAGCGTAGCAAGGCTCCCATGTCTCCATGGCCTGTCCTGCATTTCTGGTTTTTACACTTTTTTCAGCATGGCCCTTTTGACCGATGGCAAGCGAGACTTCTCTGTAGCGCTGATTTGCCTTTCCGGCTTGCCTGGTTGGCCAAAAAGGGCGTATGCGTTTTTTCCTGAATATATTCAGGAAAAAACGCATACGCCCTTTTTGGCCAAGGGCATCGTTGTCAACGCTTTGCCGCTTTTCCTGTGCTTTCAAGGCGAGTCGAGTCTGCCTCCTGAAACCTGTTTCCTGCAATTCTGCCTTGCTTTCAAATCCTCCTCGTTGCCTTCCCTCAATATATTTGTGGACGAGAGTTATCATTTATAAGTCTGCAGGTTTGTGAGTTGCAGTGCCCCTGAGCTCCATTTGTCAACTCGCTTTTTTGGGAGCTGGCCGCCAGAGCGCAGGATTGCTTCAGGCCCTATTCTGGTTCCGGGGGGCAGGCTGAGCCTGTGGTTCATTCTTCTTCCTGATGGGAAAATAGAGTGACCTGTGCCTGTCCCAACACCTAGAGCTAGTCTCTCATTGGTTCCCCCTCTTCCCGTTCATCCTCAGGCCAAATTGCGACCTGTCCGAAACAGGAGGTTAAAGGTGCTGATTCTCCAAGTAGGGAGATTGTTAGTAGAGCGGCTGGAATGGCGAACCCGAGCACAAGGAGAGGAGGAATGAGGTGCGTTTGAGAAACCTTTCCCGATCACACGGTGTACCATCTTCTGGGTTTCCCACGCATGTTTTCGATGTAGGAAGATGCCCTGGAACCTGGAGATTTGGGACCCACGGCATGGGTCCCACGCAGTATGACTTTAAAGGGTCTGCGTTTGCTCACCCAAGCTCACCAATCCCCTCAGCCCCAAGAGTGTCCAGCCTTATGTCTCATCCAGCTGTGGGTCTAGATATGGTCAATCCAGGTTGCATCAGAGCCCCTGAGCGGATTTTGTAAGCATTTCTCTCTCTTTCACTGTCTTTGTTCTATGGGGTTTTTTTTTTTAAAGTAATCTATTTTTATAATGGGGTTTAGCTGCTTTTCACTGCTGTGTTTATGCCGCTTTACACCCTCTTGATTCCCTTCCAGAGAGAGATCAATACATAGGTTTTAAGACTCTTACTAGTCAGGTATATTCTTGGGCGGTGAATAGGGGCTGTTGAGTCCAGTTCACTGAGCAGGGAGTAGGTCTTGTCTATTACATATTTGGCTTGTGGAACGGTAGCTGAGCTAATTTCAAACCCTTGTTTTATGCATCACCCCACCTCACCTTTCCCGTTAAGCAGCCATAGTGTGTTTTCTAAATGTGTGACTCTGTTCTGTTTTGTAATTCAGTTCAAGTGTAGCGATTTTGACATTCCCTCTATAAGTGATGTCTTAGGATAAGTGTCTTTTTCTCTGTGACTTATTTCACTGAGGGTCATCGTACCTAAATCCACTCATCCTGCTGCTACTAGCCTTATGACATTGATTTCATGGCTGAGTGATATTCCATTGTGCCTAAGTACCACAACTTCTTTATCCATTTTTCGCTTTCCTGGGCTATTGAAGGTGTAGCGAAGTGGAGGTTCTTGGAATCAGAGCAGCCCTAAACTTTGGGGTGCCTGTGTCTTGTTGATTTTTAGGTTTCCCGATGTATACGCCCGTGAGTGGAAGTGCCCTATGCTCTCTAAGCTGTGCTTATTACATGTTTCAGGACACACCGTACACTTCTCCAGAGTGGCTGCTGGCAATTTACAGCCCGCCCATCAGCGTAGCAAGGCTCCCATGTCTCCATGGCCTGTCCTGCATTTCTGGTTTTTACACTTTTTTCAGCATGGCCCTTTTGACCGATGGCAAGCGAGACTTCTCTGTAGCGCTGATTTGCCTTTCCGGCTTGCCTGGTTGGCCAAAAAGGGCGTATGCGTTTTTTCCTGAATATATTCAGGAAAAAACGCATACGCCCTTTTTGGCCAAGGGCATCGTTGTCAACGCTTTGCCGCTTTTCCTGTGCTTTCAAGGCGAGTCGAGTCTGCCTCCTGAAACCTGTTTCCTGCAATTCTGCCTTGCTTTCAAATCCTCCTCGTTGCCTTCCCTCAATATATTTGTGGACGAGAGTTATCATTTATAAGTCTGCAGGTTTGTGAGTTGCAGTGCCCCTGAGCTCCATTTGGCAACTCGCTTTTTTGGGAGCTGGCCGCCAGAGCGCAGGATTGCTTCAGGCCCTATTCTGGTTCCGGGGGGCAGGCTGAGCCTGTGGTTCATTCTTCTTCCTGATGGGAAAATAGAGTGACCTGTGCCTGTCCCAACACCTAGAGCTAGTCTCTCATTGGTTCCCCCTCTTCCCGTTCATCCTCAGGCCAAATTGCGACCTGTCCGAAACAGGAGGTTAAAGGTGCTGATTCTCCAAGTAGGGAGATTGTTAGTAGAGCGGCTGGAATGGCGAACCCGAGCACAAGGAGAGGAGGAATGAGGTGCGTTTGAGAAACCTTTCCCGATCACACGGTGTACCATCTTCTGGGTTTCCCACGCATGTTTTCGATGTAGGAAGATGCCCTGGAACCTGGAGATTTGGGACCCACGGCATGGGTCCCACGCAGTATGACTTTAAAGGGTCTGCGTTTGCTCACCCAAGCTCACCAATCCTCTCAGCCCCAAGAGTGTCCAGCCTTATGTCTCATCCAGCTGTGGGTCTAGATATGGTCAATCCAGGTTGCATCAGAGCCCCTGAGCGGATTTTGTAAGCATTTCTCTCTCTTTCACTGTCTTTGTTCTATGGGGTTTTTTTTTTTAAAGTAATCTATTTTTATAATGGGGTTTAGCTGCTTTTCACTGCTGTGTTTATGCCGCTTTACACCCTCTTGATTCCCTTCCAGAGAGAGATCAATACATAGGTTTTAAGACTCTTACTAGTCAGGTATATTCTTGGGCGGTGAATAGGGGCTGTTGAGTCCAGTTCACTGAGCAGGGAGTAGGTCTTGTCTATTACATATTTGGCTTGTGGAACGGTAGCTGAGCTAATTTCAAACCCTTGTTTTATGCATCACCCCACCTCACCTTTCCCGTTAAGCAGCCATAGTGTGTTTTCTAAATGTGTGACTCTGTTCTGTTTTGTAATTCAGTTCAAGTGTAGCGATTTTGACATTCCCTCTATAAGTGATGTCTTAGGATAAGTGTCTTTTTCTCTGTGACTTATTTCACTGAGGGTCATCGTACCTAAATCCACTCATCCTGCTGCTACTAGCCTTATGACATTGATTTCATGGCTGAGTGATATTCCATTGTGCCTAAGTACCACAACTTCTTTATCCATTTTTCGCTTTCCTGGGCTATTGAAGGTGTAGCGAAGTGGAGGTTCTTGGAATCAGAGCAGCCCTAAACTTTGGGGTGCCTGTGTCTTGTTGATTTTTAGGTTTCCCGATGTATACGCCCGTGAGTGGAAGTGCCCTATGCTCTCTAAGCTGTGCTTATTACATGTTTCAGGACACACCGTACACTTCTCCAGAGTGGCTGCTGGCAATTTACAGCCCGCCCATCAGCGTAGCAAGGCTCCCATGTCTCCATGGCCTGTCCTGCATTTCTGGTTTTTACACTTTTTTCAGCATGGCCCTTTTGACCGATGGCAAGCGAGACTTCTCTGTAGCGCTGATTTGCCTTTCCGGCTTGCCTGGTTGGCCAAAAAGGGCGTATGCGTTTTTTCCTGAATGTATTCAGGAAAAAACGCATACGCCCTTTTGGGCCAAGGGCATCGTTGTCAACGCTTTGCCGCTTTTCCTGTGCTTTCAAGGCGAGTCGAGTCTGCCTCCTGAAACCTGTTTCCTGCAATTCTGCCTTGCTTTCAAATCCTCCTCGTTGCCTTCCCTCAATATATTTGTGGACGAGAGTTATCATTTATAAGTCTGCAGGTTTGTGAGTTGCAGTGCCCCTGAGCTCCATTTGTCAACGCGCTTTTTTGGGAGCTGGCCGCCAGAGCGCAGGATTGCTTCAGGCCCTATTCTGGTTCCGGGGGGCAGGCTGAGCCTGTGGTTCATTCTTCTTCCTGATGGGAAAATAGAGTGACCTGTGCCTGTCCCAACACCTAGAGCTAGTCTCTCATTGGTTCCCCCTCTTCCCGTTCATCCTCAGGCCAAATTGCGACCTGTCCGAAACAGGAGGTTAAAGGTGCTGATTCTCCAAGTAGGGAGATTGTTAGTAGAGCGGCTGGAATGGCGAACCCGAGCACAAGGAGAGGAGGAATGAGGTGCGTTTGAGAAACCTTTCCCGATCACACGGTGTACCATCTTCTGGGTTTCCCACGCATGTTTTCGATGTAGGAAGATGCCCTGGAACCTGGAGATTTGGGACCCACGGCATGGGTCCCACGCAGTATGACTTTAAAGGGTCTGCGTTTGCTCACCGAAGCTCACCAATCCTCTCAGCCCCAAGAGTGTCCAGCCTTATGTCTCATCCAGCTGTGGGTCTAGATATGGTCAATCCAGGTTGCATCAGAGCCCCTGAGCGGATTTTGTAAGCATTTCTCTCTCTTTCACTGTCTTTGTTCTATGGGTTTTTTTTTTTTAAAGTAATCTATTTTTATAATGGGGTTTAGCTGCTTTTCACTGCTGTGTTTATGCCGCTTTACACCCTCTTGATTCCCTTCCAGAGAGAGATCAATACATAGGTTTTAAGACTCTTACTAGTCAGGAATATTCTTGGGCGGTGAATAGGGGCTGTTGAGTCCAGTTCACTGAGCAGGGAGTAGGTCTTGTCTATTACATATTTGGCTTGTGGAACGGTAGCTGAGCTAATTTCAAACCCTTGTTTTATGCATCACCCCACCTCACCTTTCCCGTTAAGCAGCCATAGTGTGTTTTCTAAATGTGTGACTCTGTTCTGTTTTGTAATTCAGTTCAAGTGTAGCGATTTTGACATTCCCTCTATAAGTGATGTCTTAGGATAAGTGTCTTTTTCTCTGTGACTTATTTCACTGAGGGTCATCGTACCTAAATCCACTCATCCTGCTGCTACTAGCCTTATGACATTGATTTCATGGCTGAGTGATATTCCATTGTGCCTAAGTACCACAACTTCTTTATCCATTTTTCGCTTTCCTGGGCTATTGAAGGTGTAGCGAAGTGGAGGGTCTTGGAAACAGAGCAGCCCTAAACTTTGGGGTGCCTGTGTCTTGTTGATTTTTAGGTTTCCCGATGTATACGCCCGTGAGTGGAAGTGCCCTATGCTCTCTAAGCTGTGCTTATTACATGTTTCAGGACACACCGTACACTTCTCCAGAGTGGCTGCTGGCAATTTACAGCCCGCCCATCAGCGTAGCAAGGCTCCCATGTCTCCATGGCCTGTCCTGCATTTCTGGTTTTTACACTTTTTTCAGCATGGCCCTTTTGACCGATGGCAAGCGAGACTTCTCTGTAGCGCTGATTTGCCTTTCCGGCTTGCCTGGTTGGCCAAAAAGGGCGTATGCGTTTTTTCCTGAATGTATTCAGGAAAAAACGCATACGCCCTTTTGGGCCAAGGGCATCGTTGTCAACGCTTTGCCGCTTTTCCTGTGCTTTCAAGGCGAGTCGAGTCTGCCTCCTGAAACCTGTTTCCTGCAATTCTGCCTTGCTTTCAAATCCTCCTCGTTGCCTTCCCTCAATATATTTGTGGACGAGAGTTATCATTTATAAGTCTGCAGGTTTGTGAGTTGCAGTGCCCCTGAGCTCCATTTGTCAACGCGCTTTTTTGGGAGCTGGCCGCCAGAGCGCAGGATTGCTTCAGGCCCTATTCTGGTTCCGGGGGGCAGGCTGAGCCTGTGGTTCATTCTTCTTCCTGATGGGAAAATAGAGTGACCTGTGCCTGTCCCAACACCTAGAGCTAGTCTCTCATTGGTTCCCCCTCTTCCCGTTCATCCTCAGGCCAAATTGCGACCTGTCCGAAACAGGAGGTTAAAGGTGCTGATTCTCCAAGTAGGGAGATTGTTAGTAGAGCGGCTGGAATGGCGAACCCGAGCACAAGGAGAGGAGGAATGAGGTGCGTTTGAGAAACCTTTCCCGATCACACGGTGTACCATCTTCTGGGTTTCCCACGCATGTTTTCGATGTAGGAAGATGCCCTGGAACCTGGAGATTTGGGACCCACGGCATGGGTCCCACGCAGTATGACTTTAAAGGGTCTGCGTTTGCTCACCCAAGCTCACCAATCCCCTCAGCCCCAAGAGTGTCCAGCCTTATGTCTCATCCAGCTGTGGGTCTAGATATGGTCAATCCAGGTTGCATCAGAGCCCCTGAGCGGATTTTGTAAGCATTTCTCTCTCTTTCACTGTCTTTGTTTTATGGGGTTTTTTTTTTTAAAGTAATCTATTTTTATAATGGGGTTTAGCTGCTTTTCACTGCTGTGTTTATGCCGCTTTACACCCTCTTGATTCCCTTCCAGAGAGAGATCAATACATAGGTTTTAAGACTCTTACTAGTCAGGTATATTCTTGGGCGGTGAATAGGGGCTGTTGAGTCCAGTTCACTGAGCAGGGAGTAGGTCTTGTCTATTACATATTTGGCTTGTGGAACGGTAGCTGAGCTAATTTCAAACCCTTGTTTTATGCATCACCCCACCTCACCTTTCCCGTTAAGCAGCCATAGTGTGTTTTCTAAATGTGTGACTCTGTTCTGTTTTGTAATTCAGTTCAAGTGTAGCGATTTTGACATTCCCTCTATAAGTGATGTCTTAGGATAAGTGTCTTTTTCTCTGTGACTTATTTCACTGAGGGTCATCGTACCTAAATCCACTCATCCTGCTGCTACTAGCCTTATGACATTGATTTCATGGCTGAGTGATATTCCATTGTGCCTAAGTACCACAACTTCTTTATCCATTTTTCGCTTTCCTGGGATATTGAAGGTGTAGCGAAGTGGAGGTTCTTGGAATCAGAGCAGCCCTAAACTTTGGGGTGCCTGTGTCTTGTTGATTTTTAGGGTTCCCGATGTATACGCCCGTGAGTGGAAGTGCCCTATGCTCTCTAAGCTGTGCTTATTACATGTTTCAGGACACACCGTACACTTCTCCAGAGTGGCTGCTGGCAATTTACAGCCCGCCCATCAGCGTAGCAAGGCTCCCATGTCTCCATGGCCTGTCCTGCATTTCTGGTTTTTACACTTTTTTCAGCATGGCCCTTTTGACCGATGGCAAGCGAGACTTCTCTGTAGCGCTGATTTGCCTTTCCGGCTTGCCTGGTTGGCCAAAAAGGGCGTATGCGTTTTTTCCTGAATATATTCAGGAAAAAACGCATACGCCCTTTTTGGCCAAGGGCATCGTTGTCAACGCTTTGCCGCTTTTCCTGTGCTTTCAAGGCGAGTCGAGTCTGCCTCCTGAAACCTGTTTCCTGCAATTCTGCCTTGCTTTCAAATCCTCCTCGTTGCCTTCCCTCAATATATTTGTGGACGAGAGTTATCATTTATAAGTCTGCAGGTTTGTGAGTTGCAGTGCCCCTGAGCTCCATTTGTCAACTCGCTTTTTTGGGAGCTGGCCGCCAGAGCGCAGGATTGCTTCAGGCCCTATTCTGGTTCCGGGGGGCAGGCTGAGCCTGTGGTTCATTCTTCTTCCTGATGGGAAAATAGAGTGACCTGTGCCTGTCCCAACACCTAGAGCTAGTCTCTCATTGGTTCCCCCTCTTCCCGTTCATCCTCAGGCCAAATTGCGACCTGTCCGAAACAGGAGGTTAAAGGTGCTGATTCTCCAAGTAGGGAGATTGTTAGTAGAGCGGCTGGAATGGCGAACCCGAGCACAAGGAGAGGAGGAATGAGGTGCGTTTGAGAAACCTTTCCCGATCACACGGTGTACCATCTTCTGGGTTTCCCACGCATGTTTTCGATGTAGGAAGATGCCCTGGAACCTGGAGATTTGGGACCCACGGCATGGGTCCCACGCAGTATGACTTTAAAGGGTCTGCGTTTGCTCACCCAAGCTCACCAATCCCCTCAGCCCCAAGAGTGTCCAGCCTTATGTCTCATCCAGCTGTGGGTCTAGATATGGTCAATCCAGGTTGCATCAGAGCCCCTGAGCGGATTTTGTAAGCATTTCTCTCTCTTTCACTGTCTTTGTTTTATGGGGTTTTTTTTTTTAAAGTAATCTATTTTTATAATGGGGTTTAGCTGCTTTTCACTGCTGTGTTTATGCCGCTTTACACCCTCTTGATTCCCTTCCAG
The DNA here is from genome assembly GCF_028564815.1 of Eubalaena glacialis. Taxonomy (NCBI): domain Eukaryota; kingdom Metazoa; phylum Chordata; class Mammalia; order Artiodactyla; family Balaenidae; genus Eubalaena; species Eubalaena glacialis. Next base: position 65,173 of record NC_083717.1, on the reverse strand, counting down.
AGAGAGATCAATACATAGGTTTTAAGACTCTTACTAGTCAGGTATATTCTTGGGCGGTGAATAGGGGCTGTTGAGTCCAGTTCACTGAGCAGGGAGTAGGTCTTGTCTATTACATATTTGGCTTGTGGAACGGTAGCTGAGCTAATTTCAAACCCTTGTTTTATGCATCACCCCACCTCACCTTTCCCGTTAAGCAGCCATAGTGTGTTTTCTAAATGTGTGACTCTGTTCTGTTTTGTAATTCAGTTCAAGTGTAGCGATTTTGACATTCCCTCTATAAGTGATGTCTTAGGATAAGTGTCTTTTTCTCTGTGACTTATTTCACTGAGGGTCATCGTACCTAAATCCACTCATCCTGCTGCTACTAGCCTTATGACATTGATTTCATGGCTGAGTGATATTCCATTGTGCCTAAGTACCACAACTTCTTTATCCATTTTTCGCTTTCCTGGGATATTGAAGGTGTAGCGAAGTGGAGGTTCTTGGAATCAGAGCAGCCCTAAACTTTGGGGTGCCTGTGTCTTGTTGATTTTTAGGGTTCCCGATGTATACGCCCGTGAGTGGAAGTGCCCTATGCTCTCTAAGCTGTGCTTATTACATGTTTCAGGACACACCGTACACTTCTCCAGAGTGGCTGCTGGCAATTTACAGCCCGCCCATCAGCGTAGCAAGGCTCCCATGTCTCCATGGCCTGTCCTGCATTTCTGGTTTTTACACTTTTTTCAGCATGGCCCTTTTGACCGATGGCAAGCGAGACTTCTCTGTAGCGCTGATTTGCCTTTCCGGCTTGCCTGGTTGGCCAAAAAGGGCGTATGCGTTTTTTCCTGAATATATTCAGGAAAAAACGCATACGCCCTTTTTGGCCAAGGGCATCGTTGTCAACGCTTTGCCGCTTTTCCTGTGCTTTCAAGGCGAGTCGAGTCTGCCTCCTGAAACCTGTTTCCTGCAATTCTGCCTTGCTTTCAAATCCTCCTCGTTGCCTTCCCTCAATATATTTGTGGACGAGAGTTATCATTTATAAGTCTGCAGGTTTGTGAGTTGCAGTGCCCCTGAGCTCCATTTGTCAACTCGCTTTTTTGGGAGCTGGCCGCCAGAGCGCAGGATTGCTTCAGGCCCTATTCTGGTTCCGGGGGGCAGGCTGAGCCTGTGGTTCATTCTTCTTCCTGATGGGAAAATAGAGTGACCTGTGCCTGTCCCAACACCTAGAGCTAGTCTCTCATTGGTTCCCCCTCTTCCCGTTCATCCTCAGGCCAAATTGCGACCTGTCCGAAACAGGAGGTTAAAGGTGCTGATTCTCCAAGTAGGGAGATTGTTAGTAGAGCGGCTGGAATGGCGAACCCGAGCACAAGGAGAGGAGGAATGAGGTGCGTTTGAGAAACCTTTCCCGATCACACGGTGTACCATCTTCTGGGTTTCCCACGCATGTTTTCGATGTAGGAAGATGCCCTGGAACCTGGAGATTTGGGACCCACGGCATGGGTCCCACGCAGTATGACTTTAAAGGGTCTGCGTTTGCTCACCCAAGCTCACCAATCCTCTCAGCCCCAAGAGTGCCCAGCCTTATGTCTCATCCAGCTGTGGGTCTAGATATGGTCAATCCAGGTTGCATCAGAGCCCCTGAGCGGATTTTGTAAGCATTTCTCTCTCTTTCACTGTCTTTGTTCTATGGGGTTTTTTTTTTTAAAGTAATCTATTTTTATAATGGGGTTTAGCTGCTTTTCACTGCTGTGTTTATGCCGCTTTACACCCTCTTGATTCCCTTCCAGAGAGAGATCAATACATAGGTTTTAAGACTCTTACTAGTCAGGTATATTCTTGGGCGGTGAATAGGGGCTGTTGAGTCCAGTTCACTGAGCAGGGAGTAGGTCTTGTCTATTACATATTTGGCTTGTGGAACGGTAGCTGAGCTAATTTCAAACCCTTGTTTTATGCATCACCCCACCTCACCTTTCCCGTTAAGCAGCCATAGTGTGTTTTCTAAATGTGTGACTCTGTTCTGTTTTGTAATTCAGTTCAAGTGTAGCGATTTTGACATTCCCTCTATAAGTGATGTCTTAGGATAAGTGTCTTTTTCTCTGTGACTTATTTCACTGAGGGTCATCGTACCTAAATCCACTCATCCTGCTGCTACTAGCCTTATGACATTGATTTCATGGCTGAGTGATATTCCATTGTGCCTAAGTACCACAACTTCTTTATCCATTTTTCGCTTTCCTGGGCTATTGAAGGTGTAGCGAAGTGGAGGTTCTTGGAAACAGAGCAGCCCTAAACTTTGGGGTGCCTGTGTCTTGTTGATTTTTAGGTTTCCCGATGTATACGCCCGTGAGTGGAAGTGCCCTATGCTCTCTAAGCTGTGCTTATTACATGTTTCAGGACACACCGTACACTTCTCCAGAGTGGCTGCTGGCAATTTACAGCCCGCCCATCAGCGTAGCAAGGCTCCCATGTCTCCATGGCCTGTCCTGCATTTCTGGTTTTTACACTTTTTTCAGCATGGCCCTTTTGACCGATGGCAAGCGAGACTTCTCTGTAGCGCTGATTTGCCTTTCCGGCTTGCCTGGTTGGCCAAAAAGGGCGTATGCGTTTTTTCCTGAATATATTCAGGAAAAAACGCATACGCCCTTTTTGGCCAAGGGCATCGTTGTCAACGCTTTGCCGCTTTTCCTGTGCTTTCAAGGCGAGTCGAGTCTGCCTCCTGAAACCTGTTTCCTGCAATTCTGCCTTGCTTTCAAATCCTCCTCGTTGCCTTCCCTCAATATATTTGTGGACGAGAGTTATCATTTATAAGTCTGCAGGTTTGTGAGTTGCAGTGCCCCTGAGCTCCATTTGTCAACTCGCTTTTTTGGGAGCTGGCCGCCAGAGCGCAGGATTGCTTCAGGCCCTATTCTGGTTCCGGGGGGCAGGCTGAGCCTGTGGTTCATTCTTCTTCCTGATGGGAAAATAGAGTGACCTGTGCCTGTCCCAACACCTAGAGCTAGTCTCTCATTGGTTCCCCCTCTTCCCGTTCATCCTCAGGCCAAATTGCGACCTGTCCGAAACAGGAGGTTAAAGGTGCTGATTCTCCAAGTAGGGAGATTGTTAGTAGAGCGGCTGGAATGGCGAACCCGAGCACAAGGAGAGGAGGAATGAGGTGCGTTTGAGAAACCTTTCCCGATCACACGGTGTACCATCTTCTGGGTTTCCCACGCATGTTTTCGATGTAGGAAGATGCCCTGGAACCTGGAGATTTGGGACCCACGGCATGGGTCCCACGCAGTATGACTTTAAAGGGTCTGCGTTTGCTCACCCAAGCTCACCAATCCTCTCAGCCCCAAGAGTGCCCAGCCTTATGTCTCATCCAGCTGTGGGTCTAGATATGGTCAATCCAGGTTGCATCAGAGCCCCTGAGCGGATTTTGTAAGCATTTCTCTCTCTTTCACTGTCTTTGTTCTATGGGTTTTTTTTTTTTAAAGTAATCTATTTTTATAATGGGGTTTAGCTGCTTTTCACTGCTGTGTTTATGCCGCTTTACACCCTCTTGATTCCCTTCCAGAGAGAGATCAATACATAGGTTTTAAGACTCTTACTAGTCAGGTATATTCTTGGGCGGTGAATAGGGGCTGTTGAGTCCAGTTCACTGAGCAGGGAGTAGGTCTTGTCTATTACATATTTGGCTTGTGGAACGGTAGCTGAGCTAATTTCAAACCCTTGTTTTATGCATCACCCCACCTCACCTTTCCCGTTAAGCAGCCATAGTGTGTTTTCTAAATGTGTGACTCTGTTCTGTTTTGTAATTCAGTTCAAGTGTAGCGATTTTGACATTCCCTCTATAAGTGATGTCTTAGGATAAGTGTCTTTTTCTCTGTGACTTATTTCACTGAGGGTCATCGTACCTAAATCCACTCATCCTGCTGCTACTAGCCTTATGACATTGATTTCATGGCTGAGTGATATTCCATTGTGCCTAAGTACCACAACTTCTTTATCCATTTTTCGCTTTCCTGGGCTATTGAAGGTGTAGCGAAGTGGAGGTTCTTGGAAACAGAGCAGCCCTAAACTTTGGGGTGCCTGTGTCTTGTTGATTTTTAGGTTTCCCGATGTATACGCCCGTGAGTGGAAGTGCCCTATGCTCTCTAAGCTGTGCTTATTACATGTTTCAGGACACACCGTACACTTCTCCAGAGTGGCTGCTGGCAATTTACAGCCCGCCCATCAGCGTAGCAAGGCTCCCATGTCTCCATGGCCTGTCCTGCATTTCTGGTTTTTACACTTTTTTCAGCATGGCCCTTTTGACCGATGGCAAGCGAGACTTCTCTGTAGCGCTGATTTGCCTTTCCGGCTTGCCTGGTTGGCCAAAAAGGGCGTATGCGTTTTTTCCTGAATATATTCAGGAAAAAACGCATACGCCCTTTTTGGCCAAGGGCATCGTTGTCAACGCTTTGCCGCTTTTCCTGTGCTTTCAAGGCGAGTCGAGTCTGCCTCCTGAAACCTGTTTCCTGCAATTCTGCCTTGCTTTCAAATCCTCCTCGTTGCCTTCCCTCAATATATTTGTGGACGAGAGTTATCATTTATAAGTCTGCAGGTTTGTGAGTTGCAGTGCCCCTGAGCTCCATTTGTCAACTCGCTTTTTTGGGAGCTGGCCGCCAGAGCGCAGGATTGCTTCAGGCCCTATTCTGGTTCCGGGGGGCAGGCTGAGCCTGTGGTTCATTCTTCTTCCTGATGGGAAAATAGAGTGACCTGTGCCTGTCCCAACACCTAGAGCTAGTCTCTCATTGGTTCCCCCTCTTCCCGTTCATCCTCAGGCCAAATTGCGACCTGTCCGAAACAGGAGGTTAAAGGTGCTGATTCTCCAAGTAGGGAGATTGTTAGTAGAGCGGCTGGAATGGCGAACCCGAGCACAAGGAGAGGAGGAATGAGGTGCGTTTGAGAAACCTTTCCCGATCACACGGTGTACCATCTTCTGGGTTTCCCACGCATGTTTTCGATGTAGGAAGATGCCCTGGAACCTGGAGATTTGGGACCCACGGCATGGGTCCCACGCAGTATGACTTTAAAGGGTCTGCGTTTGCTCACCCAAGCTCACCAATCCTCTCAGCCCCAAGAGTGCCCAGCCTTATGTCTCATCCAGCTGTGGGTCTAGATATGGTCAATCCAGGTTGCATCAGAGCCCCTGAGCGGATTTTGTAAGCATTTCTCTCTCTTTCACTGTCTTTGTTTTATGGGGGTTTTTTTTTTTAAAGTAATCTATTTTTATAATGGGGTTTAGCTGCTTTTCACTGCTGTGTTTATGCCGCTTTACACCCTCTTGATTCCCTTCCAGAGAGAGATCAATACATAGGTTTTAAGACTCTTACTAGTCAGGTATATTCTTGGGCGGTGAATAGGGGCTGTTGAGTCCAGTTCACTGAGCAGGGAGTAGGTCTTGTCTATTACATATTTGGCTTGTGGAACGGTAGCTGAGCTAATTTCAAACCCTTGTTTTATGCATCACCCCACCTCACCTTTCCCGTTAAGCAGCCATAGTGTGTTTTCTAAATGTGTGACTCTGTTCTGTTTTGTAATTCAGTTCAAGTGTAGCGATTTTGACATTCCCTCTATAAGTGATGTCTTAGGATAAGTGTCTTTTTCTCTGTGACTTATTTCACTGAGGGTCATCGTACCTAAATCCACTCATCCTGCTGCTACTAGCCTTATGACATTGATTTCATGGCTGAGTGATATTCCATTGTGCCTAAGTACCACAACTTCTTTATCCATTTTTCGCTTTCCTGGGCTATTGAAGGTGTACCGAAGTGGAGGTTCTTGGAAACAGAGCAGCCCTAAACTTTGGGGTGCCTGTGTCTTGTTGATTTTTAGGTTTCCCGATGTATACGCCCGTGAGTGGAAGTGCCCTATGCTCTCTAAGCTGTGCTTATTACATGTTTCAGGACACACCGTACACTTCTCCAGAGTGGCTGCTGGCAATTTACAGCCCGCCCATCAGCGTAGCAAGGCTCCCATGTCTCCATGGCCTGTCCTGCATTTCTGGTTTTTACACTTTTTTCAGCATGGCCCTTTTGACCGATGGCAAGCGAGACTTCTCTGTAGCGCTGATTTGCCTTTCCGGCTTGCCTGGTTGGCCAAAAAGGGCGTATGCGTTTTTTCCTGAATATATTCAGGAAAAAACGCATACGCCCTTTTTGGCCAAGGGCATCGTTGTCAACGCTTTGCCGCTTTTCCTGTGCTTTCAAGGCGAGTCGAGTCTGCCTCCTGAAACCTGTTTCCTGCAATTCTGCCTTGCTTTCAAATCCTCCTCGTTGCCTTCCCTCAATATATTTGTGGACGAGAGTTATCATTTATAAGTCTGCAGGTTTGTGAGTTGCAGTGCCCCTGAGCTCCATTTGTCAACTCGCTTTTTTGGGAGCTGGCCGCCAGAGCGCAGGATTGCTTCAGGCCCTATTCTGGTTCCGGGGGGCAGGCTGAGCCTGTGGTTCATTCTTCTTCCTGATGGGAAAATAGAGTGACCTGTGCCTGTCCCAACACCTAGAGCTAGTCTCTCATTGGTTCCCCCTCTTCCCGTTCATCCTCAGGCCAAATTGCGACCTGTCCGAAACAGGAGGTTAAAGGTGCTGATTCTCCAAGTAGGGAGATTGTTAGTAGAGCGGCTGGAATGGCGAACCCGAGCACAAGGAGAGGAGGAATGAGGTGCGTTTGAGAAACCTTTCCCGATCACACGGTGTACCATCTTCTGGGTTTCCCACGCATGTTTTCGATGTAGGAAGATGCCCTGGAACCTGGAGATTTGGGACCCACGGCATGGGTCCCACGCAGTATGACTTTAAAGGGTCTGCGTTTGCTCACCCAAGCTCACCAATCCTCTCAGCCCCAAGAGTGCCCAGCCTTATGTCTCATCCAGCTGTGGGTCTAGATATGGTCAATCCAGGTTGCATCAGAGCCCCTGAGCGGATTTTGTAAGCATTTCTCTCTCTTTCACTGTCTTTGTTTTATGGGGGTTTTTTTTTTTAAAGTAATCTATTTTTATAATGGGGTTTAGCTGCTTTTCACTGCTGTGTTTATGCCGCTTTACACCCTCTTGATTCCCTTCCAGAGAGAGATCAATACATAGGTTTTAAGACTCTTACTAGTCAGGTATATTCTTGGGCGGTGAATAGGGGCTGTTGAGTCCAGTTCACTGAGCAGGGAGTAGGTCTTGTCTATTACATATTTGGCTTGTGGAACGGTAGCTGAGCTAATTTCAAACCCTTGTTTTATGCATCACCCCACCTCACCTTTCCCGTTAAGCAGCCATAGTGTGTTTTCTAAATGTGTGACTCTGTTCTGTTTTGTAATTCAGTTCAAGTGTAGCGATTTTGACATTCCCTCTATAAGTGATGTCTTAGGATAAGTGTCTTTTTCTCTGTGACTTATTTCACTGAGGGTCATCGTACCTAAATCCACTCATCCTGCTGCTACTAGCCTTATGACATTGATTTCATGGCTGAGTGATATTCCATTGTGCCTAAGTACCACAACTTCTTTATCCATTTTTCGCTTTCCTGGGCTATTGAAGGTGTACCGAAGTGGAGGTTCTTGGAAACAGAGCAGCCCTAAACTTTGGGGTGCCTGTGTCTTGTTGATTTTTAGGTTTCCCGATGTATACGCCCGTGAGTGGAAGTGCCCTATGCTCTCTAAGCTGTGCTTATTACATGTTTCAGGACACACCGTACACTTCTCCAGAGTGGCTGCTGGCAATTTACAGCCCGCCCATCAGCGTAGCAAGGCTCCCATGTCTCCATGGCCTGTCCTGCATTTCTGGTTTTTACACTTTTTTCAGCATGGCCCTTTTGACCGATGGCAAGCGAGACTTCTCTGTAGCGCTGATTTGCCTTTCCGGCTTGCCTGGTTGGCCAAAAAGGGCGTATGCGTTTTTTCCTGAATATATTCAGGAAAAAACGCATACGCCCTTTTTGGCCAAGGGCATCGTTGTCAACGCTTTGCCGCTTTTCCTGTGCTTTCAAGGCGAGTCGAGTCTGCCTCCTGAAACCTGTTTCCTGCAATTCTGCCTTGCTTTCAAATCCTCCTCGTTGCCTTCCCTCAATATATTTGTGGACGAGAGTTATCATTTATAAGTCTGCAGGTTTGTGAGTTGCAGTGCCCCTGAGCTCCATTTGGCAACTCGCTTTTTTGGGAGCTGGCCGCCAGAGCGCAGGATTGCTTCAGGCCCTATTCTGGTTCCGGGGGGCAGGCTGAGCCTGTGGTTCATTCTTCTTCCTGATGGGAAAATAGAGTGACCTGTGCCTGTCCCAACACCTAGAGCTAGTCTCTCATTGGTTCCCCCTCTTCCCGTTCATCCTCAGGCCAAATTGCGACCTGTCCGAAACAGGAGGTTAAAGGTGCTGATTCTCCAAGTAGGGAGATTGTTAGTAGAGCGGCTGGAATGGCGAACCCGAGCACAAGGAGAGGAGGAATGAGGTGCGTTTGAGAAACCTTTCCCGATCACACGGTGTACCATCTTCTGGGTTTCCCACGCATGTTTTCGATGTAGGAAGATGCCCTGGAACCTGGAGATTTGGGACCCACGGCATGGGTCCCACGCAGTATGACTTTAAAGGGTCTGCGTTTGCTCACCCAAGCTCACCAATCCTCTCAGCCCCAAGAGTGCCCAGCCTTATGTCTCATCCAGCTGTGGGTCTAGATATGGTCAATCCAGGTTGCATCAGAGCCCCTGAGCGGATTTTGTAAGCATTTCTCTCTCTTTCACTGTCTTTGTTTTATGGGGGTTTTTTTTTTAAAGTAATCTATTTTTATAATGGGGTTTAGCTGCTTTTCACTGCTGTGTTTATGCCGCTTTACACCCTCTTGATTCCCTTCCAGAGAGAGATCAATACATAGGTTTTAAGACTCTTACTAGTCAGGTATATTCTTGGGCGGTGAATAGGGGCTGTTGAGTCCAGTTCACTGAGCAGGGAGTAGGTCTTGTCTATTACATATTTGGCTTGTGGAACGGTAGCTGAGCTAATTTCAAACCCTTGTTTTATGCATCACCCCACCTCACCTTTCCCGTTAAGCAGCCATAGTGTGTTTTCTAAATGTGTGACTCTGTTCTGTTTTGTAATTCAGTTCAAGTGTAGCGATTTTGACATTCCCTCTATAAGTGATGTCTTAGGATAAGTGTCTTTTTCTCTGTGACTTATTTCACTGAGGGTCATCGTACCTAAATCCACTCATCCTGCTGCTACTAGCCTTATGACATTGATTTCATGGCTGAGTGATATTCCATTGTGCCTAAGTACCACAACTTCTTTATCCATTTTTCGCTTTCCTGGGCTATTGAAGGTGTACCGAAGTGGAGGTTCTTGGAAACAGAGCAGCCCTAAACTTTGGGGTGCCTGTGTCTTGTTGATTTTTAGGGTTCCCGATGTATACGCCCGTGAGTGGAAGTGCCCTATGCTCTCTAAGCTGTGCTTATTACATGTTTCAGGACACACCGTACACTTCTCCAGAGTGGCTGCTGGCAATTTACAGCCCGCCCATCAGCGTAGCAAGGCTCCCATGTCTCCATGGCCTGTCCTGCATTTCTGGTTTTTACACTTTTTTCAGCATGGCCCTTTTGACCGATGGCAAGCGAGACTTCTCTGTAGCGCTGATTTGCCTTTCCGGCTTGCCTGGTTGGCCAAAAAGGGCGTATGCGTTTTTTCCTGAATATATTCAGGAAAAAACGCATACGCCCTTTTTGGCCAAGGGCATCGTTGTCAACGCTTTGCCGCTTTTCCTGTGCTTTCAAGGCGAGTCGAGTCTGCCTCCTGAAACCTGTTTCCTGCAATTCTGCCTTGCTTTCAAATCCTCCTCGTTGCCTTCCCTCAATATATTTGTGGACGAGAGTTATCATTTATAAGTCTGCAGGTTTGTGAGTTGCAGTGCCCCTGAGCTCCATTTGGCAACTCGCTTTTTTGGGAGCTGGCCGCCAGAGCGCAGGATTGCTTCAGGCCCTATTCTGGTTCCGGGGGGCAGGCTGAGCCTGTGGTTCATTCTTCTTCCTGATGGGAAAATAGAGTGACCTGTGCCTGTCCCAACACCTAGAGCTAGTCTCTCATTGGTTCCCCCTCTTCCCGTTCATCCTCAGGCCAAATTGCGACCTGTCCGAAACAGGAGGTTAAAGGTGCTGATTCTCCAAGTAGGGAGATTGTTAGTAGAGCGGCTGGAATGGCGAACCCGAGCACAAGGAGAGGAGGAATGAGGTGCGTTTGAGAAACCTTTCCCGATCACACGGTGTACCATCTTCTGGGTTTCCCACGCATGTTTTCGATGTAGGAAGATGCCCTGGAACCTGGAGATTTGGGACCCACGGCATGGGTCCCACGCAGTATGACTTTAAAGGGTCTGCGTTTGCTCACCCAAGCTCACCAATCCTCTCAGCCCCAAGAGTGCCCAGCCTTATGTCTCATCCAGCTGTGGGTCTAGATATGGTCAATCCAGGTTGCATCAGAGCCCCTGAGCGGATTTTGTAAGCATTTCTCTCTCTTTCACTGTCTTTGTTTTATGGGGGTTTTTTTTTTTAAAGTAATCTATTTTTATAATGGGGTTTAGCTGCTTTTCACTGCTGTGTTTATGCCGCTTTACACCCTCTTGATTCCCTTCCAGAGAGAGATCAATACATAGGTTTTAAGACTCTTACTAGTCAGGTATATTCTTGGGCGGTGAATAGGGGCTGTTGAGTCCAGTTCACTGAGCAGGGAGTAGGTCTTGTCTATTACATATTTGGCTTGTGGAACGGTAGCTGAGCTAATTTCAAACCCTTGTTTTATGCATCACCCCACCTCACCTTTCCCGTTAAGCAGCCATAGTGTGTTTTCTAAATGTGTGACTCTGTTCTGTTTTGTAATTCAGTTCAAGTGTAGCGATTTTGACATTCCCTCTATAAGTGATGTCTTAGGATAAGTGTCTTTTTCTCTGTGACTTATTTCACTGAGGGTCATCGTACCTAAATCCACTCATCCTGCTGCTAATAGCCTTATGACATTGATTTCATGGCTGAGTGATATTCCATTGTGCCTAAGTACCACAACTTCTTTATCCATTTTTCGCTTTCCTGGGCTATTGAAGGTGTACCGAAGTGGAGGTTCTTGGAAACAGAGCAGCCCTAAACTTTGGGGTGCCTGTGTCTTGTTGATTTTTAGGGTTCCCGATGTATACGCCCGTGAGTGGAAGTGCCCTATGCTCTCTAAGCTGTGCTTATTACATGTTTCAGGACACACCGTACACTTCTCCAGAGTGGCTGCTGGCAATTTACAGCCCGCCCATCAGCGTAGCAAGGCTCCCATGTCTCCATGGCCTGTCCTGCATTTCTGGTTTTTACACTTTTTTCAGCATGGCCCTTTTGACCGATGGCAAGCGAGACTTCTCTGTAGCGCTGATTTGCCTTTCCGGCTTGCCTGGTTGGCCAAAAAGGGCGTATGCGTTTTTTCCTGAATATATTCAGGAAAAAACGCATACGCCCTTTTTGGCCAAGGGCATCGTTGTCAACGCTTTGCCGCTTTTCCTGTGCTTTCAAGGCGAGTCGAGTCTGCCTCCTGAAACCTGTTTCCTGCAATTCTGCCTTGCTTTCAAATCCTCCTCGTTGCCTTCCCTCAATATATTTGTGGACGAGAGTTATCATTTATAAGTCTGCAGGTTTGTGAGTTGCAGTGCCCCTGAGCTCCATTTGGCAACTCGCTTTTTTGGGAGCTGGCCGCCAGAGCGCAGGATTGCTTCAGGCCCTATTCTGGTTCCGGGGGGCAGGCTGAGCCTGTGGTTCATTCTTCTTCCTGATGGGAAAATAGAGTGACCTGTGCCTGTCCCAACACCTAGAGCTAGTCTCTCATTGGTTCCCCCTCTTCCCGTTCATCCTCAGGCCAAATTGCGACCTGTCCGAAACAGGAGGTTAAAGGTGCTGATTCTCCAAGTAGGGAGATTGTTAGTAGAGCGGCTGGAATGGCGAACCCGAGCACAAGGAGAGGAGGAATGAGGTGCGTTTGAGAAACCTTTCCCGATCACACGGTGTACCATCTTCTGGGTTTCCCACGCATGTTTTCGATGTAGGAAGATGCCCTGGAACCTGGAGATTTGGGACCCACGGCATGGGTCCCACGCAGTATGACTTTAAAGGGTCTGCGTTTGCTCACCCAAGCTCACCAATCCTCTCAGCCCCAAGAGTGCCCAGCCTTATGTCTCATCCAGCTGTGGGTCTAGATATGGTCAATCCAGGTTGCATCAGAGCCCCTGAGCGGATTTTGTAAGCATTTCTCTCTCTTTCACTGTCTTTGTTTTATGGGGGTTTTTTTTTTTAAAGTAATCTATTTTTATAATGGGGTTTAGCTGCTTTTCACTGCTGTGTTTATGCCGCTTTACACCCTCTTGATTCCCTTCCAGAGAGAGATCAATACATAGGTTTTAAGACTCTTACTAGTCAGGTATATTCTTGGGCGGTGAATAGGGGCTGTTGAGTCCAGTTCACTGAGCAGGGAGTAGGTCTTGTCTATTACATATTTGGCTTGTGGAACGGTAGCTGAGCTAATTTCAAACCCTTGTTTTATGCATCACCCCACCTCACCTTTCCCGTTAAGCAGCCATAGTGTGTTTTCTAAATGTGTGACTCTGTTCTGTTTTGTAATTCAGTTCAAGTGTAGCGATTTTGACATTCCCTCTATAAGTGATGTCTTAGGATAAGTGTCTTTTTCTCTGTGACTTATTTCACTGAGGGTCATCGTACCTAAATCCACTCATCCTGCTGCTACTAGCCTTATGACATTGATTTCATGGCTGAGTGATATTCCATTGTGCCTAAGTACCACAACTTCTTTATCCATTTTTCGCTTTCCTGGGCTATTGAAGGTGTACCGAAGTGGAGGTTCTTGGAAACAGAGCAGCCCTAAACTTTGGGGTGCCTGTGTCTTGTTGATTTTTAGGGTTCCCGATGTATACGCCCGTGAGTGGAAGTGCCCTATGCTCTCTAAGCTGTGCTTATTACATGTTTCAGGACACACCGTACACTTCTCCAGAGTGGCTGCTGGCAATTTACAGCCCGCCCATCAGCGTAGCAAGGCTCCCATGTCTCCATGGCCTGTCCTGCATTTCTGGTTTTTACACTTTTTTCAGCATGGCCCTTTTGACCGATGGCAAGCGAGACTTCTCTGTAGCGCTGATTTGCCTTTCCGGCTTGCCTGGTTGGCCAAAAAGGGCGTATGCGTTTTTTCCTGAATATATTCAGGAAAAAACGCATACGCCCTTTTTGGCCAAGGGCATCGTTGTCAACGCTTTGCCGCTTTTCCTGTGCTTTCAAGGCGAGTCGAGTCTGCCTCCTGAAACCTGTTTCCTGCAATTCTGCCTTGCTTTCAAATCCTCCTCGTTGCCTTCCCTCAATATATTTGTGGACGAGAGTTATCATTTATAAGTCTGCAGGTTTGTGAGTTGCAGTGCCCCTGAGCTCCATTTGGCAACTCGCTTTTTTGGGAGCTGGCCGCCAGAGCGCAGGATTGCTTCAGGCCCTATTCTGGTTCCAGGGGGCAGGCTGAGCCTGTGGTTCATTCTTCTTCCTGATGGGAAAATAGAGTGACCTGTGCCTGTCCCAACACCTAGAGCTAGTCTCTCATTGGTTCCCCCTCTTCCCGTTCATCCTCAGGCCAAATTGCGACCTGTCCGAAACAGGAGGTTAAAGGTGCTGATTCTCCAAGTAGGGAGATTGTTAGTAGAGCGGCTGGAATGGCGAACCCGAGCACAAGGAGAGGAGGAATGAGGTGCGTTTGAGAAACCTTTCCCGATCACACGGTGTACCATCTTCTGGGTTTCCCACGCATGTTTTCGATGTAGGAAGATGCCCTGGAACCTGGAGATTTGGGACCCACGGCATGGGTCCCACGCAGTATGACTTTAAAGGGTCTGCGTTTGCTCACCCAAGCTCACCAATCCTCTCAGCCCCAAGAGTGCCCAGCCTTATGTCTCATCCAGCTGTGGGTCTAGATATGGTCAATCCAGGTTGCATCAGAGCCCCTGAGCGGATTTTGTAAGCATTTCTCTCTCTTTCACTGTCTTTGTTTTATGGGGTTTTTTTTTTTTAAAGTAATCTATTTTTATAATGGGGTTTAGCTGCTTTTCACTGCTGTGTTTATGCCGCTTTACACCCTCTTGATTCCCTTCCAGAGAGAGATCAATACATAGGTTTTAAGACTCTTACTAGTCAGGTATATTCTTGGGCGGTGAATAGGGGCTGTTGAGTCCAGTTCACTGAGCAGGGAGTAGGTCTTGTCTATTACATATTTGGCTTGTGGAACGGTAGCTGAGCTAATTTCAAACCCTTGTTTTATGCATCACCCCACCTCACCTTTCCCGTTAAGCAGCCATAGTGTGTTTTCTAAATGTGTGACTCTGTTCTGTTTTGTAATTCAGTTCAAGTGTAGCGATTTTGACATTCCCTCTATAAGTGATGTCTTAGGATAAGTGTCTTTTTCTCTGTGACTTATTTCACTGAGGGTCATCGTACCTAAATCCACTCATCCTGCTGCTACTAGCCTTATGACATTGATTTCATGGCTGAGTGATATTCCATTGTGCCCAAGTACCACAACTTCTTTATCCATTTTTCGCTTTCCTGGGCTATTGAAGGTGTAGCGAAGTGGAGGTTCTTGGAATCAGAGCAGCCCTAAACTTTGGGGTGCCTGTGTCTTGTTGATTTTTAGGGTTCCCGATGTATACGCCCGTGAGTGGAAGTGCCCTATGCTCTCTAAGCTGTGCTTATTACATGTTTCAGGACACACCGTACACTTCTCCAGAGTGGCTGCTGGCAATTTACAGCCCGCCCATCAGCGTAGCAAGGCTCCCATGTCTCCATGGCCTGTCCTGCATTTCTGGTTTTTACACTTTTTTCAGCATGGCCCTTTTGACCGATGGCAAGCGAGACTTCTCTGTAGCGCTGATTTGCCTTTCCGGCTTGCCTGGTTGGCCAAAAAGGGCGTATGCGTTTTTTCCTGAATATATTCAGGAAAAAACGCATACGCCCTTTTTGGCCAAGGGCATCGTTGTCAACGCTTTGCCGCTTTTCCTGTGCTTTCAAGGCGAGTCGAGTCTGCCTCCTGAAACCTGTTTCCTGCAATTCTGCCTTGCTTTCAAATCCTCCTCGTTGCCTTCCCTCAATATATTTGTGGACGAGAGTTATCATTTATAAGTCTGCAGGTTTGTGAGTTGCAGTGCCCCTGAGCTCCATTTGGCAACTCGCTTTTTTGGGAGCTGGCCGCCAGAGCGCAGGATTGCTTCAGGCCCTATTCTGGTTCCGGGGGGCAGGCTGAGCCTGTGGTTCATTCTTCTTCCTGATGGGAAAATAGAGTGACCTGTGCCTGTCCCAACACCTAGAGCTAGTCTCTCATTGGTTCCCCCTCTTCCCGTTCATCCTCAGGCCAAATTGCGACCTGTCCGAAACAGGAGGTTAAAGGTGCTGATTCTCCAAGTAGGGAGATTGTTAGTAGAGCGGCTGGAATGGCGAACCCGAGCACAAGGAGAGGAGGAATGAGGTGCGTTTGAGAAACCTTTCCCGATCACACGGTGTACCATCTTCTGGGTTTCCCACGCATGTTTTCGATGTAGGAAGATGCCCTGGAACCTGGAGATTTGGGACCCACGGCATGGGTCCCACGCAGTATGACTTTAAAGGGTCTGCGTTTGCTCACCCAAGCTCACCAATCCTCTCAGCCCCAAGAGTGCCCAGCCTTATGTCTCATCCAGCTGTGGGTCTAGATATGGTCAATCCAGGTTGCATCAGAGCCCCTGAGCGGATTTTGTAAGCATTTCTCTCTCTTTCACTGTCTTTGTTTTATGGGGGTTTTTTTTTTAAAGTAATCTATTTTTATAATGGGGTTTAGCTGCTTTTCACTGCTGTGTTTATGCCGCTTTACACCCTCTTGATTCCCTTCCAGAGAGAGATCAATACATAGGTTTTAAGACTCTTACTAGTCAGGTATATTCTTGGGCGGTGAATAGGGGCTGTTGAGTCCAGTTCACTGAGCAGGGAGTAGGTCTTGTCTATTACATATTTGGCTTGTGGAACGGTAGCTGAGCTAATTTCAAACCCTTGTTTTATGCATCACCCCACCTCACCTTTCCCGTTAAGCAGCCATAGTGTGTTTTCTAAATGTGTGACTCTGTTCTGTTTTGTAATTCAGTTCAAGTGTAGCGATTTTGACATTCCCTCTATAAGTGATGTCTTAGGATAAGTGTCTTTTTCTCTGTGACTTATTTCACTGAGGGTCATCGTACCTAAATCCACTCATCCTGCTGCTACTAGCCTTATGACATTGATTTCATGGCTGAGTGATATTCCATTGTGCCCAAGTACCACAACTTCTTTATCCATTTTTCGCTTTCCTGGGCTATTGAAGGTGTAGCGAAGTGGAGGTTCTTGGAATCAGAGCAGCCCTAAACTTTGGGGTGCCTGTGTCTTGTTGATTTTTAGGTTTCCCGATGTATACGCCCGTGAGTGGAAGTGCCCTATGCTCTCTAAGCTGTGCTTATTACATGTTTCAGGACACACCGTACACTTCTCCAGAGTGGCTGCTGGCAATTTACAGCCCGCCCATCAGCGTAGCAAGGCTCCCATGTCTCCATGGCCTGTCCTGCATTTCTGGTTTTTACACTTTTTTCAGCATGGCCCTTTTGACCGATGGCAAGCGAGACTTCTCTGTAGCGCTGATTTGCCTTTCCGGCTTGCCTGGTTGGCCAAAAAGGGCGTATGCGTTTTTTCCTGAATATATTCAGGAAAAAACGCATACGCCCTTTTTGGCCAAGGGCATCGTTGTCAACGCTTTGCCGCTTTTCCTGTGCTTTCAAGGCGAGTCGAGTCTGCCTCCTGAAACCTGTTTCCTGCAATTCTGCCTTGCTTTCAAATCCTCCTCGTTGCCTTCCCTCAATATATTTGTGGACGAGAGTTATCATTTATAAGTCTGCAGGTTTGTGAGTTGCAGTGCCCCTGAGCTCCATTTGTCAACTCGCTTTTTTGGGAGCTGGCCGCCAGAGCGCAGGATTGCTTCAGGCCCTATTCTGGTTCCGGGGGGCAGGCTGAGCCTGTGGTTCATTCTTCTTCCTGATGGGAAAATAGAGTGACCTGTGCCTGTCCCAACACCTAGAGCTAGTCTCTCATTGGTTCCCCCTCTTCCCGTTCATCCTCAGGCCAAATTGCGACCTGTCCGAAACAGGAGGTTAAAGGGGCTGATTCTCCAAGTAGGGAGATTGTTAGTAGAGCGGCTGGAATGGCGAACCCGAGCACAAGGAGAGGAGGAATGAGGTGCGTTTGAGAAACCTTTCCCGATCACACGGTGTACCATCTTCTGGGTTTCCCACGCATGTTTTCGATGTAGGAAGATGCCCTGGAACCTGGAGATTTGGGACCCACGGCATGGGTCCCACGCAGTATGACTTTAAAGGGTCTGCGTTTGCTCACCCAAGCTCACCAATCCTCTCAGCCCCAAGAGTGCCCAGCCTTATGTCTCATCCAGCTGTGGGTCTAGATATGGTCAATCCAGGTTGCATCAGAGCCCCTGAGCGGATTTTGTAAGCATTTCTCTCTCTTTCACTGTCTTTGTTTTATGGGGTTTTTTTTTTTTAAAGTAATCTATTTTTATAATGGGGTTTAGCTGCTTTTCACTGCTGTGTTTATGCCGCTTTACACCCTCTTGATTCCCTTCCAGAGAGAGATCAATACATAGGTTTTAAGACTCTTACTAGTCAGATATATTCTTGGGCGGTGAATAGGGGCTGTTGAGTCCAGTTCACTGAGCAGGGAGTAGGTCTTGTCTATTACATATTTGGCTTGTGGAACGGTAGCTGAGCTAATTTCAAACCCTTGTTTTATGCATCACCCCACCTCACCTTTCCCGTTAAGCAGCCATAGTGTGTTTTCTAAATGTGTGACTCTGTTCTGTTTTGTAATTCAGTTCAAGTGTAGCGATTTTGACATTCCCTCTATAAGTGATGTCTTAGGATAAGTGTCTTTTTCTCTGTGACTTATTTCACTGAGGGTCATCGTACCTAAATCCACTCATCCTGCTGCTACTAGCCTTATGACATTGATTTCATGGCTGAGTGATATTCCATTGTGCCCAAGTACCACAACTTCTTTATCCATTTTTCGCTTTCCTGGGCTATTGAAGGTGTAGCGAAGTGGAGGTTCTTGGAATCAGAGCAGCCCTAAACTTTGGGGTGCCTGTGTCTTGTTGATTTTTAGGTTTCCCGATGTATACGCCCGTGAGTGGAAGTGCCCTATGCTCTCTAAGCTGTGCTTATTACATGTTTCAGGACACACCGTACACTTCTCCAGAGTGGCTGCTGGCAATTTACAGCCCGCCCATCAGCGTAGCAAGGCTCCCATGTCTCCATGGCCTGTCCTGCATTTCTGGTTTTTACACTTTTTTCAGCATGGCCCTTTTGACCGATGGCAAGCGAGACTTCTCTGTAGCGCTGATTTGCCTTTCCGGCTTGCCTGGTTGGCCAAAAAGGGCGTATGCGTTTTTTCCTGAATATATTCAGGAAAAAACGCATACGCCCTTTTTGGCCAAGGGCATCGTTGTCAACGCTTTGCCGCTTTTCCTGTGCTTTCAAGGCGAGTCGAGTCTGCCTCCTGAAACCTGTTTCCTGCAATTCTGCCTTGCTTTCAAATCCTCCTCGTTGCCTTCCCTCAATATATTTGTGGACGAGAGTTATCATTTATAAGTCTGCAGGTTTGTGAGTTGCAGTGCCCCTGAGCTCCATTTGGCAACTCGCTTTTTTGGGAGCTGGCCGCCAGAGCGCAGGATTGCTTCAGGCCCTATTCTGGTTCCGGGGGGCAGGCTGAGCCTGTGGTTCATTCTTCTTCCTGATGGGAAAATAGAGTGACCTGTGCCTGTCCCAACACCTAGAGCTAGTCTCTCATTGGTTCCCCCTCTTCCCGTTCATCCTCAGGCCAAATTGCGACCTGTCCGAAACAGGAGGTTAAAGGGGCTGATTCTCCAAGTAGGGAGATTGTTAGTAGAGCGGCTGGAATGGCGAACCCGAGCACAAGGAGAGGAGGAATGAGGTGCGTTTGAGAAACCTTTCCCGATCACACGGTGTACCATCTTCTGGGTTTCCCACGCATGTTTTCGATGTAGGAAGATGCCCTGGAACCTGGAGATTTGGGACCCACGGCATGGGTCCCACGCAGTATGACTTTAAAGGGTCTGCGTTTGCTCACCCAAGCTCACCAATCCTCTCAGCCCCAAGAGTGCCCAGCCTTATGTCTCATCCAGCTGTGGGTCTAGATATGGTCAATCCAGGTTGCATCAGAGCCCCTGAGCGGATTTTGTAAGCATTTCTCTCTCTTTCACTGTCTTTGTTTTATGGGGGTTTTTTTTTTTAAAGTAATCTATTTTTATAATGGGGTTTAGCTGCTTTTCACTGCTGTGTTTATGCCGCTTTACACCCTCTTGATTCCCTTCCAGAGAGAGATCAATACATAGGTTTTAAGACTCTTACTAGTCAGGTATATTCTTGGGCGGTGAATAGGGGCTGTTGAGTCCAGTTCACTGAGCAGGGAGTAGGTCTTGTCTATTACATATTTGGCTTGTGGAACGGTAGCTGAGCTAATTTCAAACCCTTGTTTTATGCATCACCCCACCTCACCTTTCCCGTTAAGCAGCCATAGTGTGTTTTCTAAATGTGTGACTCTGTTCTGTTTTGTAATTCAGTTCAAGTGTAGCGATTTTGACATTCCCTCTATAAGTGATGTCTTAGGATAAGTGTCTTTTTCTCTGTGACTTATTTCACTGAGGGTCATCGTACCTAAATCCACTCATCCTGCTGCTACTAGCCTTATGACATTGATTTCATGGCTGAGTGATATTCCATTGTGCCCAAGTACCACAACTTCTTTATCCATTTTTCGCTTTCCTGGGATATTGAAGGTGTAGCGAAGTGGAGGTTCTTGGAAACAGAGCAGCCCTAAACTTTGGGGTGCCTGTGTCTTGTTGATTTTTAGGTTTCCCGATGTATACGCCCGTGAGTGGAAGTGCCCTATGCTCTCTAAGCTGTGCTTATTACATGTTTCAGGACACACCGTACACTTCTCCAGAGTGGCTGCTGGCAATTTACAGCCCGCCCATCAGCGTAGCAAGGCTCCCATGTCTCCATGGCCTGTCCTGCATTTCTGGTTTTTACACTTTTTTCAGCATGGCCCTTTTGACCGATGGCAAGCGAGACTTCTCTGTAGCGCTGATTTGCCTTTCCGGCTTGCCTGGTTGGCCAAAAAGGGCGTATGCGTTTTTTCCTGAATATATTCAGGAAAAAACGCATACGCCCTTTTTGGCCAAGGGCATCGTTGTCAACGCTTTGCCGCTTTTCCTGTGCTTTCAAGGCGAGTCGAGTCTGCCTCCTGAAACCTGTTTCCTGCAATTCTGCCTTGCTTTCAAATCCTCCTCGTTGCCTTCCCTCAATATATTTGTGGACGAGAGTTATCATTTATAAGTCTGCAGGTTTGTGAGTTGCAGTGCCCCTGAGCTCCATTTGTCAACTCGCTTTTTTGGGAGCTGGCCGCCAGAGCGCAGGATTGCTTCAGGCCCTATTCTGGTTCCGGGGGGCAGGCTGAGCCTGTGGTTCATTCTTCTTCCTGATGGGAAAATAGAGTGACCTGTGCCTGTCCCAACACCTAGAGCTAGTCTCTCATTGGTTCCCCCTCTTCCCGTTCATCCTCAGGCCAAATTGCGACCTGTCCGAAACAGGAGGTTAAAGGGGCTGATTCTCCAAGTAGGGAGATTGTTAGTAGAGCGGCTGGAATGGCGAACCCGAGCACAAGGAGAGGAGGAATGAGGTGCGTTTGAGAAACCTTTCCCGATCACACGGTGTACCATCTTCTGGGTTTCCCACGCATGTTTTCGATGTAGGAAGATGCCCTGGAACCTGGAGATTTGGGACCCACGGCATGGGTCCCACGCAGTATGACTTTAAAGGGTCTGCGTTTGCTCACCCAAGCTCACCAATCCTCTCAGCCCCAAGAGTGCCCAGCCTTATGTCTCATCCAGCTGTGGGTCTAGATATGGTCAATCCAGGTTGCATCAGAGCCCCTGAGCGGATTTTGTAAGCATTTCTCTCTCTTTCACTGTCTTTGTTTTATGGGGTTTTTTTTTTTTAAAGTAATCTATTTTTATAATGGGGTTTAGCTGCTTTTCACTGCTGTGTTTATGCCGCTTTACACCCTCTTGATTCCCTTCCAGAGAGAGATCAATACATAGGTTTTAAGACTCTTACTAGTCAGATATATTCTTGGGCGGTGAATAGGGGCTGTTGAGTCCAGTTCACTGAGCAGGGAGTAGGTCTTGTCTATTACATATTTGGCTTGTGGAACGGTAGCTGAGCTAATTTCAAACCCTTGTTTTATGCATCACCCCACCTCACCTTTCCCGTTAAGCAGCCATAGTGTGTTTTCTAAATGTGTGACTCTGTTCTGTTTTGTAATTCAGTTCAAGTGTAGCGATTTTGACATTCCCTCTATAAGTGATGTCTTAGGATAAGTGTCTTTTTCTCTGTGACTTATTTCACTGAGGGTCATCGTACCTAAATCCACTCATCCTGCTGCTACTAGCCTTATGACATTGATTTCATGGCTGAGTGATATTCCATTGTGCCCAAGTACCACAACTTCTTTATCCATTTTTCGCTTTCCTGGGCTATTGAAGGTGTAGCGAAGTGGAGGTTCTTGGAATCAGAGCAGCCCTAAACTTTGGGGTGCCTGTGTCTTGTTGATTTTTAGGTTTCCCGATGTATACGCCCGTGAGTGGAAGTGCCCTATGCTCTCTAAGCTGTGCTTATTACATGTTTCAGGACACACCGTACACTTCTCCAGAGTGGCTGCTGGCAATTTACAGCCCGCCCATCAGCGTAGCAAGGCTCCCATGTCTCCATGGCCTGTCCTGCATTTCTGGTTTTTACACTTTTTTCAGCATGGCCCTTTTGACCGATGGCAAGCGAGACTTCTCTGTAGCGCTGATTTGCCTTTCCGGCTTGCCTGGTTGGCCAAAAAGGGCGTATGCGTTTTTTCCTGAATATATTCAGGAAAAAACGCATACGCCCTTTTTGGCCAAGGGCATCGTTGTCAACGCTTTGCCGCTTTTCCTGTGCTTTCAAGGCGAGTCGAGTCTGCCTCCTGAAACCTGTTTCCTGCAATTCTGCCTTGCTTTCAAATCCTCCTCGTTGCCTTCCCTCAATATATTTGTGGACGAGAGTTATCATTTATAAGTCTGCAGGTTTGTGAGTTGCAGTGCCCCTGAGCTCCATTTGGCAACTCGCTTTTTTGGGAGCTGGCCGCCAGAGCGCAGGATTGCTTCAGGCCCTATTCTGGTTCCGGGGGGCAGGCTGAGCCTGTGGTTCATTCTTCTTCCTGATGGGAAAATAGAGTGACCTGTGCCTGTCCCAACACCTAGAGCTAGTCTCTCATTGGTTCCCCCTCTTCCCGTTCATCCTCAGGCCAAATTGCGACCTGTCCGAAACAGGAGGTTAAAGGGGCTGATTCTCCAAGTAGGGAGATTGTTAGTAGAGCGGCTGGAATGGCGAACCCGAGCACAAGGAGAGGAGGAATGAGGTGCGTTTGAGAAACCTTTCCCGATCACACGGTGTACCATCTTCTGGGTTTCCCACGCATGTTTTCGATGTAGGAAGATGCCCTGGAACCTGGAGATTTGGGACCCACGGCATGGGTCCCACGCAGTATGACTTTAAAGGGTCTGCGTTTGCTCACCCAAGCTCACCAATCCTCTCAGCCCCAAGAGTGCCCAGCCTTATGTCTCATCCAGCTGTGGGTCTAGATATGGTCAATCCAGGTTGCATCAGAGCCCCTGAGCGGATTTTGTAAGCATTTCTCTCTCTTTCACTGTCTTTGTTTTATGGGGGTTTTTTTTTTTAAAGTAATCTATTTTTATAATGGGGTTTAGCTGCTTTTCACTGCTGTGTTTATGCCGCTTTACACCCTCTTGATTCCCTTCCAGAGAGAGATCAATACATAGGTTTTAAGACTCTTACTAGTCAGGTATATTCTTGGGCGGTGAATAGGGGCTGTTGAGTCCAGTTCACTGAGCAGGGAGTAGGTCTTGTCTATTACATATTTGGCTTGTGGAACGGTAGCTGAGCTAATTTCAAACCCTTGTTTTATGCATCACCCCACCTCACCTTTCCCGTTAAGCAGCCATAGTGTGTTTTCTAAATGTGTGACTCTGTTCTGTTTTGTAATTCAGTTCAAGTGTAGCGATTTTGACATTCCCTCTATAAGTGATGTCTTAGGATAAGTGTCTTTTTCTCTGTGACTTATTTCACTGAGGGTCATCGTACCTAAATCCACTCATCCTGCTGCTACTAGCCTTATGACATTGATTTCATGGCTGAGTGATATTCCATTGTGCCCAAGTACCACAACTTCTTTATCCATTTTTCGCTTTCCTGGGATATTGAAGGTGTAGCGAAGTGGAGGTTCTTGGAAACAGAGCAGCCCTAAACTTTGGGGTGCCTGTGTCTTGTTGATTTTTAGGTTTCCCGATGTATACGCCCGTGAGTGGAAGTGCCCTATGCTCTCTAAGCTGTGCTTATTACATGTTTCAGGACACACCGTACACTTCTCCAGAGTGGCTGCTGGCAATTTACAGCCCGCCCATCAGCGTAGCAAGGCTCCCATGTCTCCATGGCCTGTCCTGCATTTCTGGTTTTTACACTTTTTTCAGCATGGCCCTTTTGACCGATGGCAAGCGAGACTTCTCTGTAGCGCTGATTTGCCTTTCCGGCTTGCCTGGTTGGCCAAAAAGGGCGTATGCGTTTTTTCCTGAATATATTCAGGAAAAACCGCATACGCCCTTTTTGGCCAAGGGCATCGTTGTCAACGCTTTGCCGCTTTTCCTGTGCTTTCAAGGCGAGTCGAGTCTGCCTCCTGAAACCTGTTTCCTGCAATTCTGCCTTGCTTTCAAATCCTCCTCGTTGCCTTCCCTCAATATATTTGTGGACGAGAGTTATCATTTATAAGTCTGCAGGTTTGTGAGTTGCAGTGCCCCTGAGCTCCATTTGTCAACTCGCTTTTTTGGGAGCTGGCCGCCAGAGCGCAGGATTGCTTCAGGCCCTATTCTGGTTCCGGGGGGCAGGCTGAGCCTGTGGTTCATTCTTCTTCCTGATGGGAAAATAGAGTGACCTGTGCCTGTCCCAACACCTAGAGCTAGTCTCTCATTGGTTCCCCCTCTTCCCGTTCATCCTCAGGCCAAATTGCGACCTGTCCGAAACAGGAGGTTAAAGGTGCTGATTCTCCAAGTAGGGAGATTGTTAGTAGAGCGGCTGGAATGGCGAACCCGAGCACAAGGAGAGGAGGAATGAGGTGCGTTTGAGAAACCTTTCCCGATCACACGGTGTACCATCTTCTGGGTTTCCCACGCATGTTTTCGATGTAGGAAGATGCCCTGGAACCTGGAGATTTGGGACCCACGGCATGGGTCCCACGCAGTATGACTTTAAAGGGTCTGCGTTTGCTCACCCAAGCTCACCAATCCTCTCAGCCCCAAGAGTGCCCAGCCTTATGTCTCATCCAGCTGTGGGTCTAGATATGGTCAATCCAGGTTGCATCAGAGCCCCTGAGCGGATTTTGTAAGCATTTCTCTCTCTTTCACTGTCTTTGTTTTATGGGGGTTTTTTTTTTTAAAGTAATCTATTTTTATAATGGGGTTTAGCTGCTTTTCACTGCTGTGTTTATGCCGCTTTACACCCTCTTGATTCCCTTCCAGAGAGAGATCAATACATAGGTTTTAAGACTCTTACTAGTCAGGTATATTCTTGGGCGGTGAATAGGGGCTGTTGAGTCCAGTTCACTGAGCAGGGAGTAGGTCTTGTCTATTACATATTTGGCTTGTGGAACGGTAGCTGAGCTAATTTCAAACCCTTGTTTTATGCATCACCCCACCTCACCTTTCCCGTTAAGCAGCCATAGTGTGTTTTCTAAATGTGTGACTCTGTTCTGTTTTGTAATTCAGTTCAAGTGTAGCGATTTTGACATTCCCTCTATAAGTGATGTCTTAGGATAAGTGTCTTTTTCTCTGTGACTTATTTCACTGAGGGTCATCGTACCTAAATCCACTCATCCTGCTGCTACTAGCCTTATGACATTGATTTCATGGCTGAGTGATATTCCATTGTGCCCAAGTACCACAACTTCTTTATCCATTTTTCGCTTTCCTGGGATATTGAAGGTGTAGCGAAGTGGAGGTTCTTGGAAACAGAGCAGCCCTAAACTTTGGGGTGCCTGTGTCTTGTTGATTTTTAGGTTTCCCGATGTATACGCCCGTGAGTGGAAGTGCCCTATGCTCTCTAAGCTGTGCTTATTACATGTTTCAGGACACACCGTACACTTCTCCAGAGTGGCTGCTGGCAATTTACAGCCCGCCCATCAGCGTAGCAAGGCTCCCATGTCTCCATGGCCTGTCCTGCATTTCTGGTTTTTACACTTTTTTCAGCATGGCCCTTTTGACCGATGGCAAGCGAGACTTCTCTGTAGCGCTGATTTGCCTTTCCGGCTTGCCTGGTTGGCCAAAAAGGGCGTATGCGTTTTTTCCTGAATATATTCAGGAAAAACCGCATACGCCCTTTTTGGCCAAGGGCATCGTTGTCAACGCTTTGCCGCTTTTCCTGTGCTTTCAAGGCGAGTCGAGTCTGCCTCCTGAAACCTGTTTCCTGCAATTCTGCCTTGCTTTCAAATCCTCCTCGTTGCCTTCCCTCAATATATTTGTGGACGAGAGTTATCATTTATAAGTCTGCAGGTTTGTGAGTTGCAGTGCCCCTGAGCTCCATTTGTCAACTCGCTTTTTTGGGAGCTGGCCGCCAGAGCGCAGGATTGCTTCAGGCCCTATTCTGGTTCCGGGGGGCAGGCTGAGCCTGTGGTTCATTCTTCTTCCTGATGGGAAAATAGAGTGACCTGTGCCTGTCCCAACACCTAGAGCTAGTCTCTCATTGGTTCCCCCTCTTCCCGTTCATCCTCAGGCCAAATTGCGACCTGTCCGAAACAGGAGGTTAAAGGTGCTGATTCTCCAAGTAGGGAGATTGTTAGTAGAGCGGCTGGAATGGCGAACCCGAGCACAAGGAGAGGAGGAATGAGGTGCGTTTGAGAAACCTTTCCCGATCACACGGTGTACCATCTTCTGGGTTTCCCACGCATGTTTTCGATGTAGGAAGATGCCCTGGAACCTGGAGATTTGGGACCCACGGCATGGGTCCCACGCAGTATGACTTTAAAGGGTCTGCGTTTGCTCACCCAAGCTCACCAATCCTCTCAGCCCCAAGAGTGCCCAGCCTTATGTCTCATCCAGCTGTGGGTCTAGATATGGTCAATCCAGGTTGCATCAGAGCCCCTGAGCGGATTTTGTAAGCATTTCTCTCTCTTTCACTGTCTTTGTTTTATGGGGGTTTTTTTTTTAAAGTAATCTATTTTTATAATGGGGTTTAGCTGCTTTTCACTGCTGTGTTTATGCCGCTTTACACCCTCTTGATTCCCTTCCAGAGAGAGATCAATACATAGGTTTTAAGACTCTTACTAGTCAGGTATATTCTTGGGCGGTGAATAGGGGCTGTTGAGTCCAGTTCACTGAGCAGGGAGTAGGTCTTGTCTATTACATATTTGGCTTGTGGAACGGTAGCTGAGCTAATTTCAAACCCTTGTTTTATGCATCACCCCACCTCACCTTTCCCGTTAAGCAGCCATAGTGTGTTTTCTAAATGTGTGACTCTGTTCTGTTTTGTAATTCAGTTCAAGTGTAGCGATTTTGACATTCCCTCTATAAGTGATGTCTTAGGATAAGTGTCTTTTTCTCTGTGACTTATTTCACTGAGGGTCATCGTACCTAAATCCACTCATCCTGCTGCTACTAGCCTTATGACATTGATTTCATGGCTGAGTGATATTCCATTGTGCCCAAGTACCACAACTTCTTTATCCATTTTTCGCTTTCCTGGGCTATTGAAGGTGTAGCGAAGTGGAGGTTCTTGGAAACAGAGCAGCCCTAAACTTTGGGGTGCCTGTGTCTTGTTGATTTTTAGGTTTCCCGATGTATACGCCCGTGAGTGGAAGTGCCCTATGCTCTCTAAGCTGTGCTTATTACATGTTTCAGGACACACCGTACACTTCTCCAGAGTGGCTGCTGGCAATTTACAGCCCGCCCATCAGCGTAGCAAGGCTCCCATGTCTCCATGGCCTGTCCTGCATTTCTGGTTTTTACACTTTTTTCAGCATGGCCCTTTTGACCGATGGCAAGCGAGACTTCTCTGTAGCGCTGATTTGCCTTTCCGGCTTGCCTGGTTGGCCAAAAAGGGCGTATGCGTTTTTTCCTGAATATATTCAGGAAAAAACGCATACGCCCTTTTTGGCCAAGGGCATCGTTGTCAACGCTTTGCCGCTTTTCCTGTGCTTTCAAGGCGAGTCGAGTCTGCCTCCTGAAACCTGTTTCCTGCAATTCTGCCTTGCTTTCAAATCCTCCTCGTTGCCTTCCCTCAATATATTTGTGGACGAGAGTTATCATTTATAAGTCTGCAGGTTTGTGAGTTGCAGTGCCCCTGAGCTCCATTTGGCAACTCGCTTTTTTGGGAGCTGGCCGCCAGAGCGCAGGATTGCTTCAGGCCCTATTCTGGTTCCGGGGGGCAGGCTGAGCCTGTGGTTCATTCTTCTTCCTGATGGGAAAATAGAGTGACCTGTGCCTGTCCCAACACCTAGAGCTAGTCTCTCATTGGTTCCCCCTCTTCCCGTTCATCCTCAGGCCAAATTGCGACCTGTCCGAAACAGGAGGTTAAAGGTGCTGATTCTCCAAGTAGGGAGATTGTTAGTAGAGCGGCTGGAATGGCGAACCCGAGCACAAGGAGAGGAGGAATGAGGTGCGTTTGAGAAACCTTTCCCGATCACACGGTGTACCATCTTCTGGGTTTCCCACGCATGTTTTCGATGTAGGAAGATGCCCTGGAACCTGGAGATTTGGGACCCACGGCATGGGTCCCACGCAGTATGACTTTAAAGGGTCTGCGTTTGCTCACCCAAGCTCACCAATCCTCTCAGCCCCAAGAGTGCCCAGCCTTATGTCTCATCCAGCTGTGGGTCTAGATATGGTCAATCCAGGTTGCATCAGAGCCCCTGAGCGGATTTTGTAAGCATTTCTCTCTCTTTCACTGTCTTTGTTTTATGGGGGTTTTTTTTTTTAAAGTAATCTATTTTTATAATGGGGTTTAGCTGCTTTTCACTGCTGTGTTTATGCCGCTTTACACCCTCTTGATTCCCTTCCAGAGAGAGATCAATACATAGGTTTTAAGACTCTTACTAGTCAGGTATATTCTTGGGCGGTGAATAGGGGCTGTTGAGTCCAGTTCACTGAGCAGGGAGTAGGTCTTGTCTATTACATATTTGGCTTGTGGAACGGTAGCTGAGCTAATTTCAAACCCTTGTTTTATGCATCACCCCACCTCACCTTTCCCGTTAAGCAGCCATAGTGTGTTTTCTAAATGTGTGACTCTGTTCTGTTTTGTAATTCAGTTCAAGTGTAGCGATTTTGACATTCCCTCTATAAGTGATGTCTTAGGATAAGTGTCTTTTTCTCTGTGACTTATTTCACTGAGGGTCATCGTACCTAAATCCACTCATCCTGCTGCTACTAGCCTTATGACATTGATTTCATGGCTGAGTGATATTCCATTGTGCCCAAGTACCACAACTTCTTTATCCATTTTTCGCTTTCCTGGGCTATTGAAGGTGTAGCGAAGTGGAGGTTCTTGGAAACAGAGCAGCCCTAAACTTTGGGGTGCCTGTGTCTTGTTGATTTTTAGGTTTCCCGATGTATACGCCCGTGAGTGGAAGTGCCCTATGCTCTCTAAGCTGTGCTTATTACATGTTTCAGGACACACCGTACACTTCTCCAGAGTGGCTGCTGGCAATTTACAGCCCGCCCATCAGCGTAGCAAGGCTCCCATGTCTCCATGGCCTGTCCTGCATTTCTGGTTTTTACACTTTTTTCAGCATGGCCCTTTTGACCGATGGCAAGCGAGACTTCTCTGTAGCGCTGATTTGCCTTTCCGGCTTGCCTGGTTGGCCAAAAAGGGCGTATGCGTTTTTTCCTGAATATATTCAGGAAAAACCGCATACGCCCTTTTTGGCCAAGGGCATCGTTGTCAACGCTTTGCCGCTTTTCCTGTGCTTTCAAGGCGAGTCGAGTCTGCCTCCTGAAACCTGTTTCCTGCAATTCTGCCTTGCTTTCAAATCCTCCTCGTTGCCTTCCCTCAATATATTTGTGGACGAGAGTTATCATTTATAAGTCTGCAGGTTTGTGAGTTGCAGTGCCCCTGAGCTCCATTTGGCAACTCGCTTTTTTGGGAGCTGGCCGCCAGAGCGCAGGATTGCTTCAGGCCCTATTCTGGTTCCGGGGGGCAGGCTGAGCCTGTGGTTCATTCTTCTTCCTGATGGGAAAATAGAGTGACCTGTGCCTGTCCCAACACCTAGAGCTAGTCTCTCATTGGTTCCCCCTCTTCCCGTTCATCCTCAGGCCAAATTGCGACCTGTCCGAAACAGGAGGTTAAAGGTGCTGATTCTCCAAGTAGGGAGATTGTTAGTAGAGCGGCTGGAATGGCGAACCCGAGCACAAGGAGAGGAGGAATGAGGTGCGTTTGAGAAACCTTTCCCGATCACACGGTGTACCATCTTCTGGGTTTCCCACGCATGTTTTCGATGTAGGAAGATGCCCTGGAACCTGGAGATTTGGGACCCACGGCATGGGTCCCACGCAGTATGACTTTAAAGGGTCTGCGTTTGCTCACCCAAGCTCACCAATCCTCTCAGCCCCAAGAGTGCCCAGCCTTATGTCTCATCCAGCTGTGGGTCTAGATATGGTCAATCCAGGTTGCATCAGAGCCCCTGAGCGGATTTTGTAAGCATTTCTCTCTCTTTCACTGTCTTTGTTTTATGGGGGTTTTTTTTTTTAAAGTAATCTATTTTTATAATGGGGTTTAGCTGCTTTTCACTGCTGTGTTTATGCCGCTTTACACCCTCTTGATTCCCTTCCAGAGAGAGATCAATACATAGGTTTTAAGACTCTTACTAGTCAGGTATATTCTTGGGCGGTGAATAGGGGCTGTTGAGTCCAGTTCACTGAGCAGGGAGTAGGTCTTGTCTATTACATATTTGGCTTGTGGAACGGTAGCTGAGCTAATTTCAAACCCTTGTTTTATGCATCACCCCACCTCACCTTTCCCGTTAAGCAGCCATAGTGTGTTTTCTAAATGTGTGACTCTGTTCTGTTTTGTAATTCAGTTCAAGTGTAGCGATTTTGACATTCCCTCTATAAGTGATGTCTTAGGATAAGTGTCTTTTTCTCTGTGACTTATTTCACTGAGGGTCATCGTACCTAAATCCACTCATCCTGCTGCTACTAGCCTTATGACATTGATTTCATGGCTGAGTGATATTCCATTGTGCCCAAGTACCACAACTTCTTTATCCATTTTTCGCTTTCCTGGGCTATTGAAGGTGTAGCGAAGTGGAGGTTCTTGGAAACAGAGCAGCCCTAAACTTTGGGGTGCCTGTGTCTTGTTGATTTTTAGGTTTCCCGATGTATACGCCCGTGAGTGGAAGTGCCCTATGCTCTCTAAGCTGTGCTTATTACATGTTTCAGGACACACCGTACACTTCTCCAGAGTGGCTGCTGGCAATTTACAGCCCGCCCATCAGCGTAGCAAGGCTCCCATGTCTCCATGGCCTGTCCTGCATTTCTGGTTTTTACACTTTTTTCAGCATGGCCCTTTTGACCGATGGCAAGCGAGACTTCTCTGTAGCGCTGATTTGCCTTTCCGGCTTGCCTGGTTGGCCAAAAAGGGCGTATGCGTTTTTTCCTGAATATATTCAGGAAAAACCGCATACGCCCTTTTTGGCCAAGGGCATCGTTGTCAACGCTTTGCCGCTTTTCCTGTGCTTTCAAGGCGAGTCGAGTCTGCCTCCTGAAACCTGTTTCCTGCAATTCTGCCTTGCTTTCAAATCCTCCTCGTTGCCTTCCCTCAATATATTTGTGGACGAGAGTTATCATTTATAAGTCTGCAGGTTTGTGAGTTGCAGTGCCCCTGAGCTCCATTTGGCAACTCGCTTTTTTGGGAGCTGGCCGCCAGAGCGCAGGATTGCTTCAGGCCCTATTCTGGTTCCGGGGGGCAGGCTGAGCCTGTGGTTCATTCTTCTTCCTGATGGGAAAATAGAGTGACCTGTGCCTGTCCCAACACCTAGAGCTAGTCTCTCATTGGTTCCCCCTCTTCCCGTTCATCCTCAGGCCAAATTGCGACCTGTCCGAAACAGGAGGTTAAAGGTGCTGATTCTCCAAGTAGGGAGATTGTTAGTAGAGCGGCTGGAATGGCGAACCCGAGCACAAGGAGAGGAGGAATGAGGTGCGTTTGAGAAACCTTTCCCGATCACACGGTGTACCATCTTCTGGGTTTCCCACGCATGTTTTCGATGTAGGAAGATGCCCTGGAACCTGGAGATTTGGGACCCACGGCATGGGTCCCACGCAGTATGACTTTAAAGGGTCTGCGTTTGCTCACCCAAGCTCACCAATCCTCTCAGCCCCAAGAGTGCCCAGCCTTATGTCTCATCCAGCTGTGGGTCTAGATATGGTCAATCCAGGTTGCATCAGAGCCCCTGAGCGGATTTTGTAAGCATTTCTCTCTCTTTCACTGTCTTTGTTTTATGGGGGTTTTTTTTTTTAAAGTAATCTATTTTTATAATGGGGTTTAGCTGCTTTTCACTGCTGTGTTTATGCCGCTTTACACCCTCTTGATTCCCTTCCAGAGAGAGATCAATACATAGGTTTTAAGACTCTTACTAGTCAGGTATATTCTTGGGCGGTGAATAGGGGCTGTTGAGTCCAGTTCACTGAGCAGGGAGTAGGTCTTGTCTATTACATATTTGGCTTGTGGAACGGTAGCTGAGCTAATTTCAAACCCTTGTTTTATGCATCACCCCACCTCACCTTTCCCGTTAAGCAGCCATAGTGTGTTTTCTAAATGTGTGACTCTGTTCTGTTTTGTAATTCAGTTCAAGTGTAGCGATTTTGACATTCCCTCTATAAGTGATGTCTTAGGATAAGTGTCTTTTTCTCTGTGACTTATTTCACTGAGGGTCATCGTACCTAAATCCACTCATCCTGCTGCTACTAGCCTTATGACATTGATTTCATGGCTGAGTGATATTCCATTGTGCCCAAGTACCACAACTTCTTTATCCATTTTTCGCTTTCCTGGGATATTGAAGGTGTAGCGAAGTGGAGGTTCTTGGAAACAGAGCAGCCCTAAACTTTGGGGTGCCTGTGTCTTGTTGATTTTTAGGTTTCCCGATGTATACGCCCGTGAGTGGAAGTGCCCTATGCTCTCTAAGCTGTGCTTATTACATGTTTCAGGACACACCGTACACTTCTCCAGAGTGGCTGCTGGCAATTTACAGCCCGCCCATCAGCGTAGCAAGGCTCCCATGTCTCCATGGCCTGTCCTGCATTTCTGGTTTTTACACTTTTTTCAGCATGGCCCTTTTGACCGATGGCAAGCGAGACTTCTCTGTAGCGCTGATTTGCCTTTCCGGCTTGCCTGGTTGGCCAAAAAGGGCGTATGCGTTTTTTCCTGAATATATTCAGGAAAAACCGCATACGCCCTTTTTGGCCAAGGGCATCGTTGTCAACGCTTTGCCGCTTTTCCTGTGCTTTCAAGGCGAGTCGAGTCTGCCTCCTGAAACCTGTTTCCTGCAATTCTGCCTTGCTTTCAAATCCTCCTCGTTGCCTTCCCTCAATATATTTGTGGACGAGAGTTATCATTTATAAGTCTGCAGGTTTGTGAGTTGCAGTGCCCCTGAGCTCCATTTGTCAACTCGCTTTTTTGGGAGCTGGCCGCCAGAGCGCAGGATTGCTTCAGGCCCTATTCTGGTTCCGGGGGGCAGGCTGAGCCTGTGGTTCATTCTTCTTCCTGATGGGAAAATAGAGTGACCTGTGCCTGTCCCAACACCTAGAGCTAGTCTCTCATTGGTTCCCCCTCTTCCCGTTCATCCTCAGGCCAAATTGCGACCTGTCCGAAACAGGAGGTTAAAGGTGCTGATTCTCCAAGTAGGGAGATTGTTAGTAGAGCGGCTGGAATGGCGAACCCGAGCACAAGGAGAGGAGGAATGAGGTGCGTTTGAGAAACCTTTCCCGATCACACGGTGTACCATCTTCTGGGTTTCCCACGCATGTTTTCGATGTAGGAAGATGCCCTGGAACCTGGAGATTTGGGACCCACGGCATGGGTCCCACGCAGTATGACTTTAAAGGGTCTGCGTTTGCTCACCCAAGCTCACCAATCCTCTCAGCCCCAAGAGTGCCCAGCCTTATGTCTCATCCAGCTGTGGGTCTAGATATGGTCAATCCAGGTTGCATCAGAGCCCCTGAGCGGATTTTGTAAGCATTTCTCTCTCTTTCACTGTCTTTGTTTTATGGGGGTTTTTTTTTTAAAGTAATCTATTTTTATAATGGGGTTTAGCTGCTTTTCACTGCTGTGTTTATGCCGCTTTACACCCTCTTGATTCCCTTCCAGAGAGAGATCAATACATAGGTTTTAAGACTCTTACTAGTCAGGTATATTCTTGGGCGGTGAATAGGGGCTGTTGAGTCCAGTTCACTGAGCAGGGAGTAGGTCTTGTCTATTACATATTTGGCTTGTGGAACGGTAGCTGAGCTAATTTCAAACCCTTGTTTTATGCATCACCCCACCTCACCTTTCCCGTTAAGCAGCCATAGTGTGTTTTCTAAATGTGTGACTCTGTTCTGTTTTGTAATTCAGTTCAAGTGTAGCGATTTTGACATTCCCTCTATAAGTGATGTCTTAGGATAAGTGTCTTTTTCTCTGTGACTTATTTCACTGAGGGTCATCGTACCTAAATCCACTCATCCTGCTGCTACTAGCCTTATGACATTGATTTCATGGCTGAGTGATATTCCATTGTGCCCAAGTACCACAACTTCTTTATCCATTTTTCGCTTTCCTGGGCTATTGAAGGTGTAGCGAAGTGGAGGTTCTTGGAAACAGAGCAGCCCTAAACTTTGGGGTGCCTGTGTCTTGTTGATTTTTAGGTTTCCCGATGTATACGCCCGTGAGTGGAAGTGCCCTATGCTCTCTAAGCTGTGCTTATTACATGTTTCAGGACACACCGTACACTTCTCCAGAGTGGCTGCTGGCAATTTACAGCCCGCCCATCAGCGTAGCAAGGCTCCCATGTCTCCATGGCCTGTCCTGCATTTCTGGTTTTTACACTTTTTTCAGCATGGCCCTTTTGACCGATGGCAAGCGAGACTTCTCTGTAGCGCTGATTTGCCTTTCCGGCTTGCCTGGTTGGCCAAAAAGGGCGTATGCGTTTTTTCCTGAATATATTCAGGAAAAAACGCATACGCCCTTTTTGGCCAAGGGCATCGTTGTCAACGCTTTGCCGCTTTTCCTGTGCTTTCAAGGCGAGTCGAGTCTGCCTCCTGAAACCTGTTTCCTGCAATTCTGCCTTGCTTTCAAATCCTCCTCGTTGCCTTCCCTCAATATATTTGTGGACGAGAGTTATCATTTATAAGTCTGCAGGTTTGTGAGTTGCAGTGCCCCTGAGCTCCATTTGTCAACTCGCTTTTTTGGGAGCTGGCCGCCAGAGCGCAGGATTGCTTCAGGCCCTATTCTGGTTCCGGGGGGCAGGCTGAGCCTGTGGTTCATTCTTCTTCCTGATGGGAAAATAGAGTGACCTGTGCCTGTCCCAACACCTAGAGCTAGTCTCTCATTGGTTCCCCCTCTTCCCGTTCATCCTCAGGCCAAATTGCGACCTGTCCGAAACAGGAGGTTAAAGGTGCTGATTCTCCAAGTAGGGAGATTGTTAGTAGAGCGGCTGGAATGGCGAACCCGAGCACAAGGAGAGGAGGAATGAGGTGCGTTTGAGAAACCTTTCCCGATCACACGGTGTACCATCTTCTGGGTTTCCCACGCATGTTTTCGATGTAGGAAGATGCCCTGGAACCTGGAGATTTGGGACCCACGGCATGGGTCCCACGCAGTATGACTTTAAAGGGTCTGCGTTTGCTCACCCAAGCTCACCAATCCTCTCAGCCCCAAGAGTGCCCAGCCTTATGTCTCATCCAGCTGTGGGTCTAGATATGGTCAATCCAGGTTGCATCAGAGCCCCTGAGCGGATTTTGTAAGCATTTCTCTCTCTTTCACTGTCTTTGTTTTATGGGGGTTTTTTTTTTAAAGTAATCTATTTTTATAATGGGGTTTAGCTGCTTTTCACTGCTGTGTTTATGCCGCTTTACACCCTCTTGATTCCCTTCCAGAGAGAGATCAATACATAGGTTTTAAGACTCTTACTAGTCAGGTATATTCTTGGGCGGTGAATAGGGGCTGTTGAGTCCAGTTCACTGAGCAGGGAGTAGGTCTTGTCTATTACATATTTGGCTTGTGGAACGGTAGCTGAGCTAATTTCAAACCCTTGTTTTATGCATCACCCCACCTCACCTTTCCCGTTAAGCAGCCATAGTGTGTTTTCTAAATGTGTGACTCTGTTCTGTTTTGTAATTCAGTTCAAGTGTAGCGATTTTGACATTCCCTCTATAAGTGATGTCTTAGGAT
The DNA here is from genome assembly GCF_028564815.1 of Eubalaena glacialis. NCBI lineage: Eukaryota > Metazoa > Chordata > Mammalia > Artiodactyla > Balaenidae > Eubalaena > Eubalaena glacialis. The sequence goes on along the minus strand of NC_083717.1, from coordinate 29,545 downwards.
AAGTGTCTTTTTCTCTGTGACTTATTTCACTGAGGGTCATCGTACCTAAATCCACTCATCCTGCTGCTACTAGCCTTATGACATTGATTTCATGGCTGAGTGATATTCCATTGTGCCTAAGTACCACAACTTCTTTATCCATTTTTCGCTTTCCTGGGCTATTGAAGGTGTAGCGAAGTGGAGGTTCTTGGAAACAGAGCAGCCCTAAACTTTGGGGTGCCTGTGTCTTGTTGATTTTTAGGTTTCCCGATGTATACGCCCGTGAGTGGAAGTGCCCTATGCTCTCTAAGCTGTGCTTATTACATGTTTCAGGACACACCGTACACTTCTCCAGAGTGGCTGCTGGCAATTTACAGCCCGCCCATCAGCGTAGCAAGGCTCCCATGTCTCCATGGCCTGTCCTGCATTTCTGGTTTTTACACTTTTTTCAGCATGGCCCTTTTGACCGATGGCAAGCGAGACTTCTCTGTAGCGCTGATTTGCCTTTCCGGCTTGCCTGGTTGGCCAAAAAGGGCGTATGCGTTTTTTCCTGAATATATTCAGGAAAAAACGCATACGCCCTTTTTGGCCAAGGGCATCGTTGTCAACGCTTTGCCGCTTTTCCTGTGCTTTCAAGGCGAGTCGAGTCTGCCTCCTGAAACCTGTTTCCTGCAATTCTGCCTTGCTTTCAAATCCTCCTCGTTGCCTTCCCTCAATATATTTGTGGACGAGAGTTATCATTTATAAGTCTGCAGGTTTGTGAGTTGCAGTGCCCCTGAGCTCCATTTGTCAACTCGCTTTTTTGGGAGCTGGCCGCCAGAGCGCAGGATTGCTTCAGGCCCTATTCTGGTTCCGGGGGGCAGGCTGAGCCTGTGGTTCATTCTTCTTCCTGATGGGAAAATAGAGTGACCTGTGCCTGTCCCAACACCTAGAGCTAGTCTCTCATTGGTTCCCCCTCTTCCCGTTCATCCTCAGGCCAAATTGCGACCTGTCCGAAACAGGAGGTTAAAGGTGCTGATTCTCCAAGTAGGGAGATTGTTAGTAGAGCGGCTGGAATGGCGAACCCGAGCACAAGGAGAGGAGGAATGAGGTGCGTTTGAGAAACCTTTCCCGATCACACGGTGTACCATCTTCTGGGTTTCCCACGCATGTTTTCGATGTAGGAAGATGCCCTGGAACCTGGAGATTTGGGACCCACGGCATGGGTCCCACGCAGTATGACTTTAAAGGGTCTGCGTTTGCTCACCCAAGCTCACCAATCCTCTCAGCCCCAAGAGTGCCCAGCCTTATGTCTCATCCAGCTGTGGGTCTAGATATGGTCAATCCAGGTTGCATCAGAGCCCCTGAGCGGATTTTGTAAGCATTTCTCTCTCTTTCACTGTCTTTGTTTTATGGGGGTTTTTTTTTTAAAGTAATCTATTTTTATAATGGGGTTTAGCTGCTTTTCACTGCTGTGTTTATGCCGCTTTACACCCTCTTGATTCCCTTCCAGAGAGAGATCAATACATAGGTTTTAAGACTCTTACTAGTCAGGTATATTCTTGGGCGGTGAATAGGGGCTGTTGAGTCCAGTTCACTGAGCAGGGAGTAGGTCTTGTCTATTACATATTTGGCTTGTGGAACGGTAGCTGAGCTAATTTCAAACCCTTGTTTTATGCATCACCCCACCTCACCTTTCCCGTTAAGCAGCCATAGTGTGTTTTCTAAATGTGTGACTCTGTTCTGTTTTGTAATTCAGTTCAAGTGTAGCGATTTTGACATTCCCTCTATAAGTGATGTCTTAGGATAAGTGTCTTTTTCTCTGTGACTTATTTCACTGAGGGTCATCGTACCTAAATCCACTCATCCTGCTGCTACTAGCCTTATGACATTGATTTCATGGCTGAGTGATATTCCATTGTGCCTAAGTACCACAACTTCTTTATCCATTTTTCGCTTTCCTGGGCTATTGAAGGTGTAGCGAAGTGGAGGTTCTTGGAAACAGAGCAGCCCTAAACTTTGGGGTGCCTGTGTCTTGTTGATTTTTAGGTTTCCCGATGTATACGCCCGTGAGTGGAAGTGCCCTATGCTCTCTAAGCTGTGCTTATTACATGTTTCAGGACACACCGTACACTTCTCCAGAGTGGCTGCTGGCAATTTACAGCCCGCCCATCAGCGTAGCAAGGCTCCCATGTCTCCATGGCCTGTCCTGCATTTCTGGTTTTTACACTTTTTTCAGCATGGCCCTTTTGACCGATGGCAAGCGAGACTTCTCTGTAGCGCTGATTTGCCTTTCCGGCTTGCCTGGTTGGCCAAAAAGGGCGTATGCGTTTTTTCCTGAATATATTCAGGAAAAAACGCATACGCCCTTTTTGGCCAAGGGCATCGTTGTCAACGCTTTGCCGCTTTTCCTGTGCTTTCAAGGCGAGTCGAGTCTGCCTCCTGAAACCTGTTTCCTGCAATTCTGCCTTGCTTTCAAATCCTCCTCGTTGCCTTCCCTCAATATATTTGTGGACGAGAGTTATCATTTATAAGTCTGCAGGTTTGTGAGTTGCAGTGCCCCTGAGCTCCATTTGGCAACTCGCTTTTTTGGGAGCTGGCCGCCAGAGCGCAGGATTGCTTCAGGCCCTATTCTGGTTCCGGGGGGCAGGCTGAGCCTGTGGTTCATTCTTCTTCCTGATGGGAAAATAGAGTGACCTGTGCCTGTCCCAACACCTAGAGCTAGTCTCTCATTGGTTCCCCCTCTTCCCGTTCATCCTCAGGCCAAATTGCGACCTGTCCGAAACAGGAGGTTAAAGGTGCTGATTCTCCAAGTAGGGAGATTGTTAGTAGAGCGGCTGGAATGGCGAACCCGAGCACAAGGAGAGGAGGAATGAGGTGCGTTTGAGAAACCTTTCCCGATCACACGGTGTACCATCTTCTGGGTTTCCCACGCATGTTTTCGATGTAGGAAGATGCCCTGGAACCTGGAGATTTGGGACCCACGGCATGGGTCCCACGCAGTATGACTTTAAAGGGTCTGCGTTTGCTCACCCAAGCTCACCAATCCTCTCAGCCCCAAGAGTGCCCAGCCTTATGTCTCATCCAGCTGTGGGTCTAGATATGGTCAATCCAGGTTGCATCAGAGCCCCTGAGCGGATTTTGTAAGCATTTCTCTCTCTTTCACTGTCTTTGTTTTATGGGGTTTTTTTTTTTAAAGTAATCTATTTTTATAATGGGGTTTAGCTGCTTTTCACTGCTGTGTTTATGCCGCTTTACACCCTCTTGATTCCCTTCCAGAGAGAGATCAATACATAGGTTTTAAGACTCTTACTAGTCAGGTATATTCTTGGGCGGTGAATAGGGGCTGTTGAGTCCAGTTCACTGAGCAGGGAGTAGGTCTTGTCTATTACATATTTGGCTTGTGGAACGGTAGCTGAGCTAATTTCAAACCCTTGTTTTATGCATCACCCCACCTCACCTTTCCCGTTAAGCAGCCATAGTGTGTTTTCTAAATGTGTGACTCTGTTCTGTTTTGTAATTCAGTTCAAGTGTAGCGATTTTGACATTCCCTCTATAAGTGATGTCTTAGGATAAGTGTCTTTTTCTCTGTGACTTATTTCACTGAGGGTCATCGTACCTAAATCCACTCATCCTGCTGCTACTAGCCTTATGACATTGATTTCATGGCTGAGTGATATTCCATTGTGCCTAAGTACCACAACTTCTTTATCCATTTTTCGCTTTCCTGGGCTATTGAAGGTGTACCGAAGTGGAGGTTCTTGGAAACAGAGCAGCCCTAAACTTTGGGGTGCCTGTGTCTTGTTGATTTTTAGGTTTCCCGATGTATACGCCCGTGAGTGGAAGTGCCCTATGCTCTCTAAGCTGTGCTTATTACATGTTTCAGGACACACCGTACACTTCTCCAGAGTGGCTGCTGGCAATTTACAGCCCGCCCATCAGCGTAGCAAGGCTCCCATGTCTCCATGGCCTGTCCTGCATTTCTGGTTTTTACACTTTTTTCAGCATGGCCCTTTTGACCGATGGCAAGCGAGACTTCTCTGTAGCGCTGATTTGCCTTTCCGGCTTGCCTGGTTGGCCAAAAAGGGCGTATGCGTTTTTTCCTGAATATATTCAGGAAAAAACGCATACGCCCTTTTTGGCCAAGGGCATCGTTGTCAACGCTTTGCCGCTTTTCCTGTGCTTTCAAGGCGAGTCGAGTCTGCCTCCTGAAACCTGTTTCCTGCAATTCTGCCTTGCTTTCAAATCCTCCTCGTTGCCTTCCCTCAATATATTTGTGGACGAGAGTTATCATTTATAAGTCTGCAGGTTTGTGAGTTGCAGTGCCCCTGAGCTCCATTTGTCAACTCGCTTTTTTGGGAGCTGGCCGCCAGAGCGCAGGATTGCTTCAGGCCCTATTCTGGTTCCGGGGGGCAGGCTGAGCCTGTGGTTCATTCTTCTTCCTGATGGGAAAATAGAGTGACCTGTGCCTGTCCCAACACCTAGAGCTAGTCTCTCATTGGTTCCCCCTCTTCCCGTTCATCCTCAGGCCAAATTGCGACCTGTCCGAAACAGGAGGTTAAAGGTGCTGATTCTCCAAGTAGGGAGATTGTTAGTAGAGCGGCTGGAATGGCGAACCCGAGCACAAGGAGAGGAGGAATGAGGTGCGTTTGAGAAACCTTTCCCGATCACACGGTGTACCATCTTCTGGGTTTCCCACGCATGTTTTCGATGTAGGAAGATGCCCTGGAACCTGGAGATTTGGGACCCACGGCATGGGTCCCACGCAGTATGACTTTAAAGGGTCTGCGTTTGCTCACCCAAGCTCACCAATCCTCTCAGCCCCAAGAGTGCCCAGCCTTATGTCTCATCCAGCTGTGGGTCTAGATATGGTCAATCCAGGTTGCATCAGAGCCCCTGAGCGGATTTTGTAAGCATTTCTCTCTCTTTCACTGTCTTTGTTTTATGGGGGTTTTTTTTTTAAAGTAATCTATTTTTATAATGGGGTTTAGCTGCTTTTCACTGCTGTGTTTATGCCGCTTTACACCCTCTTGATTCCCTTCCAGAGAGAGATCAATACATAGGTTTTAAGACTCTTACTAGTCAGGTATATTCTTGGGCGGTGAATAGGGGCTGTTGAGTCCAGTTCACTGAGCAGGGAGTAGGTCTTGTCTATTACATATTTGGCTTGTGGAACGGTAGCTGAGCTAATTTCAAACCCTTGTTTTATGCATCACCCCACCTCACCTTTCCCGTTAAGCAGCCATAGTGTGTTTTCTAAATGTGTGACTCTGTTCTGTTTTGTAATTCAGTTCAAGTGTAGCGATTTTGACATTCCCTCTATAAGTGATGTCTTAGGATAAGTGTCTTTTTCTCTGTGACTTATTTCACTGAGGGTCATCGTACCTAAATCCACTCATCCTGCTGCTACTAGCCTTATGACATTGATTTCATGGCTGAGTGATATTCCATTGTGCCTAAGTACCACAACTTCTTTATCCATTTTTCGCTTTCCTGGGATATTGAAGGTGTAGCGAAGTGGAGGTTCTTGGAAACAGAGCAGCCCTAAACTTTGGGGTGCCTGTGTCTTGTTGATTTTTAGGTTTCCCGATGTATACGCCCGTGAGTGGAAGTGCCCTATGCTCTCTAAGCTGTGCTTATTACATGTTTCAGGACACACCGTACACTTCTCCAGAGTGGCTGCTGGCAATTTACAGCCCGCCCATCAGCGTAGCAAGGCTCCCATGTCTCCATGGCCTGTCCTGCATTTCTGGTTTTTACACTTTTTTCAGCATGGCCCTTTTGACCGATGGCAAGCGAGACTTCTCTGTAGCGCTGATTTGCCTTTCCGGCTTGCCTGGTTGGCCAAAAAGGGCGTATGCGTTTTTTCCTGAATATATTCAGGAAAAAACGCATACGCCCTTTTTGGCCAAGGGCATCGTTGTCAACGCTTTGCCGCTTTTCCTGTGCTTTCAAGGCGAGTCGAGTCTGCCTCCTGAAACCTGTTTCCTGCAATTCTGCCTTGCTTTCAAATCCTCCTCATTGCCTTCCCTCAATATATTTGTGGACGAGAGTTATCATTTATAAGTCTGCAGGTTTGTGAGTTGCAGTGCCCCTGAGCTCCATTTGTCAACTCGCTTTTTTGGGAGCTGGCCGCCAGAGCGCAGGATTGCTTCAGGCCCTATTCTGGTTCCGGGGGGCAGGCTGAGCCTGTGGTTCATTCTTCTTCCTGATGGGAAAATAGAGTGACCTGTGCCTGTCCCAACACCTAGAGCTAGTCTCTCATTGGTTCCCCCTCTTCCCGTTCATCCTCAGGCCAAATTGCGACCTGTCCGAAACAGGAGGTTAAAGGTGCTGATTCTCCAAGTAGGGAGATTGTTAGTAGAGCGGCTGGAATGGCGAACCCGAGCACAAGGAGAGGAGGAATGAGGTGCGTTTGAGAAACCTTTCCCGATCACACGGTGTACCATCTTCTGGGTTTCCCACGCATGTTTTCGATGTAGGAAGATGCCCTGGAACCTGGAGATTTGGGACCCACGGCATGGGTCCCACGCAGTATGACTTTAAAGGGTCTGCGTTTGCTCACCCAAGCTCACCAATCCTCTCAGCCCCAAGAGTGCCCAGCCTTATGTCTCATCCAGCTGTGGGTCTAGATATGGTCAATCCAGGTTGCATCAGAGCCCCTGAGCGGATTTTGTAAGCATTTCTCTCTCTTTCACTGTCTTTGTTTTATGGGGGTTTTTTTTTTAAAGTAATCTATTTTTATAATGGGGTTTAGCTGCTTTTCACTGCTGTGTTTATGCCGCTTTACACCCTCTTGATTCCCTTCCAGAGAGAGATCAATACATAGGTTTTAAGACTCTTACTAGTCAGGTATATTCTTGGGCGGTGAATAGGGGCTGTTGAGTCCAGTTCACTGAGCAGGGAGTAGGTCTTGTCTATTACATATTTGGCTTGTGGAACGGTAGCTGAGCTAATTTCAAACCCTTGTTTTATGCATCACCCCACCTCACCTTTCCCGTTAAGCAGCCATAGTGTGTTTTCTAAATGTGTGACTCTGTTCTGTTTTGTAATTCAGTTCAAGTGTAGCGATTTTGACATTCCCTCTATAAGTGATGTCTTAGGATAAGTGTCTTTTTCTCTGTGACTTATTTCACTGAGGGTCATCGTACCTAAATCCACTCATCCTGCTGCTACTAGCCTTATGACATTGATTTCATGGCTGAGTGATATTCCATTGTGCCTAAGTACCACAACTTCTTTATCCATTTTTCGCTTTCCTGGGATATTGAAGGTGTAGCGAAGTGGAGGTTCTTGGAAACAGAGCAGCCCTAAACTTTGGGGTGCCTGTGTCTTGTTGATTTTTAGGTTTCCCGATGTATACGCCCGTGAGTGGAAGTGCCCTATGCTCTCTAAGCTGTGCTTATTACATGTTTCAGGACACACCGTACACTTCTCCAGAGTGGCTGCTGGCAATTTACAGCCCGCCCATCAGCGTAGCAAGGCTCCCATGTCTCCATGGCCTGTCCTGCATTTCTGGTTTTTACACTTTTTTCAGCATGGCCCTTTTGACCGATGGCAAGCGAGACTTCTCTGTAGCGCTGATTTGCCTTTCCGGCTTGCCTGGTTGGCCAAAAAGGGCGTATGCGTTTTTTCCTGAATATATTCAGGAAAAAACGCATACGCCCTTTTTGGCCAAGGGCATCGTTGTCAACGCTTTGCCGCTTTTCCTGTGCTTTCAAGGCGAGTCGAGTCTGCCTCCTGAAACCTGTTTCCTGCAATTCTGCCTTGCTTTCAAATCCTCCTCGTTGCCTTCCCTCAATATATTTGTGGACGAGAGTTATCATTTATAAGTCTGCAGGTTTGTGAGTTGCAGTGCCCCTGAGCTCCATTTGTCAACTCGCTTTTTTGGGAGCTGGCCGCCAGAGCGCAGGATTGCTTCAGGCCCTATTCTGGTTCCGGGGGGCAGGCTGAGCCTGTGGTTCATTCTTCTTCCTGATGGGAAAATAGAGTGACCTGTGCCTGTCCCAACACCTAGAGCTAGTCTCTCATTGGTTCCCCCTCTTCCCGTTCATCCTCAGGCCAAATTGCGACCTGTCCGAAACAGGAGGTTAAAGGTGCTGATTCTCCAAGTAGGGAGATTGTTAGTAGAGCGGCTGGAATGGCGAACCCGAGCACAAGGAGAGGAGGAATGAGGTGCGTTTGAGAAACCTTTCCCGATCACACGGTGTACCATCTTCTGGGTTTCCCACGCATGTTTTCGATGTAGGAAGATGCCCTGGAACCTGGAGATTTGGGACCCACGGCATGGGTCCCACGCAGTATGACTTTAAAGGGTCTGCGTTTGCTCACCCAAGCTCACCAATCCTCTCAGCCCCAAGAGTGCCCAGCCTTATGTCTCATCCAGCTGTGGGTCTAGATATGGTCAATCCAGGTTGCATCAGAGACCCTGAGCGGATTTTGTAAGCATTTCTCTCTCTTTCACTGTCTTTGTTTTATGGGGGTTTTTTTTTTAAAGTAATCTATTTTTATAATGGGGTTTAGCTGCTTTTCACTGCTGTGTTTATGCCGCTTTACACCCTCTTGATTCCCTTCCAGAGAGAGATCAATACATAGGTTTTAAGACTCTTACTAGTCAGGTATATTCTTGGGCGGTGAATAGGGGCTGTTGAGTCCAGTTCACTGAGCAGGGAGTAGGTCTTGTCTATTACATATTTGGCTTGTGGAACGGTAGCTGAGCTAATTTCAAACCCTTGTTTTATGCATCACCCCACCTCACCTTTCCCGTTAAGCAGCCATAGTGTGTTTTCTAAATGTGTGACTCTGTTCTGTTTTGTAATTCAGTTCAAGTGTAGCGATTTTGACATTCCCTCTATAAGTGATGTCTTAGGATAAGTGTCTTTTTCTCTGTGACTTATTTCACTGAGGGTCATCGTACCTAAATCCACTCATCCTGCTGCTACTAGCCTTATGACATTGATTTCATGGCTGAGTGATATTCCATTGTGCCTAAGTACCACAACTTCTTTATCCATTTTTCGCTTTCCTGGGATATTGAAGGTGTAGCGAAGTGGAGGTTCTTGGAAACAGAGCAGCCCTAAACTTTGGGGTGCCTGTGTCTTGTTGATTTTTAGGTTTCCCGATGTATACGCCCGTGAGTGGAAGTGCCCTATGCTCTCTAAGCTGTGCTTATTACATGTTTCAGGACACACCGTACACTTCTCCAGAGTGGCTGCTGGCAATTTACAGCCCGCCCATCAGCGTAGCAAGGCTCCCATGTCTCCATGGCCTGTCCTGCATTTCTGGTTTTTACACTTTTTTCAGCATGGCCCTTTTGACCGATGGCAAGCGAGACTTCTCTGTAGCGCTGATTTGCCTTTCCGGCTTGCCTGGTTGGCCAAAAAGGGCGTATGCGTTTTTTCCTGAATATATTCAGGAAAAAACGCATACGCCCTTTTTGGCCAAGGGCATCGTTGTCAACGCTTTGCCGCTTTTCCTGTGCTTTCAAGGCGAGTCGAGTCTGCCTCCTGAAACCTGTTTCCTGCAATTCTGCCTTGCTTTCAAATCCTCCTCGTTGCCTTCCCTCAATATATTTGTGGACGAGAGTTATCATTTATAAGTCTGCAGGTTTGTGAGTTGCAGTGCCCCTGAGCTCCATTTGTCAACTCGCTTTTTTGGGAGCTGGCCGCCAGAGCGCAGGATTGCTTCAGGCCCTATTCTGGTTCCGGGGGGCAGGCTGAGCCTGTGGTTCATTCTTCTTCCTGATGGGAAAATAGAGTGACCTGTGCCTGTCCCAACACCTAGAGCTAGTCTCTCATTGGTTCCCCCTCTTCCCGTTCATCCTCAGGCCAAATTGCGACCTGTCCGAAACAGGAGGTTAAAGGTGCTGATTCTCCAAGTAGGGAGATTGTTAGTAGAGCGGCTGGAATGGCGAACCCGAGCACAAGGAGAGGAGGAATGAGGTGCGTTTGAGAAACCTTTCCCGATCACACGGTGTACCATCTTCTGGGTTTCCCACGCATGTTTTCGATGTAGGAAGATGCCCTGGAACCTGGAGATTTGGGACCCACGGCATGGGTCCCACGCAGTATGACTTTAAAGGGTCTGCGTTTGCTCACCCAAGCTCACCAATCCTCTCAGCCCCAAGAGTGCCCAGCCTTATGTCTCATCCAGCTGTGGGTCTAGATATGGTCAATCCAGGTTGCATCAGAGCCCCTGAGCGGATTTTGTAAGCATTTCTCTCTCTTTCACTGTCTTTGTTTTATGGGGGTTTTTTTTTTAAAGTAATCTATTTTTATAATGGGGTTTAGCTGCTTTTCACTGCTGTGTTTATGCCGCTTTACACCCTCTTGATTCCCTTCCAGAGAGAGATCAATACATAGGTTTTAAGACTCTTACTAGTCAGGTATATTCTTGGGCGGTGAATAGGGGCTGTTGAGTCCAGTTCACTGAGCAGGGAGTAGGTCTTGTCTATTACATATTTGGCTTGTGGAACGGTAGCTGAGCTAATTTCAAACCCTTGTTTTATGCATCACCCCACCTCACCTTTCCCGTTAAGCAGCCATAGTGTGTTTTCTAAATGTGTGACTCTGTTCTGTTTTGTAATTCAGTTCAAGTGTAGCGATTTTGACATTCCCTCTATAAGTGATGTCTTAGGATAAGTGTCTTTTTCTCTGTGACTTATTTCACTGAGGGTCATCGTACCTAAATCCACTCATCCTGCTGCTACTAGCCTTATGACATTGATTTCATGGCTGAGTGATATTCCATTGTGCCTAAGTACCACAACTTCTTTATCCATTTTTCGCTTTCCTGGGCTATTGAAGGTGTAGCGAAGTGGAGGTTCTTGGAAACAGAGCAGCCCTAAACTTTGGGGTGCCTGTGTCTTGTTGATTTTTAGGTTTCCCGATGTATACGCCCGTGAGTGGAAGTGCCCTATGCTCTCTAAGCTGTGCTTATTACATGTTTCAGGACACACCGTACACTTCTCCAGAGTGGCTGCTGGCAATTTACAGCCCGCCCATCAGCGTAGCAAGGCTCCCATGTCTCCATGGCCTGTCCTGCATTTCTGGTTTTTACACTTTTTTCAGCATGGCCCTTTTGACCGATGGCAAGCGAGACTTCTCTGTAGCGCTGATTTGCCTTTCCGGCTTGCCTGGTTGGCCAAAAAGGGCGTATGCGTTTTTTCCTGAATATATTCAGGAAAAAACGCATACGCCCTTTTTGGCCAAGGGCATCGTTGTCAACGCTTTGCCGCTTTTCCTGTGCTTTCAAGGCGAGTCGAGTCTGCCTCCTGAAACCTGTTTCCTGCAATTCTGCCTTGCTTTCAAATCCTCCTCGTTGCCTTCCCTCAATATATTTGTGGACGAGAGTTATCATTTATAAGTCTGCAGGTTTGTGAGTTGCAGTGCCCCTGAGCTCCATTTGTCAGCTCGCTTTTTTGGGAGCTGGCCGCCAGAGCGCAGGATTGCTTCAGGCCCTATTCTGGTTCCGGGGGGCAGGCTGAGCCTGTGGTTCATTCTTCTTCCTGATGGGAAAATAGAGTGACCTGTGCCTGTCCCAACACCTAGAGCTAGTCTCTCATTGGTTCCCCCTCTTCCCGTTCATCCTCAGGCCAAATTGCGACCTGTCCGAAACAGGAGGTTAAAGGTGCTGATTCTCCAAGTAGGGAGATTGTTAGTAGAGCGGCTGGAATGGCGAACCCGAGCACAAGGAGAGGAGGAATGAGGTGCGTTTGAGAAACCTTTCCCGATCACACGGTGTACCATCTTCTGGGTTTCCCACGCATGTTTTCGATGTAGGAAGATGCCCTGGAACCTGGAGATTTGGGACCCACGGCATGGGTCCCACGCAGTATGACTTTAAAGGGTCTGCGTTTGCTCACCCAAGCTCACCAATCCTCTCAGCCCCAAGAGTGCCCAGCCTTATGTCTCATCCAGCTGTGGGTCTAGATATGGTCAATCCAGGTTGCATCAGAGCCCCTGAGCGGATTTTGTAAGCATTTCTCTCTCTTTCACTGTCTTTGTTTTATGGGGGTTTTTTTTTTAAAGTAATCTATTTTTATAATGGGGTTTAGCTGCTTTTCACTGCTGTGTTTATGCCGCTTTACACCCTCTTGATTCCCTTCCAGAGAGAGATCAATACATAGGTTTTAAGACTCTTACTAGTCAGGTATATTCTTGGGCGGTGAATAGGGGCTGTTGAGTCCAGTTCACTGAGCAGGGAGTAGGTCTTGTCTATTACATATTTGGCTTGTGGAACGGTAGCTGAGCTAATTTCAAACCCTTGTTTTATGCATCACCCCACCTCACCTTTCCCGTTAAGCAGCCATAGTGTGTTTTCTAAATGTGTGACTCTGTTCTGTTTTGTAATTCAGTTCAAGTGTAGCGATTTTGACATTCCCTCTATAAGTGATGTCTTAGGATAAGTGTCTTTTTCTCTGTGACTTATTTCACTGAGGGTCATCGTACCTAAATCCACTCATCCTGCTGCTACTAGCCTTATGACATTGATTTCATGGCTGAGTGATATTCCATTGTGCCTAAGTACCACAACTTCTTTATCCATTTTTCGCTTTCCTGGGCTATTGAAGGTGTAGCGAAGTGGAGGTTCTTGGAAACAGAGCAGCCCTAAACTTTGGGGTGCCTGTGTCTTGTTGATTTTTAGGTTTCCCGATGTATACGCCCGTGAGTGGAAGTGCCCTATGCTCTCTAAGCTGTGCTTATTACATGTTTCAGGACACACCGTACACTTCTCCAGAGTGGCTGCTGGCAATTTACAGCCCGCCCATCAGCGTAGCAAGGCTCCCATGTCTCCATGGCCTGTCCTGCATTTCTGGTTTTTACACTTTTTTCAGCATGGCCCTTTTGACCGATGGCAAGCGAGACTTCTCTGTAGCGCTGATTTGCCTTTCCGGCTTGCCTGGTTGGCCAAAAAGGGCGTATGCGTTTTTTCCTGAATATATTCAGGAAAAAACGCATACGCCCTTTTTGGCCAAGGGCATCGTTGTCAACGCTTTGCCGCTTTTCCTGTGCTTTCAAGGCGAGTCGAGTCTGCCTCCTGAAACCTGTTTCCTGCAATTCTGCCTTGCTTTCAAATCCTCCTCGTTGCCTTCCCTCAATATATTTGTGGACGAGAGTTATCATTTATAAGTCTGCAGGTTTGTGAGTTGCAGTGCCCCTGAGCTCCATTTGTCAACTCGCTTTTTTGGGAGCTGGCCGCCAGAGCGCAGGATTGCTTCAGGCCCTATTCTGGTTCCGGGGGGCAGGCTGAGCCTGTGGTTCATTCTTCTTCCTGATGGGAAAATAGAGTGACCTGTGCCTGTCCCAACACCTAGAGCTAGTCTCTCATTGGTTCCCCCTCTTCCCGTTCATCCTCAGGCCAAATTGCGACCTGTCCGAAACAGGAGGTTAAAGGTGCTGATTCTCCAAGTAGGGAGATTGTTAGTAGAGCGGCTGGAATGGCGAACCCGAGCACAAGGAGAGGAGGAATGAGGTGCGTTTGAGAAACCTTTCCCGATCACACGGTGTACCATCTTCTGGGTTTCCCACGCATGTTTTCGATGTAGGAAGATGCCCTGGAACCTGGAGATTTGGGACCCACGGCATGGGTCCCACGCAGTATGACTTTAAAGGGTCTGCGTTTGCTCACCCAAGCTCACCAATCCTCTCAGCCCCAAGAGTGCCCAGCCTTATGTCTCATCCAGCTGTGGGTCTAGATATGGTCAATCCAGGTTGCATCAGAGCCCCTGAGCGGATTTTGTAAGCATTTCTCTCTCTTTCACTGTCTTTGTTTTATGGGGGTTTTTTTTTTAAAGTAATCTATTTTTATAATGGGGTTTAGCTGCTTTTCACTGCTGTGTTTATGCCGCTTTACACCCTCTTGATTCCCTTCCAGAGAGAGATCAATACATAGGTTTTAAGACTCTTACTAGTCAGGTATATTCTTGGGCGGTGAATAGGGGCTGTTGAGTCCAGTTCACTGAGCAGGGAGTAGGTCTTGTCTATTACATATTTGGCTTGTGGAACGGTAGCTGAGCTAATTTCAAACCCTTGTTTTATGCATCACCCCACCTCACCTTTCCCGTTAAGCAGCCATAGTGTGTTTTCTAAATGTGTGACTCTGTTCTGTTTTGTAATTCAGTTCAAGTGTAGCGATTTTGACATTCCCTCTATAAGTGATGTCTTAGGATAAGTGTCTTTTTCTCTGTGACTTATTTCACTGAGGGTCATCGTACCTAAATCCACTCATCCTGCTGCTACTAGCCTTATGACATTGATTTCATGGCTGAGTGATATTCCATTGTGCCTAAGTACCACAACTTCTTTATCCATTTTTCGCTTTCCTGGGATATTGAAGGTGTAGCGAAGTGGAGGTTCTTGGAAACAGAGCAGCCCTAAACTTTGGGGTGCCTGTGTCTTGTTGATTTTTAGGTTTCCCGATGTATACGCCCGTGAGTGGAAGTGCCCTATGCTCTCTAAGCTGTGCTTATTACATGTTTCAGGACACACCGTACACTTCTCCAGAGTGGCTGCTGGCAATTTACAGCCCGCCCATCAGCGTAGCAAGGCTCCCATGTCTCCATGGCCTGTCCTGCATTTCTGGTTTTTACACTTTTTTCAGCATGGCCCTTTTGACCGATGGCAAGCGAGACTTCTCTGTAGCGCTGATTTGCCTTTCCGGCTTGCCTGGTTGGCCAAAAAGGGCGTATGCGTTTTTTCCTGAATATATTCAGGAAAAAACGCATACGCCCTTTTTGGCCAAGGGCATCGTTGTCAACGCTTTGCCGCTTTTCCTGTGCTTTCAAGGCGAGTCGAGTCTGCCTCCTGAAACCTGTTTCCTGCAATTCTGCCTTGCTTTCAAATCCTCCTCGTTGCCTTCCCTCAATATATTTGTGGACGAGAGTTATCATTTATAAGTCTGCAGGTTTGTGAGTTGCAGTGCCCCTGAGCTCCATTTGTCAACTCGCTTTTTTGGGAGCTGGCCGCCAGAGCGCAGGATTGCTTCAGGCCCTATTCTGGTTCCGGGGGGCAGGCTGAGCCTGTGGTTCATTCTTCTTCCTGATGGGAAAATAGAGTGACCTGTGCCTGTCCCAACACCTAGAGCTAGTCTCTCATTGGTTCCCCCTCTTCCCGTTCATCCTCAGGCCAAATTGCGACCTGTCCGAAACAGGAGGTTAAAGGTGCTGATTCTCCAAGTAGGGAGATTGTTAGTAGAGCGGCTGGAATGGCGAACCCGAGCACAAGGAGAGGAGGAATGAGGTGCGTTTGAGAAACCTTTCCCGATCACACGGTGTACCATCTTCTGGGTTTCCCACGCATGTTTTCGATGTAGGAAGATGCCCTGGAACCTGGAGATTTGGGACCCACGGCATGGGTCCCACGCAGTATGACTTTAAAGGGTCTGCGTTTGCTCACCCAAGCTCACCAATCCTCTCAGCCCCAAGAGTGCCCAGCCTTATGTCTCATCCAGCTGTGGGTCTAGATATGGTCAATCCAGGTTGCATCAGAGCCCCTGAGCGGATTTTGTAAGCATTTCTCTCTCTTTCACTGTCTTTGTTTTATGGGGGTTTTTTTTTTAAAGTAATCTATTTTTATAATGGGGTTTAGCTGCTTTTCACTGCTGTGTTTATGCCGCTTTACACCCTCTTGATTCCCTTCCAGAGAGAGATCAATACATAGGTTTTAAGACTCTTACTAGTCAGGTATATTCTTGGGCGGTGAATAGGGGCTGTTGAGTCCAGTTCACTGAGCAGGGAGTAGGTCTTGTCTATTACATATTTGGCTTGTGGAACGGTAGCTGAGCTAATTTCAAACCCTTGTTTTATGCATCACCCCACCTCACCTTTCCCGTTAAGCAGCCATAGTGTGTTTTCTAAATGTGTGACTCTGTTCTGTTTTGTAATTCAGTTCAAGTGTAGCGATTTTGACATTCCCTCTATAAGTGATGTCTTAGGATAAGTGTCTTTTTCTCTGTGACTTATTTCACTGAGGGTCATCGTACCTAAATCCACTCATCCTGCTGCTACTAGCCTTATGACATTGATTTCATGGCTGAGTGATATTCCATTGTGCCTAAGTACCACAACTTCTTTATCCATTTTTCGCTTTCCTGGGATATTGAAGGTGTAGCGAAGTGGAGGTTCTTGGAAACAGAGCAGCCCTAAACTTTGGGGTGCCTGTGTCTTGTTGATTTTTAGGTTTCCCGATGTATACGCCCGTGAGTGGAAGTGCCCTATGCTCTCTAAGCTGTGCTTATTACATGTTTCAGGACACACCGTACACTTCTCCAGAGTGGCTGCTGGCAATTTACAGCCCGCCCATCAGCGTAGCAAGGCTCCCATGTCTCCATGGCCTGTCCTGCATTTCTGGTTTTTACACTTTTTTCAGCATGGCCCTTTTGACCGATGGCAAGCGAGACTTCTCTGTAGCGCTGATTTGCCTTTCCGGCTTGCCTGGTTGGCCAAAAAGGGCGTATGCGTTTTTTCCTGAATATATTCAGGAAAAAACGCATACGCCCTTTTTGGCCAAGGGCATCGTTGTCAACGCTTTGCCGCTTTTCCTGTGCTTTCAAGGCGAGTCGAGTCTGCCTCCTGAAACCTGTTTCCTGCAATTCTGCCTTGCTTTCAAATCCTCCTCGTTGCCTTCCCTCAATATATTTGTGGACGAGAGTTATCATTTATAAGTCTGCAGGTTTGTGAGTTGCAGTGCCCCTGAGCTCCATTTGGCAACTCGCTTTTTTGGGAGCTGGCCGCCAGAGCGCAGGATTGCTTCAGGCCCTATTCTGGTTCCGGGGGGCAGGCTGAGCCTGTGGTTCATTCTTCTTCCTGATGGGAAAATAGAGTGACCTGTGCCTGTCCCAACACCTAGAGCTAGTCTCTCATTGGTTCCCCCTCTTCCCGTTCATCCTCAGGCCAAATTGCGACCTGTCCGAAACAGGAGGTTAAAGGTGCTGATTCTCCAAGTAGGGAGATTGTTAGTAGAGCGGCTGGAATGGCGAACCCGAGCACAAGGAGAGGAGGAATGAGGTGCGTTTGAGAAACCTTTCCCGATCACACGGTGTACCATCTTCTGGGTTTCCCACGCATGTTTTCGATGTAGGAAGATGCCCTGGAACCTGGAGATTTGGGACCCACGGCATGGGTCCCACGCAGTATGACTTTAAAGGGTCTGCGTTTGCTCACCCAAGCTCACCAATCCTCTCAGCCCCAAGAGTGCCCAGCCTTATGTCTCATCCAGCTGTGGGTCTAGATATGGTCAATCCAGGTTGCATCAGAGCCCCTGAGCGGATTTTGTAAGCATTTCTCTCTCTTTCACTGTCTTTGTTTTATGGGGGTTTTTTTTTTAAAGTAATCTATTTTTATAATGGGGTTTAGCTGCTTTTCACTGCTGTGTTTATGCCGCTTTACACCCTCTTGATTCCCTTCCAGAGAGAGATCAATACATAGGTTTTAAGACTCTTACTAGTCAGGTATATTCTTGGGCGGTGAATAGGGGCTGTTGAGTCCAGTTCACTGAGCAGGGAGTAGGTCTTGTCTATTACATATTTGGCTTGTGGAACGGTAGCTGAGCTAATTTCAAACCCTTGTTTTATGCATCACCCCACCTCACCTTTCCCGTTAAGCAGCCATAGTGTGTTTTCTAAATGTGTGACTCTGTTCTGTTTTGTAATTCAGTTCAAGTGTAGCGATTTTGACATTCCCTCTATAAGTGATGTCTTAGGATAAGTGTCTTTTTCTCTGTGACTTATTTCACTGAGGGTCATCGTACCTAAATCCACTCATCCTGCTGCTACTAGCCTTATGACATTGATTTCATGGCTGAGTGATATTCCATTGTGCCTAAGTACCACAACTTCTTTATCCATTTTTCGCTTTCCTGGGATATTGAAGGTGTAGCGAAGTGGAGGTTCTTGGAAACAGAGCAGCCCTAAACTTTGGGGTGCCTGTGTCTTGTTGATTTTTAGGTTTCCCGATGTATACGCCCGTGAGTGGAAGTGCCCTATGCTCTCTAAGCTGTGCTTATTACATGTTTCAGGACACACCGTACACTTCTCCAGAGTGGCTGCTGGCAATTTACAGCCCGCCCATCAGCGTAGCAAGGCTCCCATGTCTCCATGGCCTGTCCTGCATTTCTGGTTTTTACACTTTTTTCAGCATGGCCCTTTTGACCGATGGCAAGCGAGACTTCTCTGTAGCGCTGATTTGCCTTTCCGGCTTGCCTGGTTGGCCAAAAAGGGCGTATGCGTTTTTTCCTGAATATATTCAGGAAAAAACGCATACGCCCTTTTTGGCCAAGGGCATCGTTGTCAACGCTTTGCCGCTTTTCCTGTGCTTTCAAGGCGAGTCGAGTCTGCCTCCTGAAACCTGTTTCCTGCAATTCTGCCTTGCTTTCAAATCCTCCTCGTTGCCTTCCCTCAATATATTTGTGGACGAGAGTTATCATTTATAAGTCTGCAGGTTTGTGAGTTGCAGTGCCCCTGAGCTCCATTTGTCAACTCGCTTTTTTGGGAGCTGGCCGCCAGAGCGCAGGATTGCTTCAGGCCCTATTCTGGTTCCGGGGGGCAGGCTGAGCCTGTGGTTCATTCTTCTTCCTGATGGGAAAATAGAGTGACCTGTGCCTGTCCCAACACCTAGAGCTAGTCTCTCATTGGTTCCCCCTCTTCCCGTTCATCCTCAGGCCAAATTGCGACCTGTCCGAAACAGGAGGTTAAAGGTGCTGATTCTCCAAGTAGGGAGATTGTTAGTAGAGCGGCTGGAATGGCGAACCCGAGCACAAGGAGAGGAGGAATGAGGTGCGTTTGAGAAACCTTTCCCGATCACACGGTGTACCATCTTCTGGGTTTCCCACGCATGTTTTCGATGTAGGAAGATGCCCTGGAACCTGGAGATTTGGGACCCACGGCATGGGTCCCACGCAGTATGACTTTAAAGGGTCTGCGTTTGCTCACCCAAGCTCACCAATCCTCTCAGCCCCAAGAGTGCCCAGCCTTATGTCTCATCCAGCTGTGGGTCTAGATATGGTCAATCCAGGTTGCATCAGAGACCCTGAGCGGATTTTGTAAGCATTTCTCTCTCTTTCACTGTCTTTGTTTTATGGGGGTTTTTTTTTTAAAGTAATCTATTTTTATAATGGGGTTTAGCTGCTTTTCACTGCTGTGTTTATGCCGCTTTACACCCTCTTGATTCCCTTCCAGAGAGAGATCAATACATAGGTTTTAAGACTCTTACTAGTCAGGTATATTCTTGGGCGGTGAATAGGGGCTGTTGAGTCCAGTTCACTGAGCAGGGAGTAGGTCTTGTCTATTACATATTTGGCTTGTGGAACGGTAGCTGAGCTAATTTCAAACCCTTGTTTTATGCATCACCCCACCTCACCTTTCCCGTTAAGCAGCCATAGTGTGTTTTCTAAATGTGTGACTCTGTTCTGTTTTGTAATTCAGTTCAAGTGTAGCGATTTTGACATTCCCTCTATAAGTGATGTCTTAGGATAAGTGTCTTTTTCTCTGTGACTTATTTCACTGAGGGTCATCGTACCTAAATCCACTCATCCTGCTGCTACTAGCCTTATGACATTGATTTCATGGCTGAGTGATATTCCATTGTGCCTAAGTACCACAACTTCTTTATCCATTTTTCGCTTTCCTGGGATATTGAAGGTGTAGCGAAGTGGAGGTTCTTGGAAACAGAGCAGCCCTAAACTTTGGGGTGCCTGTGTCTTGTTGATTTTTAGGTTTCCCGATGTATACGCCCGTGAGTGGAAGTGCCCTATGCTCTCTAAGCTGTGCTTATTACATGTTTCAGGACACACCGTACACTTCTCCAGAGTGGCTGCTGGCAATTTACAGCCCGCCCATCAGCGTAGCAAGGCTCCCATGTCTCCATGGCCTGTCCTGCATTTCTGGTTTTTACACTTTTTTCAGCATGGCCCTTTTGACCGATGGCAAGCGAGACTTCTCTGTAGCGCTGATTTGCCTTTCCGGCTTGCCTGGTTGGCCAAAAAGGGCGTATGCGTTTTTTCCTGAATATATTCAGGAAAAAACGCATACGCCCTTTTTGGCCAAGGGCATCGTTGTCAACGCTTTGCCGCTTTTCCTGTGCTTTCAAGGCGAGTCGAGTCTGCCTCCTGAAACCTGTTTCCTGCAATTCTGCCTTGCTTTCAAATCCTCCTCGTTGCCTTCCCTCAATATATTTGTGGACGAGAGTTATCATTTATAAGTCTGCAGGTTTGTGAGTTGCAGTGCCCCTGAGCTCCATTTGTCAACTCGCTTTTTTGGGAGCTGGCCGCCAGAGCGCAGGATTGCTTCAGGCCCTATTCTGGTTCCGGGGGGCAGGCTGAGCCTGTGGTTCATTCTTCTTCCTGATGGGAAAATAGAGTGACCTGTGCCTGTCCCAACACCTAGAGCTAGTCTCTCATTGGTTCCCCCTCTTCCCGTTCATCCTCAGGCCAAATTGCGACCTGTCCGAAACAGGAGGTTAAAGGTGCTGATTCTCCAAGTAGGGAGATTGTTAGTAGAGCGGCTGGAATGGCGAACCCGAGCACAAGGAGAGGAGGAATGAGGTGCGTTTGAGAAACCTTTCCCGATCACACGGTGTACCATCTTCTGGGTTTCCCACGCATGTTTTCGATGTAGGAAGATGCCCTGGAACCTGGAGATTTGGGACCCACGGCATGGGTCCCACGCAGTATGACTTTAAAGGGTCTGCGTTTGCTCACCCAAGCTCACCAATCCTCTCAGCCCCAAGAGTGCCCAGCCTTATGTCTCATCCAGCTGTGGGTCTAGATATGGTCAATCCAGGTTGCATCAGAGCCCCTGAGCGGATTTTGTAAGCATTTCTCTCTCTTTCACTGTCTTTGTTTTATGGGGGTTTTTTTTTTAAAGTAATCTATTTTTATAATGGGGTTTAGCTGCTTTTCACTGCTGTGTTTATGCCGCTTTACACCCTCTTGATTCCCTTCCAGAGAGAGATCAATACATAGGTTTTAAGACTCTTACTAGTCAGGTATATTCTTGGGCGGTGAATAGGGGCTGTTGAGTCCAGTTCACTGAGCAGGGAGTAGGTCTTGTCTATTACATATTTGGCTTGTGGAACGGTAGCTGAGCTAATTTCAAACCCTTGTTTTATGCATCACCCCACCTCACCTTTCCCGTTAAGCAGCCATAGTGTGTTTTCTAAATGTGTGACTCTGTTCTGTTTTGTAATTCAGTTCAAGTGTAGCGATTTTGACATTCCCTCTATAAGTGATGTCTTAGGATAAGTGTCTTTTTCTCTGTGACTTATTTCACTGAGGGTCATCGTACCTAAATCCACTCATCCTGCTGCTACTAGCCTTATGACATTGATTTCATGGCTGAGTGATATTCCATTGTGCCTAAGTACCACAACTTCTTTATCCATTTTTCGCTTTCCTGGGCTATTGAAGGTGTAGCGAAGTGGAGGTTCTTGGAAACAGAGCAGCCCTAAACTTTGGGGTGCCTGTGTCTTGTTGATTTTTAGGTTTCCCGATGTATACGCCCGTGAGTGGAAGTGCCCTATGCTCTCTAAGCTGTGCTTATTACATGTTTCAGGACACACCGTACACTTCTCCAGAGTGGCTGCTGGCAATTTACAGCCCGCCCATCAGCGTAGCAAGGCTCCCATGTCTCCATGGCCTGTCCTGCATTTCTGGTTTTTACACTTTTTTCAGCATGGCCCTTTTGACCGATGGCAAGCGAGACTTCTCTGTAGCGCTGATTTGCCTTTCCGGCTTGCCTGGTTGGCCAAAAAGGGCGTATGCGTTTTTTCCTGAATATATTCAGGAAAAAACGCATACGCCCTTTTTGGCCAAGGGCATCGTTGTCAACGCTTTGCCGCTTTTCCTGTGCTTTCAAGGCGAGTCGAGTCTGCCTCCTGAAACCTGTTTCCTGCAATTCTGCCTTGCTTTCAAATCCTCCTCGTTGCCTTCCCTCAATATATTTGTGGACGAGAGTTATCATTTATAAGTCTGCAGGTTTGTGAGTTGCAGTGCCCCTGAGCTCCATTTGTCAGCTCGCTTTTTTGGGAGCTGGCCGCCAGAGCGCAGGATTGCTTCAGGCCCTATTCTGGTTCCGGGGGGCAGGCTGAGCCTGTGGTTCATTCTTCTTCCTGATGGGAAAATAGAGTGACCTGTGCCTGTCCCAACACCTAGAGCTAGTCTCTCATTGGTTCCCCCTCTTCCCGTTCATCCTCAGGCCAAATTGCGACCTGTCCGAAACAGGAGGTTAAAGGTGCTGATTCTCCAAGTAGGGAGATTGTTAGTAGAGCGGCTGGAATGGCGAACCCGAGCACAAGGAGAGGAGGAATGAGGTGCGTTTGAGAAACCTTTCCCGATCACACGGTGTACCATCTTCTGGGTTTCCCACGCATGTTTTCGATGTAGGAAGATGCCCTGGAACCTGGAGATTTGGGACCCACGGCATGGGTCCCACGCAGTATGACTTTAAAGGGTCTGCGTTTGCTCACCCAAGCTCACCAATCCTCTCAGCCCCAAGAGTGCCCAGCCTTATGTCTCATCCAGCTGTGGGTCTAGATATGGTCAATCCAGGTTGCATCAGAGCCCCTGAGCGGATTTTGTAAGCATTTCTCTCTCTTTCACTGTCTTTGTTTTATGGGGGTTTTTTTTTTAAAGTAATCTATTTTTATAATGGGGTTTAGCTGCTTTTCACTGCTGTGTTTATGCCGCTTTACACCCTCTTGATTCCCTTCCAGAGAGAGATCAATACATAGGTTTTAAGACTCTTACTAGTCAGGTATATTCTTGGGCGGTGAATAGGGGCTGTTGAGTCCAGTTCACTGAGCAGGGAGTAGGTCTTGTCTATTACATATTTGGCTTGTGGAACGGTAGCTGAGCTAATTTCAAACCCTTGTTTTATGCATCACCCCACCTCACCTTTCCCGTTAAGCAGCCATAGTGTGTTTTCTAAATGTGTGACTCTGTTCTGTTTTGTAATTCAGTTCAAGTGTAGCGATTTTGACATTCCCTCTATAAGTGATGTCTTAGGATAAGTGTCTTTTTCTCTGTGACTTATTTCACTGAGGGTCATCGTACCTAAATCCACTCATCCTGCTGCTACTAGCCTTATGACATTGATTTCATGGCTGAGTGATATTCCATTGTGCCTAAGTACCACAACTTCTTTATCCATTTTTCGCTTTCCTGGGCTATTGAAGGTGTAGCGAAGTGGAGGTTCTTGGAAACAGAGCAGCCCTAAACTTTGGGGTGCCTGTGTCTTGTTGATTTTTAGGTTTCCCGATGTATACGCCCGTGAGTGGAAGTGCCCTATGCTCTCTAAGCTGTGCTTATTACATGTTTCAGGACACACCGTACACTTCTCCAGAGTGGCTGCTGGCAATTTACAGCCCGCCCATCAGCGTAGCAAGGCTCCCATGTCTCCATGGCCTGTCCTGCATTTCTGGTTTTTACACTTTTTTCAGCATGGCCCTTTTGACCGATGGCAAGCGAGACTTCTCTGTAGCGCTGATTTGCCTTTCCGGCTTGCCTGGTTGGCCAAAAAGGGCGTATGCGTTTTTTCCTGAATATATTCAGGAAAAAACGCATACGCCCTTTTTGGCCAAGGGCATCGTTGTCAACGCTTTGCCGCTTTTCCTGTGCTTTCAAGGCGAGTCGAGTCTGCCTCCTGAAACCTGTTTCCTGCAATTCTGCCTTGCTTTCAAATCCTCCTCGTTGCCTTCCCTCAATATATTTGTGGACGAGAGTTATCATTTATAAGTCTGCAGGTTTGTGAGTTGCAGTGCCCCTGAGCTCCATTTGTCAACTCGCTTTTTTGGGAGCTGGCCGCCAGAGCGCAGGATTGCTTCAGGCCCTATTCTGGTTCCGGGGGGCAGGCTGAGCCTGTGGTTCATTCTTCTTCCTGATGGGAAAATAGAGTGACCTGTGCCTGTCCCAACACCTAGAGCTAGTCTCTCATTGGTTCCCCCTCTTCCCGTTCATCCTCAGGCCAAATTGCGACCTGTCCGAAACAGGAGGTTAAAGGTGCTGATTCTCCAAGTAGGGAGATTGTTAGTAGAGCGGCTGGAATGGCGAACCCGAGCACAAGGAGAGGAGGAATGAGGTGCGTTTGAGAAACCTTTCCCGATCACACGGTGTACCATCTTCTGGGTTTCCCACGCATGTTTTCGATGTAGGAAGATGCCCTGGAACCTGGAGATTTGGGACCCACGGCATGGGTCCCACGCAGTATGACTTTAAAGGGTCTGCGTTTGCTCACCCAAGCTCACCAATCCTCTCAGCCCCAAGAGTGCCCAGCCTTATGTCTCATCCAGCTGTGGGTCTAGATATGGTCAATCCAGGTTGCATCAGAGCCCCTGAGCGGATTTTGTAAGCATTTCTCTCTCTTTCACTGTCTTTGTTTTATGGGGGTTTTTTTTTTAAAGTAATCTATTTTTATAATGGGGTTTAGCTGCTTTTCACTGCTGTGTTTATGCCGCTTTACACCCTCTTGATTCCCTTCCAGAGAGAGATCAATACATAGGTTTTAAGACTCTTACTAGTCAGGTATATTCTTGGGCGGTGAATAGGGGCTGTTGAGTCCAGTTCACTGAGCAGGGAGTAGGTCTTGTCTATTACATATTTGGCTTGTGGAACGGTAGCTGAGCTAATTTCAAACCCTTGTTTTATGCATCACCCCACCTCACCTTTCCCGTTAAGCAGCCATAGTGTGTTTTCTAAATGTGTGACTCTGTTCTGTTTTGTAATTCAGTTCAAGTGTAGCGATTTTGACATTCCCTCTATAAGTGATGTCTTAGGATAAGTGTCTTTTTCTCTGTGACTTATTTCACTGAGGGTCATCGTACCTAAATCCACTCATCCTGCTGCTACTAGCCTTATGACATTGATTTCATGGCTGAGTGATATTCCATTGTGCCTAAGTACCACAACTTCTTTATCCATTTTTCGCTTTCCTGGGCTATTGAAGGTGTAGCGAAGTGGAGGTTCTTGGAAACAGAGCAGCCCTAAACTTTGGGGTGCCTGTGTCTTGTTGATTTTTAGGTTTCCCGATGTATACGCCCGTGAGTGGAAGTGCCCTATGCTCTCTAAGCTGTGCTTATTACATGTTTCAGGACACACCGTACACTTCTCCAGAGTGGCTGCTGGCAATTTACAGCCCGCCCATCAGCGTAGCAAGGCTCCCATGTCTCCATGGCCTGTCCTGCATTTCTGGTTTTTACACTTTTTTCAGCATGGCCCTTTTGACCGATGGCAAGCGAGACTTCTCTGTAGCGCTGATTTGCCTTTCCGGCTTGCCTGGTTGGCCAAAAAGGGCGTATGCGTTTTTTCCTGAATATATTCAGGAAAAAACGCATACGCCCTTTTTGGCCAAGGGCATCGTTGTCAACGCTTTGCCGCTTTTCCTGTGCTTTCAAGGCGAGTCGAGTCTGCCTCCTGAAACCTGTTTCCTGCAATTCTGCCTTGCTTTCAAATCCTCCTCGTTGCCTTCCCTCAATATATTTGTGGACGAGAGTTATCATTTATAAGTCTGCAGGTTTGTGAGTTGCAGTGCCCCTGAGCTCCATTTGGCAACTCGCTTTTTTGGGAGCTGGCCGCCAGAGCGCAGGATTGCTTCAGGCCCTATTCTGGTTCCGGGGGGCAGGCTGAGCCTGTGGTTCATTCTTCTTCCTGATGGGAAAATAGAGTGACCTGTGCCTGTCCCAACACCTAGAGCTAGTCTCTCATTGGTTCCCCCTCTTCCCGTTCATCCTCAGGCCAAATTGCGACCTGTCCGAAACAGGAGGTTAAAGGTGCTGATTCTCCAAGTAGGGAGATTGTTAGTAGAGCGGCTGGAATGGCGAACCCGAGCACAAGGAGAGGAGGAATGAGGTGCGTTTGAGAAACCTTTCCCGATCACACGGTGTACCATCTTCTGGGTTTCCCACGCATGTTTTCGATGTAGGAAGATGCCCTGGAACCTGGAGATTTGGGACCCACGGCATGGGTCCCACGCAGTATGACTTTAAAGGGTCTGCGTTTGCTCACCCAAGCTCACCAATCCTCTCAGCCCCAAGAGTGTCCAGCCTTATGTCTCATCCAGCTGTGGGTCTAGATATGGTCAATCCAGGTTGCATCAGAGCCCCTGAGCGGATTTTGTAAGCATTTCTCTCTCTTTCACTGTCTTTGTTTTATGGGGGTTTTTTTTTTAAAGTAATCTATTTTTATAATGGGGTTTAGCTGCTTTTCACTGCTGTGTTTATGCCGCTTTACACCCTCTTGATTCCCTTCCAGAGAGAGATCAATACATAGGTTTTAAGACTCTTACTAGTCAGGTATATTCTTGGGCGGTGAATAGGGGCTGTTGAGTCCAGTTCACTGAGCAGGGAGTAGGTCTTGTCTATTACATATTTGGCTTGTGGAACGGTAGCTGAGCTAATTTCAAACCCTTGTTTTATGCATCACCCCACCTCACCTTTCCCGTTAAGCAGCCATAGTGTGTTTTCTAAATGTGTGACTCTGTTCTGTTTTGTAATTCAGTTCAAGTGTAGCGATTTTGACATTCCCTCTATAAGTGATGTCTTAGGATAAGTGTCTTTTTCTCTGTGACTTATTTCACTGAGGGTCATCGTACCTAAATCCACTCATCCTGCTGCTACTAGCCTTATGACATTGATTTCATGGCTGAGTGATATTCCATTGTGCCTAAGTACCACAACTTCTTTATCCATTTTTCGCTTTCCTGGGCTATTGAAGGTGTAGCGAAGTGGAGGTTCTTGGAAACAGAGCAGCCCTAAACTTTGGGGTGCCTGTGTCTTGTTGATTTTTAGGTTTCCCGATGTATACGCCCGTGAGTGGAAGTGCCCTATGCTCTCTAAGCTGTGCTTATTACATGTTTCAGGACACACCGTACACTTCTCCAGAGTGGCTGCTGGCAATTTACAGCCCGCCCATCAGCGTAGCAAGGCTCCCATGTCTCCATGGCCTGTCCTGCATTTCTGGTTTTTACACTTTTTTCAGCATGGCCCTTTTGACCGATGGCAAGCGAGACTTCTCTGTAGCGCTGATTTGCCTTTCCGGCTTGCCTGGTTGGCCAAAAAGGGCGTATGCGTTTTTTCCTGAATATATTCAGGAAAAAACGCATACGCCCTTTTTGGCCAAGGGCATCGTTGTCAACGCTTTGCCGCTTTTCCTGTGCTTTCAAGGCGAGTCGAGTCTGCCTCCTGAAACCTGTTTCCTGCAATTCTGCCTTGCTTTCAAATCCTCCTCGTTGCCTTCCCTCAATATATTTGTGGACGAGAGTTATCATTTATAAGTCTGCAGGTTTGTGAGTTGCAGTGCCCCTGAGCTCCATTTGGCAACTCGCTTTTTTGGGAGCTGGCCGCCAGAGCGCAGGATTGCTTCAGGCCCTATTCTGGTTCCGGGGGGCAGGCTGAGCCTGTGGTTCATTCTTCTTCCTGATGGGAAAATAGAGTGACCTGTGCCTGTCCCAACACCTAGAGCTAGTCTCTCATTGGTTCCCCCTCTTCCCGTTCATCCTCAGGCCAAATTGCGACCTGTCCGAAACAGGAGGTTAAAGGTGCTGATTCTCCAAGTAGGGAGATTGTTAGTAGAGCGGCTGGAATGGCGAACCCGAGCACAAGGAGAGGAGGAATGAGGTGCGTTTGAGAAACCTTTCCCGATCACACGGTGTACCATCTTCTGGGTTTCCCACGCATGTTTTCGATGTAGGAAGATGCCCTGGAACCTGGAGATTTGGGACCCACGGCATGGGTCCCACGCAGTATGACTTTAAAGGGTCTGCGTTTGCTCACCCAAGCTCACCAATCCTCTCAGCCCCAAGAGTGCCCAGCCTTATGTCTCATCCAGCTGTGGGTCTAGATATGGTCAATCCAGGTTGCATCAGAGCCCCTGAGCGGATTTTGTAAGCATTTCTCTCTCTTTCACTGTCTTTGTTTTATGGGGGTTTTTTTTTTAAAGTAATCTATTTTTATAATGGGGTTTAGCTGCTTTTCACTGCTGTGTTTATGCCGCTTTACACCCTCTTGATTCCCTTCCAGAGAGAGATCAATACATAGGTTTTAAGACTCTTACTAGTCAGGTATATTCTTGGGCGGTGAATAGGGGCTGTTGAGTCCAGTTCACTGAGCAGGGAGTAGGTCTTGTCTATTACATATTTGGCTTGTGGAACGGTAGCTGAGCTAATTTCAAACCCTTGTTTTATGCATCACCCCACCTCACCTTTCCCGTTAAGCAGCCATAGTGTGTTTTCTAAATGTGTGACTCTGTTCTGTTTTGTAATTCAGTTCAAGTGTAGCGATTTTGACATTCCCTCTATAAGTGATGTCTTAGGATAAGTGTCTTTTTCTCTGTGACTTATTTCACTGAGGGTCATCGTACCTAAATCCACTCATCCTGCTGCTACTAGCCTTATGACATTGATTTCATGGCTGAGTGATATTCCATTGTGCCTAAGTACCACAACTTCTTTATCCATTTTTCGCTTTCCTGGGCTATTGAAGGTGTAGCGAAGTGGAGGTTCTTGGAAACAGAGCAGCCCTAAACTTTGGGGTGCCTGTGTCTTGTTGATTTTTAGGTTTCCCGATGTATACGCCCGTGAGTGGAAGTGCCCTATGCTCTCTAAGCTGTGCTTATTACATGTTTCAGGACACACCGTACACTTCTCCAGAGTGGCTGCTGGCAATTTACAGCCCGCCCATCAGCGTAGCAAGGCTCCCATGTCTCCATGGCCTGTCCTGCATTTCTGGTTTTTACACTTTTTTCAGCATGGCCCTTTTGACCGATGGCAAGCGAGACTTCTCTGTAGCGCTGATTTGCCTTTCCGGCTTGCCTGGTTGGCCAAAAAGGGCGTATGCGTTTTTTCCTGAATATATTCAGGAAAAAACGCATACGCCCTTTTTGGCCAAGGGCATCGTTGTCAACGCTTTGCCGCTTTTCCTGTGCTTTCAAGGCGAGTCGAGTCTGCCTCCTGAAACCTGTTTCCTGCAATTCTGCCTTGCTTTCAAATCCTCCTCGTTGCCTTCCCTCAATATATTTGTGGACGAGAGTTATCATTTATAAGTCTGCAGGTTTGTGAGTTGCAGTGCCCCTGAGCTCCATTTGTCAACTCGCTTTTTTGGGAGCTGGCCGCCAGAGCGCAGGATTGCTTCAGGCCCTATTCTGGTTCCGGGGGGCAGGCTGAGCCTGTGGTTCATTCTTCTTCCTGATGGGAAAATAGAGTGACCTGTGCCTGTCCCAACACCTAGAGCTAGTCTCTCATTGGTTCCCCCTCTTCCCGTTCATCCTCAGGCCAAATTGCGACCTGTCCGAAACAGGAGGTTAAAGGTGCTGATTCTCCAAGTAGGGAGATTGTTAGTAGAGCGGCTGGAATGGCGAACCCGAGCACAAGGAGAGGAGGAATGAGGTGCGTTTGAGAAACCTTTCCCGATCACACGGTGTACCATCTTCTGGGTTTCCCACGCATGTTTTCGATGTAGGAAGATGCCCTGGAACCTGGAGATTTGGGACCCACGGCATGGGTCCCACGCAGTATGACTTTAAAGGGTCTGCGTTTGCTCACCCAAGCTCACCAATCCTCTCAGCCCCAAGAGTGCCCAGCCTTATGTCTCATCCAGCTGTGGGTC